>NC_135487.1:70690904-71385404 GCF_052094955.1 Ictidomys tridecemlineatus | reverse complement strand
TTATTCTTCATTATACATGGATTTTTAAGGATAACAATTGATCTATCCATCATAGGCAACCCGCTCTCAATTTTCCAGGGATTTGGAAGGAAGTCTTAGATATCTGTAAATGTTAAACTTGGCCTGTTTGGAATTCTTGGGCTTCCTGCAGCGATGCTGCTCTTGGCAGGGTGGTAATGAAGCATCCAAAATAAAAGATGGCAGGGAAGACAGAAAGGAGGAGGTTCTTGTAGCAGAAAAGAAAATAGCTTTTGTCACCCATCACTAGGTTCATGGTTGAGGCCCTGCTGTAGTCTGAATGTGTTCTCCAAATTCATGTGTTGGACATTTAATCCTCAAGGTGACATTTTCAATAGGTGAAGTGTTTTAAGAGTTAATCAGGTCACCTAATTACTTTTTGAATAGATTAGTATCACTATTGCTGGAATGATTAATTATTCTGAAGGGGGGGGTGGCCTCATATAAGCCCCATTTTTCTCTCCCTGTCCCACCTAGGCTGGCTTCCCTTTTTCCTTGTTACGACTCAGCAGGAAGTCCCTTCCTACATTCCACTGCCACTCTTTTGGACTTCCCAGTCTGCAAAACTGAAACTGAATAAACCTCTATTGTTTATAATTCACCCAGTCTGTGATAATCTGTTAGAGCAACGAAAAATGGACTCAGGCCCCTATAACAAAAGACAACTAAACAAAAGAAAAGGCTAGGAATTGATTTAGTAAGTATTACATGACATGAGAACCTTCAGAAATGAAGATCCAGAGAAATAAAAAACCTTGGTATTTTTATGTGTTGGTCTGAGGCAGTAGATAGTGGTGGAAAACTATGATTGGACAAAGGAAGTATGGGCTAAGGGTAATCAACTGGGTGGGGGGATTTATGGAGGCCTGTTCGGATTGTTCTCTGCTTCAGAGATAAGGATGCTCCTTTCCTTGGGTGTAGGGCAGGCACCTTTCCTGTGAGGGTCTTCTGACCTGCTTTAGGGATGAACAGAGGGAGAAAATCAGAGTAGTTTTCCTGGATTTTATGGCTGCTTCGGGGGAGTAGGGGCAGGGAAGAAGGGGCCTGCCTGTTTCTGTTGTTTAGTCCAGTGCCAATGGGTTGCTCTCTTTTGAAGGTAGCAAATTCTGAACTTCACCATGATGAACAAACCTCTCATCTTTACATAATTCAGGCCTATCTTCCTGACTTCCTGTCCCATGTTTCCTGTTTCATCATCCTTTCTTTGCCTTTTTCCTCCGTTTTCCATACTATGTGAATAAGTTCAGTCAGTAAAATAAATTATAGAAATAAAGAAGTTGGAGGGATTACTTGCATATATTTTTTCTATGATAGTAGAGACGTGTGTGTGTGTTTGTGTGTGTGTGTGAGTTTGTGTGTGTGTGTGTGTGTGTGTGTGAGTACACTGATGGAACCCTGATACTTAGAAGAGATCTGGTCCTCAATAAATTCTTGTGAAGAAATGCAAAGAAAACTTTGCTGGTACCTTACTAGCTCAACTTTAGTCTACCAGTAGAGTCAAGTTGGAGCACCATAGCTTGGTACACTTGGTTTTGAGTAGGACAACACAGCCTGCTTGTGCCTGCATGGCAGGAGCTCAGTGAATACTTGAATACTGAATGCAGAAAGGAAGAAAGGTGGGTTAAATTTAGCTTCACACAGAATGACACATATTTATTGAATGACTTTGGGAAAATAACTGAGATTCTTAAAAAGAACATGTACTAACAAAATGTTCCACATATTTCAGACCAATGTATTTCTTAAAAATAAGTACAACTTGATTTTTTTTTTCTGCTTTGCATGTAGGTCTATAATTGTATTTTTTGAATGTACAAGTATTTTGATCTTTGGTAGCACTGTGGGGCTGAGTATGATTATAATAAGAGATGAGACTATCTTGGGGTAAAGATATTTATATAGAAAAACTTATCTATATTATACTGAACTTTATCTGAGTAAATTTAAACTTAAATATATGGACAATAATGTTTGGAAAAGTTAAGCCTGGCCTACGTGTGGTCATTTTCATTGGACCAATCATTTATTCTTATTAAGCAAACACAAGAAAAGTAAGTCCAATATAAAATATTTTTTATAGACTGAAAGAGGATAAGACTATACCTGGAAGTTTTTTTCACTGTCTTTCAAAATAGTATTTTCACTTCATATAAAGTCCCTGTAATCTATTAGATTCTATTTTGTGATCAAACCTGGTTCTTTTCCTCAGTGACTTTGATGGTGGAATTGAGAACACAGGCTCTTTGGAGGCATGTGTGGCCTACTTGAGCCAACTTGTACACCATGGAGATAAGATGTAGAATTCCATTTCTTCATTTCCTTTGATGAAAGGAAGATATAGAGGAAGTGGAGTTACTGAAAACCCAGAGGGAAGATAAGGCTGTGGAATATATAGGCTGAGGCACTGGCTGCCTGTGTCAGAGAGTGAATCCTGCAGGGGAGATCCAGCAGTCAGAGGTTCAGGAATACCCGTGAGCTGGTGGGCAGTCTCCAGGCAAGGTGAGAGCAAGAACAGGGGCATCTGGGAATAATCTTGCAGAACAGAGAGTAATGAGGCCTCTGTGAAGAACAGGGCTGAAGGCCCAGGATGGGGCTTCTCTCTTGAAGGACGAATTTAATAGAAGAAATGGTAGAGAATGAAGAGTGGTGGTTCTAATCCATTGCAGGAACACAAAATATAAAGCAAACAAAAACTCTTAATATATTTAAAAGGTTTGTTTGTATATTCAATAACTTTTGGTTTTCATCCCTGTTTAGAGTAGTTTATTCAATCTACTTTTTGGTCTGATTAAGTGGAGAACTGGAGAGAGGATTGAAGAGGGCAAAAATGTTATATGTATGAAAGGCGTTTTGGAGAAAGAATCTTAGCTGTGAAAAGCAGATGTTATTTGACCAAAAGAAGAAGCATGGTTGATTTAGAAAGAATTAAGTTTTCTTTGCCTCTAGTGATGTTAGAAGGGGCCATTCCACTATGTGAAAGTAAAATATTCAGCACAATTAGGAACATGGGGTCAGGGATCCCTGGGATTATGGCATCCCACCTCTGGTCATCTTCAAGAGCATAGCTCTTGCCTTAGGTATCATTTTGCCTGATACACAGAATGGCAAACCAGACTTGATATCAGCATTCTTTACAACCTTGTGGTTTTGTGAATTGAAATTGTCTAGTAATGGTATCAGATCACAGAGATAAGCATGCCTGAAAAATAATATGGATTAAAAGCAGGAGCAAGATGGTAGAATGAGATGGACATCATTATCTTAGGTACATGTATGAGTGCACATATGGTGTGACTACATTGGGTCCAATCAGAGAAATGAAAAGTTGTGCTGCAGTTGTGCACAATGAATCAAAATGCATTCTGCTGTCATATATACCTAATTAAAATAAGTAAATTAATTTTAAAAAGCCAGGATAACAGAGTCCAACTATAGGGTCCAAGGGCCTACCTGATGCACCTGCTGTGCATTGTCCACATAGTTCGCTTGCCTTCAGGAAGCTCTGGTGTCCTTAAAGCAAAGCTCTGCAGCCATTGTGCCCAAAGCAGAGAATGTGTTTATATAATAACTACATCTGGATTTGATCTGTATACCTAAGACAGTCAAGAAAAATCCTCTATCATTTGTCTCCATCCATTGGCTATGGGCAGGTCTTAACCTTTGTAAGGTTAACCTGTGCCAAATCTAAGAGATCACTTGTCTTTATTGTGTTTAGTAGCCTTTGAAAGGCTACCTTGATGTTTGGAGCTTCTGCCAACATTTTTCAATATAAATTAAAAATCACAAGGCTTTGCCACTTCTCATGTGTTAAAGGGTTGCAAAAAGCCATTCCGAGTTCACTTTCCTTAAGAGTCCTTTTTATTCTTCACCTCAAAGCTGTCAATTCAAAAAAGGCTTGTTATAAATGGATTAATTTATGGCGAGATTGTTGATTGACAGGAAAAACTTTGTTATGTATGGATTTGACATCACAACCGTGCATAGCCAATTTTCCCACTAACAGCTTCTTTATGGAAGAATTCTTCCAGCCACATTGCATAAACAGCTGTTGGAAACACCTTTGCATCGATCATTTGTAATAGTTTATTAAAGTGGTACCTGGCAACATGTCTATATAGTTAAAGGCTTGCTCATTACCAAACCCCATTTTTCAGGAGTTTATTACTCAAGCTTTTCAAATTGTATCAAACTCAAACCTCACATGTGAGTGCTCACTCTAGGCATTGTTTCTTTTGTTACCGTGGCCTCCAAAGTGCGACCTCATTTCTTAGAGTGACATGGAGTGTGATTGATTCTGCATCAGATTTTTGAAAACAAGTTTCTCCTTTTTATAATCATTTTCTCCTAGAAAAATGAGTTTTTGAGTATTTGTAGCTTTTGTTCTCCAGAAATAAATATTTATAAGAAGAGATATCCTAATTATCATGAAGATACACTTATGATATTTTAATTTATACTTTTATGCTCCTGTACTGTTTATTTAGAAAATTTCCTGGATGCTTGGCATTTTCCCTCTTCTTTCCTTTTACCATTTTTGTGCCTAATAAAACCTTTCTTGATTTCCTCTTTATCTTTGAACTGAATGGCAGCTTTGCTTCCTTAAAGTCTGCATGAACAGTGTAGTGTAGCAGGTAAGAAGAGGGGCATATTGAGACTGTGGTTAGAATGCCAGTTCTTTATGCTATATGACTCTAGGCAAGTTATTTTGTCTATCTGAGCCTCAACAATAGTGACAATATCAGTACCAACTTCTTAGTCTTGCTTTAAGATCTATGTAAACTAGTTAAGTATGAAGGGCTTAGCAAAACCCTTGGCATATAGCAAGAGCTTAAGTAGATAGTTACTGCTGCCCTTCTAGTGTAGAATAAGGTAAAACTAGTAAAGAACATTAATTCTCCTGCATGCTTAAATTCTTTTCTAGCCTACTTTGGGGGTTAGGGCACATTTTCTTACGGATATTGATATCCCTTAGCTCCTCCATGGGATACTGGCAGCTCTTTTTGGCAGCTTCAGCAGCAATGATGCTACTTGCCCCAAACCTGGTATTCACTGGAGTTTCCTTGCAGGGGGTAGAGGAGGAAGGTGCATAATGAACTGTGATACTCCATTAGCCTGGATAAACCCCAGAGCATACGAAGAGCTAAAGCAGCCAGCTGGCTCCCCAGTAAGCTCTGGTTCTGCCAAGACCCACTGATTGCTGACGAGGAAGCAAAGAGGAAATGCTGGTGCTGGGAGAAGTGAGGAGGGCATTCCCCCCAAGATTACAACGTTATTGGCTCAGACAAATCTTGAGGATCGAATGAGCCAGTGCATGCTCTGAAATCCATAGAGAACGGTTCTATTAAAATCCATCGTGTGAGTATGCCATTTCTACACTCCAAGTTAACTGGTTCTGTTAAGGCCCACTTTCTTGTAGATGAGATGCAGAGTCCCTAAACTGACTTTCAGATCCTGCCCACACACAGCATACAAAACACGGCGATAGGCTAAGCTTCCTCCTCCAGGATGGTCAGACTTCCATAGCTAGATTTTGAACAACAACAAGAAGACAAACAAATAAAACTTGACTGATTCCACAAATGTTGCGAGTGGGGGAAAAAACCAAAACCAAACAAGAAAAATTTCTCCTTTTTTTTTTTTTTTAAAGTTCATTATGAATGGAAAGTCTTCACTTGTTATTTTCCCACAAATTTAAGAGAATCTAGTCAGAGTCAATGGAAGTAACATTTTCCAGCAAAAAATGCAGTATATTTCCTTCTGTCCTCACAAAAATGTTGCCAAGTGTGTCAGTTATAGCGGGAGCATCACCCTCTTTTCTTTGAAAAATATTCCTTTCACTGCTGATAAAAATAAAAATTCTCCTCCAAGCACACATACAAATTCTCACGGAAATATGGTTTTGCTCTTGAAGAATATCAGAAAGTAGAAATTGAAAATGTTATGACCTCCCCAAAATGCTTATGTGAAGCAGCAGGTAGTTTTTGGAATCACCATGAAAACTATATGCAGTATGCAATATCCACCGTTATGACTTTCCACACTATTGCTTTAGTACATGCACCTGAGAATGTTTTTTTTTTCTTATTTTATTTTCATGAGACGTAAACTTCAAACAAATAGAATGAATCAAACCAGACAGTGCTCATCCAGTGCTTCAGTATAGGCTGTAATAACAGCTGAAGTATCTTATTTAAAAGTTTCTTATTTAAAAGGCAACCCAGGAGCTGTGCTATCTTGATACTATTTGGTGTACTTTTCTCTTGTGATGTCATTCTCCACAGTGACAAAAGGCAGAAAAATCAATGTAGTTTGACTATATTCCAAAAAGCACTCAGGATATAGTAAATTTTTTGAGATGAGGTAGGTGGAGCAGATTGGCATTTTTCAAAAACAGAAGTGCACCATATGATTCTGCCAACGCCACCATTTTTGAATTCCATTTGGATAGATTGGGAGGAAAATCATGGCTAATCAGAAAACTCATCAATTCAGCCTCTTTAGATTGGGGGATGGCCCAATGTTTAAGCAATTGCTGATGGAATCCTCAAGTAAGAGGTCATCTCAAAGTCTTCTGCTGAATGAAATCATTGCATTTATTATTTGGGGGCACATTCCATTTTCATGACTCTGAGAATATCCCAAATGGCAGCACTGGGAGGTATTTGGACCAAGAATGATTGACAGTGTCTGTAAGTACTTATTATGTCAAGGCTTCAGCTCGTCGATTGATGGGAAATGATGTATAATAAATTAGAATGATCACACATCATTTCCCATCGATTGAAATGCCAAATCCTTGACGGAGTAATGAGTTATGGCCAATACCACTCACTGTCTTAGGGGGAGATTGATTGCATATCCTTTCATCAATGTGATCAAACAACTAAGAAATCCTAAGTACACATCTAGCTCCCAAATTTTACCATCGTTCCAGTACAGAGCATAAAGTTAGTGTTGCCTCGGCAAGCATTGCACAATGCCATGTGGGTATTGGAGCAAGGATGTTCTTCATCATCTGATACAGTGAGAGCCTCAATCCCTTCAGGAATACAGATGCATCCTAAGTGCAGAGAGACTCAATGAAGCACCATTAGCCACCCAGCTACAACAGAATTCATTTCTTTTATGGAAAAAAAAAAAAAAAGGAAGGCTCCTAGATCTCTTCACAAAAGCAAAGGGGAGGAAGTTGACAGTAAGCTCAATGGAATGAATGTAGCCAGTGGGTGGATATTTCTCCTTAGTTCTCTTGTGGAACTTATTCTCAGTATCATATGCTTTTTAAGTCATTCCAGTGGGGGAGACCGATTCATTTTCCTCTATGGTAAGAAAAGCAGTTCCTTCTCATCTCATAATTAAATACGCAAAATCATCAGCTGTGAAAAAAATATATTTATTTAGGTAGTCAGCCTGTCTGTTTTTCCCAGCAGAGGCAGAAGAACTGGCATGATGCATGAAATTCACATTCTTTTGCTCCACAGTCAAGATTCAATAACTATTTGTGAGGTCATTTGGGCTTATTATGTCTTCATAAGCATTTTAAAGCTAAAACAAATAAAACTGCTTTAAAAACTTTATACATTTAAAAACTGTGTTTCAAACAGCCATTATATACAAGATATTATAATAAACTTTTTTTTTTTTTGGTATTAAGGTGTTGAACCCAGGGGTACTTTACTACTGATCTATACCTGTAGTCTTTTTTATTACTTATTTTGAGAAAGAGTCTTGCTAAGTTGCTTAGGGCTTTGCCTAGTTACTGAGGCCAGCCTCAAACTGTGATCCTCCTGTCTCAGACTACCAAGTCACTGAGATTACAGATGTTTGCCACCATGTCCAACTCTACATTGTGATAATCTTAAAAATATGTTTTGGGAAATAACCCACTATAAAAACACTGTCCAGTAACAAAATTATATATATATATATATATATATATATATATATATATATATATATATATATAAAATAAAGAGAGAGAGAGAAATTTCTTTTTAATATTTATTTTTTAGTTTTCAGTGGACACAACATTTTTTTTAAAAAATGTGGTACTGAGTATCAAACCCAGCGCCCCGCGCATGCCAGTCGAGCGCGCTACCGCTTGAGCCACATCCCCAGCCCAACAAAATAATATTTTTAAGAATTAAAAATAACTTTTATTTATGCTTAGAAAGTTTAAACTGTTCTCTCACTTTCTATATAATCAGAGGCATTTGGTTTCTTCAATTGAAGATTACTAAAGTCTTATAAGGGAAAGGGATATTATCTGTATTTTTAACTGTTTCATACTAAAAGCCTAAAAAGGTGCCTGGCACATATTAGGTATTTAGTGAAGGTTCTTAAATGAAAAAATAAATAAATACATGAGGTTTTGGAGAGTAATTTAAACAGTGTTCATAGAAATCTTTACTTCTATGTTCACTTTTTCCCCAAAGTGGAATCCCTGAGTTCACTAGGATGACCTTCAACATGGTTTCATCAAATTTAGCTGTTGTAGGAGGAACAAAGTGGAGAGGGAAAACAGGCAGATGGAACTAACATCGAGTGATCCTCATCTCCAGGGGGTTGTCCTCATAGTGTCTTACTATAACCCTGGGAATAGGTATCAAGCCTATTTTCCAAATGTGAGAAGTCCTGAGAGATTAACTTTCTCTGATTTACACAGATAGTATAATGGCTGAGTTCCCCCAAACTCAAGTCTGCTGCCCATCCATTCTTGGGGAACCCAGCTTATACATGACCCATAGGACAAGCACCAGAGCTCCAGAACAGCTCCAGAAAATAGTTTTCGAGCATTTACTTGATTCACAGTTTATGGTATAGTTACTACATATGAATAATATATCTACTGTCCTCAGTGAACAACTGATACACAAATAACTAAGATGGCAATGTAAATATGTGTCTAGGTAAGTGCAAAATGACGTTGGAGAATGGGATGTGGGCCACATGAGCTTGTGTTTGGGCTGGGAGAGGAATGAAGAGTGTAGGGAGACAGTGTAGGTGAGCTTGTGATTCAACACATTTGGAGGGGAAGAGAAGGAGTTTCTTTGGGAGGCAGAGGGCTCCAAGCAGAAGGCACCATGGTAAATTTAGTGAACTGCAGTCCTATAGACCCTACCTTTTTTTACTAAGAAAAAAATAACAAAACTAGCATGAATTTCTTCTTCCTGCTTCATAATTTCAAAATAGAATATTTGTTCTTACTATGGACCTTTACAACATCAGCATATGCATTTTTTTCCTCTATTGAGAACTTTTATCCTTTCACTTAAAGAAAGACTTTATAGCTTCTATTTGGTATTTTGGAAATACCAGAATCATTCCTCTTGTACTGTGGGTCCAATATTAAGGAAATGAAGGGTTACTTAATACTAGCCCTGCAATACCATGACAGCCTTCTGGTAGTCAAGAAGTCTGCTACAAGGTGGATATACTGAACATAGGGATGATTCATATCCCAGGTTGGATAGAGTGGGAATGGCACAAGACATTGTCATGCTACCCAGAATGGCATGCAACTCAAAATTTATGAATTATTATTCCTAAAACTTTCCATTTAACATTTTTTTGTAACATCATTGACCATGGGTAACTGAAACTGCCAAACAATGACTAAGGAGAAACTACTGTATTCAAAATGTATTTTCCTATAGAAAGAATATCACATGTGATGGTGGGTTCTGAAGCTTCTATAAAGCCCTATTTAAACCATTGTGCACACATCTGGATGGCCAGAAGTACCATCAGTTAGGCAAATTATATTCAGTTACACTTATTGCATCTAACATTGTTTAAATAAGAGTATGAATCTGAGCCTCTCTTTGGGAACACTTTCCCCAGCAGTGACACATTTCCTTGCAAAAGAGTCTTCTTTTTGTGCACCCATAGTTTACAAACTCATCTCCTCCACTTCTTCATGAAAAACAGAAACTTATGAGATCATCTTCTTGCTTCATGTTTTACAATGAGGGGGAAAAGAACAGCAATTTTCTTGAGTAGTAAGAGCTAGTTAGTTCCTCCTCCACAGTTTAAATAAATGGACTATTGTAAACCATGTACAGATGTGCTCTTATGATGTTACATGCAGGGTAACTATGGTGTGTGTTCTATCACTCCAGCTCTGCATTAATTTACTCATAATATCCATCCAATGTATTTTCAAAGGTAGAAACTATGATATGACTTACACTTGTATAGTGAGTCCTAATTTACAAAGTACTTTCACAACATTGTTCCTTTTAATGACAACCATAGCTCTTTCAGTTAGGTGTTTTACCTACTGAGGGTGAGTAAGGTTGTGATGTAAAGTAATATGTCCAAGGACCTAGCACTATTAAATGGTGCAACTGTGATTCTAAGCCAGAATTTTGACCCCCAAGTCCAGCACTCTCTCTACAACATCAGACTGACATAGCAGAACTTAAATTGTCAAAATCCTAAAGATTAAATGCTCAAATCAAGTTGGAGCATTTGTACGAGTTTTTCTTTCATAAAATGAAGAATCCTTCTCAGCATTAACTTGGGGTTTCTTTAAGTCCACCATTAGGGAACCAGTTGGATTTTCTGCCAAGAAACATTAAAGCTGATTTGACAAGAATGACGAGGCACTTTTAAGAGTTGATTGACTGTTAGCATAAGTCTTTTAGAGCTTGCTAAAATTTCATCAACTATAAGTGAAAGAAATGGAAGTATCTATGCAGAGATTCAAAGAAATGAAAGTATCTATGCAGAGAAGTATCTGACATAAAAACAAGTTGTGGGTTGGTCAAGTCTACCTACATCTATCTAACAATCCTCTGATTTCTATGTTATATAAGTTCTTTTGGTTCTATAACATTATGGTCCTCATACTCAGGGACTCACTGAGGTTTAAATCAATCAATGAGAAAACACTCATGTTGTGTTTATAGAAAGACTTTTAGTAGACCTCTTTGGCTGAGACTCTCATTGAAGTGTGTGCTTGCAATTCTATTTGGAATTTCCAAATTGAGGTACATTTGCACTCTACTTACCATATCAATAGGGTGTGGCAACACCAGAGGCCAATGGAGAATAAGATCTTTAAGGCTGACATAATCTCAACTGGAGTGGTCAAGATGGTAGTAGAAACTTCCATGATGGAACTATCCTTCTTAAGGATCTATGGTGACAAGAATTATTTCAAAATTGCTGTATTTTTAAAGAAAAGTGATAAAGCAGATTTTCTTCTTCATTTTTTTTTTCAAAGAAAACATCTTCCTACAGTATAGGTTAGTATAACTAATGTTTAAAGAAAGGGAAACAAATGAGCAAATGTAATCATTTATACATGGATTTCTTTAATCTCATAAAACTTAAGCTTTTAAAGTAGTTTTTGAAAAAATAGACTAACTATATTTTCCCTAATTTTTGCATTTAGTTAATGATAATTTCTAGAAGGAGTTCCTCTTTGCCTTTTAGGAGAGAAATCCCAAAACATGAATATATTATCATGTAATCGTTGTATTACTGCAACAATACACTTGGCCATTGACAAGCTTAGTGTTAGGAAAAATAACCAAGCTCAGGGGTAGAAAAATAACCAAGTAAATGACCAAGTTTTAAATACACTCTGAACTATGACTAGGCCCACATTGATTTCAAAGTCACGCAGAGGACATTATCACATTTAGGGGCCTGAGAACAGATTTTTAAATTGCCCTGATATAATAGAAAATGTGCCATATGTTTGAGGTGCAGAAGACTAATTTTATATAAGTAATCCCATATTAAAATAAACAACCATGACAGTTGAAATAAGTCTTGATATTCTAGACTTTTCTGTTTTCCATCTTTTAAAAAACAAAAAGATGAATTTTACCAACCACCATGTGAGCAAGTCTAGAATTCAGATTTCAATGGTATAAAAAATGTTTAAGATTCTGATATATTAATTTTTGAAAATTTTTCTCCAATAATATTACGTAATTAGAGCAGGGTTCAAAGATCTACTATTGACATTTTGGAGCAGATAAATTTTTGCTGTGAGCGACTGACCTATGTGTTGTAGAATGTGTAGCATCGTCCCTACCTTCTACTTTCTATGCCAGCAATTCCTTCCCCTCGGTTGTAAAAACCATAATTTATCTCAACATTGCTAAATTTTCCATGATTGGAGAAGGTATGTGTGTGTGTGTATGTGTGTGTGTGTGTGTGTGTGTGTGTGTGTGTGTACATGTTCTTGCAGCAAAATCAACTTGGTTGAGAACCTCTGGAGTAGAAGCATAGAATTCTAGAGTTTACTCCTTTTTAGTTTCTATGCATATTAAATTTGGAGGAAAATGGGCTTCCAGTCATGTCCCAAATTGCATAATTGATTAGAAGCAGAGATAACACCCAAGCAAGATTTTGTCATTCCTGCAGTGTTCTTTACATTATAGCACATAATTTTCAAATATTGTTTTTAGAAGAAATAGTCTGTTGACTCACAAACATTCAAAGTCAGCACCCATCAGAATTGAGTCAGAAAGAATATAGTATTTATATGAATAAAATTAAAATAGATTTTAATTTGCTGTTAGTTCAATCTTGCAAGTAAGTGTTTTCTGGACAATGATAATCAAATTGCACCCAACTACTGACAGAGATCCTCATTGACCAAACTCTACTCAGATTCTTGAGCTCTTTTTGAGCTAGGTCTAACTTTTGGGCTTGTCCATTTGTCATATATTGTCCAATTTCAGTAACAATCCTGCTAAGTCTATTTAACTAGAACCTCTCCACCCTCCATCCTCCTTCAAATGCATTTACCATCCTTCACCATTGCCCAGGTGATGTCTGATCATGCTAGCCTGCCTTCAGCAAGAATCCCGATGGGTTGGTTTAACTAGAATCCTCCCTAACACATATTCCTTCCTCTTAGTAATTTCCATCCACTGATCTTCACCTTGCTTCTTGGTTACAAATTTCCACTTGCCCAGTAGCATTTGTAGTTGAGCTTTCTCTCTCCCTCCCTACAAAATCCCATTGCAGTGGTCCCTATAACTATCAAGATAGTTCCACCTCCATACTTTGAGTAAAGTCTGCCTTATCATTTTAACAAATCCTATGAATAATTTTTTAATACTGCTCATATGGTACATATGATGTTATAACTACCTTGTTATCAGTCTGCACTATTCTCTTGCCTACTTCCACCTCATTTGAGTCAGGAATTTGTTGCAAGTGTCCTGACACTTCAACATTTTATAACTAAAGATAGAAAAAATATGCCTGGCAAGAACAATAAATTAAAGATGGAATTAACAGCCCAGGACTGCTTATTTTGCCAGAAAATTTGTGTTTAAGTTGCAGCAAAGGCTTACATCTTGGATTGATCCCATTGGCCATCTCTGATCCATCATAAGGCAATAATGGGAACCATCCTCCTCCTCTAATGAAGGTATTGCCAAGAAAGCACACTGCTGCTCACCCAGCTGTTTGAGGAACTGAAGAGGATGCAAAGATGGTGAAAACAGATGGGATATATTTTGCATTTTCTACTTAGATATGAATATGTACATATGATATATTAGGGCAACTCTCTCACACATATCCCTCTCTCCTTCGCACATTATGCTAACCATTCGTCACTTTCATAAATCAACTTTATTCAAAAGTTTCGTGTGCCTTTTGTTTTTTAGATTTAACCCCCTTTCTTTACAGCATTTTAAATGAGGTTTTTGGTTAAAAACTTGTTAATTTTTTATAACATATTTTATAATTTATGCTGTAGAGAAGGTGTTTTGTGTGAAGAATGCATTTGCTTGACACAAAGTTTATGGTTTGCTAACAATCCTAAGAGGCTTCAATTTAGGGGAGATTCTAGATAATATAAGGTACGTGGATACAAGTGCTTTTCAATAATTTTTTTAGATCTGATGAGTAAGGAATATGTTTTCATTTTTGTCTTTTTGAAAAATATAGAAAAATATAAAGAAGATCATAATTGAACATAATCTTATCACCCAGAGATTATACTGTTAATGTTTGCTATCTCTCCCATATATATGTATATGTATGCATACTCATGTATACATTAGGGATTTTATGTATGTTTTTGCTACTTTTATTCACATTGCTATGACTTGTTTTTTATGTTTTTGATTATTCAAAAAATGTTTTCTAATTTTATAAGATACCCTGACTTAACCACTCATAATTTTCATGTTATTGAACTTTTGTTTTCAAATGTATTAGGTTATTATAGAATAAAATAATATGGTATATTATACAACAATATATTAATGACACAATGCATCTTGCATCTTCATCTTTCTGGCAATTATTTTCTAGAATTCAAGTATTGGATCACAAACATTCATAGAACTCTTGAAACATTGCCAGTTTGCCCTCTATCAGATAGATTAGTTAATTTAAATTTCTACTAGAAATGTATGAGAGGATTTTAATTTAAATAGTAAAATGTAATTGCTGAATAGAAGTCAACATTTAAAGAACTCTAGAATATCTTTATATAGTCCTTTCCCGCCTTTGGCAGTAAAGATATTTTCTTTAAAGTTAATAGCTTTTAATGAGTAGGCATGGATCAAAATTAAGAGAACTTGCCATGGGATATCAAAACTAGTTTTCATTTTGAAAATAACAGAATCATTAAAGTTATATGAAATATTAAATATGAGAAGATGTTAGATAACATTAAGCTTAACTTTCTCCTTTATTCAAAATTTAGTCATTTATTAAGCAACTAATATATGCCACCTCTGTCATCTTAAATCTGGTTTGAAAAGATAAGAAAATTGCATAATTAACTGTAATGCAATGTTGTAAGTATGACAGAAAATAATGGGTAAAATTTAATGGAAACATATAGTGGGAGATGAATGTTTAACTTTTCACTGGAGGAGAAAGCCAAGAAAAACTTTGCAGAAGAAGTCATTCCTAAAGGATTATTAATAATTTTTTTTCAAGAAAGGGAGAAAAGAGTTTCTGGAACTGAGCAGTATTAAAGAGATGCCAGGACATGAAATTATACAGCTGGTTCATACCACAGTAGTAATGAGGTATGGCTGGCACACAGAAGGTTGTGATATTAACATCAAGTTTTCAATGTCACGCTAAGAAATTTTGACTTTTTCTGTAGTCAGAGGAGCTATTAAAGAATTTTGAGAAGGGATGTGATTCTTTCTGTGTTTCGATTCAGTTAGAAGAGATGGGGACAAAATGACTGGTTATTAAAATTTTCCAGGGGACATGATAAGAGCTTGCACTGTGGAAAGACCACCACACTTGGGGGACAGAGTGAAATACATCTAGTCAGCCAACCAATCAACCAAAGTCAGTTGAATGCCACAAGGAATCAGTACTCTGTCCTGGATACTAAGGGAAGAATTGGAATCTTCCATTTATTTAGAGAATTGGGCAATAACAAGTAAGTAAATATATATAAAAAAAATGTAACTCATAAAAATAAGCCCATTGGGAAGTGATCAGAGTACCGTGGTAGAGAGTGAGGGAAAGGGGTCTCCTGAGTTAAGATAGCCAAGCTGCAACGTAAAGAGTGGAAAAGAAATCAGCCATGGAAAGATCCAGAGCCCAAGGGGGGTTGCCTGCAGTGAGCCCTTTCTGAGTTAGAAAAGGTGACTAATTGGAAAGGCTGTGTGATAAGGGGTAACCATGTCAGCTTTAGAGTCAGATGGCAATGGATACGAATCCAGGCACTGCCGCTCACCCTTCAGGGACTTGACTTTTTCTGTAAAATGGGAATAATAATATATACATACAGAGTCACTATAAAGAGTCTATAAAATAATGTGCATAAAATTTACCACAATGACTTCACGTAGTAAAAACCCCAATGGGAAGTAGTTGCCATCACCTTCATCGTAATTATCATCATCATCGCCAATTAAAGAGAAGAGGGAGAAACAGGGAAATTCAAGTTTCTGTCCTTTGTGACAGGAAATGAGCTAGGCAGTCTAAAATAGGAGCAAACTGGGGTTTTCAGATATTGAATATGCTCTGAGGGGCCTGTTGGAAAAGCAGCTGGCATTGGAGATCCTGGAGTTCAGGACAGAGACCAGCATATAAAACATATGGGTGTCATGGTGTAGCTCAAAGAATAATGTGAGAAAACTAGGAACTCAGCACTTCATGAGGATAATTATTTATTTATTTTAAGAAAATTCTGACAAATAAATTGATTTCTTCCACATGAAAAAAAAAAAAGAAAATTTTTAATGAAAAAAATTTTAAGTGGTGATTTGAAATCTACTTACAATTTACATTCACTGGCCCTGGGTTCAGCTTTCTGGAAATGTGATGAGAACAGTTTACATCTCTGTATAAGATTTATTTAACTCCCCAGTTTTCATCTGGGAAAAGTGGTCACGATATTTCATACTTTCCTTATATAAAGAGATCTTTATGTCCTCTTATAATTCTAAGAGATTTTTGGATGCAGCTTAATTTGTTCTTTCTCAGAACTAAACCCAGTGTTCCAAATGTGACTTGATCTGCTTGTTAGTTTCAGCCTATCATTTTCATCTCTCAGGGCTTTTATAATCTTGGCTCTACCATCTTGCATATTAGTGATTCCTGTCAACTTTGTGTATATGTCAATTTGATGAGAATGATTTCTAAATCTTTATCCAAGTCATTGATAAAGATATTTAAAGACTAGTCTAACGCAAACTGGACTATTCCCACTGCTAACTAGGAAGGGGTCACGAAGCCCTTGGATTTACTTAAGAAGGGAAAGTTGTGCTGACTAGGTTTAATTTTGAACTAGGTTTGAACTAGGTTTAGTTTTGAACAAGTTGAGTGGGAGTGACGTAAGTAAGTAGGAAAAAAGGAACTTAAAAAAAGGAGACAGGGTAAAAAATATTTGACTTGGAGTATGGGCTCTGTAAAATCTTGGGATATCTTAGTTTGGGAGTTTCTTGAGGCCATGAAATAGGTAGGAGGAAGTTGCAGAGAAAAACTGTGGAAATGTTGCAGAGTTGCTAGGCAAGTGGCTAAGAGGGCTTGGTTCTAATAATTCTGAAGAGAACTAGTAATAGGAGGACCTCATCTTGCAGATGAAACAATGGAAATGTAGCACTTGGAGGCAGATAGTTATCATTTAGCAGTGTGTGTGCTAGACTCAGCTACAGGGTCCACCTATGGAACCAAATTCTAGTCCTAAGGGGAGGCTCAAACAATGAAGATACAGGAGCAGAAGCTCCCTCTACATCTCTTATTGTAATGAGGCTGAGGTTCTGTCGCAGTCCCTGTTGGAAAGGGTAACTGACAAGGATTAGGCAGGAGAGGCTAATGTAGATTTTGGGTTATAAGAACTAAGCCAATGGAGGTGATAAAGAAGAAGAACTTCAGTTTCAGGGTCAATTATGAATGTGTATACAGAGTCATTCTTGCAGACACTGAGTGCTGAGTAGGATAGGTCATGCTGAGACTCGGGCCATCATTTGGGATCCAGGACAAGACTGGATCAGTACATTGGTGGATGGAGGACCTGTTCCATTCCCCCAGAAAACTGAGGGGATGAGGCTGCTAATGTAATTTGTCTTTGTCTTCATTGGTTTGGGAACCAAATCAGGCAGAATGTGAAAGGGAGAATAGTGGTTCAGTCTAGAAAAGGCAGACAAAATAAGGTAGCTCTGATCATACTACTGTGTGTGGGTGCTTTCCATTTTTATGGTAAAAAAATTTGAAAGTCAGAGATCATTTTAAAGTCAAGACTATAGGAGCCATTGTTTCCTTTAATAAGTTTTCTTATCTATAATGAATAATTAATAAAATGAATATTTGTCATACAAGTATAAGGGGCTTATACTGAGATGCCTGAACATATTTCTAGTCTTTGCCTCTGTATTTTTCTCATATTGTTGATGATGATGGTGACATTGATAGTAGTGATATCAATAGCTCCTTGTGCACTTATGTGGACACTCTGGTGAGTGCTGAAACTCACTTCTCAGAAACCTAATGAGGGAAGCATCCTTATTATTTTTACTCCCTTTTTTTCAGATGAGAAAATTGAACATTAGAGTAATTTCATACTGTTCCCAGACTCACACACATAGAAAATGAATGAAACTGGAGTTTGAACTCAGAATCATTGCAAAGACACTGTATTTATATTGTTCCATTGTTTTTATAATGAATCATGAATGATTTTTAGTCTATACTATTTTTCTTTTAAGGGATATATTTTTTCTCAAGAAACAAAGATGTTATTATTGAATACGTAAATGTGATAGGAAACCAAGGTAAGTTGGTATGAGGATTCTAAGCCTCTGGCTAGGTTCACTCACTAAGTTAAGTTATTCTTCCTATATACCAGTTTCCTAATAGACAAGAGCAAATATTTTAAAATAAGTACACATGAACTATTAGAATATCTCAAATAGTAAAAAGTCATCTATAAATACTAAGAAATAAATATCTCAATTGGGGGGAAATGAAAAGATTTATGTTACAAAGACTTATGCCTTAAAAATGCTATTTGGTCCTCATTGTTATATTAAGGTTTGGACTGCCAAGACAAAAATCACCAGGGCCTCCTATGACCATTAAGCTTGGATAGAACATGTAATCAACTAGCAAAAATCTATCTGAGCATCTTAAGAGAGATCAAGAAATATTACATATATAAGCAAAGACTTAGAGTTTAAATGAACCTAATGACCTATTTGAATAAGCTAACCCATGAAAGAATAGAAGCAATTCTTATAAAGATAAGTAGGAAAAAATAGAAACCTCTATGAATATAGATAATTCCATTTTGTTACATAAATAATTAAATGTATACATATCTTGTAAATGTCAGCATTAAATTAGAGAAGAATTTCCAAGATCTTTTCAGATGCATATCATATTAGGTGAACAAAAAGAGAGATACTCAATGATCTAGTGTTTTTTTTTTTTTTCAAAAACTCTGTTGAACTGAAAAGAATATGGCATTCAAAATGCACACTAAAAGCTTCTAGGTGGAATTTAAATAACTTCGTTATTTTTACCTTTTTCTTCAAACCATCCCAAAAGTTCTAACTATGTGTGGACCCATCACTTGACCAATTTTCTGTATAATTAAAATCATGGGCCTTTAAAAGTATTTGTAGGGGAAATGCCTCTGAGATGCTTAGCTTTATTTTTTCATATGTGTGCAACTTAAAAATGACCAGGCAGAAGTTTTTTTTTCTTTTCTTTTCTTTAAATTGCTTTGCCAAGTTTCAGCTTTGAGCACATTTTTATGACTGATTTATTAAACCTGGAAACGAGAGGTTTATAATGGAAATTCTCATAAAGCCTCAGCTCTAGCATTGCTAGCAGGTACTCTGAAGAATGGGGACAGTGATAGGCCCTCAGCTGTGGCATTTCTAGAGCACAACCTAAGGACCTGGTCACGTGCTCATTTATTTATTTTTAGGTGAATAATCTTCAACCGTTCTAGCAGAAATTCGCATTCCGTTGACAAAAAGGAAGCATGCAGTAGTTTGGCTATGAATCATACCTTCTGTTGTCATGATTAATTTTAAGGATGCATTCAAAGAAGTTTCTTCCATAACATTGCACTCTGGGAAAAGGAGAAAAAAAATGTGCTCATCATTTAGGCTGACTGAGGAGATTTATTGCAAAGAAAATGATTCCAAATTGACTAGGGAGATTTATTGGAAATGAAATTATTAGAAATCCCTGTTCCTTTTAAAGATATTTAGAAATTATACCTAAGTGGAACATTTTTGCTTTAGTTTGAGAAATACAAACTTCTGGCATTGCTCATCATTAGAATTTTCCCCCGCAGGCTTTGGCTTTATTAGCAGCTTAAGAGTATATTTAGCACTGTCATATGTGAAATCTCTTCACTCTGTTAAACTAATATGGGATAAAATGTCTTTTTTTACAGTGTTATTCATTCATTATATAAAAATGAAAGCAACTACTTCAGTGTGGATCCAGAGCTACTAACTATTTTTATGACAAAAGAGAGGTGACAATACATATCCCGTAGGCACACGAGAGTATTATATAAGAGTCATTAGTATAATTGATATCCATAGAAAGAATGTTTTATCCAACATGATTAAAATGTGCAATACATTATGTAGGTTCCAGTGTTCCAGCTGCCGTGGTGTAATCTTTCCTTTGATAGAAATCTAGTGAAAAATAAAATTATCCTCGTTAAAAGGATAATCTTCTACTACTTAAGGCTGTGGGAATGTGAGACAGTTGTATGTCATGTGCTTCAACCATTTCCATGTGATTTTTGCCTGTGTATTGTATTTTTGTTGTGGGCTCCTCAACCACAGGAGGAGAGGTAGAAAAGGACTCTTTAAGATAAGACTTTTTTTCTTTTTCCTGGACGACTTGGGAAAACCCTGTGTTATAATTCCTCTTGCTGGATTCAGCTTTACATGTCTATGGTAGTGGGGCCAAACAGGTTAAAAAAAATTACAGCCTAAAATTTCAAATTGGCTGCAAGTTGAGAATAACTTCTAAAAGGCAAATGACCAAATAATTATTTTAAGAGGATGTTTTTACACACAATACAAGAATTGATTGGTTTATTTATTGTACAAGTATTTGTCAGTTATCTACTATGTATTAAGTATTTATTCCATAGAGCCACAAGTCCTAAGATTTTATTTTTAAATAGTGAACTAAGTAAAGAAAAAACAGGAGGATATGGCGCAAGTCTTATTTTCCATGTTTGGTCCTCAAAAGCATGCCTTAATGAACCATGTAACTAGAATAACAGATAATGTTGTGTCTACATAATGTGCATTTCAAAGAAGTAAAAGCAGGGTGTGTATACTACTATCCTAACACCTATAATAGTGCCTCTGAGTTACTGTCATTTTTTTTCCTTTTGCATATATGCGTGATAATAGCAATGCCAAAACCTGAGAAAAAGGTCACATGCTGAGGATGTTGCAACATATCCAGGAAAGTAAAGTCAGTGGCAAAAGAAGCAATATGTCTAATTCTTAATTAAGTGTCATGTGTGTTAGGGCAAAGAGGTCTGTTGGAAGCTTTCTGGGTAATTAGGAGTTCCATTTTCTTTTCTTGAATTGACCTACAGTATTGTTGAGAGGATCAAATGAAATAATACGTTGGAAACTGCTGTGTAAACAAACCATAAAGTGCTTCATAGACTGGTGACATCATTTTTAATTTTGTCGACTACCTTCTGTAAGTTGTAGGTCTTATCTACAAATAGAGGAGAGCACTTTTGCTACTAAGTTACCAATGCTCCTTAAGTAGGATGAAATACCAGTTGCTTATGAAGATCCTGGGTATCAAGAGATACTGAAATGATTACTATCGAAAAATCATGAAAGTAAACGAGGTGCCCAGCTGGTCCAAGGTCTTGTCAGTGTTTGGTAGTGTAGAATAGATAAAAATCATCAATGCTGGAGGAGGTGAATTATCCTCCTTATAATTAGGACAGTGAAAATAAGGAGTCATTTTAGATTAACCACATATCTAGGTAAAAACTTTATAGGATGAAATAATGATGGGCCAAAATGCACCCCAGGGAGATTGATTTGTCCGTAGCTGTTTCTCATTTGTGTATAATGACTGAACACTGTTGTTTGTGAATAATCAACTAATGTCACGAGATGGTCTCTTCTTCCTTCCCAAGATGGTCAGATTCCATTACATTGCTATTTGGCATTGTCACTTCCATATCCCTTTTTTTTTTTTTTCCCACAATGCTTAAATATTTTGCTGGTTCATCCCACAGCTGCCTCACAGCATTCTCTCTCTTTAGCTTTTCCTTCTAATCCCTACTGTGTCATTTGCAGTCACGGAATAGAATAAGTTGTCCTTCCTATCAGTATTCTAAAAAGTGGCTTTATCCTACCTATTATTTCTTCATCATTATCTGCAGTAATTCTATGCTATTGCTGTGGTGTGCTGGTCCACATGATGTCTTCTGCACCTTGAGGTGGGGAGATAACCTGGGAGAAGGTTTCAGGATTTTCTGGATGACCTCCCAGTGACAAAGATTCTGATATGCCTGTGATCATATAAGAGTCACAGGAATGAGATTGTGATTTGAATGCTAGGTAAATATTGTTATTATTAGTTAGAGTAATAACAATAGACGAGGATAATAATAAAGACTCGGCAGGTCTTTTCCTCAGAGCTTTCAGTGATTCCAACAGCAAAATTGGTGACATCGTTTAGTGTACTAAGAAGATACGTGATCATTCTGGAGCCATTATCAGCCCCTGTTAGAGTCTTTTCAAATCCAGTGCTTATTGTGTATGTTATGAATAAGGGAGAACAAAAAATTATGCATGCAGGGCCAAATTCTCATCTAGCTCTGGACCCCCATGGACCTCACTTTGAAGTCAATAGGAGCTCAGCAGGAGGTGGAACAAGATGAGAATTTGGAAAAGGAACTGTAAGAAAAAGGGATAATTTTCCCCGACCATATCATCTTTTGGTGTGCCTTAAATGCTTACACAGTGCCTAACCCCAATTCATTTTTACTTCAGTCTCAATAAAATTGCAGATTTTTTTTTTTTTTTTGCATCTCTATGTGTGTATACTGTAGGTCATTTTCAATGGGAAGAGAATTGGATAACTTCAATTACTCTCCTGTAAGCTGTTATTATTGAACTGAGCCTGAAGTGCTTTATTTTCAATAAAGAGGTATTCATATAATACACTTTCATGCAAATTTGGATGCTATAGGTTTTCAAAGATTTTCCAGAAAGGACATTTTTTTTTCCACTGGCCCAGATAATTAACCACTCGTCTTTGTGCCCTTGCTTTCTTTCAACTAATTTTTTAAATGGTTTTGTCCACCATGGGATGGCTATGCAAGTGTGTGCTCTCCTAGGAAAACAGTGTTTGAAGTCAACAATGCAGCTTTTGTTTCTGAATTCTAATATACGCCCCCCCTAGGATTCGAATTGTTTTGTACACACAATGGTAAATGAATGTCCAGAGGGGAACTTGGAAAAACAACCTGCCTAGGAGCTAGAAACTACATCTTAGACAGTCAAGGGGTCCCCCTACCTTTTTTCAGATTGGTGCATACCTTCTGATGGAATGTGCCCTTAGAAATCCACCTTTTAAGGTAAAACTCACTGAGATTGCACCATTTCCTTTTATGAAGCAGCCAGACGGCCTCAGAACAGCACACCTGGATGTGTGTTGATGGAATGTCCTGTAACGTAAGGCCATTAATATTCATGGGAACATCTAACATAATTCATGATGGTCTATGATATATGATAGCAAACAGCATCATTTACTCTGAACCTAAAAAATATTGACAAAGACAAGTTCCTAAACACTGATGAAACCTTGTATTTTGTGTTATGATTTCTTGGTTTTATACTTGGTGCAGTTTTTCAATTAACTGCTCAGTATTCAGAGCAATTATTCATTTATTATAGTCAGCTTAGATACGGTAAAGATTAGAGGAGTAAAACAAATCATTTTAGTGACACTGGCTAGTGATACATTGTTATTATTCTGATTTTTATTTATTTATTTATTGGGCTCTTGCATAGCAGGATTTATAGCCCCTACTTTTGAATGCTAAGTCTTATTCCTTCCTTGTGTCTGTTTTTATGGCTTTAAATAAGCAAAAACAGCCATATGATTTGAACTGGAGTTACCTGTAGGATTTATCAAATGATAGACATGTATACAGATACCAATTTATACAAACACAAAAACATTTTTTTAAAATTATATTTTGGTCAATGACAAGATTTTCTCAGTTATACGAAATACGTATCTGGTCTTTTTTAAGTGTGAAGATTCTCAGAAGTGTTGAATACAGAACTGAATTTATGTAGAACATAAACTAGGCATCAATATATGAAGAATCTCATAAAAAAATAGCATGCAATTTTGAATATGAGTAAACCGAGGTAACTACACATATTAGGTATTTGGGAGTTAATGGCATGAAGCACAATAGTTTCCATCAACCTGGCAGTGTGGTTTTCCCAGTGTACTGGAACCACATACCCCGTAATGTGTCATTTTGTTTCTAAGGGGGGTTTACATGCTTTTAAAAGTGTCTCAGATTTTGGCAAAGTTTATTTTATGCATTATGCATAAAAGTTGTCATCAGGATTTAACAAAGCATTTTGCACAGAAAGATTAGAAATAAAAATCTCTGCACACCAAAATGATTTGGATGGTTTTCTTAGATGGTGTGAACTTAAAAAAAAAATTAGCATGTATCTTACCCCCTTTCCAAATTCCATAAAGATGAAAAAGCCCCACGGTAAAGAGAATTCTAAGGCACAATCCGGGAGCAGCAGCTCACCAGTGCTATTTTATTTTCCTTTCAGTTAATATTCTGTTTATTGGTTGTAATGTTAACAATTGGGAACCCAACGAAGCTGCAATATTTAGACAAGGAATTGTTGGGTTCAATAATATATGTGAGGTTATTTCCTACTTGAGAAATGTGGGTATTGCAAGAGTTGACCTATTTGATAATGTTTGGATTTTAGGATTCAGGACCCTCAGTGAAGTAAAACTGACATTGTGGGTGAAGAGAAGAAATTGGTGGAGACAATTTCTTCCTGCCCTGACAAGCTGATAGGAAGGAGAAACTGTTTGGATGGTAAGCTTAAAATGACTATTTTACAATATTTTCTGTTTTAACAACTTTTTAATGCTAGGCACATGCTAGCCCAGGGTTCCATAGGAGCAAACAGGGCTCTAGAGGAGCTGCCTATGTGTAATTAAGTCACTCTAAGGACAATACTAAAAAAAAAAAAAAAAACAAGAAAAATCTTTGTTTAAAAACAGATGGAGGAGTAATATTAAATTAAAAAAATGGATTAATTGTGTCCCAAAACTTGAGCCTTGAAATGCCTCTTCAGGGTTTAAATTGAGAATGCCACTCCCATTTTGTCTCCCTACACTGCCCGGCGAGGGTCCAGTTGTGGTTTCCCTCTATGTGTGTTTCTTTGTAAGAATGGTTATTCTACCACTGGCGTTACTGAGGCCATTTCTGGTAGCTGCTGATATGTCAGCCTTCCTAATTGATATCTTCACAAGATGAGTAGACTGAAGTCTCTGCTTTTGATTACTATTTTGGGAGGTGTCATTATTGCTGAATTCAGGGTGCAGTCCTTGGAAATTCACTTTTTTGGGATTAACCACACAGTAGTAGCCCTTGGATAGAAATAGTAAATAGCAAATAGATGAACAAATTGTGAGCAATATGCATGGAAATTCAGGGATTTTGCTCTTTTCCACTCATTGGTGTGTCCAATAAATTTTTTTCAGGTAGCAATTAGCATTTGGTTAGTAATGTCATTGCACATCATCATCATCATCATCATCATCATTTTGTCATTATTTACTATTCAAACTTTGGCTTTTTAGCACTGAGAAGGTTTAAAAAATAAGCATATAACTTGCTCTTTTAACTTTGGTTCACAATTTCAAAAAACTTATTTGGAACTGATTAGTTTTATTTCCTGATTTTTCAAGCACCACAAAGCCAGAAACAAATGAAGGCCCATAAGCTTTCCACTGTCTGCCTCAGTTATTAAACTGGGCTCCTCTTAGCATGTCTTTTATCCACATGCCGCCACTATATATATATATATATATATATATATATATATATATATATATATATATATATATATATTTAAGAAGACTAGTGTCTGGATAAGAGCATAACATTGAATTGAACAATCATAACCATTCTTTAAACTTGCATAGATCTTTAACATTTTCAAGCATATTTATTTCTGCTATAATTGGATTCCTATAACATCCTTTTAAAATAAGAAGAAAAGGAACATTTATTAAATATCTTTTGTACCAAATTCTTTCAACATATTATCTCATTTAATCCTTCCCATAGCACTATTAAGTTACAATTTCCTGAATTTCAGGAGGAAGATTAGGCTCACACAGAGTGCGATTTGCCCTGCCTTCCATTGTTAGCAAGTGGGGGATTCACAGTTTGACCCCTGATCTATGTGGCTCTCAAACTTTTAGTTCTGTCCACTTTGCAGGCAGAGGTAGGGTGAGATAAGATTATCATCTCAATTTCTTGGTTGTCCAAAATTGAGATTTAGAGAAATTAATACCACCACATAGGCTTGTATATATGTATATTTGTTTTTGCTTGTTTCCTACACGTGCATACTTTTTCTGTAACATCTACCTTTCTCTGAAAATCTGGTCAGGAGTTGATGCTTTACTAGCTGGTTCAACTCCTCATTTATGGAGCACCTTCCCTGCTCCCTTTATTCTGCTCCCTTTATTTCTGTCTACAGAGATAGTGGAAGAGACAAAAATCAGCAGGTGTGTGTCTGTTTTGTGCTGCTATAACAGAATATCACAGACTGGGTAATTTGTAAATGAAAGAAATATATTTCAAACAGTTCTGGAAGCTGGGAAGTCCAATATTAAGGTTGGCATCTCGTGGGGGTTTTCTTATTGAGTCATCGCCTGGAAGAAGCTAAGAAGGTGAGAGATGTGTGTATACATTAGGAACCCACTAGCAATTTCTCACCTACTCTAGCCATAATGGCATTAATCCATTTCTGAGGGCAGAGTCCTCATAACCTGATCACCTTTTGAAGGTCCTGCTTCTTGGCACTGTTGCATGTGGAATTAAGTTTCCAACACATGAACTTCAGGGGGCACATTCAAGCCATGGCAGCAGGGAAGGGGATGCGATTCAGCCCAGACCATGCGTGTTTGTTTCTGCCTGTGTGCATTTATGGGTTGCATTATTGTCTGGTGGGTTTTATGTTCAATACCTATTTGAGTCAATGTTGCATTGCAGCTTAGCATAGCTAATATTTTTTTGTGAGTGCTGCCTCTAAAATCAGATCAATACAATTAAACTTTAAGCTAGTGATTTTAATGTGAATATCTTAATACTTGGCGCCAGAGTTGATATTTTAAATCTGATATATTGGAAAGAATAAACATCTTACAGGAGCACTAATGGAAAAAGAGTAGAAATCAGGCAAACCTGATTTGGATAATAATCAGCCGGTCAATTATTCCATACCATAGAGACTGGTAAGGAACTATTTCTGTCTTATGTGCCTAAGAAACATCACTGGCCATCACATGCTTTGGTAGTACTCAAAGCACTGTTATGTGCATGAAGTGTAAGGATGAGAGATTGTTTGACTTCTGAAATATTCTTCAGCTTTCCTGAATGGGTTAGGACTGAGTTCCAGCACCAACTTTCAAGAATTCCTTATCTTCTGGTGCTGACATTAATGGCGGGTAAGGTACTTGGAAGAGACTCATTAACTAGACATACATAATTTCCCCATTTCACTTATTTCCAAGGGCCCATCTGAGCACTTTTCAGAGATTCCTTTTAGGAGATGGACTTTACAGGAGTTTCCAAATGGAGAAGGTGTGATGAGGTTGGGGAATATATATGGTTCTCCATTTATTCTGTATCTTTCTCAAACCACATTCCACCATCCTCATGCCCCCCACCCCCACACGGAATGTAGCCCTAGATTCTTCAGTTTCCTTGGTCACACACCTCTTCTGTTTTTCATCACTTGACTTCCACTACTTCTGTTCAGGCCTTCACCACTTCTTGATTCAACTGGGGCTTTAGCCTTAGTAGCCTCCCAACTGGTTCTTCTTGCACAATCCTTTTAAAATTTTTTTTCGAATCAGATACATGACCTCAGAATGCTCTTTGATTCATTGTACACAAATGGAGCACAATTTTTCACTTCTCATTGTACATGAAGTAGAGTCACACCATTTGTGCAATCATACATGTACCTAGGGTAATGATGTCTGTCTCATTCCACCATCTTTCCTACCCCAATGCCTCCACCCTTCCCTTTCCCTCCCCTTTGCCCAATCCTAAGCTCCTCTACTCATCCCATGCCCCCCCCATCCCCATTATGAATGAGCATCTCCCCTTATCAGAGGAAAAAAAAAATCAGCCTTTGGGTTTTGGGGATTGGCTTATTTCACTCAGCATGATATTCTCCAAGTTCATCCATTTACCTGCAAATGCCATAATTTTATTCTCTTTTAATGCTGAGCAATATTCCATTGTGTATATATCCCACAGTTTCTTTTATTTTTTTATTTATTAGTTGTAATCAATTATACATGACAGTAGAAAGCTCTACACAAAGCTCTTTCGCTTCTCTGGTTGTGCACAAAGTAGAGTTATACCATTGTGCAGTTATACGTGTACCTGGAGTAATGATGTCCTTCTCATTCGACCGTTTTTCCTACCCCTGTGCCTCCTTCCCCTACTTTGCCCCACCTAAAGTTCCTCCACTTATCCCATAAACCCCCACCGTATGGATTAGCATCACTTATCAAAGAAAACATTTGGTACCTGGTGTTTTGAGATTGGCTTTCTTTACTTAGATTGATATTCTCCATCTATTTACTTGCAAATGCCGAAATTTTATTCTCTTTTAATGCTGAGTAATATTCCATTGCATATATGTACCATAGTTTCTTCATCCACTCATCTATTGAAGGGCATCTAGGTTGGTTTCACAGTTTGCTATTGTGAATTGTGCTCTATAAACATTATTGTGACTGTGTCACTGTAGTATGCTGTTTTAAGTCCTTTGGGTATAGACCAAGGAGTGGGTCAAATGGTGGTTCCATTCCAAGTTTTCTAAGGAGTCTCTGTACTGCTTTCCAGATTGGTCCCACCAGCAATGTATGAGTGTGCCTTTCTCCCCACATCCTTGCCAACACTTATTGTTGCTTGTATTCTTGACAACTGCCATTCTGACTGGAGTGAGATTAAATCTTAGAGTAGTTTTGATTTGCATTTCAATCTTCTAGACACCAATCTGAAGATCAGCTAAAATTGCTTTAAAAAATCTGTAAAGAATTTTTAATTGCTTGGAGAATGAAATGGAGATGTCTTGGTTCACATCAGAAGTCTCCATAACCAGTGCTGCCTTTGGAGAGTTGAGTAGAGGCATTGTTAAGGGTGCAGGCTCAGCTGACTGAAGAGCTCCCTGATCAAGTGTGATGTTGAGCATTTATTTAACTTCTCTAAGCCTCAAGCTCCTCACTACTTGGGGAATACAAAGTGAGATGGTGAATATAAGGCACCAAACACAGCTCCTGGGTCCCTCAGTTAATGTCATTTATCTACATACTAGCCACATCTATCCAGCATTTGGGGGGTATTAAATATATGGTAGGTATTATACCAAGTCCTTTTGATGTTTTACATCATTTAATATACAAAATGATAAATTATTATAATATGTCAATAATATACATAAAGACACCAGTGTTCAGAGAGGTTTGCCCCTTGCCTAATGTCATACAACTAGATAGTACCAGAGTCAAAATTGGAACCCTAGTCTCCCTGACTCTAGATTCTGATCCTTAAACTAAAACACATTTCCATCCATGCTTCTCTGCCTTTGCCATGCAGACCCTAGACTTCCTTTGCACCATTTCATAATGTGAACATTTTTCATATAGTTCAAGGCTAAAGTCAAATGGGGCCTTCAAAGGAGCTGGGTAGCAACAGAGGGAGAGAAGTGGAAGTGATAATAGTAATAATGGGTTGTCAGAGAGCAGACAGAAAATGTCAAAACACTAATTGTCTATCATTAGTAGCATTTTAAGTTAAAGTTGTCTCCTAGTTATTTGTTTTTGAAAATAGTAACTTCTTGATGTCCCCAGTTTCTAATGTATTGTTCTGTTCATGCTGATGCTCAGTACAGCTTCTTCTGAGCCTGTACAGGAATTCCTTTTTCCAGGGACATGCAACTCAGTAGTCCAGAATGTTCAGATGAAAATGGAGGTTGAGAACGGGGCTGTTCCTTTGAGTGAAGCTGAGATTTACATTATACTGGGTGGGTCCTGAGTGGCAATGGGAGAGAATCTGCCAGGAGGAGCCAGACCTATGAGACTGAGTATGGGGATGGGAGACTGGGAGACTGGGGAGGAGTCACAGAAGACAGAGTGAATATATCTGAGTGCCAGAGGAACATAAAAAGTTAGAAGCTAAGTACTAGCGGTCAGGTAGACAATAGCTACAATTTTTTGGAGGGGTGTTCATGAATATATATATATATATATATATATATATATATGAAAGTTGTTCTCATATTTCAGATTTGGAACTGCTAGTAGTAAAAAGTACAGTCCTAGTTTCTAATCTCAGCTAGAGTACCATTGGCTTGTTACTAAGTAATTCTAAGTCTCGCTTCCCACATCTGTACAATGTGAACATCAAAAGACTCTCTAGCTTACCTAGGCTTACCATGAAATGGAAATAGAAATAGATAAGAGACTTGAAATTCAAAAAGCAATTTCATAGTCTTCCAAAGTGTTTGCATAGGTATAAGGAATTGCTGTTTCTATTAATGAAGAATAGGGCAGCATCCTGCCTTCAAGTAGCATTTCATTGAGTTGTAGAGACAGAGCATCCACTCACTTAAGAAGGTGAGGAAAAACACAAGGCCCTACCTACTGAATGAATGCAGTAAGACCATTGAACTTTTGTAGGAACTCAGAGGACACAGCAAGATTATTAAATTAGAGCACTAGTTGATTATTGAAGATGATTCAAAATAGAAGGTTAGACTGGAATTAGACTAAGGAATGAATTGGAACAAGAAAATTGGAAAGAACTAGCAGTGGGGCCCAAGATGTGGGGGATGCTGGCAGGACCCATGCTGATGAAGCTGTTTAAAGGATTTTAAGCAAAGGGAGGAGATCAGGAGGCCTCAAGCAGCAGGCGCCATGTCTGTGATAAAGAACTGATATATGAGGGGCTCCTTTGCACTTCGTGAGCACAACCTGGAGGCCTCAGCATGGGTACCCTCCACCCTGCCAAAATTTAATTTATGCTCTTCTTCTTTGTTAAACTCTCTTGGAAGTTTTGTCAGGAGAAAAATTAGTATTATACATTTTCTAAAGCTAAAAGCTTAAGTTCTATCAACATAGTGTATGGTACAAAGAAAAAATGGTATGAATATTTGATATGGGGCCAAAAAGAGGTCTTACAGATTAAATATTACAGAGGGCTTAGTCTTCTGAAAACCAATTTTTAAAGACCTTATTAAATTTGTGGTAAGAGTCGTCATGGTTCCTATTCTGTTGTGAGGACGGAGCTGCAATTTTGAAAAGCACGGGGCAGAGAGATGATACAAATAATAATCATTGGCTCAAGCTTTTTAATGGTAAAAAGATGACTTGATTCTCTGAAGAAGTGAACAGGCAACATTTTCTCATTGCTGTTAATTATAATTTAAGACAGACTCAATTTTGTATTAGTCACAGATGTTTCATTTCTCAGTTCATATATAATGTGGTACATGGAATATCTCCAAAGAGATTTTAGAAGTGTTTGCAGTCTTGTCCATCTCTTTACCACTTGGTGTGGTCTTTTCCAAAAATCATGACATTTGGAAAGAAACTTAGAGAAGTTTTGTAGACATTTTCAAGACATTTTGCTTTCAATGGTCTCTAAAAATATTCCTATTGAAAGTGAAAATTGGGAACATGCTCTGAAAAACAAAATCAAAATGTATATTGTGTCTTTAGAAAGCCTGGATGGGGAGTGGCTGGGCTGTGTTCCAGTGAAGGGGGAAGGGGCACAAATGCGTGATTTCTGAATTGATGTTAGTGATAGAAAACTTTAGGAAGCTCCAGTACTCCTATGGCTATTAAGCAAAAGTGTTTTTCAAATTATTGGACCAAGCAGCTAGTTCCTAAATTATTCCACTGTGGATTGTTCTAATCAGGGAGAACTTATCAGTAAGACAAATCACTCGTGAAATTGTGATAGGTTTGGGGATGTTCCAAGATATGGCAGGTTTGGAATGAAACCCCCATGAGGAGGCTGGGAAACTTGGGTTGTGTCCGAAGACGGTTCAGAATCACAACTCATCTTTATGTCATACTGCCACAAAGAAAATGTGAAACCCAGTAATGCCTACATTTTCTACTATGGTAAGATAATGTTATTTGGAAAATAAAAAGAATCACCATCGGTACATTATAAGGAATTTTTCTTGGGCTTTGTTGATAAAAATTAAAATTGCTTGCTATATATCAAACCTTTCCCCCAAAGAAAATGCCATATTGAAAGAGTATCTAAAACATAATCAAATGGCTTAATTTTTAATAAAATTTTTTATTGTGCATATTTAAAATATACAATGTGATGTTATGGGACATGTATAGAGAGTATAAAGGTTACCATAGTGAAGCAAATTAACATATCCATCATCTCACATAATTACTTTTTGTTTTCTTTGTGGCAAGAGCAGCTAAAATCTCCTCATTTAGCATGAATCCCATACACAGCATAATTTTATTACCTCTCAACCTCATGTTGTTCATTAGATCTCTAGACTTGCTCATTCTACATATTTGTTGTTTTGTATCCTCTAAACTGCATCCCCCCACTTCCTACCCTGCCCTTGTTAACACATTATTTTGATTTCTGTCTTGGTACGTTTGAAGTTTTTTTATTTTCAGATCTCACGTGTAAGTGAGATCATGTATATTTTTATTTCCCGGGCTTATTTTACTTAACAAAATGTTAAGTGTCCTTTAGACTCATTCATGTGATGGCAAATGATAAAATCTCATTCTTTATTTTTAAGGCTAAATGGCTGAATCATATTCATATACATAGTACTTTATATATGTAATGATTTCCCTGTTGATTAATATATTGAGTACATTTTCTTATACCTGCTGGCCATTTTTTTTGTCTTCTTTGGAGAAATGTCTACTCAGATCGCTTGACTATTTTTTAATTGGATTATTTATTCTTATACTATTGAGTTGTATGTATTTTTTATAAAATTAGAGCATTACTGGCTTATCAGATGGATAGTTTGCAAATCTTCTTTCCCTGTCCAAGAGCTGATGTTTCATTCTGTTGTTTCCTTTTCTGTTCAGGAACTTTTTAGTTCTATGTAATCCTATTTATTTACTTCCTCTTTGATGGTCTAAACTTTTGGTGTGATATCTAAAAAATATGATGGGGGGGCAGAGCATGGGAGAAATGGAGGAACTTTAGATGGGGCAAAAGGGAGGGAGGGGAAGGGAGGGGGCAAAGGGGTAGGAATGAGTTAGACATCATTACCCTAAGTACAGGTATGAAGACACAAATGGTGTGAAAATACTTTGTGTACAACCAGTGACTTGAAAAATTGTGCTCTATATGTGTAATATGAAATGAATTGCATTCTGCCATCATGTATAAAAAATTAGAATAAATAAATCATTTTAATAAAGAAAAAATAGAGCAAAGAAAAATAAAGGCAGTCATGCACTTTGACTGGATCCTTATTTGAAATACCAACTCCAAAAGAGCTTTCAGAGACAATGGAGAAAATTTGAATAAGGATTAATTTGTAGAAATAATCAGGGATTTTTCTTCTTCTTCTTCTTCTTTTTTTACTGTTTACAGAAGTGGTTTAACATAAAATCTATTTACAAAGTGTTATTCTGCTACTTATACTTTTACATCAAACATTTCTAAATGTGTAGAAACTAGTTCACTATGTACATGGCACCATTAAGTAAAATTGCACATATGTAAAAAAAAAAATCAAGACCAGTGTCTAGGAGTTTTTCCTCTCTTTTCTTCGGGGATTTTTATAGTTTCTAGCCTTACATTTAGATCTATCCTGTTTTGAGTTGATTTTTGTGAATGCTGTAAGATAGGGTCCATTTTATTTCATTTTTGCATGTGGAAATTTAGTTTTCTCTGCACCATTAACTGAAGAGCTCTTCTTCCTTCACTTTATCTTCCTGATGCCCTTGCCAAATATTCATTAATGATGTATGTGTGAATTTATTTCTGTGCTCTGTATTTTGTTCCTCAGGTCTATGTGCTGTTTTTATGCCAGTGTCTTAGTGTTTTGATTACTATAGTTCTGCAATATAATTTTAAATCAGGAAGCATGAAGTCTTCAACTCTGTTTTTTTCTTTCTCAGCAGTGTTTTGGATATTTCATCTTTAGTAGTTCCATGTGGATTTTAGAATTGTTTCTATTTCTGTGCAGAAAGACATTAGAATTTTGACAGAGGTTGTGTTGAATCTGTATTTCTTTAGACATTTTAACAGTATTAATTCATATAAACTATGAGCACAGGGTATCTTTCTATTTTATTTGTATCTTCACTAATTTCTTTCTTCCATATTGTATCATTTTCAGTGTACAGATCTTTCACCTCCTTTCTTAAATTTATTCATAGGAGGAATTTTTTGTGCTGTAATAAGTGTGTTTCTTTGATTTCTTTTTCAATGAGGTCATTATTTGTGTATAAAAATGCTACTGATTTATTGTGTTGATTTTGCATCTTTACTGGATTCATTTATTTAATTTTAACAGTTTTGAATGGAATTTTTGTTTTTGTTTTAATGTTTTAAATGTATTGGATCATGTTATTTATAGATATAGTTTTACCACTTGTTTTCTGGTTTGGAGGCCTATTTAACTTGCCTAATTGTTCTTGTAAGCACTTCCAATATACTGTAGAATTGAAGCCAGGGTGGACATATTCACTTTATTCTGGATATTAATGGGAAAGCGTTCAGTCTTTGCCTATTCATTATAATGTAAACTGTAAGATTTTTAATAATTTATGTATGTATGTGACTGTATGACCAATGTGATTCTACAATATGTGTACTCAGAAAAATGAGAAATTATATCCCATCTATGTATGATATATCAAAGTATATAAGTGCATTCTACTGTCATATATAACTAATTAAAACAAATAAAAAATTAAAAAATAAAAATAAAACATTTATTATGTTGAGAGTTGTTATCAAGAAAGGATATTGATCTTTGTTGAATTTTTTTTTTCTGTTCAATTGAGGTGATCCTGTGGATTCTCCTACACATATCCCCAGTACTAGGGATTGGACCCAGACATACTTTACCACTGAGCTATATTCCTAGCCCTTTTAAAATTTTTTTGTTTTTAATTTTTGAGACAAGGTCTTGCTGTTACTAAGGCTGACCTCAAACTTGGGATCGTCCTTTCTCAGCCTCCCAAGTCTCTGGGATACAGGCAGGTGCTACCACTGCCAGCTGATCAGGGTTTTTTTCCTCCCCTTAATCATTCATTCTGTTAATAAGACGTATTACATTGACTGATTTGTGTGTGTGTGTTTTTCTCTTTTCTTTTTTCAGGTGCTGTGGATTAAACCCAAAGACTTGTGCACACTGGGCAAGCACTGTTATCACTGAGCTACATCCCCAGCCCTGATTTCTATATGTTAAACCAGGCTTGCATGCTAGGATAACCCCCACCAGCTCATGATGCATTATCTTTCGGATGTGCTGTTGGATTCAGTTTGCTAATATTTGATTGAGAATTTTTGTGATAGTGCTCCTCAGAGAGGTTGGCCTGTAGTTTTCTTTTCTTGTGATATTTTTGGCTTCGCTATCAGGATGAGTTGATGCTGGCTTCATAAAGTGCATTTTTAAATATTCCCTCAGGCTCTTTTAAAAAAAATTTGTATTAATTCATCTTTGAATATTTAGTAGAATCCAGCTATTCAATCATCTGGTTCCAGGCTTTTCTTTGGGAAGTTTTTTATTACTTCTCCAATCTCTTTATCATTATTTGTGTGTTCAGACTTTGTATTTCTTCCTGACTCCATATTAGTAATTCATATTTTTCTAGGAATTTCTCTGTATCCTCTGAGCTATCTGACTTGTTGGCATATAGTTTTTCATAATAGTCCCTTGTGATCCTTTTTATTTCTGAGGTATCTGTTATAATTCTTCACTTCTATTTTTCATTTTATTTATTTGAGTCTTCTTGTTTCTTAATGAAACTAAGGATTTGTCATTTTTTTCCCAGAAAAACAACTCTTAGTTTTATTCATTTTTTTTCTGTTCTCATTTTGATTTATTTCTGTTCTGATTTTTCTAATTCCCTCTCTTCTGCCAATTGTGAGATTAGTTTGTTCTTCTTTTTTTCTAGTTCCCTGAGGCATAATGTTAGAGTATTTATTTGGAATATTTCTTCATTTCTAATGTAGGCATTTATTGCTATAATCTTCCCTTTTCATACTGGAGATATGTATGATTTTCACATCACTATTCCAGTATTGGAATGTTCTAGTTTCACTATATATTTATTTCTAACTGTAAATTTTATACTCACACATATATTTATGAATGTAATTATGATTCTTTCATTTCTACTTAAAAAATTCCCTTACACATTTCTTGTGAGACAGGTATAGTGGTAACGAATTCCCTGAGGTTTTACTTACCTGTGAAAGACTATTTCTCTCTCATTTATGAAGAACAGCACTGCTGAGTATTGTGTTCTTGGCTGGCAGAATTTTTTTCTTGAGCACATTGAATATATCATCCTATTCTCTCTTTGCCTACAAGGTTTCTGCTGAGAAATCCCATGCCAGTCTAATGGAGATTCCCTTATAGTGACTTGATGCTTTTCTTTTGCTGATTTTAGAATTCTCTCTTGGACTTTTACTTTTGACAGTTTGATTATAACCTTGAAGAAGATCTCTTTGGGTTTTACCTGTTTGACATACAAAATTTTTTTGAGCATCATATCATATTTATATCATTCCCAAGACTTGGGACACTTTCAGCAGTTATTTCTTTGAAAATGCTTTCTTTCTTTTAGTCTCTTCTTTTTCTGGACCTACCATAATGCAATTATTTCTTTACTTAAGGGTGTCCTATAAGTATCTTTTTTTTAAATTATATTTTTCTGCGTATACCTCAATGAATTGTATCAAAATGCCTGTCTTCAAGTTCAGAGATTCTTTCTTCTCTTTGATATAGTCTACTATTGGAGCTCTTAATTGTAGTTTTTATTTCATTGATCAAGTTCTTCAGCTTTCAATATTTCTGTTTGGCTTTATTTGTTGAATTTCTTCTTCAGATTATGAATTGTTTCCCTGATTTCATTGCATTGTTTATTTTTATCCTGTTTATTTCACTGAGTTTTTAATAAGACCATTATTTTGAATTTCTTTGCAGGCAATTCATAAATTTCCATTTCTTTGGGGTTAATTACTAGAGAATTATTCCCTTGGTAGCGTTGTATTTCCTTGCTTTTTTGTGTGTTTCCTTTTCCCCTATAATGTCTATGTAAATACCTCTTAACAAATTTTGCAGAGTAGCTTTCATAGGGAAGGACTTTCACCTGAAAGGGCCTAAGGATGCTGGTTGGGAGGGTGCAGGTTACGTGTGGGTGCAATATTATAGTTTTCATGCAGCTTCTTCATTTGTTAACTAGCAATGACTTTGTCACTAGCAATGACTGAAGGTTCCTCAGTACTCTGGAATTTTCCACAGGAAGAAATTCTTCCTGGTTCAGAGTGACCCTCACTGGGAGAGGGCAGAGGCAAGGTGTTTTCTCAGTCTTTCTATATGTCATCCTGGTTTCTTTGTTCTATGGACACAGACTTTCTGCTATTTCTTTGCTATTCTCTGGTGATGTCCTTTAGATATTTTGGTCAAAATTTGTTTTCTTTTTCTTTCTTCTTCTTCTTTTTTTCTTTTTTTGTGGTAGAGAAGAGTGCTAGGAACTTCTAGTCAGCCATCTTGCTGATGTCATACCAATGGTTTAAATTTAAGACAAGAATATATGAAAACTGTTTTTGTAAGGACAGTAAAATCATGGTATTTAAAAATATGTGATAAATTCATATGCGCATGCATAAAAAGTTCTTTAAATATTATTCTTATTCATTTTTCATCTTTTTTATATGCATTAACTTTGCCCAAAAAGAAAGGCTTGTGAATTTCCATATTCAAAATTTGTATATTATGTAATTCACATCGTTCTCTAAAATTCATTTGATATATCCAGAGCCAATGAAGTTCAGGCAGCTAATCTTTAGAATAAAGTTCTTTCACAGTTTCTCCATGATCTTTTGAGTATTTCTAAAGTTTGAAATTGAGTGGTGAGACACATTTGAATAAAATCTTCAGTAATGAATTTTCTTGTCCAAAGTTCTGAATCATAGTTGGAACTCTTGATACAAACTGATGCTTTTAGAGAAAGAACTGGAGGCAGGGGAGAGACACAGGGGAAGAAGAAAGAAGTAGGATAATTAAAAAGATTATAGAAGTAAGTGTGTTAACTTCCCGTTACCATACAAAATGCCTTTTTAAAAAAGAGAGGTTTATTTTGGTTCTCAGTTTTAAAGTTTTAAATCTGTGGTTGATTGGCCCAAATGTTTTTGGACTTGTGGTGAGGTGGTACATCATGCTGAGAGTGCATGGGGGAGAAAGGCCATCTATTTCAGGGCCAGGAGTGAAAGAAAGAGGGCACACAAGGGCCAGGGTCTCATATCCCCTTCAGGGATATACTCAGAATGACCAGAAGACAACCCATTAGGCTCCACTTCTTAAAATGTTCTACCACCTTCCAATAGTGCCATGGGCTGGAGATCAACTCTTTAACACGTGGCCCTTTGAGGGATGCTTATCTAGCATAATTATCAGAACAATGATTAAGTGGGAGGATTGTTGCAATTGTTCATCAGCTGTGTACCTCTGCTCCAGAAGTATTGCATTCTTTCCACTGGAGAATGGCATATTAGCATTGGTTATTGTATTGTTTACTCACTACTGAATATCTGGTATTATTCCTGGTGAAAGTACCAAACTGAGAGTTGGAAGGTTCAAATTCCCTTGATAGTCTTGCTTTTTCTTTGTTTTAGGGATAAAAACACATCATATTTTTTTTACCTTGGTTCCTAAAATTATAACATATAGATGGTAATAAATTCTTTGCATGGATAAATAACTGTATGTCAGTTAATTGTTAGGAGGAGAACAAACTTAACTTTAAGGCTAAGACTATGAATAGAACCAGTGCACTGGGAAGGGGGGTGGCAAATTTGGAGGTTCTCAAGTTCAGGCTTCATTACCAAATAGATGAGGATGACAGAACAATCACATAGTTCACCTTATTTTCAAAGAAATGCATCTTCAACTCTTTGTGATTTCTGGCTAAGACAATATATGAGACCCTTAGCATTTCAAGCTAATATGTTGAAACGTAAGTTTAAGGTATAAAAAATGTTGCCTACAATCAAGTTCAATTCTTTAATGTAGCTTGGCAGGTCGGTGAACTTGTGTGATGTCCTGTATTCCATAGGTGATCATCAGGACTTTTTGATACTGGCATGTTTCATTTCGGGGTCTTTGAAAGGCAAAATTCTGAGTGCTGAGTGAAATCTTTTTGTTTAAGGAGTCTTGATACAAGGGAGAGTGTAGTCAACCATTTCTAAGGTGATGTGTTGTACACACTTCTGGTCTGAGGGAGGGTATCAGAGAAGTTTTCTGGGGTCCCCTTTCCAGTTCTTGTTTTTGACCAGATTCAGGGCACAAGATTCCTAGTTGAAAAACAGTCGGTTTGGAGGTATAGCTGCCCTCACTGCTCAACTTTAAACTATTTTGCATTAAGGTTCTTTTTATTTCTTCAAACTGTCTTATCTTTCTGTGTTTATCTATTTGCTTAGGAAAAAATAAAAGAGGAGTTGAATGATTTTCAGAACTATGTTTGCTTGCTCAGTATGGTAAAATGACATTTAAAGAACATTCTAAATTAATATTTTTTTCCTCAGAAGTTTCATAATATGTTACTATGTAACCACACAAGAGAATTTTGTACTGACAGATTTCAAGACTAAATTTAGGCAATGTGAATTCTATTGTCTGGCATTCTATTAAGCTCAAATCTCTATTAAACTATTCTTCAATATATCAGTTATCTATCGCAATGAAAATGTTGTGCAACAACCTCAAAAACCTAAGGGGCGTGCAACAGTAAATATTTATTTTTACTCATGGGTCTATGGGTTGACTGATGATTCTGCTCATCTGAAGTGGGATTGATGAGACTCTTTGGTTAGCAGCAGGTCAGCCAGGCAGCTCTGTTCTCTAGCATGTCTGAGGCATTGGCTGGGAAAATTGAGTTGACTTGGCTCTGCTCCACACAGCTCGTCCCCAGTAGGCTAACCTGGCAGATACACACGGTGAAGGCAGACGAGCAAGAGAACCAACAGAAATGTACAAATACGTTTTCGAGCCCCTGCCATGGTTAAATGTGTTCCTTTTTTTAATTTGCCAAGGCAAGGCACGTGGCTGAAGCAGAGTCTGAGTAGGAGGAAACTACAAAATTATGGGACAAAAAGTATTTATATATGAAACCCATTAAATGAGGCCACTAACAAGTTTAATCTGACCTGACGCTTCCATCGATGGTGTAATGATAGTTTCACAGTCAGCTTTGTGATTCATTATGATCTTGAGGTCCATTCTCAATGAAAAAATTTACATTGTTGATTTTGATATGAAAGACATTGAATCCTATTGTCATTCTTTACATATTGCTGACCCGTCGGTGGGAATTATTTATTAACATCGTGACAAATGTTTGGTTAACCACATGCTGTATTTCAAAGCCAAATCATATAAGAATGTCTTTTGTACGTGATATTGGTAAGCTTGCAGTTGGATTAATCGCATGAAATTGGAAAGTTTTTCCCTAATTTGATCTTAACAGCTTGAGAAAAAATTACTTTTCCAACAAAAGAAGAATTGCATTTGTGAATACATGGGTATATGATTAATGGAAGAGATCTTAATTGGATCTCTATGGATAGTGTGATGGAATGAAACATTAACAAGGGAGCCAAGGAGAGTAGAGTGAATGGGAAATCAAAATGAGGGGTGAGAATCCAAGGTCAGGCCAGATGGGTATTGATACTACTTAGGAAGTGGTGTGGCACAGTCCCCTTCTCTGCTCCACCTTTGTTTTGGATCTTATAAACACAGTCCAGTTGGCTCTGCTGACTCTGGGCAATGACAAGTTATTGATGAGAGTGAGTGCCATGTGAATAACTGCTTTTTGAAGGTCTCTTCAGACCCTGGTAACTGGAAGCAGCACAGAAGGAGAAATTGATGGCCCATATTCAGCTTTTGAATAGTAAAGCTTGAAGAGCTTTTAGGCACTGAACAGCTTGAGGAAAGGCAAGATAATGGAACATAATTGTACTGATTATGCAGTTGAGGTATGTTAAGGAACAATCTGCTAATTCTGCTGAACTGTGGTATTTTGTGGCTTCGGTTAATATTTTCAGTTGAGGAACAAGAAATTAATTTATTGGATCTCATTCAAAAAGATGATCTCTGATAACTGGCTCTAGCACCTTAGTGTTTAGCAGTTCAAGGCTCTTCTCAAACATTATCTCTAACCCTTCCAGCATCCTGCTGTGTATGTGGGTGTCAAGCGTTATGAATAGGAAAACTCAGTGAGTAATAAGCGAGTTGCCTAAGGTTATGCCTAAGCGAAGCTCTAATTTCTCTTCTTTACTAAGCCTATCTCAGATTTTTTTTTTCCTGTGGCTCACATTATCTCAGGAGGCTATAGAGCCTGCTGAGATAGAACGTTTAGAACTAATATGAGAAAAAATAAAGGATCTTAGTTACTAAATCATTTCATCTGAGACATATTTCCAGATTAATTCTTGTTTTTGGTAAACAGCAGATATGGGAAAGAAAAAAATATATTTTTTGCTAAAATATAAAAGTGATTTGACTACCCTCTTTTAAGTAGAATCCATTCTTTTACACTTTATGCTTTTTTGATAATGTGTATAATCTAGGAACTCTTCTCCATGGATGACTTGATGATAGGCAAGAAGATTCTTCCCTTGATTTGCTGAATTACTTTGTCATTTATGAAGTCACTCTCTTATGGAATTCAAGTTCTCCTCTGTGATATCCAGTGCTGCTTATCAGGTATGTCCAGTTCCTTCTGGGCTGAGGGTAAAGTTACACTTCCAACCTTCCTGGGTTTAGCTGTGGCTGTACAGTTTGCCTTCACCTATGTGATGCACGTTATTTCTGGGTAGATGGCTTTAAGAACAATGTGTGATTCACCACACTCTCTCATTAAGTTCAGCATCATGGTCAGCAACTTTGGGTGACTGTCCATTTCTTAGGGACCCTGAATGACAGCAAAGAACAGAATATCTCTATCAGTCTGCAGTAGCAATGCAAGATTAACAAAATAAAGTCTTTTCTAAGCCTCTGAGAATTGGGAGTGTTTATTACTATGGCATAATCTAGCCTCCCTGGTGTGACATAGGCATGGGAACCTAGAATTTTGAGTTTGGCTTTAACAAGTAACCTAAAATACAAGGCACTGTAGCATGTGTTTATTGCTGTTGGTAGTGTGTGTCAAGGCATTGCAAGAAAGACTCTGTTATTCCATTTTTTGGGAAGATGTGTTATATTTGCAAGTAGGAGTAAAAAGAAAGACTTCAGAAGTTTGGGGATTTGTGTGATTTCTTCTCAATCCCAACAGTAACAGTAAAAAGAAAAAAAATATTATAAATTCTTATAATGGTTGTAATGGACACCTATTATTGTAACTTTTGGCTTGATGAAGTAGATACCTAGCAAATACTTTCAGTTCGTTAAAAAGGCTAACAACAACAAAAAAGAGTTGAATTTGTGGGTCTCCCAGAGAAACATTATATGTCTAAATACCAGCAGTGAAGCCAGAAAATCATGTGTGAGGATGGATATCAGTAAAACAGAGGAACATAGCAGATCTAAGTATTGTCTATCATACAACTAGAGTATCAGTATATGGAAATTACTAGAATAGAAAGATGAAGTTTACTAAGTTTTTCAAAAACTTGTACCACCTAATAAATCACAAGTTCAATACTTAAAATGTTTCTTGAAGTTATAACTGTCTGTGAGTAAGAAGTGAGTTAAAAAGCTGTTCGGCCCTCAAGGAGGGAATGGTCTCTGATATCCACATTCTATATGACCAAAGAGTAGAATGGAAAATGAGCAATATTCCAGAAAACAAAGACAAGAACCATTGAAAACAATGAGTAAAGAACAAATCAAAGCCTAATCAACAATATTCCTCATCTCCAGGAATGGGACCCTCAAATATGTGCCCAGAATTTTAGACCTGTCATTGACCAGTAATTTCCGTTAATTCTCTGCTTTCCTCTTTCTGAGTAGAGTGATGACAAATGATGAAGAAACCACTTGTGCATTATCTCTGGATCCTGGGCTTGATGCTGTTTGTTAATCATGACATTTTTGAGTCTTTCTCTTGGGTAGGGGTGAATATGTTTTGTATGCAAGAATGAGAATGATGACAAAATATCTGGAAATCAGAAGGGCAGATGGTGATAGTCATCAGCTCCATTTAGCAAGATATTCTGGTTCTCTTTATGGACAAATGGCAGGTTTGTATTTTCTTCCTCCCTTTAGTCAAAGACATATTAGCAGAAATTACTTCCAGGAGAAAGCTTAAAAACCACACAATGTTTAACCATACTCTTCCTTTGATATGGCTACTAGCAACTTTCAAGAATCCTTCTATTAGGTCAAATCCTTGTGGACCATGATAACCTAAAACCTGCATGGATCATAGTTTGTTTGACAAATAAACCATTGTTGTTTTAAGCCATTATTATTTTGAGGGATTTTTTTTATTACAGTATAGCCTACCCTAGCCTGACAAATACACTCCACAGTGAGAAAATAGAGATATCAAATAGATATTGATCGAGCGCATTAATTTTAAATATTCTGTTTTAATATTCAACATTGGCATATATCTTTTTCATAAAACAAAACAATAATCAATAAATACTTAAGATCCTCGAAAGCAATCTTACTTTCTCTATAAGAAAAATGTCTCATTACGAGTAATATTATAAAATGCCATTTTGGCTGAATACTAATAATGCTAAGCAAACCTATGGAGCTCAGAATCTGAACAAGGGATAGATACACACAGGCAGAACTTAGAGACATTTGTATCTGTAAGTATACAAACCAATTTAGGGAGTTAATGGGATTTCATTATTTCTAATTCTGAACTTGATTTCCTTCTGGGACCAGAAAAATTCTATTCTAAGGGAAGTCACTAAGAACACAATACATATGTGGGTGTGTTTCAAGTGCTACAGAATCACTGTACACAGGCAATCCTTGGAGCTGCCAGGACATCACATTTGAAAAAAAACAATGTTTTCTTCTGATATATAAATTCTATAGTCCTCAAGAATTATGGATAGGTAAAAGTAAATTCCTCTGATATGGGCATGAGCCCAGATTCCACCCTATTCCTCAAAAGTTATTAATAGCATGCAGTGCTCAGTGCTTGTACTTAACAATATAACAGCATTATATTCTGTACTTATATTTACAAAGCAATTTTATAATGTCTCTTATTTACTTTATGATATCCTGCATTGCCTAGGGAACAGTAACTTAGACAGAATCAGCCAACCACAATAACAAGTGAGGCATATTTTATTATTGCTCTAATGGTAGACTTTTGATATTCAATTACTCAACAGTTGCCTGGTGCTTGGGTCTGAGACTGCTTTGAGCGATTGATTTCTACTTCATTCATGCCCTCTTTACATGGTATAATCAGTAATCACTTGGTAAGTGCTACTAAATTCCAATACAATACAATTGGTTTTGGTTACTTCCTTGACTCATCAACAAATACCAAATTTATATGAATAAAAAGTGAATTGTAGCAGACTGATTCTCAAATTTGTCTGCAAATTGATGTTACCTGTGGGATTTTAAGAGATATTAACTGAGTTGCCCCAAGAAATTCTGATTTAATTACTATGGGCATTTTTGAAATTTTCCAGACAAAATCTAACATGTAGCAAAAATAAGAGTAACAAGTGTAATGGCTAAAAGCACAGGCTTTAGAGTGGTTCAAATCTGCATTTGTATTCCTGTTGCCTTCTTACTGTGTAACCTTGAGCACATTTCCAAATTCTCTAAGCCATCATTTCCTTATCTTTAAAGTTAGGATAAAATGTTATTGTAAGTTTTATGTGGTTTAATTCACATGAAGAGTTTTAACATCACTTGGCACATAGAAGGTACTCAATAAATGTTTCAACACAGATTATTAATTTAAGATTGAGGGGACTTGAAATATTGATAGGAGTTGATATGTAGAAGAAGGTTAAATATTTCAGAGAGGTAGTAACACATTTAAAGTTGTGGAGATGCACACAGGTCTGATGCTTCTGGGAATGAGGTGAAATTCACTGTGGCTGGAACGTGGCAGCGATGAGATAGACTACAGAGACTTGAGGTTGAAGACCTTTATTGAAGGGAGGTTCTGAGGGTCCTGTCTTCTTCATTTTAGGGCTTAGGTTTGACTCTTAAACTAATGGTGGTTCTTAACACTTAGAATTTGGACATACACATGCAACTCTATGTACTTGCAACAGAAGGTGAGTTATGTCACAGATAATGTAAAAACTAGATTTACATTTATCCATAATGTGCCATTATGCTCCCCCACTAGTGTACTGGTATCTTTCACTGAGTATGGAACAACAGGGCAGAATGCGGGAGGCATGCTTGCAAGTATTCATAACCTCCTAGTCCAAATATCTTGGGCACAGGTCACACTTATTGAGGGAATATTATTAACGGTGAGGATTCAGACTTATTTTTGTGTTATAACATGTGATTGCAGAAATATATTGATTATTTTTATTTGTGGCTGAACTTCTGCTTCAAGCCATAGTAGAGCAACTGGTTCTGGACTAGTCTTCCTGCCATAAATGATGAGGAAACCACTAGAAAAGTATACATATGTATGAAACAGCTACTTTCAGGCATCAGACAACAAGCAGCACATAGATCCATAAAAGGTAGAGAAGAAAAAAAGGCAAGACTATGATCACTTTGGTTTCTCCCTGGACGCATTTACGAGATCCCAGTTAAGGGTAAAGAAATCAAGGGAGAATAGTCTTGCTGAGCTAAAGAGACTGTGGGGAAGCTGAGGCTGAGAGATCCTGTAGGATGCAACACGGAAGAGGGGAGCTCTGCAAAGAAAGAGCTTAAAACATCTGTGTGGGGTTCCCTTGAGGTTTTTGTTGAAGAGTAAGTTGTATGTATACAGAGTTGACAAGGTTTGGTGAAGAACTATTACTTAGGAAGAATAGCTACTAAAGAACTGTCACACAACAACTACCAAATGATATCTAGTTGGCCAGTGTAAATAGATCTCAAAACAAAAACAAGAATAACACAAAAACAGGTTATTTGATAAAGATCCCAGAAAACATAAGCTTTAGGAATAAGACCAAAGTAACCCTGGAATGTACTTCTATATCTTCCTGACCACAACCATAATAGCAAAGACAAGAAGCCTCTGAAGAATCAAGCTAGTCTGCAACTAAGCCTACGTGACCAAGACCAGCATTTACAAAGGAAAACAACAAAACCCAGACGCCAAACATGATTACATGCATAATTTCTAGTTCCAACCCAAAATTTTTATGACATATGAAAACCAAGGAGAATATGAATTATAGCAGTAGAACTGAATTCATAAATGGGAAAGATTATGGAATTCACAGATAATTAAAATACTTATTATCAATATGTCAATAATTTAAAGGAAGTATAAGCATAGTAAGCAATGAAAGCTATTTATAAAGAACAAATGGATTTCATAAAAATTTTTTAAAAAAAGTACAGCATCCAAAATGGAAAACTCCACTTGAAGGACTTATGAGCAGGTGACTTAAAATGCAAACCTCAGTGCTTTTGAATAGGGGGCAACACAAACAATCCAAACTGAAATAGAGAAGGATATTGAAACAGAGGAGAATGACCTTTGGGCAACATCATGTAATTTTGCATCAACTTAATTGGAGTCTCAGAAAAGGTGGGAAGTGCAGTAGAAATAACATGTAAGGAAATAGTGGTTGAAACTTTTCCATATTTGGTAAAAAGTTAATCAGAGATCTAAAAAGCTTAATAAAACTTAAGTAAAATAAACACATAGAAAATTCCACCAAGACACATCACAGTGAAATAGCTGAGAATCTATTATGAAGAGAAAAATCTATGAGCAGTCAGATTAAAAAAAAAAAGAAAAGAAACATGTGCCTATAGGTAAAGATGTGAGTGACCAGAAAAATGTAAACCAGAAGACTAAGAATCATGTCTTCAAAGTGCTGGAGGAAAATGAAAGTTATAAAACATAAGCCAAAACAAAAAGTCATTGACAACTTGAAAGTTTTTATCAAACACAAGTATTTTTCAAAAAATAAAGAGCAAAAACATTTTGAGAAAAAGAAAACCTGAAATAATTCATTACTAGGATATATAGTGGTAAGAAATACCAGAGGAAAATTTTCAAACTGAAAAGGAAAATTATACTAGATGTAAACTCAAATTTATATAAAGGAATGAAGAATATTGGAAATAGTAAATATATAGGTAAGTATTAAAACTTTTTTCACTAAAATTTTTCTTTAATAAACAATGCATTGGGTTGTCTAAAACAAATATAGAATTAAAATGTGTAACAATAAAAATGGGATGGAGAAAATGGAAAAATTCAGTTGTATGGTCCTTAAATTATTCATGAAGTACTGTAATATTATTTGAAGGTAGATTGTGACAAGTTAATGATACTGTAAACCCTAGAGCAACAACTGAAAAAATAAAACAGAGATATAGCTAATAAACTCAAAGAGGAGAGTTTATTACTAAAAAGAAAAGTCAATTTTTATATGGTTGAATGAAAAAAAAGAAAAAAAGAAGAAAAGACACAGAATAAATAGCAAGTAGCAAGATGGTAGATTTAAATCCAACTAGATAAAAAATATAATAGAATGACTCTAGCTATCCTAATGCAAAGATTGATTAAAACTAGGGGTACTTAACAATATAATTTTCAAGAAATATGCAGGAATCTTAAAGGTAAAATTATGAAAAAGTGATGCCATGCAAATAGTAACAGAACCTTGGAGTGATTTTATTGATAGACAAGGTAGTCTTCAGGACAAGAAATTAGTAGAGATTTAAGGAAAGGCTATAGTTTCAATGTGTCCCCTAGACTTCATGTATTAGAAACTTGCTCTAAAAATTCATATGTCAGTGGTACTTGGAGTAATTGGTTAATGGATAAACGAGTTATTGAGCCAGCGGCTTTGTGATGAAAGTGAGATCTCTCTGTAGTATTTGCTCTGTCTCACCATATGAAAGCTCTTACCATGCTTTGGAGTTTCTTGATCCCCAGAACTTTAAGACACAAATTTATTTTCTTTATGAATTGCCTAGTCAGAGGAATTTTGTTATAGTAACAGATAACAGATTGGGAGATGCAAAAACTCACCTCATAAAGAAGACAGCAAATTTACACATGTGTGCATTTAATGACAGTTTTAAAACACATGAAATAAATCTGATAGAACTGAAAAGAGAATATAAAAAATTAACAATAATAATTGGCGATCTAAACCTTTCCCTCTCAGCAACTGGTAGAATAAATAGACAGAAAATCAGTAATGTAAAAATCTTGAAAAACAATATCATAGTGTCAACTAATCTGACCTCACTGACATTTGTAGAATATTACATTCAAGAGTACAATACAAATTATTTTCAAATTCTACTCTGAATGATATACAGTTCATAAAACAAATCTTTACACTTAAAATGACTGAAATCATCTAGTGTGTTTGCTGTCCATAATGGGATTAAATTATCTATTAATTTAAAGAGATATCTAAAAAAATTTCCAACTACTTGGATTAAACACTGTATCTCTAAATCAACTGAGAAACTAGACAATCTCTTGAAATAAGTGATTATGAAAATGCAACATCAATTTTTTTTCAATTGAAAAAGTACTCAGAAGTAAATTTATAGTAGTAAATACAGTGCTTTGGGAAAATTTATAGGTTTGGATGGGCATATTAGAAAAGAAGCATTTAAAGTCAGTGATTAAAATTCCATCTTAGAAACTACAAATGCAAGAGAAAATTGAATACAAATTGGGGACGGGGAAAGAAATAATAATAAAATAACCAAAAAGAGATTAAGACCTAAACATAAAAACTAAAAGTGTAAAACTTCTAGAAGAAAACATAATAGAAATTCTTCACCATCTTGAGATAGGCAAAGATTTCTTAGGGCATTAAAAGCATGAACTTAAAAGATTGATGAATTGTAATTTAAAAACATCTGATCTCTAAAAGATACCATTAAGAAAATGAAAAGGCAAACTACTGATAGAGAATATACTTGGAATTCATACAACTATTACAGAATTTATATTTGGAATGAATCTTTACAAACCTCTTAAAATTCAATATTAAGAAGCTAAAACAGGCATGGTGGCACATGCCTATAATCCCAGTGGCTTAGAGGCTTAGGCAGGAAGATTCCAAGTTCAATTTAGCTAAATCATAAGAAATTTGGTAAGACCTTGTCCCAAAATAAATAAATAGATAGATAGATAGATAGATAGATAGATAGGTAGGACTGGGGATGTGGACAGGGGTTGAGTGCCCTGTGTTTAATCCCTAGTACAAATACATGTGTAAAAAAGCAAAACAATTCAGTTAAAAATGAGCAAAATATTTGAGGGTATTTCAAACAAAAGAAGATATCTAGAATACTAAGAAACATGTGAAATAAATTTTGGCTTCCTTATCCATCAGGGAAATGCAAATTAAAACCATATGAGGAACCACCATATACATACTTGAATGGCAAAAATGGGGAATAACTAAAATTGTCACAGACTGCTGATGGGAATATAAAATAGCACAACTACTTGGAGATACAGTTTGCCGACTTCTTACAAAATACATTCATTTAACACAGCAATCACCTCCCACGTATTTATCCAATAGGGGTAAAAACATAGCCACACAAAGACACAAATGTCTATAGTAGCCTGTTGTCATTAGCTCCAAACTAGAAGTATGCATATGTCCATTACCAGGTAAATGGTTAAGCCAATTAATCATCCTTAAAGGTAACAAAAGGAAGCAAATTACTGACCCATGCAACAACATGAAGTTCAAAATATATGGAATAAAATAATCCATACTCTTACACCACATGCAAATACATACAGTCAGCCTTCCCTACCCTTGAGTAGGGACATCAAGGGATTCAAACAACCTTAGATTAAAAATATGTATTGAACATATATAAACTTTTCTTTCTTTTTTCCTAAATAATATAGGATATTAATTTTTATCTAAAATTTACATTATATTAGGTCTTATGTAATCTAGGGATGAACTAAAGTACCTGAGAGTATATGCATAGGTTGTAGGTAAACCTTCTACCATTATACAGCAGGAACTTGAACATCCATGGATTTTGAAATCAATCCCCTATAAATTCCGAGGGAAGACAGAATACTGCATGATTTTATTTATATGAAATTCTAGAATGGGTACATCTAAAGGAATACAAGACAACTCTTTGGGATGATGGAAACTCTATGCCCTGATTGGGTTGGTGTTATACAAGAGTATATATTTGTCAAACTACACGTAAAGCATGTATATTTTAAAAAGTTAGCCAAAGCCAGTGGAAGACATTAAGAATATGCATCTACACGTATATTATAGATATAAGCAAGAGTGGTGCTAAGAAACGTTTCTGCTACTAATGACAAATTTATGATAATCAGGGCATAGTCATACTGTGTCAGTTTTTATAAATATCCAAGACATTTATATAAATTTTGGGTTAACTTTGACAGGAAAGAGAATTCTAAACTCCAGGCTATCATCTGCTTCAAAATAAATACTTAGCTACATTGAGAAGATATTTGACATTGTTATAGAAAATTTAAATACTATCTATCACACTATTTGATATTTTTTGTGGTGTCATCAAAGTCTGTTCACACCCAAGGGAATGTTCTTTTTTTTCCTTTGATTGACATCTATCATATAAAATAGCTGGGGAAAAAATGAAAAGAAAAGAAATTATTAGGGAAGGGATGGTGGCATGTGCCTGTAATTCTAGTGACTCTATGGGTTGAGGCAGGAGGATCACAAATTAGAGGCCAGCCTTAGCAACTCAGCCAGACCCTCAGCAACTTAACAAAGCCCTGTCTCAAAGTAAAAAGTCAAAAGGGCTGGGAATGTAGTTCAGTGGCGACTCAGTCCTGGGTTTAACCCCTAGTAACATACACAGAGAGAGAGAGAGAGAGAGAGAGAGAGAGAGAGAGAGAGAGAGAGAAAAGAAGCAATTGAAAATTGGGTGAACATATGGACAGTTCAGATTTGTAAGGAGTGTTCAACTTGATCATGTCTGTTTTATAGAAAGAGAAACTCTGACAATAATAAGTATATAAATGTTGAGATAGCCTGTCTTCAGCTATTTCAATACTCCAAGTAAGATACGGTGAGTGTTTGAAGTAAGTCAGTGGGAGTGGAAATCAGAGAACATGTTAAAGAGAGGTTTGCTACAGATTGGTTAGTCATAAATTTAATAATCCACAATGGGATCTCTTAGGTATCCCATTGTAAAAATGAAATTCAGTATTCTTTTCTTAGCTTATGAAGTTCTGCCTGATGTGGTCCATACTTGCTCTATAACCTCATTTCCTAATAGTGTCCCCTTGCCACTGAGCACCAACCACAGTGACTCTCATTTTAAACACAAGATCATAGCCTCTTCAGAGACTTTGTACTTGCAGGTTCCTTAGCTTGAGATGTTCTTTAGCCTTATCTTCTCACGGCTGGCTCCCTCTCATCATTTAGGTTTCAGTTCTAATATCAGCTTTTAGGAAAGCTCTTTCTTAACAATATCCCTGCCCAGCTCCTGTGCTACATTATCCAGTTCTCTTTAGCATGCATTATAGTCTAAAGTCATTTGTTTACTTATTTAATTCAATGTCACTTTCTCTCCCTCTATAATGTCAATTACATGGGAATACCTTGGCTGTCTTATTCCTCAAGTGAAATCTCAGTGCCTAGAAAGTGTCTTATACCAATGTTTTTAAGTGGAAGTACGCTGGCAGCATATTTGAACGTTTTGAAATGGTAAAGGTTATAAAAGAAAAATCATCAAGATATATTATTATAAAATTTGTAATTCTAGGTATACATCTCAATTATATATGTTACATATAAGAGATTTATAGGTCTCATTGTAAGAGTAACTTAAAGTAATAGCTGAGAAAGTACATATCATCTCCAAAACAGAACCTGTTTTCTGGATCATTCATTCAGCACTTACTGGGAACATCTGGACACATTAAGATGAAGAAATACACAATTCAATAGGTGCAAAATAAAATTCATGAGAAAGTACTGAGAAGCAAGGAAGTGGAAGAAATGATTAGTAGAGAGGTCAAGGAAGTGGAGAAATCTTTGAAAAGGATTTGACATTTAAGCATTGTACTAAATGATGATAGGAGTATATCAAGTAGAGAGAAGAAGAAAGCACTTTGCAACCAGAAGTAACAATTTAAGCAGAGACAGGAGGCAAAGAAGTTGAAGAAGTCCTTTGTGGTTATGTGTTGGAGGGTGGTCTGATGGAAGGCGATGTTAGAAAAAATGTGTCAAGGTCTGATAATGAAGGACCTTGAGTGCCATTAAGGGCTTTACTCATTAAGTAGTTGAAAAATCATCGAAGGATTTTATTAAGGAATGTGACCAGTTTTGTGATTTCAAAGAAACTCTTGCAAGAGTTAGGAAAAGAGAGTGAACATAAATGCATAGAGATGAGTTGAACATAGCTAAAAATTTCCAAGTAAGAGATGAGAAAGGTCTAAATTCATGCAAGGGCAGGATGAAGAGTGAACTGAGAACTGATTTTGAGATTAGAATTGATGGGGCATCAGACCCATAAGAAATTGAGGAGAAGTAAAAGGGAGATAAAGCAGACCTGAGTTTCTGGTTGGAAGTCTTATAGATGGGGCTGTGATTGATCATTGTGACCTGTAATTGATTGGCCCTCCTGGATCACCTCATTTCCTCCATTGACCTTTCTCCCCCGGTCTTACCTCCAGGACAGAGGTTTCTTCCACTTTGGGCACATTTTTACCTCTTCTCATTCACCAGGTGGTAGCTAATCAATCTGCACAAGCAACCTTGCCTTTTTCAATGTGTCAGCAGCCGAGTGTCTCACAGATTGGTTCAATATCCTCTCAATTCTGTTAAAACTCTCGCAGGAAACCTAGAGAGCTGTTTCATTGCCTTGTAGGTTTGCTCATCTGCTAACAACCTGCTGTAATATTTTAATTTATTCAACTCTTTCTTATTATCCCCTTGTATCCACTTACATCAGTCCACAGATGATATCGGCTCCCTCTTCAAGGGCCTCTAAGGGTTTGCTCTTAGTCCTTCTGTGAGAGGGAGATTTCTGAATGTGGATTTAATACTGAGATGAGTGCTATGGGGAGATAAACAGTGTGTAATTATGGTTTCTTTCTTTTTAGAGTTCATAACCTGGATGAAGAAATGGGACCTTTTCATTCCTTCTTTTTTTTCCCCTCTCCCTTCTCATTTTTTTTTCCTTCTTTACCTTTCTGACACTACTGCTAAAAAGCTGATAAAATGCTATTCTCATCTACAGTAAGAGATCATGGGGACAACTATCTTCCTGAGATTGCTTTGATTACATCACATATAAAGTCAAATGGAACGTTTAGTCCGGTGCCTCATGTTTAGAGGAGCACATACTAACTAGAGTAGGCTCTGACAGTATCACTCAGAATGCTGCAGATTCCAGGTTATATAGGAACTAGAAAAGGGGTAACTGGGAACAATCTGAACAACTATCTCAAAATTTTGAAAAATCATGAAGGAGTGAATGGATTTGTCACTTATTGTTCTAGAGAGCATAGACGGCATGGATAGCTACAAATGTTGGTGTATCAAATCGGGACCCAAATCACAGAAATCATTTCCATGGCTATTCTGTAAACAGTAGGAGTGGTCTCTATCATCTCCACCATAAATATCCTTTTGATGACAGTGTTCCAAGTCTAGATAAATCACCTCTGGTCAGATGTCACTAAATAAAATCCCATGTGGGTGGACAGATAATCAAATGAGACAAGGTAGCTTTAAGATTCTCTTCAAAGCTAAGTCCAATCCAGCCACATTTTTCTATCTTCTTTTAGAAAAGAAATTGAACCAAATGATGATTAAAATAACAATATGTGGAAATGGAGTGGGAGAAGAATATTAAATATTTTTCTTAATGCATTATAAAAAATGTTGATTATCCTAAGAACATGAGCAAACTTTGGTAGACATTTTAGAAGTTGTTTTGGATTGACTGAAACCAAGAATGGAACTCTTTACTACATTTTTGTATCAAAGTAGAAAGGGAACCAGTAATATATTCAATATATCCTTCTGAAATAGTCATCATATTGACCAGAGTTAAAAGGATAAAAAAAAAAAACAAACTTGTTGTTAGGTTTCTGGTTACATTGTTTTAGTCCACAAACCCTGATGCTTAATATATACAGGGTACTTTATATTTGCTAAGTACTTTTTAAGTTATTAATTTATCTTTATAACCACCGTGGGAAAGCAATAGTTATCTGTTCACTTAGCAAATAAAGAAATTAAGGCCACCCACATGCAGAATCACCAAGTGTATAATTTTTTTTTCTCAAAGACTTGAAGTTTTATGGGGTTGTTTTCAGTTGTCTTGTTATTACTGTATTCCCTGACAGTGAATCTAGGAAGCCAAGTATTTGATGTGATTCATTCATTAATAAAGCCCTAAACATCAAGCTGACTCTCTTGGGTATCATTCTTGGGAATCAGATGATAATTCTATAGTTATTATAGAAATGGTACATTTTGAGAAATTGTAACTCATTTTTTTCAGTCTACAAAGATGCAAAAATTTCATTTAACAGATAAAATTAGGTAAGTATTCTTAACTACCCTGCATGATACAAAGAGGTGTTTTTATAAATCTATGGGAAAAATAATCCATCCAACTTGTTTGCTATTGATTGAAATATTTGAAGTTTGAATGATATAGTTCTTATAATCTATTACTTGACATACAGAATTATGCTAAATCACTGTATTAGCACAGATTCATCCAGAATAGCATCTTCTGGAAGATCATCAGGAGAGAATCTCAAGGATTAAATGCAGTTCTTATAATGACAGTAAACACCAAATTGGCAACCTGTATTGAAATACTTAATTTTTCAGAATTTCAACAAATATGAGTGATTTCAAGTTTAATATATATATATTATTATTGCCAAGAATTTTGTAATTTTGTTATATTCTTTATTTAAAAATTAGAAATGGAAATTACTGGGGTTAAAGCATTATTATTTAAAAATTATTAGGAAGAATGATAGTATAAAAATTTTCCAGGGTTATCATGACAAAATACCTTGGTGGTTTAAAATGAAAGAAATTTGTTGTCTCTAAGTTCTTTTTCGTTTTTGGTACCAGAGATTGAACTCAGAGGCACTTGACAACCGAGCCACATCCCCAGCCTGCCCTATTTTGTATTTTATTTAGAGACAGAGTCTCACTGAGTTGCTTAGTGCCTCACTTTTTGCTAAAGCTGGCTCTTGAACTCAAGATCCTCCTGCCTCAGCCTCCCAAGCCACTGGGATTACAGCCATGTACCACCATGCCCCACTTGTCTCTTTAGTTCTGAAATCAAGATGTATGCTGACTGGGGGCCCTCAGAACCCTACAAGGAAAGGTTTCTCTCCTGGCTTCTGATAGCCTCCTTATCTTGTAGATAAAAAATGTTTTTCTCTCTCTTTATGTTTTTTCTCTCTCATGTCTGAGGTGTGAGTTTCCTTTAAAAGATCATTATTATTGAATACACATTTATGGAGTATGTGTGATAATTCAACATGTGCACAATGTATAATGGTCAAATCAAGATAGTTAAATTTCCTCCTTTGTACAAGAATTCTAGCTGTATTGCATTAGGGTTCATCCTAATGACCTCATTTTAACTTAATTACTTCTGTGAAGATGCTATTTTTCAAATAAGTTTATATTTTGTGGTACCAAGGGTTAGAAGTCAGAAAATATATATATATAATATATTCTCTCTCTATATATATATATACATATATATATATATTCTCTCTCTCTATATATATATATACATATATATAATATATATATTTAAAAATTATTAGGAAGAATGATAGTATAAAAATTTTCCAGGGTTATCATGAATATATAAATTCTCTCTCTCTCTATAAATAGATAGATATATAGAGAGAATTTATATATATGAATTTGTATATATATATATATATATATAAATTCAGAACAATGAAGAGGATGATAAAATTATTTGAAAAAATTTGGCAATCAAAATTATGAAAAAATTAAGTTCTCAGTTTTGGGGTTTTTTTCTCCCTCCCTCCCTTTCCTTCCTTCCTTCCTTCCTTCCTTCCTTCCTTCCTTCCTTCCTTCCTTCCTTCCTTCCTTCCTTCCTTGTGCTGGGAATGAAACCCAGGACCTCAGGTGTGCTAGGCAAGTGCTCTACTACTGAGTTACTGCATTCTTAGCCCTTATTTTTAACATTTCTTTAACTGAATCACTTTACAGTTTCATTTCCTCTTCTTTGCCCTCAGGTGAATCTTTCCTATATGATATCAATATACAAAATAATACATGATATTTGTTTATGTATATTATACACTGTCATAATGAAATAAAAACCATGAACTCATAACTTTACATAAAATAGTCGGATAACATGGAAGTTATTTTTGCTACTTCTCATTTGCATTCCATTCCCTTTTTGAATAGGGCTAAATAAAACTCTGAATTTAGTGTCCCTCATTACCCCTCATTACCTATTTTCTTTATATTCTTATATTCATATGTTTTTTTTTGTGTGTGTGTGTATGTGTGTGTGTGTATAATATAGTCCCTTGTTATCTTTGGGCAATGTATTCTAAGACCATCAATGAATGCCTTGAACATAGAGAGTACTGAGCCCTATACTGTGATTTTTTTCCTATACATACATATGATCAAGTTTAATTTATAAATTGGGCACAGTAAGAGCTTAAAGTCAATACCTAATAATAAAACAGAGTAATTATTAAAATTATAAGAATATACTGTAAACTGCATTGCCAGCATCACTGCTTTTGCATTCTAGGATCACTATTAAGTAAAATAAGTACCATTCAAGTGGTGTGATGCTGTGACAGTTACTAAGTCACAAATAGGCAGATAGCATATATAGCATAGATACACTTGAAAAAGAGATGATTCATATCCTGGGCAAGACAGAGCAAGATGGTGCAAGATTTCATCACACTATTCAGAATAGCACATAATTTTAAAAGTTTGAATTGAGAATTGTTTATTTCTGGAATTTCCCATTTAAAATTTTTGAACTCTAGCCATGGGTAATATAAACAATGGAAAGAACCAATATTTGGAGGGACTTCTTTATAGCATATTTGTAGGGTCTCTCTGTTTATCTATCATCTATCATCTACCCTCCCTAAACCATGTGTTGTCTAGCTGTTCTTGAACTTTATAAAAATAATGTAATACTCTATTTAGTTTTTAACAACTTGTTTTTCCACCGCTTTCAATGCTAGGATCCTAAGATTCATTGACATACCTATGGTTAATTAATTTTCACTTCTTTGTGATACTTCATTTTATGAATCAAATGACACTTTTGTTTTGAATGACATGCTTGAGAGTGCTTGTTGTTCTTATCACTTTGCTCATATGCATTTTAGAATTAGCATTAAATTCTCAAATATGGCCTGGACTATGACTGTAATTTTATTATCTCTGAGATTAATTAAAACCATTATCTTAACTATATTAAACCATTCTGTCCATAAATATGATATATTTTTCAACTTATTTCGGTATTTAAAATATGCTTAAATTCCATATGGAGTAATTTTTTTTCCTACCTAATGAATAGTTGTGCTGGGTGTAATGGTGCACGCCTATAACCCCAGAAGTTAAAAAGGCTGAGACAATAGTTTTGCAAGTTGAATACCAGCTTCAGCAATTTAGCAGGGTCCTAAGCAACTTAGTGAGACCCTGATCTCAAAATAATATAATATATATATATTATAAAAATTACTGGGGATCTACCTTAGTGGTTATGTGCCCCTGGGTTCAATTCCTAGTATCAAAAACAAACAAACAAAACCAGAATTTTATTCATGTTTTATTTAGTTTTGGATGAATTAACATTTTTGTCTGAAAATATCTTTAATTTTTGTTTAATTTTTCTTCATTATAAAATTTTATTGTGGAGTATTTTCTTTCAGATTTTCAAAAAAGTTTTCCATTGTCTTCTGGCTTTTTTCTGGGGGGAAATCAACTATCAATTTCATTGATGTACTCTGAAGTTAAATATCTTTTTTTTTTCCAGCTGGTTACAGGTATTCTTAGGTGTATTTAAAGTTTACTTTGGTTAAAGTTTGTAGTACATTTTCAGACCATGGCTTATTGTGTGTCTAAACATTTTCAAAACATTTTCAGTCATTATCTTCTTAAAGTAGATTTCTGTCTCATTTTTTCCCTATGTCTTCTGGGATGTTAAGGACATATATATTCAAAATTTTACTTGTGTTTCCTGTGCTTTATATATTCTTTTCTATTTTTCCACCCTATTCCTTTTCTTCCCTGTACTTTATCTTGGATATTTTCTGCTAATTTTTTTGCTTATTGATAGTGATATTTCTATTGACATAATAATATATCATTTAGCATATCCTGAATATATGTCCACATTTAAAATCATTAGTAGATTAATAGTTCTCTTAGTTCTATTTTGTCAGCACAGCCATGGAATATTTTAGTTCATTTATTATAATTATTAGTTCCAGAATTTCTAGTTTTTATCATTTTAAGTTCTCTGCTAAAGTTGTCAATCCTGGTGTTTTTTTTTCTTTTTTTTTATTGGTTGTTCAAAACATTACAAAGCTCTTCACATATCATATTTCATACATTAGATTCAAGTGGGTTATGAACTCCCATTTTTACCCCAAATACAGATTGCAGAATCACATCCACATTTTTACATAATGCCCTACTAGTAACTGTTGTATTCTGCTACCTTTCCTATCTTCTACTATCCTCTCTCCCCTCCCCTCCCTGGTGGTTTTTAAAAAAATTATTTAAATGTATTAAGCATAGTTTAAATGTTTAGCTGATAATTTCCTATCTGGATTCCCTGTGGATCTGTTTCTATGTTCTGTTGTTTCTCTTAGATTTTAGATCATTATCTTGCTCATTTATATATTTGATTATTTTTTGCTGACTCCTGATCACCGTGTGTATGTGTGTGTGTATACAAAAAACAAAAACAAACAAACAAACAAAAACCAAAAAGATAATTTGGGACTTAGAGTGACTGTATCTTCCATGCAAAATTTTATTTTTATTTCTGCCCAGTACCTAAGGTCAATAGTAATCTGTTTGCTTTAATAGAAATAGGGCATTAATTCATTTAAGGCCGTTTATATTTTATTCATCTTTGTTCCAGGGCTTAGGAGATTTGCTAGTTCCACTCCTTTCAGGGCTCTGAACTTGAATTTCTCTTCTTAAAAGCACTGCTCAGCTTCTGAGTCTCTTAGCCCTTTGCTCTGGAAATAGCAGAGACCATAGGAGAAAGTCGACTCAAGTGTAGGTTGATTGTTGTAGCTTTATCTGAACTTTAACTTTGCAATTTTTCACTGTTTTTGTTATAATTCCAAAGATTCATACCTGTTATTTAAAATATTTGCCATATTTATTATTTGTTTTAAAGGTTATCTGAAATAAAAAGTCTATTATTATTGGAAACAGAATGCCCACTGATTCTTTAAGTTCAGTGTATTATTTCAAAACATTTCATTTGTTTCCTGAATTTGACAAGTCTTTTGTTCCTTAAGCATGTATCTTTATATTTTCTCTTTTTAAAAAATATTTCACTTGTAATTATTTTATATTCTATAAAATATTTTTTATAACTGTAAAAGACTTGAGAGTTTAAATCTGTGATTTGTTTCCATTCATGTTTATATCTGGTAAGCTCATTTGCATAATAATTTTATTTTGTTATGAGCTCATATTTTGTGGAATTTGTGTATGAATCTTGGGGCCTAACTCGGGGGTACTTACTTTCAGAAACAACTTGGTAAGTACTATTGCATAAAGTGAGCACCACTCCAATTTAATATTTCAGTTCAGGGATATTATATATTTTACTTTGTGACCTGAATGATAGCAGGTTTGTGGTCTAATTCTCAGGAGAGACTATGAGAATTGATGTGGGTTGTTTTGTTCTGTTTTTTTTCCCCCCAACTAGAGACCTGATGAAGACAGATACTTTCTTGATGATGTTCCATTGCTAGTCCAGAGATGTTTTCAACATCCTATTCACTAACGTTATAACCCCTTTGAGGTTTCAAATTAATGAAGTCCATCTCTGATGGATCTATTACTGCACTTTAGCTGTGAGTACATGTGCTGGATGTGTTGGGGAAAGAGAAATACTTCTAACACATCTAAGAGCAGATGAAATAACATATTAAAAGGTATGTAATTCTTTCTGGCAGGAATAATACGTGGGTTGGGCAGGTAATGTAAAGGCATGAAGTTGCTAAAAATAAGACAATAGGAACTGGTGACACACTGTCTGAGAATCAAATTCAATTTACAAAAAAAAAAAAAGATGGTCAAAAAGACACTTACTTCCTGGAAGCACATGACCCAGACACCCAACAAATACCTTGCTATTGTACTTTAAGTAGACTTGAATATGTGCTAATATTTCCTGATATATTCTGATGGTATCCAATTTCACATTGAAATGTGATATGTAATAGTTTGACCTGATTGGGTTTATATATTTTAAAGCATGTGCTGGGTATAGCCTTTGTTCTCCATGTTTTCCAAGATGCAGAAACACCTTTAGCATGCATTAGAAACAGTAGTCATGGAGCAAGGATTTCCTAATCATTGTAAATAGAATGAGTTTGGATAAAGGATCTGTTCCATAAATTAGAGATTCCAGAGGCTAAAATTAGCAGCATCCATGATTTGGAGAACAAAAGTTACTATTAAAACATTGTGCATAAAATGCTTCTACCACTAATCCATATTATATGATGATGAGAGAAATGAGGTGAAATAGAAGATTAATGAAAAAATCAATGGTAATTTCTGTCTTCTTACTAAATAAGAGTCGATTTGTATCATCACTATTAGCATCTAAGTATAAATGGGAATAGGATCAGGTCTAGAGGGAAAAGTTATGTTGAATTTTGTGGCTCAATGTAGGCAAAGTATAATGCTTAATTCTACAGCTTTCTACTTATTGTGTGATCATTTGCTATTTTTTCCATATCCAGACTAGACATTAGCAAACTCTTTCTATATATCAAGGAAAAAAGCTGCAGAAATATATTTCTTATTTAATTTCTACTATTCTTTTAAATGGCAGTTCACAGAATGCATCTGGGTGTACAGCTAATGACCCATGAGCAATAAGCAACTGTTTAAGTAAAATGCACTATGAAAAAGCTTTTACCAAACAGCATTTTAATATTTTAAATAGATTTTCCATTGCAGGCTCTTTGTAACTGGATTAGTTCTCTGATGTGTTCTGACAGAGCTGTGGTTAGGGATACTCCATTAACTTTGTCTGTCATCTTATTTTCCCTAGTATCCAGCAGAACACCCTTATATTTCATAATTTGTATTGCTATCAGTGCTGATTTGTAAATGTGCAAATTATAATTAACAACGGCTACTACTTCTATTAAATATTAAATCATTCTTGCAGCTTATATTTTCCACAGCAGATGGAGCCCTGTGGTATGCAAATGGACTTTCCTTACATTGTCAGCAATTTTTAACCTATATTTTAGCTTAAAGAACACATTTTCCCCTGTTTGCTTTATGTTTTCTATAGCATTTAGGTTAATATTTATTTACTGCAGATTCCTTTTGTACCAATAAGAATTTCATGGACTATTACATCCCAGCACTATGGTTTTGTTTCCCTTCATTAATAGCTCTTTAATCATCTTGCTTGCTTGTAAGTACAAGAGCTTGTTATTTGTACTGATGCTGCAGTATTGCATAAGATGCATTTAGTTATATTTTAATATGTACAGCAGAAGCAAAAATGTTAGGTACACCATCGTTGGTTTTAATTTGAAATCCAATCTATGTGCACATTTTTCCCCCCAGAATAAGCAAAATCATTTAAGGTTTTATATTGTGTCTTAAACATTCTATTAAATGTCATCAGCCGATTCAGGAAAATGTATTGCAAAAATATTAGAGAAGTATAAAATGTGTAAATGTAATAGATGCTTGGGACATGGAGAGGAATGTAAAAGTCCAACATTTATCAGGTAACCATAAACCTCTAAGAAACATTGATAGAAAGTAACATTCTTATGATATATAGTATCTTAAGCATGAACACTTATTTCTGGTATTTATTGAAGTGCTGTTGCATTAAAAAATACTAATCTAGAATTATTGCAACCTTTCCTAACTGTGGATTCCTGGAGTATGAATATTTTGGTTGAGGAGTGAGTTCTAACTTTTTTTTTTTTTTTAACAATGAAAGGATATATACTCTTTAAACCCTGCTGGAATCAGAAGGTTGTGTTTCCTTGACAGGTTTTTAATGGCAAGTTAAGACTGCCGGGGAAACTGCAGAACTCAAAGGCATTAACTGACAAATTAAGCAAAGAGTAATGAAAACTTCGATGTGTTGGAATCATCATTCATTGAACTGTAATTGCCTCAGCAGCACAAAATTAAATTGTAACAAGTAAGGGTCTTGACACTTCCCGTAATTTCTAAAAAAAAAAAAAGTTTGAACATGCCACAGAGGATAAACAGCAGTCACATGAAATACTGGATGTGAGTCTTTTTAATTAATTAATTTTATTTATATATTTATTTATTTTGGAATCAGCTAATCAATCCGACACACAAGGTTATTACAACAGTTTGCCTTTTGGATAATTTTGCAATGAAAATATTGGTCTGTTGTAGATGATGCAATCATAAGTAGGGTCTTGTTCAAGGTACAGGGTCTGTTGGTCAGGGAAACAGAACTGACTTGCAAATTGTGTGGTCGCCTTCCTCCACAGCCTGGGGTAAAATGAAAAGGAAGGTTACGCAGAGTTTGTCTTTATGGGTGTCATTCCAGGATTCTAGCAGATTTCATTTCCCTACAAGAAAAAGAATGTCTTTTTCTTAATGGTATGAGAACAAAATAGAAGACAGGATACTCAGGAAGAAAAGAATATCTATTTTTCTGCAGATATCCTATAAGAGTTAAAGTGGAAAGAGTACACAAAGGCTTTATTTAAAAATTTTTTGTGCTCATTGAAACTATAGAACCCACAAGAACAGCCTGACCAACTTTTCTGTGTGATTTGGAGATTGTGAATTTCCCAGCAGATCATGCCTCAGTTTTGGGTGGGAAGCTGTGATAAACGTTTGAGTGAGAAAATATGTGTCTGAGCTAGAGCATCTGCTTTCATTACTTAGTTTTCGGGAGGACATTGCGAGTCAAGGAAATGAGTGGGTTTTATCCTGGAACAGAGCCAGGGAAAGCTAGATCTTCTTAAGAAGACAAAGGAAGAGCAGATTTCAGCAGCTTCTAGAAGGGAGCTGTGGGCGAGACTGAGTGGGATGAGGACTCACTCTGTTGGTTGGTGGGAGCTCTGCTCATCTGGAGGCAGTGAGTCCCACGTCAACAGTACAGAGACTCCTTCATGGGTCAGTACCAACCTGTTAAAAATCCTCCCATTGAAATATCCCAACATGAGCTGCCCTAGGAGAATCCTTTGCCTCAGCTATTTGTGCTTGAAGAGGACTGCCTGGAGACCTGGCCTCCATATAATACTCGCAAAACCCTGTGGAAGGAGTCAGGTTGCAAAAAGAGAACAAAAGAGGAACTGGACTCTCAGATTGACAGTTTTGTGAAGAGTCTCCATGAGGAGACGTAATCTCAGAGTCCAGTAATTTCATTAACAATTTACAGAGGGATTTTGTATACTAGGCAAATGATCTGCAGATTTTTGTAACTTGAGAAATAAAATTTAGGACACATTGCATTAGTGATGACTAGGGCACGTGTACATATGAACATCTGTCACAGCAATGGAGAAAATCAGGCTCATTTCTATCTCCTCTTCATTTAGGGGTTGAGGTTTAGGATGGAGGTATGGGGTGAAGAAAGAAGAGAAATAGTCTATTTTTGCATGAACCACTTGTGAGGCTCATTTTGTTTTGTTTTGACTCCACTTGACCCAAGGTCTTTATACTCTCCGTGCATTCTCATTGTCTGAAGCCACTGTCCTATGCAGACGTTATCTCCTTCCCTGTGCCTTTCTGTGTTTTTAACCAGCTGTATATGTTTCCTGTGGAAATTCCAGTACTCAAGATTGGTTGTGAGGCCAAATCATAAAGTGGACAAAATGGAATCAGTGTTATTGCATCTCACTTCACTCCTTTCTGATGCCACCACCCCATTACTTCCTGCAGAAAGCCAGATCACACCTGATGTACTACCTCACCCTGCAGCCATCTCTTTTTTTCTTGGCTTCATCAAAATCTGTTAAGTTTTGTGGCCTTCAGTTCCTTTTTAGGTTTATTGGACTTATCTGGTAAATTAAATTAAGGGAGATGCTGTTAGCTGATAAAGGCCTTTGGGGAACATCTGCCTTTTGAGAGTAGGTTTTCATTCATGTGGGCCTTAGGGGAAAATTATAGACCCTGTGCTCAAACAGTGGGGCAAGAGCATCCTTTGTTTCCTTTCCCATCATCAGTTTATCCACTTTGTATATGAAGAGCTTTGGCCTTCTAGTTAAAGTGCATGAGATTGTTCATGGCTCTAAAACAGTGCTTCAAACGGCGGCAGCAGCAGCAGCAGCAGCAGCAGCAGCAGCAGCAACAACCACAACAACAATACACAGAGAGAAATAAATATCACTCTTTTTTCATATTCACTGAAATAATGCTTGCTCAGGGATCTATAGGCTTATGCAAACCAGTATCAGGCTTAATGGAAAGTAAACAGTAAATCTAGATAAAATTACCCTGTAGACCATCCATTTAAAAAATTTTTTTAAAAATGTGAACTTTTCCTGACTTCTTCATGTTTTTGGCATTTTGCTTTATTTTTTACGGATTATGCTTTGAAAGACTCTGAGTGTATTTGTTATAGATAAACATACTCTCTGGAACACTTGACTTGAGAGAAGCTTCACCCAAAGATCTTCTCTAGGGGATGAAAAGAGGAGTGCATGTCCCAATAATTTTGCAAAATGCTGTAGACACTATTTTGTGCATTAATGTGCTGAAGGCTCTGAGAAGTCCTGTAGTGGAATACAACCTGATTAAATGTGTTTAAATTCGGTATTTCAGAAATGTGTGAATCGCTCACAACAACATTCTGGGGAAGTAGTTTTCCAATTAACACCATCGTGGAGGGTGGGGAGGGGTGGTAGCATGCTGTTGTAGACATCTGCTTATACTCTAATTACTTTAGTAGAAAACAAAGGACAAAACATTGTGTTGCAAGCTACTGTCAGCAGTTCCAAGCAACATACCCATTTTTCAACACACACTCATTTACTGATTAAGAATTTACTAAAATGTCAACCCTGTGAACAAGAGTCAATTAGGAGTTAGGGAGGTCCCCCAAAGCAACCCTGTCTTTCTTGGGATGTCTAGAAGCACGTTGGGAAACCCTTGGATAATTCCAAGTCTAGATATTATTCTAGACTGTACCCATCACATGGGGTGCAGTCAAAGAACAGAGTCAAAGAACCTAAGGAGCTGCTGCCTGGTAGTTGGAGCTCTGTGTCTTGGGATTTGCAGGAAGTAATGGATGCTGAAGACTGGCTTTATTTTCAGCCACATTCTATGGCGATGTCTAGGCACAGGAAGGAAATAACCAAACAAACAAACAAACAAAAAATTCTACCTGAAAGACCTTTCATTTGTTAAAGACTTGAGCTGTAAGTAAGATCTCTATACTCTGCAACTAAGAGAACATAGGGCTTGAGTCCTCCCCCACTCTTTAGAGCTCTTATCTGGATACATCTCCTGACATGGCCAAGGTGCAGATGCTGAGGAACCAGCTATTTTTCTTTTCCTGGAGTGAATCTGACTGGATCCTGGGAGATCTAATGAATCCCTTATAAAGAGTAAAATGCTGTATAAATAATAAATAATTTTTTTCTTTATTCTTGTTTAATCTTAACTCATAATTATGAATTGATATGCAAACCACTATATTAAATGCTTTCCATTTGTCTTCTCCTGTTATCTTTATGATAGCCCTATTTTACTATAATCTCCATTTCACAGTTGAACAAAATGGAGACTTAAAGAATTGAATCATGAATTTGAGTCAGTTATGGATTTTCAGTGCACTAAATACCTACCATCTTTAGTAACTTGGAATTCATTCATTCATTCAATATTACTAAGCATGTTCCATGAGTGCTCCAAGTTTTGAGCAAATGTTAATGAACAAAATGGACTAAAGTTCATGTCTTTGCAGAGTTTAAACTCTAGTGAGGAAAAGAGATAATAAATAGGCAAACTTCAGAATGTGAGAAAGGGATGAATGTTGCTATGAAGGAAAGCTAGAAGAGGACAAGGGGTATTGACAGTGTGGGAAAAGGGAGTGAAATATAATTCTAAATTGGTTCGACAGGGTTGGCCTGGTGATATGGTGAGGGTCAAGCAAAGATTTTTAGGTAATAGGGGAATTAATTGTGTAGAAATTGGAAAGAAGAGAGTTCTTTGGTTAGAGGAGACAATTAGTGCAGGGGTCCTGAAGTGTGACTATATTGGATGTGTTTGAGAAACAGTTGTGTCCTAGACGACTGGAGAAAGTGAGTAAGAGGACAGTATGAATAGATCAGAGAGGCCACATTGCATGGGGCCTGCAGACCCCAGCCAGAGCTCTGGCTTGCACTCTTCACACGACAGGAGACATGGAAGGGTTTTGATCAGAGGAGTGACGGGACCCCATGTATGTTTTTAAAAGGATTACTTTGGCCATTTTATTAAGACTACACTGTAGGGGTTAAGGGAGGAAGCAGGGAAATCAAAAACTGCTCACTTCAGGTACAGAATGAAGTGAATTAGAACATGCTACCAAATCTCATTTGGGGTACATTAAACTTGCTTAGTTCATTTTCCATATAGCAAAATGAGTATGCTGGGGAGGCCTTTTTGAACACCTATTTGTCTTGGCCAAATACTTTCTTCTAGCATCTTGAAGTCATTTATTTGGCCATGTTGGTGCTATAACCAAAATGAGTTTTTCTATAATAGTGACATAAATCCTGGAATTCCAATAGAAGATTGGATTAAACAGGACTCTTTTTGGGGTGTGTGTGTGTGTGTGGTAGGTGGTATATTCCAAGTGCTTATCAAACCAGTATAATTTCCAGAATGGACTGGGTGGTAATTGGAAACATTATCTATTCAGGTTCTATCTGAAGGTAGAGTATAGATTAATAGTGAAATATTAAAGCTAATATACAGTGAAATATGCAAGCCAAACCCTGTTGTGCAGAATTAGGATCAGAATCATGAACTTTTGAAAGCAATGCATGGTAAACTGACATAAAGCATTCTGAGTTCACTTTGAAGTCATTTTAATTGTTGATATTATTACCCTATTCCCAACCCTCGGACCCACAAAAGAACCTGGATGAAGAATTTGATGCTGCTGTTCTTATTGAGCTAAAAGAACTGGAAATCACATAACCTTGTAGTAAGCTCATTTATGGATATTCAAGTAACTTTATGGACCATGCTTGGGTTAATGATAGAGCAGAAATGCCATTAAAGTAGAATACTATTAGTTAATCCACTGGTGACATGCATTAGTAATACTTGAAAAGTAGCAGCAACTTTTGTGGCTTTAGTTCATTCCCCTATTAAGATTTGTAGGTGTTTTATATGAACTTATTCTCTCACTCACCCTCAGCAAATGACTCAGGTCCCTGTAACCTACCAGGAGACACACTTGAGAAGGTTTTCTGTTAATGAAACATGACTGCTTTGTTTTCTTTCAAAATGCAATGCACTTACTTTGAAATTACCAGTATACTGTGTGACCAAGAAGCATCCTCGGTGAAATATAGATCGCACAGTTTATTGGAAATGTGAATCATATATTCTTTATTTACTCAAGGGTTTATGGTTGGGAGTGGAAGTATAGCAAAGAGAGGAGAGTGTTTAAAAAATTATTAGATTATCTTGTCTTACCCCTCCATTACATAGTTCTTGATATATCATATTTCACATTTTGATTCAAGTGGGTTATGCACTCCCATATTGCCCCTTATACAGCTTGCAGAATCACATCAGTTTCACTTCCATTGCTTTACATATTGCCATCCTAGTGTCTGTTGTATTCTGCTGCCTTTCCTATCCTCTACTATCCCCCCTCCCCTCCCCTCCCCTCCCCTCTTCTCTCTCTACCCCCACTACTGCAATTCATTCCTCCCCTTTGTATTATTTTTCCCTTTCCCCTGAATCAAACTGTGAAATATGATGTATTAAGAACTGTGTAAGGTTTTGAACGACCAACAATAAAAAAAAAAAAAAAAAAAAAAAAAATTATTAGATTAATTTGAGGCTGTTCCCCTTCATATTTGAATTATCTTTTCTCAAGAATTGACCAGTGTCTTCATGGGGATATGTTCAAGAAAGAATAGTCAATTGCCTGTTAGAAATATTTGTGTTTGGAGACTGGAGGGAGGGCCAAAGCGACAACTAAGGCCATCACATCTTTAGAGACTGTAGTTAGGAATTTAGCAAGAAATGGAAAATGCACACAATTCTGTTTTAAGCATGTGTATAGTTACCTGAAATCCAGCATCATTTTAAAACAAAAGTGGTTAAGAGGGTATAAATGTTAGTATTCCATTGCCATCCCTGCCACCACAAATCTACAGCCTACTATTTTCCTACCATACATTTCCTAATGATGCTTCTGTTGATAGAAAGCCCTAGTCATTTTTTATTAATGGATGCTGTGACTTCTTTCCACTCTCTTTCCATTGGCACAGCTCTTACTGATTAAGGATGCTGGGTGAGTCAGAATATTCCTTGCATAATGATTGGTTACTTGGAATGGGTACCAGCTCTTCCTTTGTGATAAAGAACAGTGTATATAAATAAGGGTAAGAGATTTTCTTGATGTTCAAGGTCTTTGGTCTCTGAGTTACAGACTATAAATTTCCTGGGCCACATTCTAGATGCAGAACTTCCACTGAAGTCAACAGAGGTTTTGTGGGGGAAAAAAATTAACAGCAGGAAAATGCCCTATTATTATTTATTATTATTTTCTTTTGACTGCTCTGAAGATAATTTGGTACATAAAGTATTGAAGAAGTTTTGAGGTTTTCCAGTGATTCATTTTCATGCAAATGTTTATCACATTTCTGGGTATTGTTTTCCTCTATCATATATATTTCCATCTTCCATGGGTAAATCAACATCTTCATCCATATTGCACATTCAGCGGCTGTAAATTCAGCTTGTATTCTCATTAAATGTTACGAATATGTGATTTTCATTTATGATTTTAGTGGGTGTTTCTGAAATTTTCCACAACAGCATCTGGCCAGGAAACAGTGTCTGTGAATTAGAATTACTACAACTAATTTTATTTTTCTTTTGTAGACTCACTTCTCTAATCATTTCCTAGCAAACAGGAGGTGATTTGGATTCCTTTCTGTCTCAATTCTCAGAGACTCCACCACTCACAAACAGATTTTAGGTTTGATTTTAAATTTCCTGTTATGCATAGCTCCGGGAAAGGTAGATGCAAATCTCTTGTGTTCTTTCCTTCCACACCCACATCTAAACTACCACCAAGGTTTAATCAGAGTGCAAGTGCCTCTTTAAGAGGTTCTCACTGCATTTGGCTTTGGTCCCCTCTAATATCTGGCTGTTGCTATTAGAAAATCTTCAAAAAATACAGGTATCATTTTACCACTGTCTGTTTAAAACTGTCTGTATTGTTCTTGGGATAAAGAGAAAATTCCTGAGTGTACTTCATGGAGCTCTGCATGTTCTGGCCATTAATTCCCTCTCCAGGCAACTAGTCAACCCTCTCCTTCACTCCTTATTCTCTTCATCATGCTCCTCCTGTTTGCTTGGACTACCATTCCACACTCCACATTCCTGGAAAAAAAAAATATATATATATATATATATATTCTCTCTCTCTCTCTCTCTCTCTCTCTCTCTCTCTCTCTCTCTCTCTCTCTCTCTCTCTCCTTATCCCTCAATTCTCTGGTTGAATTTATCTTCTTTGAGAGGCCATCCCTACTGCCCATCAATGGACTTTGTGTTCCCAAGGCATCCTGCATTTGACTTTTTGAAATAGCCATTAGGCTTCTAACATTTTGTTACTTGTCTATCTTCCCCACTGGACAGCTGCCTTTGTGAGGTCAATAACTGTAATCTCTGTCATTTATTGTTGTATTCCCAACACCTTCCACCAAATAGGCATTTGGGCACATCATTAGGTGTGTAATAAATGCAGAATTTCCATTGGTATTAATTCAGCTGCTGGCCTCAGCTGCTCTTTGCCATTCCTATCATTGGACACATGTTCACGAATCTTTCTAGAGAGACACTGGGGTTCCCTCTATTTGAGATTGTGCAAAAACCTATCCTACCATTGGAAGCTGCTTTCGGATGCTACTTTTCCCTAGGAGCATACTCTTGTTTAGCAGGTCAGAAAAATCCTGTGTGATCAGGATGACTACCAGCCGAGGAGATGGGAGGCTTGAGTTTGGGACCATGGATGACATTAGCAAAGCATTTCACCCTGGGCAAAGATTTCTCTGGCCCTTATTTCCCTAGGCTGTGGAATGATATTGGTGGGCTAGATTGAATTTACCAGCTCCTATGTGAAGCAGAGATTTTCATGTACTTTGGGACAGGTTAGCTACTGTCTTAGAGTAGAGAAGAGAAAAAGATTGAGAATTGAACAAATGGAAATTCAGCATATCCTGCAAGAGTGAATGTTAGAATTTTATCAGGAAAGGGCTGAGGATAGATTGTTTCCTTTAGCATGTGCCTTTCCCAGTTTCTCTGTGATTCACCAAAGTTGCAGGCAGCTGCAGCTCAGAGAGAAAGCTGATAGTGGACCATGTGAAACAATCCCTTGCCCAGGAGTGGCAAGCCGGGACAGAGTCTGGCCACAAGATGAAGATGTTTGCTTGTATGGGGGGAGGCAGGAAGGGGTGGGTGGGATGATGGTACTGCCTGCCATGGAATTGTGATGTTCTTATTTACATAATAACTATATTTCTGAAAAGCATTTAAAGTACATGAAAGCATAGGATTTGGAATTAGATTGACCGGGGTTTCAAATTCCAGCTTCGACACTTTGGACTCTGTGTGTGTGTGTGTGTGTGTGTGTGTGTGTGTGTGTGTGTGTGTATGAGAGAGAGAGAAAGGGAATTTTCAAGACAAGTAAGATGACTTCTGCCTTGAGTCTGTTTTCTCCTCTATACATTTATGGTAGTAACCATATAGTAGAGTTGTTTAAGGATTTTTAAAAGATAATATTTATATGTTCTTTATGTCTATTTAGTGTACCTTCTTCTTCTTCTGATAAAGCCATCTCTTCTAGAGGAACTGCTGCTCCAGTTGAGGATCATGGCTGTGATTTAGGGGCTGTCGATCATGTAGCATGTAGTAACTGGTTCCTCCACAGCAGCCCACCACCACACTCCCTCCTCAAAAGCAAGAGATCTCTAGGTAATCTAGCTTGGCCAATCAGGTTGTAGCTGGTGTTTTGAAATTGAGGTCAGGATGAGCTTTTCGGATGTGAAGGTAAGAAAATGCACATTCAGAAGCTTCTTGCAGGTGGGGTCTTAGTTTCTCAGAGAATCCTGAGTGCAATAGGGAGGGATATGGATAGAGAGGTGAGGAAAGGCGAGGAACTATCCTGGTGCCATCAAGTCTTTGGTTCTAGTCGTTTCCAATTATACCCCGACTCTTCTTGTCATGAGTCAATAAATTATCTTTTTGCCTAAGCTAGCTCAAATGGTATGCCTGTTATTTAAATATCAGAGAACCAGGAGTAGCAGGGTAACATAATCTTGAATTCAGGAAACTAGTTCACTTTGTCACACAAATATTATCTTTTTTTATGTTTCCTCTTAGGGTAGTCTCAGGTTGAAAAAAATCAGGAGTTATGATATTCTAACTTCCAAGTTTTTAGTAAATTAGTGATCTCTCTTTTTTACTTTCCCGATAGATTTAAATACTAGTCCTAACAAAATATATATATACACACATACATACACATACTGGAGATTTAGAAATATAACAGGTGTGGGAATTTACATATGCTAATGTAAACTATTGCCAGTTGTAAAACTATTGGCTCTCTCTCTCTCTCTCATTCTCTCTCTCTCCCCCCCCCCCGCCTTATTAAGACTGAATCCAGAGGCACTTTGCCACTGACCTACAAAGGTGCCCCCACTATGCCCCCTTTTTTTGTGAGACAGGATCTCATTAAGTTGCTTAGAGCTTGACTAATTTCCTGAAGCTGGCTTTGAACTTGAAGATTCTCCTGCTTCAGCCTCTGAGTCCCAATGTGGCTCTTTCTTTCTTTTCTTTTCTTTTTTTTTTTTATTGTTGGTCGTTCAAAACATTACATCTAATTTGATATATTTCACAGTTTGATTCAAAAGGGTTATGAACTCCCATTTTTACCAATGTGCCTCTTTCTAAAGGCTCAGAAATCTGAGAGGATTCACAGTGACACCAGCTATCTTACACTGATGAAGTACTGTACCTGGTACTTGGTACAGTACTTCTAAGTGGTTCTTGGTATCCCAAAGATTTAATCCATCGTTTCTGCTGATAGTACTCTACCTATAGAAACAAATCTGGATTTGAACAATGATATTATGGTAGTTTAATTTGTAAAGGTGAAAAGTGAAACAGCTAAAGAAGTATTCAAATCTTAAGTGTAATTTAAATTCCATGTGACCTTTTAACTAACTTTTAGAAGAATACTTGGTGGCATAAGAAAGCTCTCCGATTTAAAGAGGTCATAAAAATAAATATACATAATTTTGTTTTATAATGTGCATATGATCAGACAATTTTTTGGTGTTTGGCACTGTATTGCAAAATATTAACACTAGTTCTTCCCTGGGCAATGGGATTGCTGGTATACGGAAGACAATGTGATTGACTTCCTTACTTCCATCCCATTACCACCATTTGCAACAGCCTTGTAATTTGAGGAGACTGGTGACTGCTTGAGTTCCCTGGGTGGTTCACCACTGGGTCAAATCAGTCAGCATGATCCAATCCTTTTCCTTATAGTGTTTAGGTTAGAGGTGAATATTTAACTCAGGGCCAAGTCATTTATTGCATGGCCTTAAAAATTAATTGAAATTGTATCTATTTAAGGTATGCAGGTATGTTGCAAAATTATTTTTTCCCTCATGACTGTGGATTGAACCCAGGGGGGCTCTACCACTGAGTTACATTGGGAGCTTTTTTTATTTTTATCTAGAGACACAGTCAAGGTCTAAGGTACCAAGGTTGACCTCGAACTTGCTCTTCTCCTGCCTCAGCCACCTAAGTAGCTGGGATTACAGGAGAGCACCACTACACCAGGCATGATGTATTATCATATGTACGTATGTATAAATAAATAGATATCTGACTGCTACTGTTGATCTAATTAAAATATCTGTTTCTTCAATCACATTTTTTGGTGTGTATTATGAGAATACTTATGATATACTCTCAGCAAAATTCAAGAATAGAATATGATACTATTCAGTACAGTCCCTAGACTGCAGCTTAGATCTCTAGAACTTATTCATGCTATAGAACTGACAGTTTGTGGTCTTCAATCAACATTTCTTCACATGCCTAATATCTTAATATGTTGTTCAGAGGTAGGAATATAACTTTTATTCAGTGTCTGTGCGGGACACACCCAATTTCTCTGAACACTGGTGATATTGGAAGGGATTTTGTGACCAAAGGGGAAGCTCACCTGAAGATGGACCGACATGTAAAAGGAAGAGCAGAGAAGTGGAATGAGACCTGGTATCCAGTGACATCATCAAGAATATAAATCAAAACCACCGCACCTAAGACTGCTCTAAATTTGGGATGAGCTAACATGGCAAATTGTTTAAGGGAGATGGCATTGTAGCTTTTATTCTATGAAAATAAAATAGATAAAACAAATAATGTAGATTTGATGTTATTCTTTTTTTCTTCAACATTTAAAAATATGTTATGCCCCAAACACATATTGCTTTTATAACCAGAAAATAATACTTACTTAGAAAAAAATTGCTATTAGTTAAAAACTGGCAGAGACCCATTAAGTCAGTGCATCTTCTCTGTTTACTCCCCCCTTTTGTACTTCCTTCAACCCTCTTCCCAAATTCCCACAAGAGCCAGAGAAGCCAACAAAATGTCAAATTTTGTCACTCCATTAATTAGGAGACTTGAATTGGGTGAGGCACATTTACATTCTGTGAAATTGATTGGCAAGTGACTGGCAGAGCCACCCTGTAGCTAACCGGGCAGCGACAGAGATGGGTTTGATTACTACTGTTTATCACAACATGGCTCTTTCTAAAGGCTCAGAAACCTGAGGGGATTCACAGTGACACCAGCTATCTTGCATTGATGAAAGAAGCTCCAAAGTCAGGATCTAGAACACCCTGGCTAATTTGATAGAGCGGTCAAGGAAAGAAAGTCTGTGAGCCAAGTAGACCTCTCAAGCCAGAAGTAAATGTGAACTGGGCACATACTCCCATTCTATCAAGGCAGAGGAAGATAAGGCACCAACCATGCAGTGCAGAGAGATAAATGAGGCTGCTTAACCAAGGGAGGTGGGTCTGAGGCAAATGATGACTGGGAAGAGAGTAGTCTTGAATTCTGTAGAGAAGATGATTCAGAAATAGAAGCAGAGAGAAACAAAGAGGCCAAGTGGCCCAGCACCTTTTAGATGTCGCGTGGACAGCAGTAATAAATGGTGCCTTGAGGAAGAAGATTGCTTCCTGGTAGAATCTGTTTAATGATGGCATCTATTTATTCCTGGTACTCTATTGCTCTCTGCATTCAGATTATAGGTGCAATGGGGCTGCCACTAACTAGATGCCACTAACTAGATGTGCAATCTTGGAGCAGTCATTTTACTTCTCTGTCCTTGAGTTCTGTCATCTGTAAAAAGGGCTTGGAGTTGAACCAGAGGCTCTCTAAGGACCCTGATCCACAACTGGTGTATCTTTCTGCCCATCAGAGCCAATCAGCCAGTGAGAAGAGGCTTGGAACCTGGAGCCTTCTGGAACAGGAGCTGATTCCCTGCTGGTGAGTCAGGGGTCTTCCCAGAGCGAAGTTCTCAGGGAAATAGGGGGCTTTTTGAAGTGATTGCTCTCCTTGCAGCTGCTTTGTGAGGGGAAAAAAAACCTGGATTTTAAAGAAGCAAATGGCCTTTTTTTTTTTTTTAATAAAATTAACTCACAGCTGCAAGCAGCACAATGAAAGCACACTTTATAATAATCAGATGCTTTTAGGGCCTCCTTCTGCTGCCAGAACAACTTCAGTCCCAGCTTCTGCGGGCTTCCTTTCAAGGCTGCAGCCTCAGGCACCAACTGTCCAGGGATGACGCTAGGGCCTAGAGCTGTGGTGTCACAATAGAGGCTGAAAGTTTTATGATCTCGGGGACCCTAAAGGCCTTGGCTGTTTGTTTGTTTGTTCTGTCCTCATTAGGATGCATTACATAGTTTTGAAAGTCATTTGACAACTAATAGGTGGTTTTTAAAGGGTCATTTCATTAAACACTTTTTAAAAAATGTTCGGTGATCTTTTAAGTTTCATTTAATCAACTAATCTTTATTTTTATAATAGTAACAAAATGTGAGCCTACGCAGTCATCGAAAGGTGCTTGAGAAGACCAACGACTAAAACTGTGTTAGTTTCTGGATTTCCACCTACCTTTCAGTAATTGACTTTTAGATGAAGGCACAGAATATTTAGAGGTTTGTTTAAAATACTGTGCTCCAACATGGTGCATCTGCGTGTGAATTCCTGCATGTTGGTCAGATTGTTGAGTTGGCCTGAAAAGAAAAATGTATAATGGCGTTGAATATCTTCACAAAAGCCTGTTAAAATACCTAATACACGAATACAGCTTTGTCTAGAAGAATTAAAAATCTTCATTATGAATTGCTGAAGGCCCAGAATCAAGTTGATCACTGGAGCTGGAAAAGGGACCCCAGGACAAATCACTCTGGGCACCTGCTCATGGTGTGACCTCAAACAAAGCCTTTGTTCTCCCAGATTTCTTGCCTACAAGGCAGAGATTGTAATTCCTTCCTTATCCGACTTCTTGAGGACCAAATGCGAGAGTAGACATATTGAGCATCTAGTGTGTTTTCAATAAATGTTTCCTTTTCTTTATTTTAAGGCATAAATTTAGCCAACAACTCTCAGGAGGATGAATGGGGTTGACATTTGAAGACTGAAAAAAAAAGACATAGAACAAATTAAAAACAATACTGGGTAGGAAAAGAATAAGCCTTTTCACCCCAAGATTGAAAATATTACGAAGTTCAAAAAGTTTTTATATAAACTAAGAGATGCTCAATACTTACTGACTGTAAAGAAAAACTAGGGAAAAAAATTGAAATTGATCTACCCTCTTGAGATTGCAGTTCTCCATGTTAACCTGTCTTACCAGCAGAGTCAGAAACTTTGCTGAGATTGAAACACAGTTTCTTCATCTCATTGTAATTCATAATGACAATACTGAATTTTCAAAAAAGACTGTTATTGCCCTATCCATTAGAACCACATGATGCTAAGGGCTGAGCCTGTCTTTCTTTAATCTGACAATTATAGTAGCAATGATATGAATGTCAATCCCTGTTTACATTTTATACATATTGTAGTCCAGATTTTACTTTAACACTCATAGCAACCTGCATGTCTCCTTTCACAAATGAGGAAACTGAGACACAGAGAGGTTAAAATGACTTGTCCAAGGCCATCCATCTTAATATTAGAGGGAGAGTTTGAAGCCAGGCAGTTGGTTTCACAGTCTACACTCAACTCATGTATTATAGAATCCCTTTCTTAGCTATGAATAAAGTGTTTTCATAAACTATCTTGAAACACAATATGGCAATACCTAAAACATTGGCTGTATACTATAGTTTAGAACAAACATTTGCCTTGAAGTTTGCTATTTTGTTCATAATTGGTATTTAGAAGAAGGCATACTTAGGAGTTTAATACATTCCTCACTAAACCCGTAGGCTTTCAGGCACAATATTTTCATTCTGATGCAAATATTAAATTCTTGGTACGATGAATGGAAGTCTATTACATCACATGTCAGCCAATCCTAAGTTCAGTATCCTTGTCTGTAGGAACACTTATCACATGGTGAGCACTGTACAGGCTATAGTTTCAAGAACACAATAAGAATTTCCCTTTGGCAAACATTCATTATTGCCTTATAGGAACTTAAGGGCTAATTAAGGCACATAACATAGAAACCAAAGGGAAGATTGGGAAAAACCTGCCTATGTATACCACAAGCATGATCCCTCCACCCATCTATTCCTTCATATCTTTCAAATCCATACCCATTACCCAGCCCCTGTCCTTCATTTCCCAGTCTTAGCTGAGATCCTTATCACTCGCTCCTCCAGTTGCAATGCCTTCTACCTCCTTCTATGTATTATTTTCTTCCTTTCCATTTTGTACACCTTCTCCAGGTGGCCTTGCTGAAAACAGAAAACTGACTCCAACTCTGCTTTTTTGCCTGGAACCCACTGTTGCTTAAGCCATCAACACACAATAAAGCTCGGACTCTCTACGGGGTCACTCAAAGCCCTTCAAAAACTCCCCTGCCTACTTCTCAGCCTCTACTTCCTCTAAGCACTTCCTTTGCAGCTTTGTTGTTTTAAGCACATGGATTGCTTCTTTGTTCTTATTTTCTAGGAGAAAACCAGTAATTTCTTTCAGACTGAAATTTCTTTCACCTTCCTGGAATCCTTCTTCTTTAGTCAGGGACAATCCTCTCACTTTTGCATGATCATTAACACTGTCTACAGACATTTACTGCAGTTCTCCTTGTGATGTTTTATAACTGACTTCATGTCAATTTTCCTTACCAAAAGGAGGTCTCCGAAAGGTGAGGCTTGTGTCTTCATTCCTGTATCTGCAGTGTCAAATATAGTACCTGGCCTGGAAAGGGAGTCCATAAATTCTTGAGACTGATAAATAGATGGAAAAAGAAATGATGGATCAAATCATATTGCTTGAGTAAAGGGTGAATTTTGGAAATTTTTTCTAAGTTTCCATGAACTCAAGAATTCCTTCCATTGGTGTAATGAATATACCAAAGGCTAGATGGTGGCCAGTCTGGGGTAGGTCCCTATTGTCAGTAATTGGCCCTCTTCTTGAAGAGATCATTTAACTTTCTGAGTGCTTCAGCATCTTCCTCCAGAATAACTAAAATTTCCAGATTACTCTCAGGGTCAAATAAAAATAATGCATGGCCCAAATGTTTTTGAAAAATACAAATGATAAAACATTTCAGCAAAGCTTCTGATGATCAGACCTTTTTTTTTTTGTCTAATTCTATGTCAGGGAAGCATTGTGTATGCATGTCACCCTGTTTCTTACAGTCTCACGGTCCTCTCCATGTTGTTACTTTAGTTGCTCTGGGTCCCTGAAGGGGCTTGAGACAGTTATACTTAGTAAGTCATTATATTCACAAGCAGAGCCTAGAATTGTAAAGAGATTCTTAGAAAATATAGTACACATCTAGTTCAAAAAGAGTACGCCTATATTAGACCATCAAAAGTCAAAGGCATAATTTGAAATGATGAACGTATCCATTTTAAGTTACACATTACTTTGCATAGTTAATATCACCGTAATTAGTCATAGTTCCTATAATTTATTGAAAAAGATGCTCATCCCCTCTAGTGTACTACAGTGATGAATGTTGGGAGAGCAACTTTGGAAGCTGGAATCAAGAAAATGAGTAACAGTTGGAGAATTAGCATGTAAATCAATAATACCCTTTCTTCTTCGTTTTGAAACCAGGATTTTCATCACACGCTGCAAAATCAGAGAGCTCCCACAAGTTAGAGCTGTCACCACATCCCACAGAACTAGGCAGGCCACTTCTACTGTAGGAAATGTTTAAAATCCTCTCAAACATTTGAGTAAATCTCTAGTAAATATTTAAACTCTGTATAACTAGTCACAAATAAATTAAGCTGATTTTATGCAGTCTCTCTAATTAGAAGGGCACAGCATTTGTTGAAACGTGATTAGTATTATTCATTAAGCAAAAAATTCTCATTTGTATCTTATTATCACTATTCTGCATAAACCAACACAATTTGTCATGAACTCCCTCATTTGCTGTATCCTCAAAAAGCAGATTATGCTTATTTTTCATTTGGACAGTGGAAAATCAAGCCAGGTGTTTGGCAGCACCAGAGTGTTCAGGTGTAACTGTGCCAGTGATGGCGCATTACGAGCAGCGTGGATGAAGAATGAGGCATGGAGAATCTGGGGACTGAGGTGCCTTGAGGCCCATCCCTTCTGAGTGCCCCTGCTGATGAGACAGGTGTTGGACTGGGCTGTCGGGAGGGGAGGGGAGGGGAAACTGGAGAAGAAACTTTTTTGTGAAGTCAGATCTCTCGCCTTTCATCAGAACCTGAAAATTCTTGCTCGAAATCCTGCTGCATTTGCGCTGTGGGCATGTGCAATGGAAAACCTCAGCAGGACCTTTTGCTTGAAATATTTCCAAAGCATCAAAATTCAGCTCCATAACTTGTCTGGAGCTGTCCGTCTGTCTAGACATATAAGCACTATACATATTTGGCTTTTCAGATTTATAGATATTGACAGATAAGACAAAGACTATGTTATATTATCTGGACAAATGGGGATTGTGGGCTGCTTTTCCTCCCTCCACGATCTATTCTTTGTGTCTTGAAAATCTTCTTTGTTCTCTAGCTCAGGTGAGAGACTCCGTCAGGGCTTGTGGCTGCAGCTGCTTTACGATTCTGGCAGAAATAGAGACGTGAAAGCTATAGGGTCTAGAAAATAATGGAATGATGATAGGAATTTTTATTTTGAGGAAGCAAAACTCTTACATATGCTACTTCAGATTTTTTTTTTTCTCTTGGAACTTTTGAGCTAGGAAGAATAGGGAAATTTGCTATTTGGCCCCCAAGTGTTTCTGTATCTCTTTTTTGTCTATTTCTCTTGGTTACTCCATCATCATCTCTCGTTTCTGTAAACAGGTGCCTGCCTGTCCCAGGGCTTTCTGCCTGCCACTTTCTGATATGGTTGATTTTCCTAGACATCAAGCATGAGGAATGATGTGGGAATAACATCCAACAAGAAAATACTGGCAAGAATGGGGATATTTCCTTAAAACCATGCACAGCACAGTGATGGGGTATGATGGTGCTCTTCAAATATCGTCCAGATGTTGAAAACCAGACTAGCATTGGCTAAGGCTGCAAAAGCCTCCCTAAGTCAGGCACGGGATAGGCATAGGGAGGAGACTACAGCTCAGCAATGGAAGCAGGCTGTAGACAGAGCTATCCACACATGAACAAGGCTGGTTTATGAGGTGATGAGCTCCCCATCACCAGAACCAGTCAAGCAGAGTTCATGGTGACAGCTTTAACTAGAGGAGTTTGAAACTCCTTTCCATCACTAATATTTAAAAAAACAAAACAAAACAAACAAAAATCAACAACAACAAACTATGTTCAAGTGCCTTCATCAAGCAAACTGAGAGTTTCCATGATGACAGAATTTCAGAATGTTCAGGAATCTCAAGTTCTTGCTCTTCTCTGCCTCACATTTTCTCAAGCCTGCAGAGCAGGGCACTCGCTACCATATGTCTGGAAAATGCTCTATTAACACCTGGTGGGGACTTGTATGCTGAAAGGTCAGCACTTATGACCCAGTTTTAGGGTAACTGTCTAGGTTTCAGATGCCACCCTGACTAGCAGACTTAAGGAGTCCCCCTGACTGCCGTGTGGCCAGTACATACTGACAAAGAAGTTGATGGCCCAACTGAGGTCACATGGTTATTATATCCTCACATCAGATTTTCCTTGTTTTCTCCATGAACAAGGAGCTTTCCAAAACACAGGCTCTCGGTATTCTAGTTTGGAGGTAAATAGTTTATCGACTTGGGAGAATTTTATAAAATTTAAAACATTAAAAATTCCCAAGACTATCAGTGTGAGGTGAAACTAACTGCAAATTCAAGGGACAAATATATTGCCAAAAAAGGACATTTGGCATGCAGAACAAAAATTATGAAACTTTTGGATGATATTTATTAAATCGTGGTTAGAGACCACCGACTTGTTGAAATACAGATTCTTGGGCCCAGCCCCAAACTTATTATATTATCGTTATTATTATTTTTTTACTGTTGTGTAAAAAGTTAACACGATCTTAGCTGTGTCAAACAGCATCTGTTTATTACCTCATGGTTCTGAATGTCAGAGGTCTAGGTTGGCTTGTCTGAGTTCTTTCCTTAAGGCCTCACAAGGCCAAAATTAGTGTCTCACAAGGCTACATTCTTATCTGAAGGCTCTAGGGGTAAAATCCAATTCCAAGCTCATTCAGGTTGTTGGCAAAATTCAGTACTTGCTGTCTGATAGTTGGAGGCTGCTCTCTGCTCCTGGAGGCCACCCACTTCCTTCCCATATGTCCCTCTCCATCTTTAAACTGGCAAAGCCATGTGGAGTCCTTCTCACACTTGGAATCCCTCTGAATTCTTCTGCTGTCATATATCAGAGAAAACACTGTGCTTGTAAAGGGCTCATGTGCTTAGATTAGGCCCATCCAGTTTAAGATACTTTGACTTGAGACTTTAATTCCATCTACAATATCCTTGCACAGCAGGATTTACATTGGTGTTTGATCAAATAGACAGGGGGACAGCAGTCTTAGGGGTCCATCTTTTTAATTCTGCCTCCCCTACCTACTAAGTCAGAGTTGCTTCAGTGCAGTGAATAAAACTTCTCTTTTGAACAGGACTCCAAGTGGTTCTGATGAATAATAAATATTGAGAACTACTATATTAGAAGGATAATAAGAAAGGCAGTGAGTGTTGGATGTTCCATGAACCATCAGAAAACAGCTGCCCTGTTGAGAGTGCCGAGGGAGAGCACGGACGATTGAAGATGCCGAGGACCTCAGGAATATGCCTGGGAACAGGAGCTTGAGCTGAGTGCTGGAGGAGGAAGGCATTTAGAAAGGAACAGGACAGATTTCTCAGCCAAAGAAGAAGCATGAACAGAGTCGAGTGTGGGAAAACACATCATGGGCCTTTCAGTGTGCCGTGAAATTGAGTTTAGTTGGAGTTGAGGTGTGCAGTTGTGAACTGGGTCTAGTTGGAGTGGAGGTGTGCAGTTGTGAATTGAGGGAGAAGGTGTGAGTTTGGAGTTACATTGTGTAGGGCCTCATTTGCCAGGTTAAGGAATTTAAGTAGGAATTTTAAAGAAGAATCCCTTTCAAAAAGCAAGGCAGTTTTATTCCCTTTACCCAATTTGGTCACCAAATTTCTGTGCAATTAAAGATTAGTTTGATTCTCTTTCAGCCAAGTCAAGATTTTGACTATTATCCAATAATAGACAAATTTTGTTATTTTCATTCATGGAGATAAGGGAGGAAAGGGTTTTCAGGTGTAATACATGAAGTAGGAAATGGTAAGAGGACCGGGTTCAGACTCTGGTTGAAGGAGAGAGAGATGGTGACACTGTCTCTTTTAAAAGCACCTTTCCACATATTCTCATCTCTAAAATGATCTCCATTCACCATCCTCCAAGGCATTGACAGACTTCAAAGACCCGAGATCTTAATGGGGAGTAGGAGGGGAGAAGACTCGTAGTAACCACATAATTGTTAGAAGTGAAAGCTGAGAGTCAATTTTGTAGCCCAGAACAGAAGGTGGTCTACCTTGGAGCCAGGTTCAATAGCTGTGAATACCAGATGAAGGCTGCAGATGCAGGAGGGTATCATCTGACAAGCAGATGGATGACAGAGTGGGTGCACTGGAGAGTCTTGTTAATTTAATGACTCCAGATAATTCTTCTTTAAAATTGAAAGGAAATTACTGGGAAACAGCCAGCCAAGCTATAAATGGTGGATTTCTATTCTCCTGGTAGTTCTAGCTGGGGAAAAGGAAAGGGACTTATGTAGCTCTGCAGTCTAAAAAATCTCAAATTGCTTCTCAAAAAGAAGAGGAACAGATTTTTCTCACTGGAATTTATGAAGATTCAAATAAAATTCTTCTTCACCCAGGAAAGTGGAGGTGCATTTTATTTTAGTGACAATTCCAAAACTTATGTTTGAAATGTTAAATGAATGTTAGAAAAGATAACCTAGGCTCTTCCTTCCTACCACAGATGTGGAGCAATGCTGAATTTCTAAATCATGGAACCATACAGTTTAAACTTTAGTTGTGCTTTACTTAGAATCATGGACTGTGAAACCTCAAGACTTTGAGCCATTAAAGTTCACCTAATTCTATCACCTTTTTAATTATGGTTTTACTTATTTATTTAAAACATTAATAAAGACTTTCTCACGTTAATAAGGTTTTACGGTATAAAAATGAACTGCATACATCACTTTCTCTGCTCTGCTCCAGGAAACAAAACAGTGGAGTGTGCTCCTGCAGAGAGTTGAGCCTCCTCTGTCAACAGTATCCGATGACCAGCTGAAAGGGAAAATGGCCACTCCACGCCTTCACCAATGTCAGTGGGGCCCACAAGGAAACCAAAGGCCCTACCTTCACCTGGAATCACTAAAACTGGACAAGGTGGTATGAGCTACCCACCTAGATGCTTCTACCCTCCCTTAGTGCTAGTGGGGCACATTGGGGAGCAGGCCTATGTTTACACTCCAACTTAGAGGCAATGAGGTGGTGTGAATCTGCTCCACTTTAACTAGGAAGGTGTTCTTAATGGCTGAAAGGGGAGCTGAACTTCTATTCAATTTATTTGCAGTGAAGCAGTGCAGCACTCCACTTTGCCTGGGTACAGCAGTAGGGCTCAGCAAGAAGCTAAACATACACTCCTATGGAATCCTTACATTACAACTCCACAGGGAAACTGTCTACAAAAAGATCAAATAGGGTTGAGAGTTCATTACTATAATACCCAGAATGTCTAGATACAATAAAAGTCACTTTCTAACCAAGAATTAGGAAAAATCACAACTTGAATCAACAAAACACTAAGCTGAATCAGGTGTTGGAATTATCTGACAAGAATTCCAAAGAAGCTATCATAAAAATGCCTCAATAAGCAATTACAGTTCTCTTGATACCAATGAAAACCTCGACAACAAAAGTAGAAGTCATAAAAAAATCAAATGGAAATTATAGAACCAAATAGAACTAAAAATCATTAAGAGCAAAATGGAAGGACTCAGTATTAGAGTGTAGATGATGGAGAATAGAATCAATGAACCTGAAGATTGAGCACTAGAAGTTACATGCTCTGAACAATGGCAAGAAAATAGACTAGGGGTTGGGGATCTGGAGAGGTTAGCACTGGAAAGATATTTGAAGACATAATGTATAAAAACTTCCTAAATTTTATGGAAGACATACACCTATATATTCAAGAAGCTGAGTAAATCCTAAATGAGATAAACCCAAAGGAATCAATATCATGAACTTTTTAGCTAAGCTTTTGAAAGTTAAATACAAGGAAAAATCTTAAAAGAAGCCAAGACAGAAAGACAATGGTAATTCAAATGCTAGAAATTTTCTCATTTGAAACAAAAAAAAGGATAGATTGAAGTGACATAAAATATTTCAAGTGCTGAAAGAAAAAAAAAGTCAGAATTTAATATCCAGCTAAAATATCCTTCAGGAACAAAAATGAAATCAATACTTTCTCAGACAAAGGAAAAGTAATTGAAATAATTTTTCACTAGCAGAACTACTTCTTAAAAATAGCTAATGGAAATTTTCTAAACAAAAAAATAAATAAAAGCAAAAGAAGGGTTTGGAACTCAAGGAAGACAAGAACATCAGAACTGTTAAAGATTGGAGTAAATATAGTGGACAGTTCTCATAGTTTTCTTAAATTATATTTGATGATTGAAGCAAAAATCATTGTAACTTTTGATGTGGTACTTCATATATTTAGATAAAATACTTAAGAAATTTATATTTAAAAAGTAGAGTAGATAAAGGGAACTAAATGGAAATAAGGTTTCTATACTTGACATAATAAAATACTGTGGCTAAGCTTATGGTTTGTAATGAAAAAACATTGCTTTTCCTGAAACTAGAAAACTATTCATCAATAAAACACCCTGAGTGAACTATATGAACATCAGTATAAAATACAAATTTATTGTGTTAACAGCAACATCAAAAACAATGTTCTTAAACATCCTGGTGCTGGTGTATGAGAACTGGCTGCAAACTACCATGAGACCAAAGAAAGAGGCAGACAGATCCAGGGTTCAATTTATTGAGAGGACTTCTACCAGTAAAGTGTGATCCTGGGTGGCAGCAAGACCAAGTGGATCCTGCAGTTGGGTCAGAGAGATGAGCATTTCTTTTGAGGTACTTTCTTAGAACATTAGGACTTCAAACCATGCAGCTAGTAACAGTTAAATTAGCTGTTACTAATTTACAAAAGTGGTATAAGACTTATGTACCATGACATATTCAATGTGATAATATGTCAAAGAACTCCCCTAAAACATGATGCAGTAAGTATACAGGCCTTGTCTTATACCACTTTCATGATGACCATTGGTTGATGCTATCCCTTTAGAATCTTGCTTCAGATAGCAGCTAGTCACTCTCTAGCTCACATAGAGACAGGTCTCACCTCACTTTCTGCCATCTGCCATTGATTAAAGTCCTGTTACCAGTGACTAGTCACACGACCTTAGGGATCTTGCCTGTATTATATTCCTGCTGCAGTGCTCACTCTTCCTCAGACTAAGTTGGCACTTTGGACTCTTTAATTTTTAGTCCTAAATGTCATAGTCAGTTTCTCCAGATCTTGACCCAACAGGAGCCTGTATCTTCTCCTGATTGGAGTAGTCCATGTGTGCTTTCTGTGTTTGAGTCAATCGGTCAAGATAGCTATTTTTTCCTATGGATAGCTGTGTGTTAGTAATTTATTTCTCATATTGAAGCAGATATTGATACACATCTTAAGGCAGAACTTACCTCTCAATGGTCCTAATGCTTCTTGAGTTTATCATAGAACAAGATTAGTTTCTCTTCCACATGACAATTCTTCAGGTATAGGAAGAAAGACCTCATGTCTTCACTGAGCCTTCTCTTCTTGAATTACATATTCTTTATTCAGGATGATTTATCATCTTATTTTTAATACTAAATAAAAATTGCTTATCTGATTACTTGCATAAATGACAATTTCTCTATCTTAAAAAAAAAATCCTTCCAAGAGTCAGACAGCTGGTTTCCTCTGAGAGTAGATGCTGATTGCAGGATCTGAGTTTTCTGCTGCTTTAAGTCCACGTATTCCACTTGCAATAACTGACTTCCATCTTGTGCCTCTCTCTCCATGTTTGTTCATCAGTTTCCTGCCACCAGCAGATTCTGATTGGGAGTATGCTTGGCCTGGGTCCCTGCTCACTGCAGTTGGACCTCCCTGATCCTAACTCCTAAGCCTCTTCTCATTGCCTTATTTTCGTTTATTCATCCATTGGGAAAACATTTACTGTATGACCATTTTCTGGCTAGGAAAACAACCATGAATAAAATACTGTCCTTGCTTAAGAAGTACAGATAGTATTCTAATGGAACCCCACTCTCCTGAGAAAGCCTTTGTCTCTTGTCTGTGACTGAGACTCCCTGAACAGTTCACCCAGTTTTCTCTAAGTCTGTTGTTTACAACAGGAACTGGCCCCATCCTGTTTCGTTACCACCACCCACTGGGGCTGCTTGGGTCTAATGCTTGGGTGCACCCAGTGGGTGGTGGTAATGGGAAAACACTGTGGGTCCACATTGGAAGTCTGTGTTCTTTCAAGTCAGCAACTTTCATGGCTGCCCATAACCTTATGGGGACATTATTATATGTCACAGAACAGACAAATTCACATACATGCACATAATGCCTGTCCTATTGTACTCTTCCCCCAAAGATTTTAGTTTTATCAGTTACATACTTGATTCTCAGACTTCTTTTGCATGCTCTTAAACATTTGTGCTTGCATTGGACAAGGTGACTGGGGACATTGATGGTATTTCCTGAAATATATGGTGGCAAATACCTAGGGTGCCAAGCTCAGCTCACTAGTTCTGGATCTGAATATGAATAGTGGGTGGTGAAGAGGATATGACTTGATTTTTAGTTTTTTTTTTTTTTTCTGTAACTCCATATTATCACATTGAATGTACATATTCATTGCCTTGGCCTCCTGGGTTGCAAAGCTGTGCACATGCATAATCAGATAAGGAGAAATGGGCCCATCCTCGTTTTGAAACTCAATGCACCTGGAACAAAGAGCCTCTGATTCTGCTCACCATCTGCTGGGGGAAGAGAAGGCCTCCCATTGCCCCATTTGCCACACTTAAATTGAAGGGTACATTCCCAGAAGGCAGTTGAGAGCCTGGATCTATAGCAAGGGTGTGGATTTCACCCTCAAATGCCCCAGAAGAAGTTTTAGGGGAGTTCTTTGACTTCCTACATTTGGGAGTAGATTGAAATTTAATTTCTGAGTAGGAGTACTAGTAAGAAAGAGTCAATGTTCTGTAAACCACAGAATAAAAGACAGAGACAAAAAGACAGATAATAAGTATATGTTTTATTTAATAATGTTCTCAGTAGTTTCAGTCATTTTTCTGTAATTTTCATGATGAATGCAAGCGATACTTTTCTGCATATCCTTAGTGTTGAGAAAACAGGCTGGGGAAATAATTTTTTAGTCAAATATAAAACTGTACATGATTCTAATACCTTGGAGGAGATTTCTTTCTACTTTCCATTGTTCTGTAAATGAAAAGTAAATTACGCTTTGTTAAAAAACTTTCCGTTGAATAGTTTTATAGCAAATGTTTCATTCACTTCAATAAATAAATGTACAATATTTTTTGAAAATTGAGACTCAGGCTTTATAAAATTTAACAACTCCACCAAATTAGTCTCTCTGGTTCTTTTTCTGCAATAGAAAATTATACTTTTAAACTTTTAGTTAAGTAGCATTTAAATAAAATGTCTAATTCACTTCTGAGCTTTTGTGAAGTGTTAGACCTGTGATGCACAAAGGTAGTTAATGTTAGAAAGCCAAAGTCTTTTTAATGATCATGCTCTATCTTAATGAGTGGTGACATCTTACCTAAGGGCAGTGTGGTCATGTGGACAGGACATTGCCTTAGAAATGAGACTCCTGGGTGTCTCCTAGCAGGACTTTTGGTGCATCACCCTATTTCTCTTTGCTGATGTCTTGACCTCTCTGGGCATTTGTTTTTTCTGATGAAAAAGGAAATAATATATGTTGATGTCAACAGAGTTCTCAGAATATCTTCAAACAAGAGTGGCTACATGTATGCAAACGATATAGGAAATTATGATAGAACTACCTAAATCCTATGAGGTACATTCAGTGAATGTGAGACCAATCAGCCAAGTCAGAATTATGTATTAATTGTTATTATTATTATTATTATTACTATTATTATTATTATTATTACTATTACTATTATTATTATTTGAGATGAGATCTGGCTATGTTGTCCAGGCTGGTTTTGAACTCCTGGGCTTGGGGAACTATAGGCAGGCACCACTGTACCTGGTTCAAGTCAGAATTATTTTAGACCATGGATTAATTTTAATGAATTAATTAAATTAAATTAATTTCTTTGTTTTATGATGTGGCACTGTTGGTTGATTTTAGGCAATGGGTGTGAGGGAGGGAAGGAAGACGGAAGAACTGAATATACTGAAACAGTTATATTTGCCTCTAAATGGAAGACGGCATTTTAATCAAAATAATAAGGGAATGCATGTACTGCCACACATGGTATGCTATGAGAGGTCAAGATACTGGGCAAAATCTCAAAGCTGGCTTTGTGCTTAGAAAAAAAATCGTGTGTCAGAGATTATAGTTGCTACTTTTGGGCCCTTTTTAAGCACAGAGTAAACCACTTCTGTGCTCTTGATTCTTAAACCACAATGAAAAAAGGATATTGGTGCTATCTTAAAGGCTGTGTCCCTTTAAAACTGAATGACTATGATTGATCAACCATGGACAATTGGAATGAGGCTGGGATTTAGAACTGGATTTCTTGTTTAGGGGGAGGAAAGCCTGGGATCTTTGTGGAGGCCAGATGGCTTCCAGGGGTAGGGATATATACTATGGTTTAGGTGTTTTGAGTGTCGCCCTCCCCCCCCCCCCCCCAAGATTCTATTGTGATGGGAGGCTTGGTTCTCAGGAAAGCACCATTGAGAGGTGCTGTGGAACCTGTAAGATGTCGGTCCTTAGTTCCTTAGGTCACATGCCCTTGGAAGGAACAGTGGTACTTCAGTTTCTCTGTTTGGCAATGTAAGTTCTTCTATATATAAGCATCTCTTCCATGATACGATACAGCTGAGAGGGAACAGGAGATAATATCTCACCAGAACCTCGCTGATGCCTACTAAATGCCCTTTAACCTCCAAGGCTGTGAGCTAAGTCTAAATAAATCTTTTCTTTTTATAAGGTTAACTGCCTGAGGTATTTTGTTATAGCGATGAAAGGCTAGTACACTACATAGGTACATACAAGTGCATAGTTTGTTACGGTGACCAGGGGAGATGGATGGGGTGGATTGTTGACTGTTTGGGGGAATCTGGAATACTGATCCTTAGAAGGTGAGGTTGCAGAAAGGGAGGGGTTAGCCTCACTGAGAACTGGAAGTAAGCAGTGAAGCCCAGGGCTGGGCTTTAGAATCAGACTATGAGTTTCTGGGAAAATATGTACTGCCACACATGGTATGCTATTGGGGTCAGTAAGCCTACATCCAAATTCTCGTTCTGTCATTTACTTGGCTGTAGAGTTTGGAAAAATATTACGTAACTCTCAGATTCTCAGTTTCTACTTCTAGAAAATGGATTTAATGATGCTCTGCTGGATTATTGTGAGGATTCAAGTGAACTGTATTTGTCAAGATCTGAGCTGGTCTTTGACATTCCTTCACTTAGCATCAAAGGTAAATTGTGACTCTGGCCCAGGAGGACTGATAGCCAAATCATGAGTGTTTAGTCACTTTTGTATCCAGTCAGAGGGTGAGGGTAGTAGGTAGGTTGGTCTGAACCTGGAAGTGGGCTCAGGACCTCAACTGTGGGGGCCTAGCTGCTCCTGGGCCTGGGGAGCAGACTCAAGCTGACTGTCAAAGCTTTGTCTTTGTGTGTGTGTGTGTGCATATTGGGCCAGTTTTACAAATGTAAAACTCAAGGGCGGAGTCATGTCTTATTCTTCTTTGTATCTCCTGTATTAGCCAAGGACCTGGCACAGCCTATAACTAATTACAGGATAAAAACCAAGTAGAATAAAAATATTGTACCCTCAGTGGGTTACACACCTCCTAAGAAAGGCAGACGCAGATGAACTCAACTCTGACTCTCATTTCTGTCTTAAAAAGGAACTTAGTTTAACCACTCATCTTTTCTCTCTGACATCTATTTTGATTTTTGTATGTTATAAGATTCTCAGATTAAGGAATAATCCCGTGGTAGCCAACAATAATGTCTGCCGAAGTCTGGCTTGGCACAAATCAGGAGCCACTTGTCAAAAAGAAACTAACTTTATTTTTAGAACTACAAACGCCAAACAAAACAGCTCCAGGGAAAAACCCTCAGAGCCCAACTGCCACCACCGGCTTCCACAAGCCTCTCTCCCTCATACCAGCCTCTCAACCTCCCACAATCCTCCTGCTCTTGAGGCCGATTGGCTGGGTTGCGTGGGCAGAGCCAAAGAAGTCACCCAATGAGCAGCTCCGTGGAGGAGCCAATCAGCTAGATGTTGCTGGGGCCGCTGTGAGCCAATCATCAGCTGGCAGTCTGAAGGGCAGGGAAACAGCCCAATGAACATCACCGCAGAGGAGCCAATCAGCTAGATGTTGCTGGGGCCACTGTGAGCCAATCATCAGCCGGCAACTGGAAGTTTGCTGGCAGCTGGATCATCAGCCGGCAGCTGGAAGTTTGCTGGGGCCCCTTTGGCTGTGGCTCTCAACAAATGTCCATGCCTATCTGGGTCCAGTGGAATGTGAGTTTATACACTAAATTATTCTAGAGGAAGAATGGTTAATCTGTCTTCTTATTTTACAGATTCACCCGCCCACCCCAAAATGTAGTGTCATTATATTTTTCTATAACTGATAGGATTAAATTATAAACAAAATTATTCACGTAGTTAAGTGATATTTTCACTATTTTTTACATGGCATTTCATATGTGTGTAGCATTTGATTCATGGGACTGGGTTTATCACAGAGATAATAGGAGACATCAGGGTAGAAGCATAGAACCCAGTTAACAAAGAGTTTGGGAATCTTTTGTTGAGCTCAGAGTTCATTTGCATCCCAAGTGTATGAATTCCAACTGAAACATGTCATGTTGCTTAAGGAGATTTTTTTTTTTTCCTGGCTAAAGCCAAATCAAAAGAAATCATCAGAAGTTTCTGGATGAAAGTGTAAATCTGTTGCAAATTTCTAGTCATGAAGAGGAACATTTACTCAGGGTATATCCTAGAGGCACCCAGAACTTAAGAGTTTTCTAATGTCACACAAAGTTCAACAGAACTGGATTGTTTTTGAACAAAATTTATAAATGGACAAATTTTGCCTGATATATGAATGCATTGGAAAGTTTCGTTAATTAAAAATGATGTCTTGTCTTAGATGACATATAAAGCCAGCTCCCATACCAAATATGAGTCTTCCTTGGAGCATGTTAACAAGTAAGTGTAGCAGCAGGATAGACTGGGCTGTCTTTGATGCCTATCAGTTTTCATTTGTTCCTTTGAAATAATAAATGTCTTAGGTACAGAAGTATCTACCTGACTAGAGAAACATCAGAAATATATTATTAATTTTGGTGGCCAGGCAATATTGCTCTGCTGTTATAAATGGGCCCTAGGATGTTTCATTGTTGTGCTTTTCTGACTACTCTATAATTACCCCATTTGATTCATTCCACTGACTTCACAATACAACCCACTGACTTTAGAAACTAGAATCAGAGCATCTGCAAGAACCAGTGTTTTGGAGGGAAGAGCTTATAGCATATCATATCCCTAATACCTAGCTTGGGCTTATAGCACATCGTATCCCGTATCCCTAATACCTAGCTTGGGCACTTAGGAGACAGTGGTATTTGTTGAGCAGATGGCTGGCATCTTCCATTGTGGTCTGTGGGGTGTCTTCTACCAGGGTTGCTGCTGCTTGAGAAACCTGGCATATGCACTATCATTAGTCCTGGGTCTGATGCTAGAAACTTCCTTGGCAACCTACTAAAGATCCAGCATGTGACAACCCCACTCCAATTCAATAACTATTCAGTTAAGAAGGTACCAAGAAGGAAGAAAAAGATGCAATGCAAAGGAGTCTGCTAGATTCTGAAGAGTGTGAGAGACAGCCCACATTTTAGAAAAGTGTAGCATCCCATATAAAGGAATGAGGCAGATTCAAGGAGTATTTAGGTTAAAATATTGAATATCAAATAGGAAGAGCAATTCATAGGACACTGGAAATGTTATTGGAAATTGGAGAAGAAGGAGGAAGAGCTAGTTCCCAGGGGTGTTGGGGCTTGCACTGGACGTCAATGATTATACAGAACTTTGACAGAGGGGAAAGGGATTTCATACAGGGATGTAGATGATCTGTCCGGGCGTTGAGAACTAAAGTTTCTCTATAGAGGAAATCTGGTGTCCTAGAAATCCTTGAATGTCTATGGAATCCCCTGTGCGAGACTTTGTGTTGAAGACCAAAGAAACTAGTCATTCTCAGTCCTGCTGTTAGTGGGTCACAGAGAATCCAAAGGGAAGCCGCTCATGAGCTGACCTGGTTCTTCGCTGACAGACCCAGAGCTGCTCCTGTGTCATCAGCTGCTCAGTGCTTTCAGGAGTGGGGTGCATTGCCTCATCATTCCTCCTCAGGAGGCTTGGAAGTCACATAAATTAATTGTTAAACAATTTGATTCTAAAATTCTGGTATCTCCCATGAGATATTGGGGTTTCCAAAGGAACACCTTTCTCCTAAGCCCCAACACCTCTAGGAACTGGCTTTTCCTCCTCCTTCTCTGATAGATGGATAGATAGATCAGGGTGACAGAATGAAGAATCCAGTAGGTAGAATGTTGACCTTACATTGCTCCGAGCGCTTCACACAGACATAGTTTTGGCTATCCTATGGAACTGAAAGAACAGATAAGTCAAAAGTGGAGACACACACTCCAGACCAAGTACTTATGCAGCCATTTATAGGTGTGGATTGCTTCTGTACTCTATTGTAGAGCTAACCCTAAACTAAATTGTTTTTTTTTCTTTCTGTATAATCTGTACATTTTTTCTGTATTGCATTGTAAGCTTTGCTTGTGTGTGTGTGTGTGTTTTTTTTTTTGTGTGTGTGTGTGTGTGTACACACGCGTGCGCACAGAAGCTGGCTTTCTAGGCTAGCCTGCAAACTCCTTAAGGGTAAAAATTACGTCTTTGGGAATCATTCATAGAGCCTACCAGAGGGATTTAGGCTCGAGCAAGAGCATAAATGCAGCCTCGCTTAATTCACAGAGAATTTGTTTCTGATTCCTTGCTTTATTACATCTTCCACTCAAACTCTAGTTTATCTCCTTCAAAAGCTTTATATTTCTTCCTCATGTTTCATTTCACGCTCAGCGTATATGTGTGTAACCAGTCAACTTCATCTCAGTTCTTTTTATTTCCTTGTGTGGGAGCCATTTTAATAGTATTTGTTTCCAGTGAAGGTCTGTTATTCAAAGTAAACACACAGAACTTGGCTAGAGAAAACTATTTGAATAATATTCGCACAGCAATAAAACCTTGAAAATGTAAATATAAAATACAATATCCACAGTTAGTAAGGTTATTCACACATTTTACTAAGTGCTGTTGGGCTAGGGGATAGCTAATCATAGAAGAATCATAGCCTGTACTATAAGCACCTTTCATCTGAAAGTCTCAAAGAATTTTTACTGGAGATAATTATAATATTTGTTCATGATAACCATTATTTTCTCACCAATAGTTAATGTCAAAGCAGATGAGTTAAATATGCAAGTTAAGTTTAAATCTGAGGACTCTTGTTTAATTTATAATTTAAAAAAAAACACAAGTTGAATGCATAGGAAGTCAGAGCTTCTTTCTGGGTAAATGTGGAAATTCAGCTCTCTCATTCCCACTAAGCTAGCTACACTGGAACCTCAAAGAAAATAGTTTTGTTAGCCACCTTCACAATCTTGGTGGAGAAGCTGGGAGGTTGTCTGTTTTCCTTTCAAGACAACTGTTTTGAGCACCAAGGTATTACAAAAGCATTAGACCAGAGGGGTTAATGATTGTGGACTTATGGTAGCGGGATGCTAAAATTCTAGGGAAAATTTTATTTATCTTTTTAAAGGTGATAAATAGGCAGCTTGGAGAGTGCTATTGAGTGACAGGATCTGGTGGAAAGAACACTGAATGTAGAATCAAAACGCTGGAATTGGGCACCTGATCTCTGAGTTGTGTCATGTCCTAGCTCTGTGGCTTAGGCAGTAATAATTATTATAAATATAATAAAACTAAACATGATTAAGTGTTTCCTATATATCAGATACTCTGCATCTGTCATTTTAATCTTTACTATGCCACAAGTGGTAGCTGTTATGTTTCCTATATTCCAGACGCGAGATAGTAGACTCAGAGAGGTTCAATAACTTTCTAAATGATGCACTACCAATGAGTTGACAGAGCTGGGATTTAAAATCAGGTCCATTTGAAGCCAAAGTCCAAGCTATTCTTACTAGACCACAATGCCAACCAGGCATCTCCCAATCTCTGTGTTTTAAACATTTACTTGTAGCTAATCAACTTAAGTGCTTAATGTATATTATTTTATTTGATTTATAGAAAAAGATGCTATGAGCCCAGGATCATTTATAGATATGAAAACTGTGAATCAGAGGAAAAGTAACTTGCTCAAATCCATAAAGTCAGTACACTGTAGAGATGAGATAATTAGAAATACATTATTTTATAAATACATTGCCCTTTTTTAGGTTACAGTTCCTTCCTCTTATCCAGTCTCATTTGACCTTGTAATTCTCCTGGGGGTTGGTGGTCAAGGCTGGTATTTTTCCCTTCCATATTGAAGATAAGAAAAAGATCTCTCAAAGGCTCCCCTGGGTTTTCTGCTGTCCTTTGGTGCTTCTCCTGTGTCCTCTGGCTCTTTTTCTCAATGGTGGCACCCTCTATAGTCTTATCCCCAACCTTCTTCTCTATTTCACTTTTGTCCACAGTCCCTAAAGGAATTCATCTAGTCCCATGGCCACTGAAGACATTGATCACTTCCCTATTTAAAACTCTCCTTTTATGATTTCCAAATCTCAACATTGATGACCAGAAATTAAAATCTCTTACATCTCACTCAACATAATGAAAACCAAATTACTGGTTTTACAAACATCTACCCAAACCTGACACTCCTTTACTCTCACTTAACAAAAGTCACTATCAGGGCAAAACCATACAGGCTTTCTTTCTTTCTTTTTTTTTTTTTAAAGACAGAGAGAGAATTTTTTAATATTTATTTTTCAGTTTTTCGGTGGACACAACATCTTTATTTTATTTGTATGTGGTGCTGAGGATCGAACCCAGCGCCCCGTGCATGCCAGGCGAGCGCGCTACCATCTGAACCACATCCCCAGCCCAGGCTTTCTTAATTCCTCTTTTCTCTTCACATTCCACGTCAATCCATCTCCAACTTTTTAATTTTTCTTTTTAATGTGGTCCTGGGGATGGAACCAGGGGTGTTCTACCGCTGAGCTACATCCACAGCCTTTTAAATTTTATTTGGAGACAGCATTTGGCTGTTTTAGGGGCTGGCCTTGAGCTTGCTGTTCTTTTACCATAGTCTCCTTAGTTGCTGGATCACAGGTATGTACCACCTTGTTGGCCCATCCTCAACTATTTAAAAAAAAATTTTTTTATAGTTGAAGATGGACAGACTGACTTTATTTTATTCATTTATTTTTATGTGTTGCTAAGGATCGAACCTAGTGCCTTACACGTGCTAGGCAAGCTCTCTGCTACTAAGCTATAGCCCCATCCCCATCCCCAACTTTTGACAGCTGTGCCACTGAAATCGGACTACTCTTCCACCCTCACCTTATGTCCTTAGCTGAATCTTCATTCTCTTACTTTTGGTTTTGCAACATTCTCCTAATTGCTTCTTTGTTATCACTCTTGTGCACCTATGGTGTTCACTCCACACTGAGACCAGGTGCCTTTTTAAATATTTAATGAGTCACAGCATATTAATCTGTGACTTAAACCCTTCCAAAACTTGCCATTGTATTCAGAAAAACACCCACAGAACCCAATTCACTGACCTCATCTCTTTCCACCCTTTCCAGTGCTCACGTTCTGTCCCCATGGGCTTCTTGGTTTCTCCCAAACATGCCAAAGTTGTTCCTTTTTCATGGCCTTTAACTTTTTGAAATAAATCCTGCCTGATTTGCACATGGCTAGCTCTTTCTTTTCACTCAGCTCTTAACCATTGTGTTTTGTGGACTACCTTTTTTAAGGAAGTGAGTCACTTGGTATTTTACTACCTAATTTTACTCTGTTTTATAGAGCTTACTGCTATTTGAAATTATCTTTTTCTTTTTTTAAAAAAAATATACTTGATTACTGACTAAATGTCCTCCCCATTTGATTTAAGTCTTTTTTTCTTATTTACTGTGAGCCTGTGGCTGACACATAGTAGACACCCAATAACTGTTTACAAATGATCAAGTCACCGAGGGCAGAAGAAACAGGTGGCAGCATAGGACAGGGTGAAGAACTGAGGCTTCAGATCAGGCTGACCTGGTTTTGAGTTCAGGTTTTGCCTACTAGCTATGCCAGCTTAGACAAATCCCTCTTTATAAAATGGGTACCTCAATAGCAAGAATTATAAAGTTGTTCTGAGGATTACATATAATAACAAAAGGGAGGTACTTAGTGTAAGTATTCAGCATTGCAGGGTTCCCACAGTGCTGAGCCTTCTTATTAAAGGTAAATTGATCTTATGATATAGGCAATAAGGGGAAAGAGGCTCATATCCTACATCTTATTAGGGTCTGGCCCAGGAGTAGAAAGTGAGACACAAGCTTCATGAACATTAGATGCAGCTGGGATGGGGTAGGTCTGAATGTGACCGATATTTAATGGTATATTCTCTGCATTCATGCAGAGCTACTGCATAGAGCCTGCACATGGGTGTACAGCACAACTTCTGGGTGTCACTATGATATGAGCAGCATCCCATAGTTGGGCAATGAGGTAGCCTTATTACAAGTATACTACTTTATTTAGTAAATATCCTCATGTTGTGTATAACTAACATGAGCCCAAAATAAGAAGTTTATTTCATGTCATCTGAGATCTCATGACTCTTAGTTGACTTTTATTACTAAGGCCTTTAAATTCCATGTTACTTTATCTTTAAAAGTACCAGGATTCCTCCAGGTGTGGTGGTGCCCGCCTGTAATCTCAGGGGCTTGGGAGGCTAAGAGGGGAGGATCACAAGTTCAAAGCCAGCCTCAGCAAAAAGCAAGGCACTAAGCAACTTAGTGAGACCCTGTCTCTAAATACAAAATAGGGCTGGGGATGTGGCTCCAAGGTCAAGAGCCCCTGAGTTCAATTCCTGGTACCTCCCCTCCCTGCAAAAAAGTACCAGATTCCTCTCTTACTTCAGTTCTCTATGTCCTCAATGTTATATACTAAAATCAGGAAAAAACCCTGTTTTCCTAGTTCTTTAAGACTTATTAGTGAGGGTGGAAGAGGAGGGTAAAGGTAAACTGGAGACTGGGGACTAAATTGGAGCAAATTATATTCGATGCATTTTTAATTATGTCGAAATTAATCCTCATGTTGTGTATAACTAACATGAGCCAAAAAAGAAAGAAAGAAAGAAAAGAGAAAAAGGAACTGTGTAGTAACCCTACATTATAAAAGTCAGAACATGCTATCTGACAACGAAACAGGGTATTTGGATCTGCCCTGGAATCCTGCGAGTTGCAATAAAGCTGGCATGGGTCTCTTTTATTCCTTCGTGCCCTGCACTATGCCTCCTGATTTCAGGTGCTCAATAAATGTACACTGTGTGATTGAACATCTGACTCCCAGTCTTCTATTTTGCATGAGCAGGATGGGACTGGCTCTTCCAGAGGCAGTCCTGGCATTAGGAATCTAGGTGGAAAGGAAAAACAGCTGCACAGACTGAGTTGCACAGAAGATAAAGCACCATTGTGACATTGGTCCTGGCCTAATTTGAGACACTGACTGTGCTACTCGACATTAGACAATCTGGTCCCGAGCAGTTGCAATTTCATGCCAGATGTTTTTAGGCCACACATGGAGTCTCAGAGTTGTTGGACTATAAGTCCCAAATGCACAAATATGTCTTGACACATCATTTGAAGGTCATGAATAAGAGGGCTCAGCAGCTCCGTCCTGAACTTCTGCAGCCCATTTGATTTTTATGGTGCTTCTCACCTGGTATGCTCTTGATTTTCACCTTCTTTAAACTTCAATATCTAAACACTCTGCTCTGAAGGGCTCAGCATAAATATAATCGTCCTCAACTCTGTTCTTCTTTGGTTTCTAGTAGACCTAGTAGGACATGTGATATAAATTGTGTGGGTCATTGGACTTCTGCTCCTGAATTAAAGTCAGCTAATGATGGAATTAAAAGTGCACCTACTCCTTCCTTGACTTCTGATAGTTTTGCCTGTTGTCTTCCTAGTGCAGTTTTCTGTCTATAAATGAGAAGAAGAAAGATGGATGGTGGCGTGGGGGGCTTTATCATCCGTGGAAGCTCTTTATTTCACATCTACACTTAGAAACCCTTCTGCAGGCTTCCTTTGCAGGGAGTGTACACAGTTATTGAGAATGCATTAAAATGGGGTGGTCTCCTTCTGCAGTTTCTAGGTGCCTTTGGTGCATCCTCCCTACTCTTTCTTCCCTGACTGTGACTGGGGAGGATTTCTCCTTAAAGTAACTGCTCTCTATTTAGAAAAAAAAAGTTTTTTGTTTTTTTTTCTGGGTGAGGTTAATCACAATAGTTAAGACAAATTCACAATAGTTAAAATAGGCCATTAGGAATTCATTCAGGTGTGGCTCCTGTAAATTGACTTCCAAATTTGCAAGGGAAAAGAAGAAAGCCTACTTTTAAGCACAGGATCTATCCCAAAATGTTACATATCAGGAAGGATTATAGACTGCTGAAAGCTGTCAAATCGCAAAAAGAACCAATTTCTGTTTTAAAAACATGCTAAAAAATGTAGAGAATAACCTAGAATAATCCAGAATATCTGTTCTCAAACAGAACAGTATAATTCTATTCAATTAGATTCCTCTTAAATTGTAGGTTTCTTGACACATGTTGGTCAACTTTACTCTGCCTTTTAAGTGTCTTACATATCTTGCCCAAGGAAAATGTTTAGTATCTTGATTTTGAGTGAAATTGGGTATTTGTATTTGGTTCTTTGTATTTGTATTCAAAGAATACACAAAGGGTAAAGTTACAAAGAAAAAGTATGGCCCTTTTTGGCTGATTGGTGGTGCTATGTATGTTAAATGGGAAATGATGGGAAACCAAGATGTAAGAAACTTGGATCCTCATTTGGCTTTGGGACTTTGATTACGTTTTTCAACCTAATTTATTTTAACTTTGAATAGAGGAAGCTGAGGCATAGTGCCTATTAGCTCTAAAATTGATCACTTGACTATTTTATTTTAAGCCTAATTCATACTTGTGTTATAGTTTACCTAAATGAAAGTATCAATTCATTCCTAGCCTTAGACACTGAATTTTATGTCAACAATCGACTCACCCTCTGATTTGCTCAGCCCAGTAAGTCTTCTCTAATTGCATTCGGGAGATCCATTCTATCTAAATGTCTTGCTCTTAGTGTTTTGAAAACTTTCTTTTAAGAACTTGTAAAAATAGGTCAGAGTAAAGACACAAATGACTGTCCTTGTTATACCCAGTTGAAGTTTATGGTATTCTAATTACAGTGGACCTGAACCTTTGGTGAGCTGGAGTAATTAAATTATTCGGTGGGAGCAAATCATTACGGATAGGAGATGAATTTGCCCTTCTAGGATGCTGATTAGAACACTGAAAGAGGAAATTTACTTAATAGTGCCTGGAAAAGTGAAGGGCATTTATGTCCAGAGAGTAGCTTGTTCACACAAAATCGAGCTGGATACTGCTTGTTTTACTGTGATCATTTTGTGAGCACTTCAATTTTACTGAATAATCATGATTCATGTTCCTCAAGAGAGTGGAAGCATGATTTCAGGAGAGGAGAGAACAAGTACGAATGAGAGAGTGAGGACCTTCCCCTAAGACGAAGAGGTGGTCGGTTGCCTTTGTTCCATTTAAGACTCCCATGAGATTATTCAGGGAGGACACTCGTGGTCCATTCTGATGAAATTATAAAGAGTCAAGTAAATCTGTTTTGTAATTGAAAGACATAGGACTGTATGGTTGAGGCAGGGATTTCCCCCTCTTTTTATTTAAGATATAGACTGCTGTTGACAATTCATCCCATCAACCTGGTTGGACTGGAGAGGTAGTGTTCATTCTGAAAGAAGCGACAAATTTGAATGTGTTTTGCTATTAGCAGGTATGCAATCTTGTGGAGAAGCTACAATCAGATCTCAAATCAGAAATTCTTAGGTTTCTCTTAGTAATATTGAGAGTGCCCTGAGAGAGTGGGTGTCCTGGGACCAGGAAAGAGCCGTTCCACCAGGAGCACTTAAGAAACATATAGCAGACTACAGGAACTGCTCCTGCAGATACAACCTGCTGCTAAGATGATTCCATTTGCTATTGAAAAGCAAGAGACTATGTTTTTTAAACTACTGCAGTTTGCTTCTTGCAGAATATATACTTTCTCTTTTTTTGTATTGTGGATTGAACCCAGAGACACTTTACCACTGAGATACATCCCCAGTCTTTTTTTTTTTTTAATTTGAGGCAGGATCTCACTAAGTTGCTGAGGTTGTACTTGAATGTGCCATCCTCCTGCCTCAGCCTCCCAAATCACTGGGATGATAGGCATGGCTACATGATTTTTTTAAATTCAACTATAAAATATAGGAGTGTGTACTCACAAATTGGGAAGTTGATGGTAGCTAATTAAGAACTTCAGTAGAAAGAACCCCTCATGTTTAAAACTGGTGCTCAAATCTACTGGTATATGAATTGACTGCAGGTCCAAAGTAGTTTCCAGGCACTGAACGATGCATGTATTAGAAATGTGGATGGTTCTAAATAGACTGGGCTTAGACATGTGATGGTAAAGATCATGGGCTTGGGAGTCTTTATAGAACTAGAATCAAACTGACATCTAAATTTCAGAATAAAAAAGAATATCTTCACAAAAGTAGTGACACAAGTGAATGCAGGATATGCAACAACCATAAGCCCCAGCCCTGAGCATCATAAGACAAGCTGAGCATAGGACTGCAGCAGGATCCTGCTGCTTTAGTTGTTCTAGTCCGCATAAGTCCTGGATGTGTGTGTGGGGGGGAAGACCAGGACCGCTGGAGTTGTTGGGGAGCCCTTGGGAAGTCCTTAGGGGAATGGAATAACAGCTGGTTTGCTAACCAGAACAGGAAATTCACTAAGTATAAGAACACACAGCCGTGGGATTGAAAGAGATTAAGTGAAAGTACTTAGTGTAAAATCTGGTACTTACTAAATAATGATGGTCATTAATTGAACATCACCATCACTATCACGATCTCTCTTCTTTTGTCCTCCTCCTTCTCTTCTCCTCTTTTCCCTCATCCTCCTATTATATAATTGAAGAACAAATATTGTCCTAAAATTTAGAACCTATGGGTTTTCTATTCAAGTTTTGAATTACCCTTGAACCTAAACCAGTAGTTCTCATACTTAAAAAAAACAAAAACAAAAACAATCTTGGTGTCTCAGTGATATTTTTGTGTGTTAGATCAAAAGAAATACTTAGCAGTGCTATTTATTAAGTAGGTAGGTCTAAACAATAAATAATCATGTCCTAATATAACATTGAAAAAATAATGCAAAGAAATTGAAAAGATGAAATCATGTTTCTATTTTATTCTTAATCACAATCACTAGATCATAGGGTATGGGTATGTAGTAATCACCTCACAACTTCTCAAAACATTGGGTTGCTGCTTCTTTTGTTTCTTATTTCACAATGAATTTGTGTGTGTGTGTGTGTGTGTGTGTGTGTGTGTTTTACTTGGTTTTTCTAAGAGGTATCATCAAAACCTTCCTTTCTTAAGATATGATGTGATGCCATTGAAAAGGTTATAGGAAGATCTAATGTTGGAACCACAAAATTCCTTACTAGCAGTTCATGGGATGTTTAGGAAATGAGGGTGTGAGGCCCTTGAACATATAAATTATGCATAGGCCCTGTGAATTTGCAGCAGTGGTCCATGGTGCCTTGGCACGCATTTTGGGAACCATGAAATTAGACGGATGGACTTTTAGAAATAGTAAATACTAAAGATGGGGTCAGCTAAAGATGAATGCAGTCACAACTCTGAAGTCCTAGTGGGCACATACTTCATATGATTATGCCTCGACTCTAGGACTCCTAGGACAAATGGTGGTTTGGGCTGACTGCCAGTGAATCACAGCCGGCCCTGGCTTATCTAATTTGTTGATTTTGAACTTTCAAAAGAAATGAGAACACCTTGAATGGAGAATCATAGCCCTTACTTTGAGTCATTCTAATGGCCTTTATCTGTTTGCTAAAACTTAATTATGCACTCAGAGGAATATAGTGTGTTGTGCTAGTTTTTTATGGAATTAATGTATGGATTATTGGATTAGTAAGAGTTTTTTTTTTTCTTCTCCCACCCCCTTAAAATTGGATTTTTCTATCTGTGGTCCATCATTGAATTTTTGTGGTTCCATTTAGATCTGCACTTGAGGTGTAATGTTAACTTATCTTCTATTCTTTGAGAGGAGAGCACTATTTCTGGTAGCATTATGGAATCTCGAACAAGAAGAAAATTTTATGTAACAAAGTTTTGGGCTGGTTCTAGAATATCCCCCAAAGTTTCATGTGTTGAAGGCTTAGTCTTCAATGCAGAAATGTTCAGAGGCGAGGATTTCAGGAAGTGACCAGATCGTGAGAACTCTAATCATTAATAGATTCACAGCTAAATGGATTTTCGGAAGGTGGTAGAAGCTGTAGGAGTTGGAACATAGTTGGAGGGAATGGGTCTTTGATAGCGTGCCCATAGGGACTGTATCTTGTCCCATTCCCTTTCTTTCTCCCTCTGTTTCCAGGTTGCCTTGACGTGAGCAACTTCCCTCTGCCCTGTTCTTCCACCATGATGTTCTGCCTCACCGCAAGCCCACAACAATGATGTGAAGTCTATGGACTGAAATCTCTGAAACCCTGAGCCAAAATAAATCTTTCCCCTTGTAAGTTGTTTTTCTCAGGTATTTTGTCACAGTGACATAAAGATGACTAACACAGTAACCCACCATGATCATCTCATTTTGCTCATGAGGTGTGGTCAGGTGACTTGACCAAGAATAGTCTCCTATGGGTAAAGGCTGGGACCCAATGACCAGCCTCCTACACCATTCTTCTAGTTGACTGTCCTTTTCAACACAGTATCTGCCTAAAGGCTGTATCATAGCATATGGATTCCATTTATGCCATTGAGAGGTCTTAGGGCCTTTTGTTGTAAATTATCTCTCCCGAGTCCCCAGTCATTGCCTGCTATTGAATGAAAGCTGACTTCAGTCCTACATGGAGAGCAACATTTGATTATGGCTTGTAACATAACTGAAATGCTACAAGGTTTGGGGAAGAGTCTCTTTAGTATTTTTGGCTCCTTGTGATCATCTTCTTAGATCAGGGTTCCTGATCTATTTAGCATTACAAACTTTGTGTAATAATCTAAATGACAGGTAATGACCTTGGCCATCTGAAAAATGTATGGGTGAAATAAAACTGCACAGAGCTTAGAGGGTTTGTTGACCCTCAGAACTTCCATAACGCTTGGTAAAGAACCTCTGCTCTAAGAAGTAGAGAGCTTTTAAAGTATTATTTACTATCAATAATTATTTTGCTCTGCTTTTCTCGTTAATACATGTAAATCCCAAGTCCTTTAGTCTTTAATTGGATTTACTTTTCGGATCTTTTCCCAATAAAAGGAAGAATAAAGATCACTAATAGTTTGTTTCCAAGATTATGACACATCATAACCAGTGGTTGTCAGATCCTGATGTATTTCATACAGGTGGGGATGGGCTTTTAAAAATAGATAGCTGGGCCCAGTTCCCACCTTGCCCCACATGAAGCATCTGATTCAGAAGGTGAATCAGGTTTTAACATGTGACAATGATCCTAATGCAGTTAATGCATGAACCATGGAAAATCCAAAGTTGTTTTATTCTAGAAGTCGTACATGAAGGCTATAGAGGTGAAAAAAAATTGGTGACATAGCTGGAAATTTATTGTAATACTCCTGGCTCCCTGAATCAAATGTACTTTCTTTTAAAAAACATTTTTATTAGGAAATATTACTACCATATAGAATTTTCTAGAGAGTGATAAAACAATATAACAATCAGATTGATCAAATGTTGACATGATGCAATATATACTAAAGACTACAGAACGTACAGCTACACCAGCTTTATTTTGATTTCTCACCATTGTTTCTTAATTCCCATGACTTCCTTTTGTGTTAATTTGTGTTTTTTCTGTTGTTTTAATTCCCTTTATTTTTAGATATTCTGTATGGTTTGGTTTAAATATGTCTAGTAAGCATTGCAGTCATTGTTTTTGAGTCTGCTCTGATATTCTCTTGCTTTCACTCTCATTTATTTTGAGTACTGTAACATTTACACTTATTTCTTTATTTTTATTTTAGATTTATGTTTGTGTTTTCTGTTTCCCTCTCTTTATTACATTTTGGATTGATCATCTCTTTGATAGTTATTCTAATATCTTCCTTTTCATTTTCTTCTCTCCTTCTTTCTTTTATTTCCCCTTCTCTTTCTGCCACTGCCCTTGATTTTTAGAATAAAGATATGTAACATGATAAAATATAAAATTCTTAATATTTCTAGCCTTCTTGTATATACTTCTCTATATATTAACCTTAGCCAGTGGTGTGCTGGTAAATGTTTCATTACTAACTCTCTGGAGAAGGGAAAAAAGCCTAAGTTTGTAACATCTACTGATTTACCTGGTATAAATATTCCCATTATGGGGCTGGGGATGTGGCTCAAGCGGTAGCACGCTCTCCTGGCATGTGTGCGGCCCGGGTTCGATCCTCAGCACCACATACAAACAAATATGTTGTGCCTGCCGAAAACTAAAAAATAAATATTAAAAAAATCTTTCTCTCTCTCTCTCTCTCTCTCTCTCTCTCTCTCTCTCTCTCTCTGTCTTAAAAAAAACTCCCATTATGACTGATTTCAAGCTATAATGTGATGTCACTGAATGTAGAGTTGGAAAAATCATGGCTAAGTAGCACACTACCCTAAGTATCTTGGGTATCCTTGGCACAGATTAGCCTCATGAGCATAGAAAATAGTCATATGTAACAATTTGAAAATCATGGGTTTTGAGTATTTAATATCTTTGCTTTTAGTTTAATTTATCTTATTAGAGGTTTATGTACTCTAATCTTTAAAAAATGGCTGTTTTTGATAACTGTCTTGTAAAATTCCTAAAAATTGAACTAGTTCAGGGACTGGGGTTGTGGCTCAGTGGTGGAGCACTTGCCTGGCATGTGTGCGGCACTGGGTTTGATTCTCAGTACTGCATATAAATAAATAAAATAAAAGTCCATCAGCTAAAAAAAATTAAATTGAATTAGTTCAAGCACACCACTTACATGATGACTTAACCAGCCACTGAACACCCCCACCCCAAAGGTACACATAATAATTATCATTATCATGGCAGTGTTTGACTTGCTTTTTTAAAATAGGTGCTCAGGCAAACATTACTTTTAGGTAATCATTGAGTACATTTATTGGAATATTTCATCAATATCTGGTCTTATCCTTGTACCTTAGTTCCACAACTTCCTTCTGTGTTAATTTGTCATTTTTCTGAAGTACATTCTTTAATAGATCTTTTAGTGAAGGATGTCTTGCAATGCTTTCATTTTGCCTTTCCTCCTGAAAAATAGCTTAACTGGGTAAAAGCTACTAAATTGACAGTAATTTTCCCTGAGAACCTCTGAAGCATTCATTCATTCTTTTCTAGCATTTATTGTTACCACTGACATGTCAGTTATCAGTATAATTGCTATGGTAATATCTTTTTTTCCCCTTCTTCTTGTTCGTTTTTAATTTATTTTTTATTTCCTTGCCCCTCTCACATTTTTTTTTTCACATTTTGTTAGGATACCTTCTGGCCTCGGTTTATCTCCACTTATTTTGTGAATACCTATGGAAGAACTCAGGTCTAAGCCCTCATTTCTTCAGTTTGGAAAAACTCGGTTTTATTTCTTCAAATTATACTTCTTCACTATTTTTTTCCATTTTCTTTTCATTTCTTCAGTACATACTAGCTTAAGTGGTATAAAGTAGATCTTGTCACTCTGTTCTTCTTGTCTTTTATCCAATAATCTATATAAAGAAATGATTTATATGAATGAAATAAATAAACACAAAAATGAAATAAAACAAAACTCTCTGTCTTCATATGCTTAATTCTGGGTAAAGTCCTCAGTTTTATTTTCTGATTTCCTACATTTTTCTTCAACCATTTTCAGTATTGAGTTTATAATAAGTTTTTTTAAAAAAACTTTATATAAGTTTTTTTTCCAACAAAATATTCTTTTCCATCCCCAGGCTACTAATTTGTTCTTTTCCATATCTATCGTTTTTTTTTCTATCTCTTAGTCAATCATTGTTATTTCTTCATGCATCTCCTTTTGTAGTTTCAACAGAGTAACATTAGCATTTTTGCCAGACTGCTCTATATAATTAATTTCCTTAGAATGGTTACTATTCTGATATTAAATAAATTCTGATATATTTATTTTGTTAGCTAACTTTTTTCCTGCTCTTAATATGCCATGTCATTTTGGTTTCACAACTCATTTAAAAAGAAAATTTTAATTGTTATTTCAATTTTTTTCCCCTCCTTCCACATCCATCATTCCCTTTTGTTTTGTCTGTGACTGCCTCCTACCCACCCGTGTGACTCTGACCTTTATCCCCATCCACACCCAGGTCTTCTGATCTTCTATGACATTGACGATTCACTGAATCAACGCATGACATAATTCAATTTTTGGCGATGGTGGCTAGCCATGTACTTTTGCTTATTATGGTTTGTTTTGTTTTGTCTTAAGCCAGACTAGCCAATTTCACCTCCTATCTCCAAGTAGTAAGCCAGACTTCCCCTCTCATTCCTGCTTTCATATGAGCTCTTTCATTCCCATTTCCATCCAGGAGTAGGGGCTGCTAAACTCCATGGCTACTTCAAGACCTAACATGCAGTAGATGTCCAGCTTTAGTTCAGTACACAGTTCTGCATTTTTGTTCCTTTTGTGGTCAAAAGAACCCTCACCTTGGATTTCAGTCCAATCATATCTTTTTTCTTTTCTATTTTTATATTATCCATTATTTATTAAGAGGGCACTTGACAAACTGACATTCTACCATGACGTCTTCAGCTTCCAGAGGTTTAAAATTCAAGGTAGTCAAGGTTCGAAATGAAATTTCTAAGTACATTCTTCATGTTAGGAAGATTTTCTTTTATGTTTTTATAGGAATGTGTTCTTTTGTTACTCAAAATAATATTTAAGGCTTATTACAAGATCAGAGTATTCTGGGCCTTTCTATTTTTGATTTATATAAGAAACACTGCAGGTGGCTTGGAGATAATATACCACTCGGATGGATTGTCCCCTGGGGCGGTATTGTCTTCTCTGGTATTTTCCAAGAAGTCCAAAGTTTTATGAAAGATTCCACACATATCCAATATAGCATTGGCTTGAATACATTTTATTGGTTACTTTTGTCCAAAGTTGATATATTTCCTCAAAGCAAGTTACTAATGTCTTGTAACATAATGTGTACTTATTTAGGTTACATTGACCACTTTTACCTGCTGACATTTTTAATACAGACAGTATTTCTTTTTTAAGTTTCCTCTTTCTATATAGTTCACTGATTCAGAGAAACTTTAGATCTCAATGTCCTCGGTAGATCTTTTCTCTTAATCATTGTACTTAGATTGAGAATGCAACTGTACAATTTTGTTTTGCTTCATCTTTTGGTCAAAAGCATGTATAAACAAAAACTAAGATCTCCTACCCAAACCAGAAATCATAATAAATAGGCAAAGCATCCCATTATATTATAGCATGCTGTGCACTTAAATTGATAATCAGTGTATCTGAATTTCACACACATAAACTTCCAACAGTGATAAAACAGAAACTTTTTAAAGCAATATCTAGCTATAATAATTGGACACAATATTAATCTGAATTTTAAGAGCACAGACACTATCCTTTTGGTAGTTTCAGAAACGCAAAAAAGATTCAGTTGTCATCTAGCCAGACCATAAAGATGTTTCTTCCAAAGCTGAACACTAGAAGGACTGCCTGCTCTTTTCTCTTTTAGAGAATTGGCCAAAATTGTTACATTTAAAGAGGATCAATATGACCTTACTTCAGACCTTTTTGAGTGTGTGCGTGGGCAAAGTTTTGTTCTTAAAGTTTATGTTGAAGTGGGGCAAAACAGACAGTCCTGTTATGAAGCCAGCCAACTGATGGAAGCTGGTATTAAATCTCTGGTGTGCTTTAATTCCATCATATTGGAAGTTCTTTGAGGGATAAACCTCTCCCTCTGTCACACATGGCATGGCTTGTACTCAGGTACCTCTGCCATTGCTCATGTTTTCATTTTCCATATGGCTGATACCCACTAATCCTTCTGCTTGAATTATAACCATCATCATGGAGACTTCAATACTCCAAGTCCGTGTAAGAAGGATGTGTACATCTCTAGCACCCTATGCATTATGTCTTTCTTTCTATCCATAGGCTAACCTCAGGAACTTTTTTCCTTTACCACTGGGCTTATGAGCATCATGAGGGAAAAGGAGGAACCCTTCAACTTTTTGCATTGCTTGCAGTAGGTGCTGAGTAAATTCTTTTGAATGAATGTACGTACTACTTCTCTAAGGAGTCTTAAAAAATCCTAGACTATTACTGTTGTGCTTTTCAGTTGAATTCTAATAGGTGGCAGACATCACAATGTCTCTACTTACATTGGTCAAAATCTCAGTGGTTTCACATGAGAAAAGCAGATTTCTCCATTATGTCTTGATTTCATGTAGTCATTTAGGATGAGGACTACTCTGCCATGTGGCTGTACCATATTCTGGAGCTTCACTTTCCTCTATATTGAGCCAGTGTATGGAAAGTGAGAGAGAATGTGAAATTCTGAAGTTACACAAGTAACTCCAACAATATTTTGCCAGACAGAACTCATTCCAAGGACTCCAGCTTAATTGGGAGGGAGGTTGGGAATGGAGTCTAGTTATGTGCCAGAAGAAAGAAAACGAGTTTGGTTAACAGACTTGCACCTGCCACGCTGCTGTCTTAGGAACTCTAGAATCTAGTTGCTCCTGTCATACAATAGTTTCTATATTTCAACTATTTTTTTTTCATCCTAAGAGATTGGCTATTAGCTACTTGGGACTAAATTGTCAACACATTTCTGAGCTTTTAGTGTATCATTTGTGATATTCTTTTGATGTGACCAGAAGCTGGCTGGAGTATTTGATTGACAAAACAATTTTGTTTTTAATTTGAGAAGTAACTTTATACCTTAGTGACAGATATAAGACATGTTCCTGAAAAAATTGCAATGCAGAAAAGATTTATTTTTAAGGAACAGATGAAATTACCTGCCGTAGTCCACACCTTAGCAAGTAAGATTTGTCTATCGAATTTTATTTTCTCTAATTTTAGTCAAATAGGTATTTATAAGTGTCTCACCATAGAAATCATTTGAGGGAAATAACATCATTTCTATTTCATTAAGTGCATCTTTTTTATAGGATCCATTTCTTCTCCATCACTAATCTTTCAACTACTAACTGGTCTGGGATGTGTTCTTTTAAATGAAACAAACCAAAGTAGGCACAATTAACTTACAATAACTAGAGGCAATTCAAATGTTTTTCCTTTTTTTTATTGTAGGCAAATCTGCTTTAGCAATTCCTGAGAAATGACCAATTTAGCACTTGCTTTGAAGTGTGTTTAAATATGAGTTTCAATATAAAAATGACTATTCCTTGAGTTTTGTGTATGGTAAATAAGGCAATTGAATTTTTCCTTTGGAAGATTCCATTTCTTCTGTCCCAAAGAAAGGAGTTATTATTTTGTAAATAAGATATGTGCCTCCATTTTACAGGTTTTCTCTGACTTCCTTGGCCTGGCTAGTCAACTGAAAGGGTTCATTTAAATCAGAGATATAGGACATACTATATAATGTGAAATATTTTTAACTCACATCTACTGCTGAGAACTTTATAAGGAGAGATTTAAGAGGGCAGGCTTGAGGTCTTACTGGCCTCCCAGAGTTTCTCCTAAACCTGAAAGATTATTATATCAAAAGTCAGCATTTCATTGCCCCCCTATATCCATAAAGAAAATTAAAATCATATGCTGCACAGCAAGCCTACACCATTCAGAATGCTCATAAACATATTTAAAGCCAAAATTACAGCTGTTTCTCGACTCTGGGTACCACGTGTAGCTCTAGATGCGGTGCTCACGTTGCTGTTCACACTGTAACAGTAATTACTGTATTTTAAGCACCACACTATTCCGCAAGAGCACTCTTTGGTAGTGGTACAGCAACTTTATGACAAATAATCCCTCCTGTACCATGCAATCCCTTCACAAGGAAAACATGGAGTGCCCTTCATGCTCTACCAGAGCCTCATCATCTTTGTTGGGGGAAGGAGATAACAGGTTGTGTCAAATATACAACCCCAGAGAGGATTTCAATAGACATGCACAGTGTGATAGTCCATAGGCATCTTCCCCCCCCCACTATACTTGGATGCAATTTCAAATTTGGAATTGAATGGATTGTATATCAGTTAACCAAAGGTATCACTGATGCCACCGAAAGTTTCAATCTTGGGTAAGCACCTTTTCTGGTTACTGTGCTCTGAAATAGAAATCAACAGTCAAACATGAACTTTAATTAACTTCCACTAGAACATAACATATGTTATACAAAGATGTAGGAAGTGTGAAATTCTTTGCAAAATGAAAATTTCTCTGTATCTGACAAAGTGAAAGCAAATTTATTATTATTATTTAATCCTCATTATTATTTTTTATGTTTTTATTTTTCTCTCTTACTCCCACTCAGACTTTGAGGTAATTAGGTTAACAAGTCCTCTACAAGGGAGGCAAAATGTACATTGAAGTGGTGTTGGACCACATGGTGTGAAGTAGCACTTGTGATTAGAAAGAACTGATCATAAGTTCAGAGCATTCCGTTCACCTGATCCCAACTCTGTATTGTCATCTCAGAGTAGGATGTCTAGGAGAAAAGCAGCCTGTAAAGCTTTTTGTTGTCTCCCCTTGCAGAAAGGTAAATTGCATATTCAACTCTGGGGGAGGGAGCTTTTATGAACAGAGTAAAACTTGGCAACTCAAAGTTCAACAACTTGGGTTAAGGACCAACCCATGGTGATATTTTTTGCTTCTTAGTTTACATCCCTGCTCAGTAAATTATAAAACGAAATAAAACTCCTTGTCTACTAAGTAGACAAATAAGATGTTATACATTAGGAATTCTGTCTCTTTGAAAAGTAAAATAGGCATAGGTTATTTATTTATATATTTGCATTCTGGAGAAAGGTTCTAAAGATGAAACCTGGTGAATGCCTTTGTTGTATAGCTTCTAGCTATCCTTCCAGTGATCCTAGAGAGAGACAAAGTCGGGTTGGGCCTAGTATTCAAAAGGTTTCTAACAGAATCATTAGCCAGGGCAGAGAAATTTGCTGAAGATTCCAATTGAAGGGTCTTCCCTTTATCCCATAGAGTTAGTATTCATTTCCCCAGCACCATTTTTCCTAAAAAAGAACTCAATTCACTTTCTTTAAGCAGAGGAAACCCATCTTCGGGCAAAATATTTCAGACTTTTATAAAATCAATAAATGTAGAGTTGCTTTGGCTAAAGAAAGAAGTAGGAAGAACAGAACCTCCCTCAAACTCCACCTCCATGTCTTGTCTTCTCCAAGTCTCCTCTCCTTAGGAAACTCAGAGGAAATTCACAGCCTCTCTGAGCACCATCTGAAAATCATCGGCTCAAGACATCTAAGTCGCCTTGGGACTCATTTTCCTTGACCCAAAGAGAAGTCACTCTTTACTCTCTATTTTGTCTGATGAAACAAAGCAGAGTATTGGAAACCTCGCATATGAATGTGCAAGATATTTTATGATATAGATTCCCCTAAAAACAGTAAAATTTCTGTTTATGTACAACAATAACTAGCAACACACATATATTTCCAAATACGGGAAAGAAAACTATGAATACACATATGTGTATGTTTACAGGATCAGAGTTATGCTTATGCAGAATAAGTAGATGTTTATGCTGTGTGATTGGAAAAAAACACTTCCTCAGACAAAATATACTTCTCACGGGCTCTGTTGCATGTGTAGAGTCTCCCATTACGCAGTCCTGTGGGTAATGGCAGTTGTTGAAAAAGAAATAGCAGCCGGGGGATGGCCTATATGCTGCCATTCCTGGCCATTTATAGTTTACTTTCAATCAGCCCTCCAGAAAGTAAGATTAGGGTTTGGGGTACAATATAATACAGAGAAGATTCAGAGGAAATAGAAGAATTGGGGTTGGGGGAGCATTATTTAGGCAGGACTTTGAAGTCACACTCTGACCAAGCCCAGTGCAGTGTGGTACAGATTTATTTGAGAAAGTTGTGCATTTAAAAATCAGAACCATACAGAAAGGAGGATAGAAGTACCGAGGGAATCTATGTTCCTTTTGCATTTTTTTTTAAACTACTTAAGAGCTTGTGTGAGTATAGCCCGTGAATTACATTGGTCACCAATTGACATTTGTGTTTGAGAAACAGTGAGAGGGAGAGAGACTTGACCACTTGAGGAAGGCTCAGGATCTTCCCATCGTTTCAGCTTGCTTCCTTATAAATCATTTTACTTTTAATCTCTTTATTTCAGGCTGTGATACCTAGAGTTGCTTTCTTAAAAATCAACTTGAGAGAAATATCCCTGAAAGTGTTGGACTGTTTTGTTGCACTGAGATTGTACAGAAATGATAAATTTCCGTATGTACCCTGGGCTGCAGAGTGAAGGGCGTCTTGGGGTGGGGGTGAAGGCAGTGTGTCCTGTAATACTGAGCCGTGCAGTAACAAAGGAGATGCTTCCCCAAGGCTCCAAGTCTGTTCTGCATCCAGCGGGCAGTCAGCTAACCATTGCAGTATCAGCCGTGGAGACACTAAAGCTGAAGGATAAACAACTGCTCCCGGTCAGATAAATTTCATCTGCATACTTAAAATGTGGATCTTCTGTAAGGATTCAAAGAGGAAGATCAAAATATATATAAATAAATAATAAAATAAAAATAAAGCCAGATGAGAAAGAAGCGTATAATGATAAATTGCAAAGTTTCAAATGGCCATTAACTCGAGCAAGTCAAATGGCTACCAAATGGAGTTTCATTTCTCATTTTATTTATAAACATTCATATAAAATTGCAAAGAGAAAAAAAGGGAAAATCCTTGAACTCCCGTGAAAGACATTTTGTGCCTGGTATGTTGAATTACTATTAAGTATTCACCTGTCTTAAATGGGCTCTTTCTCCAGCCTCTGCATCATACATCTTAATGTCAGTAACATCTGCAACGGAATGGTAATGTGGATCAGTGAAGATAATCACCAGTTAATAAGAGCTTCAATCGCGCTTTGGCTAGTGTACACCCTTTAATGTATTTCTTTTGGATAATTTACCAGTTCAATCTTATTAAATGCTTATGCTTGATCAAAAAGTGCTTGTGTATGAAATTAGCTGCAAATCTGAATTTTTAGAAATTACCAGCACAGTGGTCGTTTTGCTTCATGCAGTCTTTACCTTTTAGCTGTCTTTGGAGCCTGGATGGCAGAAGTCATCATTTGAAAATCATTTCCTGGTTTCGACTTGAGTACATCGGAGATGAAGGTGTGTAACCTTGCTCTTTTACTGAGTCTATGCGCCACAGAGACAAAAAGATGAAAAGTGGAAAACTTATGTTCTTCCCTCCATTGATAAATCTCAAGTGCACTGGGTCTTGTGGGGACACTTTGACCTTTAGTACTTCTGTTTTGTTGCTCTTTATTTTTACTGCTGCAGCATGCGATTGGTCATGAAAAATAACCCAGGGGCGATGCGGTGGGTAGTGGAGAGAAGGTGGAGGAGTGACCTGGTTTTGATTAGTTAATTCAGATTAGGGAGTAAATTTTGATTTCACAGCTGCTGTTCAGGTTCAATGGCACTACCAATTTTTCCATTTCAAGTTCCCATATATAAAGCTGACAGTTGCCTCAGCTAGAACCCTTTTGTAATGTTCCTCTTTGGCAGAGGCTCTACTTCCCTGCCCCTGATTTTCAGTAGCCTTCCTTCCCCACATAGCTTTGCCAGAGTTACCCGGTTGTGAGCTTCAAATCTCCTGTAATTCCAGTCCTAGCAGGCCCTTAAACACATAGCAATGCACAGATGTGCAGTGAAAAATTTAAAATGTGCACTTTCTTTTAGGAATATGAACACTGACTATCCCATAAACCTCTGATGTTCCCCTTGCCACCTTCCAGAGCTTAGCTCGCCCCTCCTTCTGTGTTTATATTTGTGGCTCTTAGGTACGTGGTCAGCCCTAGCTTTTAGTTCTTGTGTTTTCCCATCTCTTTTCTTCTGTGCCAAATAGCTTCTGGTGTTATGATGTGGGCAGGGGCCGATGAGGGAATAGTTTGATTCCACAGGCTCCATTTTCATTCATGGCCTGGGCTGTGTTTTAATATAGGCCTTAGTTAGAGACACAGTCTTGTTCTCCACAAAGCTCCCTTTTACAGTTTAAATAAAGAAATGATAAACATCAAAAGATCAACAGTTTTCCAAAGAAGCCAATATATAATAGTCATGCCCAGGAGCGCTGTTATAACTGAAAACCTTAAAATGAGCATTGAATTGTAGCTTTGTTCCATTTTGTTTTCCCTCCCTATAATAGGGTCCCTTAAAAAGAAAGAGGAATAAATGGAGGGAGGGAAGTTTGAGAATTGAGACTGAAATGAGTCTGATCATTTAGATGTAATGAAGCAAAGAAACAATTTTCAGTTCTGGAGGCTTTTTGCTGTTGTTGCTGTTGGGGGTGGGTATGGATATGTTGAAATATAGCTTCTTGCAATCCAATTGCAAAACATGCCCTGCCACATGAGCCTATATTAACTTAACCAGGTGAAGTGAGTATTTTTGTGGGCACCTGTGTGGTGGGCCAATGGGAAACATCTTTCTAGATGACTCCACATCCTTTGAAACTGCAACAAGTCATGGCTCTAACATTTCATACTTGTTAAAGAAAAAAATGTTTCAGGGGTGTGTGCATCTTGCTCATTACACAGTATTTATGAAGTTAGGATTTCTCCTAAAGATGAAAATAGTCCTTCAAGTTGCAGAATGAAATCTTCATGGGTTTCGAGGTTGCTAGGCCTTCAAAATGTCATCTTTTGGAAGAACCTCAATGAAGTAGAACTCTGACAATGACGTTGGTTGAAGTCATTCACTGGTAACGCATGGGTTAATGGACTTCAAGCAGACCTGAGTACATTGGCACTGTTTGGTGTGTGGCTTAGCTAAGAACTACTGGAAAGGGTTTGGACATACAGGCCGGCTAGGCGGGCTGCAGGTCATTGTCCAGAAGTGATCATTTCATTTAGGTTGGTAGGTTTGTGCGTTGTTTTAAAATGTCTTTATTACCTAGAGTACCTGTATTGAATTAACAATGTCTATATGAAGTTAGAATTAATCCATGACCAAACTGATGAGGATTGACAACATGACAGTGAATCAAATACACTGTCATGTTGCCATACACAAAACAGAGAGGTGAGGTGGGAACAGTTATACAGAAAATTCAGGTTATTGCCTTTCTAGGTGTCTATAGAGCAAAACCAAGAAGACAATACAAATCAAAACAGACCAACCTCATGTGTCTTGGTGGCTGAAGTGAAAGGATTACAGTTCAGTTCCGGGTTGAGAACTTTAGTCTGGAAATCAGGAGTTGCATTTCCAGGTCCAGCTCTGGTGCTGACATCTCCACAAAAGCACTCTGCCAAGGGCCACAGTCAGCAAATAGGCAAATTGCTTTTATGCTTGATGCCTTTCTTTTATCCATCTGTGATGTGGGATGAAAATACCCTCTGCCATTCCTTTCCTTATTGGGATAAGGCATGTGTGTAGGTCAGCCTTCGGTTCTTCAGGGGAAAGGTGCTCTAGAAATCCAAGCCTGTGTGTATTGTCTGAGAGTATCAGCCACCTGCTATGATATGGATGGCTGTCAGCAATTTGCAGCACCTCCCCACACATTGAAACTGAGCATCCTCTAACTTGCCTGAAAGGCAACATTTAGCATCATTGTGGAGACCCACTTCAGGTATTGACACCTTGAAGGAAGATCCACTTAAGTGCAAGGTGAAAAACGGCTTTTTTCGCATCCTAAGTCTGCCGCTTGTACAAATGAAAATAAGGAGATTTATGAAATGGCAATGCAAATCTTCACGCTAATCAACAGAGTTTAGAAAAAAAAAAAAAACCAACCAGGAGCCCTGAACATGCCAGTGGCAAGTGTACTGCTTCAGCCTACAAGAGATAAAGTACACTAGTGCATATCGGTTAGTCTAATTTATTCAGAGTCGTTGCCATATCACAACCTTGTGTTTGATTTTCTTATAAACTAATAATTTCTTGAATGAACTAATACTGCTACAGCCACTAGTACCTCTACCTTGTAGAAGTTTTTTATTGTTGTGTATGCAACTAAATTGAAATATCTTTCACTTGAAATATTGACTTTAATATCTCATTTGAAAAATTCATGAAGCCTTTGATGTTAAATCCATACTCAATTTAGCCAAATGCCATTAGAATATGCAATACGCCTGAATACAGAAAGCATTATTGTCTGTGTTTCTGCAGAAGAATTACATTTTATGACTGTAACGTCAGGATCTTTTTTGGATTTGTGCACGAGGAAAAGAAAGGGAAAGGCAGCACATTAGATGCAAAATGAAAAGTGGTATTGATTAGGCTCTCATTTACCCACTCTCTGCCTCGTTCCCTAAATGCATGGAAATAAGGGTTGTGCCACTGCAACTAACAATGCTCTATAATGAATGGAACAATCTTTAGAAAATTAGTGTGAGCATGTATGATAGTGCACAGATGTTGCTCGAGTAACTGTCATACATTTCTTTTACATCTCCATTTACATAAGTCTCTTTATTTCCTAATAGTATCATAATAGAAACATGACAATAGTTAATGATTTCATAAAACATGTAATGTAAAGACTGTCAGAAAGGTAGAACGTTAATTGAAACCTATAGCTATACTGCATTAGAATTACATTTCCTAAATGAGTTATGTCAGAGATAACCCTCTTGAACAGAGACAAAGACAGGTATATTCTTTTCTTCTTTTAAACAACAGCAACAAAACAAAACTCAAGCTTTCAGCAAATTAAAAATGCTCACCGCCCCTCCCACACCCCAGTAAAACACAGACTAACAAATATTGCAAAATGCACTGTGTGCGTGCTAATAAAATGTTTTTTGCCTTTAGTAATTTATGGGCACTTTCCCCCCATCTATCGATCACATTTAAAAAAGTAAACTGCATTAACATTTTAGAGTACAATGACTTCAGAAAATGTTTGATTTTTATCACTACTAAAACATCGTCATGGCCGGGTACTTATGTTAGCTGGAGCAGGAACTGGAGACTGCTTTCTGAATGAAAGCGTGTTTGCTCACACAGGTTATCTATGAGGCACGAAGAACAAGCTGCAGAATGGTGCAGGGGACAAGCCACACTATTTTTAAAATACCAGGAACACACTTATGAAACTGAGGGTGGGGCGAGCGAGTGGAGCAGAGGAAAAAAAAAATGGGGCTTGGAGAGTTCCTTATTCAACCCAGACAACTGACTGGCCAGAAGACTTTAAGTTCCTTCTTGGATGAGGGTGTTGGGATCCAAAGAGAAGCCCTGGGTTGCTGCCTGCTCTGTAGCACCATCTGCTGGTCAAACTTCGGCCCATGTCCGGCTGGGTGGGGTAGTGATCTGTTCTGTTCAAGACAGAGGTCACAACTGACTTCAATTTTAACTTATAGCTCGTGAGTTGCAATTTTTATCAAATTGGGGGAGGAGCAGGAAGGACAGCCATGTCAGAGAAGGCTAACAGGAACAGGACCAGCTATGCAGAAGGTATCAAAGTGGTTATTTATGATGTATAGTTTTATAGATGAAAAGAAAGAAACCCTCCCCGTTTTTTTGTTCTCTTAGAGTAGGATGTAAAGAATCCCATGGATTTTTCAGAACAAGACTATAACCATCTGTGCAAGAAAATTTATTCTCACCTTGATCCTTCAACATCTTGTGTATCTTCTATTCTATTAAATTAAGGCATTACTGAAATATGTTTAAAATTGAGCACCATCCATCATAGAGATTGAGTTAGAATATCTACATAATATTTACACATCTCAACAGGAAAAGTAATTTTTCTTTTCAGTAGTTATCATTTTTGAAAACCCAGGTTGACTTGTAAGCCACCGTCTGTCTCATCCCTTACTAAGCATTTCCTCAGCTGATGCATTTCACTGATTTGATCTCACTGATATGGTAATAAAATCATTGGTCACTCAGACACATGGAGCTGGTAGCCATGTGTTGAATCACCTGCTGTTAATTCAGATAGAGGTATACAGATGGGACTCGGGGACCCAAATGTGTTAATCTGAGAAATCCCCCGGCAATATCCCATGGATTACAATATTGCTGAAATATCCGGTATATTACTGCAAGTTAAATACTTCTAGAATTAATTATTAAAAGTGTATTTACCAAGGTTTAGCAACTATTTAATATGTGTTGCTTCCCAATGGGAGATTAGCCTATCTAAGGGCTGTGGAATCCTGGGGCCTTTGGAATTTATTTAACAAATGATAAGCACCTGATTAAAAATAAATTAAATGCTAGTTAAAAGTATTTAAGGAGCTCATTTAAAGTGTTTCATTAGTAAGGAGTTTCCCCATCCTATCTTTATTGTTTTAGAACAATATGCCAGGGCAAGAATCAAGATGGCTGCCAGAGAAGAATTGTGTGAATGATTATATTTCTTAATTACTTATTTTTTAATCTAGTGAGAGTTTTTATTTTTAAGGTGATTTTAATGATTCTTTTTACTAAATGAAAACAGGTATCTTAATGCAATAGAAATTTGGGAGAAAGTTTTGATAACAGGTTTCCCAGTTGCAGGCTAGTATATGATTTTTTTTCACTTTTCATCCTGGAATACTATGTAAATGTTCCTGACTCCATTTTCAAATTTTTTTTTTTTTTAGAGTTAGAATTACTATAATTAGTGCAAGGCAAAGATTCATTCCCTTTTGTATAGTTATTTGATATAGAAAAAAAGAAAATCATAATGTACAACAAAATTCTTTTAAATACTTATTATTATTTGCTAGCCAAGGTAGTAGGCCCATTCATACACTTTTTTTAGGTCAATTTTAAAGACATTTCCTAATTGCAACTTTATGTGCATGATATTCACAAAGCCAGTCTGCTTACGTTTGAGTCATAATACTCCCAGGGCTCAGACCAACCCTACCAGTCTTTCCTTATACAGAGCTTTCAGAGAAAATAGCATTCTTTTGAGGCAAACTCCGAAAAGCAAGGGGAATTTTATGTCAAAACAAGCTTAAAGACATGTTTAAAGACGGAACTGTATGTTTTTGTTTCAATGCTTAAATTATGGTTTGTATGTTTGAAATCAATATCTTTCCATCTGAACCACTTTTGTCTAAGAGTGTAAATTCCTGTGGACTAAGGTCTCAGTCTTTACATAATTAGAAGACTTTCTGGCTGTTGGTGCATTATGCTTCATACAAACTAGCTAAAGTAATGTCGACTTCTGAATGTGAAACTCATTCATGTTGATGTTAAGTGCTGTGGATTTGGAAGAATGATTTCAGAGGGAACAGGGTGGGAGAGAGGAGTTGGGCACCATACAGTGGCCAAGCTCTGATGAAGTGAAATGTTGCCTTGGGTAATGAAGCACTGGCTACTCCTTGACATTCACAAGCAGCCCAGTTCTCTGAGCTGGACAACTGCAGCATCTTTATTTGACAAATTAGAGATAAACCATTCAGGCACACATCTTATTTTAAGAATTTTGGGTATATCACTTTTTTTTTTTTCCCAGACAGGGCCTTCCCATTGTGGGTTAAGTGCAGGTCAAATGGGAAATAGTGATTTGAAGTAGCAACTTGGACTTTTGGTTACAGAAATCTCTCTGGAACCAAATCCTAGATTGATAAAGTGTCAGTTAATAGGAGAACCTGATCACAATAACAGAGTCTGAGATTGACTTGTGTGGGTTGTGGCTAAGAGCTGAAAGTCAATGATAATAATTGAGTCAGTTTATCTTAAGGATCAGGGATAATCAACCGAAAAGACAAAAGGAATGGCCTTCTTCATTTATCAACCAGATCTTGGAACTGGAGGGCACAACTTCTTAGGGTTCCTGAATGAGGCAACTCCAAAGAAAAATGTAGCAATTTTACAAGCATTTTACATGGGGGTAAGTGTATGTAAAGTGAACCTTCCGCAGTTAATATGGGTAGATTTAATATCCCTAGGGGAGTGAACACAATCAAGTGACAATAGAATGTGTCTTGGCATGTTCATTGGCCATGGCCACTGGTCAGGCAGCAGCTGTGGTCTTTATGTTACCAGCAAAGGCTTTGAAACCTCTCCTGGATCATCTCCACCCTTGTGGCTCCCTGAACAATCCTGATAACAACTAGCCAAGCGATTGATGCTGCTGCTGAAATTACCTCTTTGGTCTCACACAGAGCCATCCTCCATCCATGGAGAACAGCCAGCTTGTCAGTGGAGATGGCAAGTTAGTGACTGAAAGCGCTCCATTGTATGCTGGGGTTGCATTGTTCCACAGGAGACATTTCAGTAGGGAGAATCTATGGGTGTTTTATGCTGCAGGGCAGTATTGGTAAATTCTGGACAGTTTTGCCTTGAAGTGGGCCTCTTAAAAGTTGCCTTTTGTGCTGCAGAAATATCTTGGTTTATGGCAGCTAAAGATACTGCCACCGAGTTCTCAACTGTGGTTCACATATATGCTTACATACAATGTTCCATTCTAGAATTGTGGGAAAGCACACATGCTACTTACCATGTGAGTCTATGGTATCTAACTCATAGTGAGGTTATTCTTACATTATCTTTTTTTCTAATAGTGGAAAATAAATCTCTTTTTGGTGCACTAACACCAGAGACAATCCATTCCCAATTCCTGAAGCTGAGAGGAGCGAACTATTTTCTGAAACGGAAGATGTCTGTCTTCAAGCATTGGGGGTGTGGAATTGGTCTCAAAGGGAAGCAGAATTTGGCATATAGGGTCTGGTTTGCTCTGGTAACTTTTCACATCTTTTGTTACTTTATATTTTGCTTATTGCTTCAAAAGTGAAAGATGAAAAGGGATGCTTCATGAATGCAATTATAGGAGTATCAGGCAGGTTGTTGAGAATGCATAAAATAATTACTGATAATAGCTAACATTTATTGAGTACTTCCTATATGCTAGGCACATTACTAAGTTCTTCCATGTGCGATCTAATTTATTTTTCCTAACCATCTTCCAGATAGATACTGTTATTTCTGCATATGTTTCAGATGAGTAAAAACCAATGTTGAGAGAGAAATTCTGACTGTAGTTTTATCTGATCCCAGACTCGAGAAGATCATCACACCAAAAGCTAGTGCAATATAGAAGACATCAGGGTTTTAAAAAAGCTTTAAAGACTCTCCAAAGGTATACAAACTTGTGACAGCTATGTACTACCCACCTCCCCAACTTAAGATACAAACTGTACCTGCTGATGGAGGGTGCCACTCTCTGATGACTTTGCTGACCTCTCCTCCGTAAGATAACTGTGATAATGAAATTGGCTGGTGCATTTCTTTATACTTTCTCTACATGCATATTTAATTCTTAAACAGTATACCTCGTTGCTTTGCATTGCTTTTATTTAGATTCTGATAGGAGAATTTCTTTGGAAGTTGGGGAAAAGAGCCTAGAGAGAAAAATGGAAATCACAGAGCTCATCTCCTATGGGAGTGAGCTGTGCAACGTGAAGCCTGTTTTACAGATTTTTGGTATTTTCTCAAGACTGTATGAAAGGTTTGAGTGATTTTTGCCAGCATATTTTCAGGGAACATGTTTCTGAACCACAAGTACACAAAAGAGATCTTGAAACACTTGCCCTTTCCTGTAACTGGGGGCAGAATCGAATTTGCCCTCCCGTCTGCACTGTGTGATTGTCAGAATGGCTAATTTTCTTTGATTCTGCGTTTTCTGGCATTCGGAAAATGTCCCTCAAGAAGTTAAAATCATCATCCTTGCTTGGCGCTTTGTGGCAGCTGCCTGCCTGGTGGCTTCTGGTAGTTCCGTGAAACGTGTGGGCAGAGGAACAGAAGGGCTGAGGAAGGAATAGAGGGACTGGAATAGCATTTGCCGGCAGAATGTTGTAGCTGAAGGTGGAGCATATTCAGAGGACACTGTTAGGAATATTTTAAAATCACAGGTGCACTTCTGCTCCTTGCAATTTAAAGGCACACAGCAAATGCAATTTGTATAACTGTTTTACAAAGTGGCTACTGGTTTCCTTATTTCTAAGTTGGAGTTCTTGTAGGCAGAGGGAAGGTGAGCTGTGTCTACTTCTTCCAGGAATGAATTAGTTTAAGGCACTTGTTTCTCTAGCACCTGGGATGTAGCCTGCAGGCACTCAAGAAAGACTTTTAGAAAAAAAAAAAAATAAACAGAAATATCATGTTTTCCCTCTTTAGGCTAACCCAGTTGTGCACAAATTTTTCTTGTGTCTGTTAACCCGACACTCTTACCTGATTTAGCTCAGAGGCAGAACACCATTGTTTCTCACCTACATGGATTCTGAGTTACTCTCAGAGGGGAAAGGAAAGAGCTCCCTATGACCATGCTTCCTTTTCCTTATAACAATCTGAAATGCCACCTGAGGAATACTATTTAAAGGAACAGATGAAGGGAATATAGAGAAATCTCCTAAAAAACAAATCAGCTGAAGTTCTAAAATTATGTATCATGTCAATAAAATTTTGAGTGATTATCCCAAAATGTTTATTTGTTGATTTATAACATATATATGTATATGTATATATATATATATATATATATATAATTGTGTGACTATGTGAATACCTAAAAGAAAATATACAAGTATTTTTACTGGAAGAGACGAAACTGATAATATTTTTCATAATAGTACAAAGCCTTTTGCTTTTAGATAACTGTTATTATGACTAAGATTAGATGCCACTGAAAATATTTTATCATCTTGGTTAAATACTTTGTGACATGACTTCTGGTTCTAGCTCAGCTTGTTTTAAAGTTTGGTTTTAATGGCTGTAGAGAATCCTTTATCATAAAGTATGGGTATATTGGGCTGGGGATGTGGCTCAAGCGGTAGTGCGCTCACCTAGCATGTGTGCGTTGTGGCCCGGGTTCGATTCTCAGCATCACATACAAACAAAGATGTTGTGTCTGCCAAAAACTGAAAAATAAATATCAAAAATTTCTCTCTCTCTCTCTCTCTCTCTCTCTCTCTCTCTCTCTCTCTCTCTCTCTCTCTCTCTCTCTCTCTCTCTCTCACACACACACACACACACACACACCTCTCTTTAAAAAAATAAAATAAATAAAATAAAATAAAGTATGGGTATAATGGGAAAAAGTCACTGTGGCTACTAGCACTAGTCGGTGATGTCCAGATTTTAGTCCTCTCCATCATTCCATTCGTTTGATCCCTAAGAAGCAAATGTCCATCTTCCCTGATGTTAGCCAGTTGCCTCTGCAAACTAATTAGAAGATGTACATTCTATTTTAGCAAGTGAATTTAAATCCCTCTGAGCATTTTATCTACAGGATTTTTAAGCAGGTTATAACATTCTGTTTTCGAGTTGTTAAGAAGTGAGAAGATATGGGAGCTTTTTATAGGTGACAGACATATCATTTTCAGTAGTAAAATTGTATTACAATGGGAATGATTCTTAATGCCAATTATTCTCCCCATAGTCCAAGTTTTAGTTTTCATTTTTTTTAAATACAGTATTTCTCATCCATGATTACAACATCAAGTTAAAAATCTAAGCACCAGATTGAGTACGTTTTCTTCCAAAAAATATCATGTCCCTTGTCTTTTTGCAAAAGAAAAATACAAACTTATATTGAAGTTTCACAAGATTTTTCTAGTTATTGTTCATGAGACAACCAGGTAACCTATGTAGGATATAAATGATTGTCAAGGTCTCTTTCTGTCTCATTACCAAAAATAGTAAATGTTTTTCTATATTTTAAAGATTTTGTGCTAGTTATCATGATTGTTGTTAATCCTGTAGAACTCTGACTCCTTACCTTCAACTTCTTTCATAAATGTTTCATCTTCTTGAGACTTAGTTTATTACAACTTAAAACATAACACATCAATTTCCTTAAGTAAGCCTAAGAAAACTGCTCAACATCACAAAAAAAAAAAATGGAGTGATCTGATGTCCCAAAGGCAACTTTGTCAATGCTTTTAAGCCAGGAATCCTGTTCTTCGCTCAGGTCATTTCATGTAGCTTATGTGACATTTGACCACTTGCATAGCAGATAGTATGAGGATGCCAGAGTCAATATCTATATTAAGTGTTAGTAAAACTTTGAACTTTTGTACATGAAAAATACATATGAGTAGAAGAACTAACGTTTCCCTTGGCTACCTGAGTACATCACTTTATATACTCCAGATTATAACTGCCTTTACAGCATTGATCCCTATCATAATGTGAATCTCCTCCAGTGATGGAAGTACTTGAAGTAATTATGTCTCTCAGGATGAATGAATCCAACTTTTTCAAAAATAGGTTTTGATAGGGTGAGAACATAAGCAAAGTAAATACCCTTGGCCCTTGGCAGTAGGTGATTATTGGAATTCAAGGAGAGACACAGAGGATAATGCATGAGCATGGCAAGCTAGGGGAAAAAAAAATTCTGACATTTTGTGACAGTAAATTCTTTTCCACACTTTTGTGAGACTTGGGAACTGTAGTGTACTGCAGACCAGTCCATAGTCCAGTCATACTGCTGTCCCCTTATTCCAGGTCAGAGCACAGCTGCATGCGAGGCCTAGCAGAAGGAGAGGTGTTGAGCTTGGGCATGGCTGGGCTTCAACCTGGAGCCAGGACACAGCCTCCAGCCATAGCTAAGGTATTTGGGCAAAGCACAAGTGGTATGGACCCAAAGGATGGTGACATCTCATGGATGGTTGGTGGAAGTTCCTTGGATGATGAATATAGCCTGGCATTCATTCTGAGGTTATTTAAGTGTTCAATTAAGTTTTCCAGACTATGCCATTTTTTAATGGTGGAGACCAAGATGATGTTTAGTTTAAATGTAGTACCGTCATTCTCCATGCCAGGTTAGAGGCAAAAGCAGTATTTTCAAAGACTCTACAAATCTTTTCATGAAAGTTTTCATGGGGTTGCTAGCTGTTTTAATCTTGTTCTATTTTAAGCCTGGCAACAGAAGGAAGAGATTCTATTTTGTTCACCATATTGTTTTAGTTTCTGAGCTGGTAATGCCGTCACCTCAGCCCTTTTCTTCATTTCTTTTCTGCTTTCATTTCTACCATAACCCTGCTAAAATACTACCACCAGATACAAGAAGTCACTGCCAGTAGTTGATGTCTTTATGGTATGCATGATCACAAATGATCACCATGGAACCATGGAACTAGATCATGGTTCCTTTATATTTGACATGGAGAGGAATAAGATGAACATTTTATGGTATGATATTTTAGAGCAGATATGTTTTTGACATCTTTCTGTTCTTCTCTGGAGAAAACATGTTCTCTCTTGCTAAGTAAAAACACATCTATGTTCTGTAAATCCTAAACGCCACATCAGCTTATGTTACACCCCATGAGATGAAAAAATACCACATGTAAGATGAAGTTTGTACTCCATTTGTGCTGAATCTGATGCTGATGGATGTAAACTTATTAGAGGAATGCACTTACCATGCTTGGAGACTTTGCTGTTAACAGTTTTCCATATCTCATTTTTCTGATGTGAGTCTTATTTGAGAGACTTCAGATTAGATGATGAATGACTGGGGAAAGATTCTACTCAAAAATACCCCCCAACTTGTACAATTTGTAGATGAATGTAACTGATAGATGAAAGTGGGTGGTAGATAGAAAATAGGACATTATGAGTGTTATATTCTACAGGATACTAAGAAGTCACTCTGAGCCTAGTGCCCTTTTATCAATTAAAAGAGGACCATGATTCATAAAATAATTCTCTAACAGGTTGTTAACTGGAGGATAACCAGTGTCAGTGAAAATTCTGGATTATGGAACTTTGAATATGAACCTAGGGCTTTTAAATATGGTATCACCGTGTTTATGGAGGACATAGATGTCCAGAAAATTCAACCATCAAGACTAGACTCTAAATTCCGGAGAACATGAGAAAGTTCTTATTAGCAATGTAGAAAACAGCTTCCACAGAGCACATGTAATTTGTAGGAGAGCATTCATTGCTCACAGAACCTCACCTGGACCACAGTGTCTAAAATAAGTTACTTGATTAGAAACACTAGGTACATATTGATAGGAGATAATAAACAGCAATGAAAAGAGAGGGATGAACTGTTAGAGACCAACATAAGTATGATAATTTGATATGCATAAATAAAAATAAAAAATGGTCCCCTAAAGCATGATACAATTATTTTCATTATGGTGATTTTTAAAAACAAGAACGGGTTCAATTATGCTCAGTGCACTGTTTGACAAGGCAAATGCTTATGCAATATATTTTTCTAACTTCCTTCAGGAAGGATTAAATAATGGTAATTTGCACTTATTGAGCATTTACTATGAAAGAAACATTGATCAAAGCCTTTTTAAAAATTCATTATCTCATTAAATCCTCAGCAAAACCTCATGAAGAGTTACCATTATCACTCCCATTTTACAGATGAGGAACCTCGGGCAAAAAGATATTAATTTGCCCAAGGTGTAGGCAGAAGTAGACTCAGCTTTGGTACTCAGATTTAATCACTCTGCTGTACCTTCCTCATTAAAATAAATAAGTATTGCTGCTTAAAATAAAAATCTCAGTTGTCTGAAAACTTCACTTGTATGAATTCCTGATGATGTAGTATACATGAGACATTTATGCATATATTAAAATAGCTTTAATTACAACGAGACTCCAATTATGTTACCTTGTAAAGTCTTTACTGGGACTTTCCTTAGTGATAGATAAGAATGTTTAACAATTATGGCTTGGAGTATTTTCTGTAGGTGGAGGTTTACACACAGTATGAAGATAGCTTCAGGGTTGACAACTTGCTGTCAAGATATACTTAGGAGAATGTCGAATCTATCTTAGAACTTTAGATTCAGGAAATCATTAAGTCTTGTTTATGTTATTTCTTTGCTTTGCAAAAATATTTTTTTTTACAGACAGTACAAAGGTAAACTTTAGCATTGCTCCTGTCAGAATTATCTAATTTCTAATTAGGAGAGCCTGATTTAATGAGATTTTCCTAAGTAGTTTGGTTAAGCCTTGGATGACTGACTTGAAGCAAGTGATGTGGTTTCAAAGAAAAAAGGAAAGAAACGAGTGAATCATTTGTTGCTTTCATAATTGATCAGCCCTACATTTCTCGGAAAGTCAGGTAATTAGACACTTGTTGCAGACACTGTGGGACTATCCCAGAGGAGAAAGAAGAGCCAGTCCAAAAGGGAAAGAATAAGGTGCTGGGGCTCTCCACTGTCTTGGAAGGGGCAGGGGAGTCACAGCAACCACAGCTGGAGCCCCTCTTGAGGGTTCTTTACCAATCCAGGATCCTGCTGACTCCCTCTGCCAGATATTGGCACTGTTCACACATTAGTGTTATCAACTTGGTGAAGTTAGTGCTGGCACTAGCTGCCAGTGGGATTGCTTCTTTCCCTAGTCTCTACGTTATGTCCACAAGACCACTGGAAACCCCCCCAAAAATCAGGGCAGTGACAGCCACTTGAAAATATTTTGGTCATCCTATTATTTCAAGATGATGAAGGGAGCCACAGAGTAGACTATGCTGGATGCTTTTTTAAATAGTTGATCAGAATTGGTCAAGTTCATTTCAATACTTTGAAAGAGATCTGAGAGCAAATAAACAAAAATTGGGTCAACTATCAGGTGGTTGATTTGACTTTGATTATTTCAACTATTGGTGAGTCATCTTTCTGAATTCCAGTAAAAAATATTTCTAGAAAGTGAACATGCCCTGGGCTTCGGGCCTTATTCTATATCCAAGGAGAGTAACAACTTCAAAAAGTGGTGCCTTTAGGGAGAGCCTGGTTTGACAGCTCAGAGACTTGAACAGACAAAAGGCAGTCCAGCACAAACTGCAGCTCAGCCCTCACACTTATAGACCCATGCTGCTGTAACCCATTTCTCTTAATATGTAATGAATTACCTCCCCTGTTTTCCTGAACTTCAGCCTTTTTCCGAAAGGCTATGCAGAAAAGTGCATTGATGTGGAACAACTATGTAAGATGAGACAGTCTGTTCAACCCATGTTATTAAAGAAATTGGTTCACCTTTTTGATTCTGTGTCATTGTAGTTTCAGCCATTCATTTGTTCAATAAGCAGTTTGGTATGTTCTGGGAAATAATGAATATTGATCATAAAATCGATCACTTATTAAGAAACAGACTAAGGGAAATTGTTTATCCAATCAATTGTAATTTTTGATTTGTTATTTATATTTTCCAATTTCTTCCACCCCTCCCTGAGGCTCTCCTCCTCTCAGGAACACCAAGGCAAAGGCATATAGACACTGGCTGAAACTTCTGAAAGTGCACAAAACCCAATACATTCATTATAGATCATGCTGGCTGAAATACTCATAATAAAATAGAATGTGATTGAGAACTGTGGACACACTGCCTCTTGCACCTGTGACCATTGGGCTGAAAACTTTATATAGTAATAGGATTTGCTAAAAGGAGTGTGTACCTACTGTTCATGATGTGTTAGCTGTGTCGTGCTTTAAGAGACAAAACAGTTGCTCATAATTAGAATGTCTGTACAAGCTAAGAGAGATTTTGAGCAAGCCTGAGAGGTTGATTACTTTAAATATATATGATATTTGATTTACTTAAAGCATTCAAATTTTTAAAAATATTCTTTAAAAATGTTTTTAGTTGTAGATGGGTGCAATACCTTTATTTTATTTATTTATTTTTTATTGGTGCTGAGGATAGAACCCAGTGCCTCACACATATGAGGCAAGTGCTCTACCGCTGAGCCACAACCCTAGCCCCCCATTTTTAAAAAAAAAAAAAAACGTTTTTGCGCAATTGAAATAAAATTCACTCTTCATAATTTTCTGGATCTACAACAATGAAAATGTGCTCAGTAGAGGCAGATTTGAAATAATCAAGTGAAGCAATGTGTTGGTGGATCTTCCAGAGATAGAGGAGTTGAGAGAAGGTACACATATCTCTTAAGATCTGGGGAAAAGAAACCTCTGTCTTCTTGGACAAAATATTGATCAGTAGTTTGGAGCCCTCTGGAGAAAGATTGAGTGAGTCTTTCTATAAAACAACAGGCCTGATGGCAGGTGTAGATGACCTTGCCCAAGCAAGGAGTGAATCGGGTGCAACCTTGGAGCATGTGTGTCTAGTTTCATTTTTCACCTGTATGGAAAACCAGGGCTTGAAACCAGTACATAAACTAATCTCATTTCTATAGAAGTGATTTCAACTTTTTGCCCTTTGCCCATAACGTATTGACAGTAAAGAAAATGTAACTACATCCCCAAAGTGACTAATTAACTTTCCTTAGGATTTATGAGCACCAGCTGAATATATTACTCATATTCATTTCATCTGAAATGTGATTTTGAATATCCCTTTAGCTGACTGCAGACACTGATAAAAATTGTCCCCCTCTCTCTTTTTTTTCACCCTGTTTTCCAAACCCCTTAAGATCAGATTGTTGGTAGGGGGTCTAATTTCCAACTGTTTCAAGTTCAGATGTTTAGTGGATATCTTCATGGCTGCAAAAGCTAGGACTCCTTTGTAAAAGAACTGAAAAGGTGGTCAATTTAATTTTACCAGTTGGACATCCTTTTCACAATTATTCTTAAGACCTCGTTGATCTTTTTGTCTTCTGGTTTTACCAGTGACCTTCGAACCTTTCTTCAATTTAGCTTGTTCAAATGTCACCTTACTGTAAACCTCGTTCTTTCTGCTTTCACCACAGCAGCGAGAAGACTCCTGTGTAATGTGATTTTAATCCTATGAGCTTTGCATCATTGCATGCTGGACCATTATGACCCTCCCTTCAAAATGATTTCTTTATTGAATTGTTCTAGGTCTTTCTTGGTCCCTCCTTCTTGTTTGTTTCTTCTTCCTTCTCACATTCTTCCTTACAGAGGCAATGACCACATGTTTTTTGAATCTTCAACAACAAAGCTATCTTTAGCTTTCTTCTTTGGCCTACAAACCACCCGTCTTCCTTTGCTTATGACCCAGGGTAAGCAGCTCTCCTTCACTGTTCTCCTGCCCCTTAGTACAATGTGAGGGGATTTAAAAAAAAAGGATTTTTAATTGAAAATAATAATTCTGTATATTTAGAGAGTTCAATGCAATGCTTTGATCTATGTTTGCAATATGAAATGATCTATCAAGCTAATGAGCAAATGCATTACTTCACATACCATTTTTTTGTGGTAAAACATTTTAAATCTACTCTTTTTGCAATCTGAAATATACAATACATAGTATTTGAGTCACTGTTCTATACAGATTACTAATGCTTATTCCTCTTGCCTAACTGAAACTTTATGCGCTTTGATCACCATCTCCCTTCTCCCCACCCACCTCTCCTTCCCACCAGGCTTCTGATAACCACCATTCACTTCTACTCCTATGAGTTCAACTTCTTAAAATTCCATAATAAATGGGATCCAAGGCATTTGGTTCATTTCACTTAGCATAGTATCACATACTTCATTGTATACATACACCACATTTTCTGTATCCATTCACATGTGGATGGGCATCTAGGTTAATTCCATAACCTGGCTATTGGGAGCAGTGCTACAATGATCATGGGCTCTTGGTGTCTTTTTGGCATACTGATTTCAATTCTTTTGGATATGTACCCAGAAGTGATATTGCTGGATTACATGGTAATTCTATTTTTAGTTTTCTAAGGAACTCTCTTACTATTTAAGCTAAGGTCTCATTTCTTAATGTTCTTTCCATGACAAACTTTGATAAAAGGTACTGTAAGTCTCCACAACACTCCTTAGGACATGGTAGTCTACTCTCTGGAATGTGTACCCCATAATCTGCTTTTCCTTCTTCATCATTCTTTAACCATCTCCACTTTGGTTTATGATTTTACCTCTTCTTTTAGAAAGAAACAATGACCATCTTATTCACAAATTTTTATGAGACATACAGGGCTGGATTTCTATTAAGGGAAATGAGATCCCTTAGGTTCAAAATTTAAGGTGGCATTCACTCTCAGGGTTGGCCTGTATGACCACACCTCTTTAAATTTTGTGCCATAGGTGTCTCATGTAAGTCTTCAAAAAAAGGGCCAGCCAGTACAAAGGTCGAAATGTAGAACTGATATAGAACTGTGTCTGAAAACTTGCAGCAGGAGCAGGAGCCCATGATGGATAGAGAGAGTGGGCTGGGGCAAAGTAGCAGGAGTCAAGATCTGAGAGCCAAGGGTGCACAGATTGCATGGAGACTTGTAGTTGTCAGTCATTGTAACACCTTTTCTTTGAAAGATCTGGGTGTAAATGAAGGGTTTTCGAGTACAGAACCAATATAATCTTTCTGCTATTTTAAAATCCTCACTGACTATTGTGTTGGGTTTAGAACATTGGGGGTCAGGGAAAGAGTAAGGATTACTGCAATAATCTTAGGCAAGAGGAGATGATGACTTGGACCAGACTGGAAGAAATAACAAGGGTAAAATGTGGTGAGATGCCAAACACATTGAGAAGGCTGTTATCAACCTGATTAGCTGATGGGTTGGATATGGGGATAAGAGAGGAGACAATCAAAGATGGCACCTATGTTTTTGGATTCTGAAGCAGAGTGGTGTCAAAGTCTCCCACTATGGTATCCAGGAGAGTGTTTGTTTCTTGTTTCTCATTCTACGTTTCTGGCCTTGCTATTTTCTTCACTTATTTCTTTTCCTGTTTCTGCCTCATTATCATATTTTTACCTATGCTCTTTTCTCAGGCTTCTGTTCTGTTTACTCACCCTCATTGTTTCTCACCACTTCAGCCCTGTCTTGAGTGCACCTCACATTCATGTTTCCAGGTCTAACCTCTTTCATGGATGTTGATACTGGGTTTCTAGTTCCTTCTTTTCATATTTCTGTCAAAGCCACCCCATCCTCCTACTCAAGTTTCCTAGACTTAAAACCCTGTGACCTCATTGCATGAGTAGTTTTGTAACTGAATAAAGAAAAATTTTCGTCACCAGGATTCTCCTTGGGAAGAGGTTAGTTAATGTGTTTTTGTAAGAAATGCTTGGGAAAATTCATTGAGATGGGTGGCAACGCCTGGCAATACACGGGTAACAAACATGATGGTCAAGCTCTTATGTAAAGTGGAGAATTCCTTATGGAGCTGAGTCCTTGGCTTTCCTATTCACCACCTTGGGAGGGTTAGTTATTTGAAAATAGAAATAGAGGCTGGGACAGGACTATATAGGTTCACATAATAAAGAACTGAAAAGTTACACATCTTTAGGGGGAAAAAATGGAAGTAGGAGACACCTACAGGGCTAGATATTATAGGGGAGAATGAAGAGAAAGAAAAGTAAAAGAAAATGTGAAATAGTCCTGTGGAAAAGGATTAGAAAAAGAGAAGCATTTCTGGTTGGGGATTTTGAATGCATTGATTACCTTTCTGTACAAATGTGGGGAAAGTACCCCTTTCTGTTTTCTGCATGAAATGTCCAGTGAGGACCCCAAAGTGCACTAGTGGATTTTATGAGCCTGAGTTCTTTGGGGACTTTCAATAGATGGAGAGTCCTACAGTGGAGTTGAGAAGGGTTTAAAAATGGGACATGACTTGGGAGTTGAAATAACTGGACACAAGCGATCGTTTGGCTAGAGGCAAATAACACACTTTTTTCTTTAATTCGAAGGCCTTCTGATGTCTTGAGTTTGCTGTGGCCCCCACCATTCCCTCTGTCTGACATGCCTCCTTCCTTTCTCCCTCATGGTGGATATACACCTGAGAAGGCATTTGAGTTCACACTCCTGAAGTGAAGACCATGGACAACTGCATTTAGACAGATGTGAATTTGAATCCAGCTCTGTGCTCCGCGAGTTTGGGCAAACTCTGAGGGTTCCTTGAGCCTTACAAGAGAATAAAAATATCTATTTCATTGGGAAATTATCATTATTAAATAAAATTAAATTATCACAGAATAAGCCTTTAAAAATGATAGTAATTCATTTTTATATCATTCCTCCACACTGACACCCATACAATTTTTCATTATCTTCTATCTGGCCCCTCATGCTCTGACCCTGGTGCATCTATTTTAGTCTGATTTCCTTCATTGTACCCATGCTTTCTTCAAATAGGCCCCATTGCTATGGCCTTAGTTTTGCCTTCCTCGTCCATTTATATGCCTTCTTAGCAAATCGTTACCTGTCATAAATCTATTTCTCTTTCAAGATTCAGTTGAAATATTCCTTTGTGAAGACTTCCTCCTCCACACTGGAGAAATTCATCCATATCTCTTGCCAAGACTCTGCAGTAACCTTCTTAAGGTGCAGATAACACCTGCCTGGTCCCTTGGGAACTGTCTGTCTCTTGCTTTCTCAATTGTCAGCTCTTTGACCACACCTGTTTCATCCTTGCAGCCTCCATGGTGCCTAGAAGTCTATATTTATCTCTCTCATTCTCCAGGGAGTTCCTGAGTGCCTTATTTGTGTGGGAGCCCCAAGCATGTACCTGAATCTCAGGAAAAACAGACTAAGTGAAGAAATAAATAGGTGAAGAAATGTTTCAGTAAGTGGATGGTAAACCAGTGAAATTTGTGGAGCACTAACTGTCTCTATACTATATTTTAGCAGTAGAGTCATATCAGCCACCTAAAACTCTAAAGTACTCTCTTTCTTAGGAAGCCACACAGAGGGTTCTTTGGAATTTTAGGTTGCTTTAATCCATTTTGACCTCTGGTCATCTTAGTCTATAATGATTTTTTGCTACCAGCTGCTTGTTCTTAGCTTACTTTTCTTGCAAGTTCCCAAAGAAAAGAACTCTTATGAGTTCTTATGACCCTTGCCCTTTATTACCTTTGTCCCAGTTCCTTTGCCTTCTGATTTTCTAAATGCCTCTTACTCTGGCTCTGTGCTGGTCAGTTTATTTCATTCCTGATGTTAGATATCTGTTTTTATTTTATGGGCTATTTAAATATAACTATGTATTATAGAGAGTTAATATAACTCTCTAAGGATTATGCATGTGTAGGCAATATGCAAACTATACAAAGTCATACATACTTAAGTCTCTAAAGATTTTGTATGTGAAACTGCTTTAAGCAAATATAGTACCCTTCCTTTGGTCATCTCTTTATATTTTAATTTCCTGAGAGATACTCCAGAACTATGGACTTTCTAGGAAACAAGGAAACCAGTTGCTCTGGTATTGTACATGCACTGATGTGAGGAGAGCAGGTGCTCACTCTACCAACAGAGCAGTGGGCTAAGGGAGACACGAAACATGGAGGAAGGGCACCTTCCTGTCAGACCAGGAACTCCAGCAGTAGGCCATTCTACTGGCTTTTCAATCTGGAATTACTTCTCCCTCTGTGGCCACTTCCCCTTTCTTGCTGCATTTATCATGACCTTTCTCTCTGCTCTCATTCTCTTCTACACCATGGCTTCTGTTTAACAGTAGCTCCTACCTCTGTGTCTCTCAGGGAATTGGCATTCTACTCTCCAGATCTTTTCACACACCACATCCAAATCCTCTAAGAGGAAGATCTAATTGGGTAGGATAATGTTCAATATATAACAACTAGTATTCTTACAGAGCCACTGCTTGGGCTTCCCTGTTATTTATTTCATAAGTGACTGAATTTAGGACAGGTACTAATTCCTGGTACAAGACTTTACAATGACTATTTCAGGGATAGAGACCTCAAAGTACAGAATGATAAAAGTATGAGTAATTGGATGTGGATTTTTAATTAGAAAATTGTGGTGCTAATAGGTTCATTGGCTAGGCAATTAGTTATTTATCATTTTTGTGTAATTTTTAACATATCCTCAATTATTTGTTTATAGAATGTATCTATACAGACTGAGGTAAATTGGAGATGCTAGTTGTCCGAAGGAGTTGCTCTTTATAGGCCATAATATCTGATGATTATAGGATATTGAGAATCATAGTGCTTTGAAAGGAGTCTTGAAATCATCTTATGCAGTAGTTCTCAAATCATTTGCCTGAATTAGATTGTAATTTTTAAAATTATTGAGGACCCCAAAGAGCTTCAGTTTTATGTGAGTTGTATCACTATCAATATTTATTATGTTACATATGAAAAGATAATTTTTCAAATGTTTATTAATTCATTATAAAATAACTACTAAGTATGTTCTAAATAAATCAACATATTTTTATGAAAAATAACTACATTTGCGTTAGTGAGAAGTTATATTATTTGCTTTTAAGAAAGTTTCTAAGATCTGGTTTAATGGAAGATAGCTGGATTATCATTATCTGTCTCTGCATTTGATGTGCTATGATATTGTATGTCAGAGAGTCTCTAGAAAACTCCACTTGTGGACAAATGAGAGTGAAAAAAAAGCAGATGACATCTTAGAATTCGTATGACAAGAGTTTTGATCTTAGAGATATCCTGAAAGGATTTCAGAGATTTCTGGGGTTCTTGGATCACATTTTGAAAATGATTAAAGAATCTTATTTTATAGGGGAGTAGGGAAGGAAAGCTCAGAGAAGTGAAGTGACTTCCCCTTGGCACACAGTAAGTTAGTGACAGAGCTAAGGTTAGAACCCTACCTTATTTGTCAGGACTCATGTACCAAGGAAGCAACTGTTCATGTTGTGACCTCAGCAACTGATCAAATGCCGGTGTGTACTGGTTTCGAGCTGTGAAAACTTGGCTTCTGGTGTTAGACTTTGGAAGATGAAGAGATCGGTGCCATTACACAGCCATCAAAAGAGGAAAAGGATAAAACACCTGATCCAAGAAAGCTTATCCTTTCATTAGTCTGTGTGTGCTGCAGCTTCACCCGAGAGCCTTCTCTACTGAAGGTTTGTTGAAGAAAAAGAAACCAACAAATCAGAACTTGCAAGGATGGGATTGGTTTGCACCAGTCCCCACACAGCGTTTCCTAGGTTGGATCAGTCTGGCAATTCCAGTCTTCATTATTGCCTGTAATTTCCCCATGGCCCCAGACTCATGCTTTCCTTTCCTTTTGTTATGCTTTTGGGCAGAGGTCATTCCCTCATGGTTAGGCTTAATTGGAATCCAAGCCAAGGGGAATGGGACAGGCTGCCATGTTGTAGCACTTTTCTGAGCCATTTCTTTGGGGAGAGGGGCATCACTTGATATAATGTCATCATGCAGGGCCTGTTGCACAGTATGTAGTATTAAAAGAGAAATGCAACTTTTAAATTCTTAAAGGTATACTTTAAATGAGTGCCCAAAGTATAGTTTTACTCAAATATATGTATGTATGTATGTAATGTGTGTATGTTTAGTATATATAATGTACTTCACATAATTACATATTTTCATCTAGAAATTAAATGGCCACTTGGTAACTCTACTACTAAACACCCTCTCCACTTCTTAAAGCAAGTGCTTGTGCTATTTAGAGAAACCACTGAAGATATTGAGATCATTGAATTTTAAACTTGGATAATAAGCTGGAACTCTCCTTTTACTTGAAACCCCTAAGTTACATAAACTTTGTGATTATTTGAATAATTATTAATTTCTAAATTTTTTCAAGATTCTAAGATAAAATAATGTTGGGATATCCAGTGAATTTTCTCCCTTTTGGAATGAAGAAGTTCTGTACTTATGTAATCTTTAGCCTTTAGGCCTCATGATTTGCTTGTAGGTACCTAAGTGTATTTCATCTGACCATATTAATGCTATTGAGAATGTAGCGCACTAGTTCTTGTGCTATGAGGTGAAGCTTTCAAAGGGAGCTGTAGGAAAAGATGGCCATCATTTTGTCACCCCATTTTCTATTTTCTCTGATTTCATGGAATATTCGAATCTTCCCCGAATTAATGGAATTGAAGCACTTTCTGCTTGACAGCCAAAAACAAACAGCAAGCTGTCCAGAGATCCAGCCATTTTATTCTTCTGTCACAATTCCTGGTGATACTGGAAAAAACATCAAGAAATTCCCCCAACAAGACTTTCTGAGCCCTTCATAATATTAGCATTGACGTTTCAAATTGAACCAGTCTACTATAAACCTTTTTTTTTGCCCTGCAAATATTAATAATTTTCCTTACCAAAATAATTAGAAAGAAATAAGGTTTTGCTCACTGTCCACCTCAGGATGTTTTTCTGATTTGGAGATTTGTTTTTCAGTTTCCACAGAGATTTAGAGAGCCCCTGAGGTGTTCTCTTTATAGTTGGCATTCATCAGGTAACCACTGACCTGAATTTTGGTTAACCATCCTCCCCGCTTTTTGTTTTAATTTGCCTTTTTAAAACTTTATGTGAATGAGATTAGGCTCTATGCATAATATTTTGTCCTTGAGATCCATCCATTACTGTGAATCTTTACTTATTTTATAAACATAAGAGAATCTATATCTATCAGACTAAGTTAAGTGGTTGTTCATTTCTCTGTCACCTCTTTTTAGGAGAACTCTTGAAGACTTTAGCCATTTGGCTGCTTATTCTTGTCAAGTTGTGCATGCTGTGGTTTATTTTTATTTTATAAAAGCCAATACTATTTATTCATGATTAGTTGAGAGGCATTCAGGGCCATCTCCATCAACCATAAGCAAACAAATCTCTAAAATGCCATGTTTACTTATGATTCAAGTATGTTTCCTTTGATGGGTTAGTTTAGAAATTGGGTGCATGTATTCTAAGGTGTTTACCAAAAGAGAGGAATGTGAGAGAATGGAGTAATTGTGTTTATAGTCTTAGGCATGCTAACAACAACAGCAACAACAACAACAACAAAACATTTTTACAAGTTTGGAGGCCTCAAAAGTCCCAATCCTGATGAATGGTCTTTGACAGTTATGAATGGTGGACTAGTTGCATTAAAGCAATGAGGGAGCTAATAGTAGGTTTGAAACTCAGTTTGAATAAATCATCAACCGAGCACATAATGGCTCTGTAAGAGCAGGCCAGACCCTGGGCACCAGTGTGCTCCCTACTTGCCTGGAGACCATGAATCTCAGGCATTGTAGAAATACTGCAAATATTTTTTTTCTCCTTAAGTTTCCTAATCCCTTTAAAATATATAATATATTTAAATATTAAATACATTTAGTATAAAGTTCAATACACATTTTTTTCTTAAGCTAACACTGCCACTATTATATATAAAGTGTTCATGATTATATAGGAGGTATTCAGCAGCTTTAGAATTAGGGTATATATTTGAAATCTTAAATGGAATTGACCTTTCGTATCACTTTTGAATAGGTGCAACAAGACTACTGTGCTACCTTCTAGAATCTTTTCAGTGATTATATAATTCTTCCAGTATGGTATCATTAAACTTGTAGGAGGTAGCAACCGGCACAAAAAGCCCATTCAAATTTTGTTAAAACTCTTATGAAAATGATTTATTTAATTTATACATATAAATAATATAACCAAAAAGCAGGAAAGGAGTTACTAAAACATAATTCTGTACTAAATTAAAACAGAGTGTTTTCATTTTGCCTCTCTTATTATGACAGTTGAATAATATATGCTATACTAAATGGATGTCTGGTATAAAGAGCAAAGATCAAGAAATGAGTGTTTAGAACAGTAAATTATATGTTAAAATCTATAAATAGCTTAATAAATATATTCTTGCATGTAAAAAGCAGAAAATTACAGGCTACAAAGTAGATTATCCCAATGGTACTGTTTTGAAATCACCTTTGGAGCGGCACATGCTTCCCATATGGGATTCATAGCTTCTGCATATAAAGCTTCAATTTTTAAGAAAGAGGGCCTTTGGAAAATGCATTTACTTATTTATTTTTGTGTCCTACCTCATTCTATCTCATGTTTGATGATGAGTCAAAGTCATCGTAAAAATGCTTTCAAGTGATTTGTAAATACCCTGTGCAGCTCAGGGGGGCAGAATTCATACTTGAAGTAATTGGTGAAGAGAGAAAATGTGAATAAGAAAATGAAAGCAAGTGACAAGAATTCAAAGACCCGATGACCATGGTCATGCATATTTGCTAGTATATTTTCTAGGGTCCTACCACAAATATGTTTCTGAGTTTCCTTGCAACCATGGAAATGATGGAAAGGAGGTTGGTTATATAAATACAAGCTTTATACCTAGGATCAGCCAGATTTTTCCCATTCTGAGTGCTAGGAAAAGCTGCTCTCAAAATTGTACAGTGAACTGACTACTTTAGTGTCTACACCATTTTTCTGTGGGTAGTTTTTATGTCATTCTAATAAATAGTTTCGAGAGCCATGGCACTCTCCTCAGCCTCAGATTAGGATAACTCAGATTAGGATAGCCCTGGGAACCCCCACACAAACAGTACACAGGAATTTTATGACTTAAGGTGAGGTCATAAAAAAGACCCAATCAAAATTCAGAGGTCTGAAAAGATGGAAGTTTATTTCTTCTAATGGAATTATCCAAGGTGAGCATTCCAGATCAGTGGTTCACATTCAGGGACTCAGTTTTTCTGATGTGTTGCTCCACAACCCTACTCTCTCCAGAGGCTCATTATCATCTTTGCCAATGATGCAATAGTCCTCCCTTATCCACCAATTTGCTTTCCACAGTTTCAGTTATGCATGGTCTGAAAATATTAAATGGAAAATTCCAGAAATAAGTGATTCATAAGTTTTAAGTTGTACACCATTCATACTGCACTCCATCCCTGGGACATGAATCATCCCTTTGTCCAGTGTATCCACACTGTATACACTATCCACCCATTTGGTGACATGCTATCATAGCTATTAGATCAACTGCCATAGTTCCAGTGATAGTATTCAAATTAACCATTATTTTACCTAATAATGTTCCCAAAGTGCAAGAACAGTGATGCTGGCAATTCAGAAATGCCAAAAAGAAATTGCAAAGAGCTTCCTTCAAATGAAAAAAGTGAATCTTCTTGATTTAATAAGAAAATAAATCGTAAACTAAGTTTGCTAAGTTTTATGATAATAATGAATCTTCCTGAAATTGTGAAGGAGAAAGAAACTCATGCTGGTTTTATGTCACACCTCAATCTGTAAAAGTTATGAAACACATAAGTTATGGAATACATAAGTGCTTAGTTAAAGTGGAAAAGAAGAGGCTGGGGTTGTGGCTCAGTGGTAGAGCACTTGCCTAGCACATGTGAGGCACAGGATTCAATTCTCAGCACCATATAAATAAATAAAGGTATTGTGTCCATCTACAACTAAAAATATTTTTTAAAAATGAAAAAGGGAGTTCAATATGTCTGTGGTATTAGGCATACATTAGGGATCTTAGAACACATCCTTAATGGATAAAGAAGAAATATTCTACTAGAATTTGGTGGGAGTCAACCAACAGCAAGTGGATTAGCAGTGAGAAGGTATACCTAATCTTAAGACCTAAGCCTGGAGGTAGGACATTTACATTTTACTTCCATTAATAGTTCATTAGTAAGAACTGTCATATAGCCACCCCAACATTTATGAAGTCTGGGAATATAGACAAGCCAAGCATATTCCCAGTCAGTAGAAAGCAACAGTATTGGCTAAAAATTATCAAGGGGAAGTATTGTCAGAAAAACATCCTGGGGTCTTATCCACCAGTTGAACACCCGGTAGCATATATGTTTGATTTCAGTGATCTAACTTTAACAGAAATATAAAGAAACTAAAATTAAACTCATTTTTTTTCTTGCTCCCATTTCTGCATCTGCTTTTCATTTCTTCCTCAATTTCCTTTAATATTATTTCCTAATTTTTTTGTGTTTCCCATTTCATAATCAGCTTGGTTTCCCTAAATTTCTTGACTTCTTAGATCTAGCTCATCACAATCTCTGATAATACCACCCCTGTAATATCTCCTGAATCTCTTTTACTTGTCCATTTTCACGACCCCTGGTCTAGGATAGGCACCTGTTTTCTCTGGATCTTTGTCTTCTGAGTGACTTCTTTGCTTCAATCTCTCTGCTGTTCATTTCATTTTACTTGTAGTTACTACATCCCCCTCATTATGAACGGAGAGTCTGTTAGGTATGGGGAACTGTGCTGAGGGAGCAAGGACAAAGATAACAATAAGGCACACTGGCAATGAACTTCAGTGTAATGTAAGAAGTTAGTGATTCAATTGGAGATGGATGCTTGGATCACAAGGCTCATGGTGAATTACTCATTATGGGAACTCTGTGATGTCCAAAACCCATTTTTTAGATTTCCTTGAAATTATGGGAAGAGATCTGAGTCCTTCAAACTTTGGGAAAAGTAATAAGTGAAGAAAATATCCACTTCATTTTCTTTTCTAGGGCCATGCCCCAAGAAGAACCCTGAGGCAGCTAGTGTCCTATCCTGGCCTCAACCCTGAGGATTTGGCCTAAGTTCCTTGATAGGGAAAGTGGTGAATTTTGAAAGGTTGAATTTTGGACAAGAAAGAGATTGCTTATTCGCTTTAACATTAGAACATTTGAAGTTTTATGAAATAATTTTCAAGCTAGGAGAAAAAATTGTCCAGAAAGGCCCAGGAACAGGGCATGGGAACTACAACAGGTACAGGTATACCCTGCCAGCGAAAGGAAGCCCAGAGACATTTTCTCCATGACTTCACAGGGCACAGAGTATAGGCAGGCATGGATCCCTCTGGCACATATGCTTTATTTTCTATAAATCATTATTGATGTTATTTTCTCCCATGTTATCTTGTTAAGTCATGAGCTCATCAAGGGAGTGACCGCATTAACATGTGGTGATTCCAACGGCCAGTAATAAAAAATATTAACCCAACTTCTTAAACCACAAAAAAACAAAAACTTAATAGCACACATAATAGAAAGTCCTGGGGAAGGGTGGCCCATGGATTGGTTAATTTAGTGGCTCAAAGATATCATCAAAGACCCATTTTTTTCCTAACTTTCCTAATGCCTTCCTCAACAAGTCAGCCTTCATAGTTGAATGAAGTGATAGAAGGAACAGATTCTGATAGGAGAATGGCAGGGGCAAAGTCATAGAGTCAGGAAGCCATGGGGTATATACAAAACACATTGTATTTGACTAAAATATAAGAATTAATGGGAATCATAATGAAAAAGGCATGGCCAGGCCCTAATGTGAAATTAAGAAATGTGGGTTTAATTCTACAGACTACTCAGAATGATGGGTATATTGTAGCCAAGGCATTGATAAGACCAACAAAGGGCTACAGGAATATGAATCTAGTGAGTCAGTAGGGGCCTGTGGGTAGCCTAATCTAGGAGGAAGGTCCAAGTGATAGCTAAGCAAGTGGAAATGAAAATCTGAAGTAGGGCAGAGGAAGAGGGAAGCTCTAGAAAAGTGTGGACACAGGAGTTAGCGAAGAAACACCTATATAATTTGCCCAATAGTTGAATGGGGTGAGGGAGAGGCATCAAATTATGTCAGATTATATAATTAATGCAAATAGGATGCATAGAATTTAGTATGAGAAACATTTGTTGAGTCTGCCTATGCCAGGCCCAGACATTTTACCACAGTATAATAATTCACTTCCACAACACATCAGTGAAGTAATTTTTGTTATCCCATTTTACAAATGAAGCTAATAAGACCTGGGAAAGGGTTTTAAAAATGTTCACATGATTAAGCCATTAGAAAATGGAATAGCCAGAATTTTAACTGAGTATTCCTAATTTCAAAGCTCATGCTTTATCCATTCTACCTCTAGGAGGCAAGGAGACTAATTTGTTTTGATCTTTATTGATTTTTCTCCTCTGCTCAAAAGTACTCAAAGTGGTCTACATTGCCCTAGGGAATAGTCCAACCACTACTGCATGACACGCAAGGGCATCCGATCTCTGCCTCCAACTTGCTTTTCCACCCTTATTTTCCATTATGATCATTTGGTGTCCTACTACATCCCCCCGATGGTGATTATTATTTGGAATTCCCTAAACACACCAAACGCTTTTTGTTTCCTCTCCCATTCCTTGCATACATGGCTTCTTTTTTCTGGTGGAAATTGTACCTGACCACCTTGTCCATCATCTTTTCCAATTACTCACTTTTATTCACTATGTGTTCTTACATATTTTATTTGTGGTTAGCTTGGTAATAGATCATTTGCATTATCTTCCTGACAGAGCTGGAAGCTTCTCAAGGGCAGGAATTGGTTTTAATGGTCTTCTTAACCCATGCAGAATCTCTTGCAAGACTGTACAGGACAGGAAAAAAAAAAAAAGAGATGAAGGAACAATAAAGAGAAACATGATACAGAAAAATAAAAAGAAATAATTTGAAAGTATTGTTAGTTATACTGGCAAAGTGTACTTTATGATTATCAAATGATTGTAATTATTATTAAAGGATAGAAAAAGTATCAAGGAGAGAAGTCTATCAATTGCTTAAATTTTATTATCTTAAAATTCATAGACTAGCTGTTTTGGTCAAGAACATTTTAATAGTAGGAAATGTATTTATAGTAGCAAGTATTTCAATTTAACTTATAGAAAACAGAGCCAACATTTTAGAACAGAAATGATCATTAGTAGTCTTCTAGAACAATAGTAAAGTAAGGAATAAAGTCAGAAAATAGAACAAAATATGTATTTCCCAAATATCCCTGGAGATCTCCATGAGAGTTGGCAACAATCTATTCTGAGTACTTCTTTCTCCCCCTGATTCATACCACTGCATGCTCTATTTGTCTGTATATCTCTCTTCCTCACAGGGGCAGGTGAGGGCTTACTATGTCTTCCCAGAACTCAGCACAGTGCCGGACACTTGGTAAGCATGTGCTCAGTATCTGCTGAATGAGATTGTGTGCTGCACAATGTTGACACAGGCTGGCAGGGTCCCCACGCTGAGCTGCATTAAGCAGTATGATACATCTGGTAAAATTGTGCTTTGTTTAGCCAGTGATTAGTCTATACCATGTTACGCTATCAAGCTTTTGTTTTGTTTACTGAATATGGTACTGAAAAGAGAAGATAGGTGTGTACACCATGGATACTGCTTTTGAGGAACTTGTTCTTCCTTAGTTTGGGGAGATATGATTAAATTATATAAAATAAAGTTGGACCATACATAGCTGTAGTTCAACCTTGATCAAAAAATATGCTAGAAATGGAATTTCTTCATAACAAAGTATACAGAAAGCAGAAATAAAGATATTCAGCTCCTGGACATCTAATTGCCTCCACACACATCTCCTCTCTGTTGCCACCCCGCTGAAGTCACACAGGATTGTTATGTACATGTGTTGACTGTTGCATGCTGATGTGCACGAGTCTTACCTTCACAGACGATTGCCTTCTAGCAATTTAAATTTTAAGCTTTAATTAATGAAAAGCTTTGCCTTCTATTAAAAGAGCTTCATGAACTAGCAAAAAGGTATAGGCATTTACATAAATGCATATCTATTTCTGTCTGGCTGTCTATCTATCAGCTATCTATATTTGGCTTGGTGGATGGTAAGGCCATTGGGATTCCATCCATGGTCTCTGCCTCAGAATAGCACTCTTCCCTCTCATGGGGCGACATGGCTCTTGCTGATGAAGATCTGGTCAGTGAAGCTTCTTGGGGAAGAAGGAGCTGTATATTATCTTCATCAGCTCAGTCAAGGGCTTGCACTTGGTAAGGTTTTATCCCAGATACATCAGCCTGCCTTTTTTTTTTTTAAATGTCTTGCTTTCTTTTCTTTTTCTAGTCTAAATACATCTCAAATACAAGCAATAACTTTCTCATTACTAAACAAATTATTCCCTCCCCTTCTCTTCCCTAAAATGCATGTTTTATGCTCCTTAATACTCTGACTGTTCATTCTAGTTCAGTGCATTTTTGTGCTATAGCCCCACCTATTTGACATTTTGAAGTGTACATTTATGTCTCTGGTATTAATTTCCGTCTTGGAAATTCATTAAATCACATGCAAATATTAACCAAAAAGACATGGCCTAAAAACCGCAGGTGTTGAAGATCTGGGAAATAAGTTTTTAACAAAGGAGTGTGTTATCAAATTAAAATGCCTTGCATTAGTGGAGGAATTAATAATATGGTGATAACAGCTAATTGTGTGGTACACATGCTCACTGTTTTCTGGGATGCTGGGAAGCAGATCTTAGTCAGGGTTCGCATAGTATCTGGAGGCTCCCTGGCTAAATCATTCTTATGCAAAGGCTTTGGAGGATGGATAATGACAGAATTCTATCCAAATCACAGTCCATGTAGCATTGTAGCATCATAGGTATGATTGTTGTTACCAATACTTTCTAAAAAAGTTGTTCCTATTCTGCAAATAATCATCAGAGTAGGAGTTTTTACAGTGGGATTCAGTGGAGTTTTGTCACTGGAAATGTGTGGGTAGATTGTCATCCCATCCATGGATTCAATCAGGCATGGATTCAGTGCATACTTGAATTACGTCTTAAATAGATATAACGAACACAGTGATTATATTCTTTTTGTAAACTAAATTAATACAGTTTTATTATTTTTATTAAAGTGCGTTTTTGGTAGAGGAAGTTCAGTCAACTGAGACTTTCTTTTTCAGAAATCTCTGCTTTGCATAAAGCAGCCACATCATAAGAGAAAAAAAAAAAAAGATGGGAAGGAGAGTTAGCCATGGTTTGGGAGAGAAATCGAGTGAGTGAAACTAAGGGCATGTGAAGAACAGTCAATATCCAGCAACAGCAGCAAAACAGTTTCAATTTTCTGGATTATTAATTCAAATTCACACGCACATGCCAGTTAAAATTAAAGGCCTCTTTTTACTGCACTAGTTTAAATTAAAGATTATATTCTGCTCCACAAGTCTGAATTAAATAGCTTATTTTGCACACCAAGCTCTCATTTTAAAGCTAATAAAGAAAAGACATAGCATGTACGTGCAAGCTCGAGACAGGAAGGGTCTAAATTACTACACCTGTTTCACTTGGGAGCTACTTTATTAGTGTTACAAAACTTGGCTTTCAATTTGGCACTCAGAAGCACATTTAGAACAAGCATTTCTTTGTTTTGACAGAGAAGCCGTGGTAAATGAATGACGTTTGAGCTAGGTGTGAAATGTGAAGGTACAAAATTAACTGGTAAGGTAATTACTGTTCTAATTCTGCATAAACAAGCGTTTTGAAAATCATTAATAGTTCAGGGAAATAATGTTAGTGATTAAATAAGGTGGCTTGCATCACTGAGCACAACTAAGCTCCTTTAATTACATTTGAAAGCAAGGGAAAGCAGCTAATTAAAATTAGCACAAGGTTCCTGAATGACCAGCACTGCATTGTTGCTCTAACCTGTATAATTGTGTGTTTATTAATATGTCTTCATTTTCCCTCTCGAGCATTTAACAAAATTATTTAAAATAACTAATAACCTTTAAAGAGTAAATGTGACTGAATCCAGTTATCAAAATGAATAGTGCAGGCCTTGCTCAGTCCTGTCATCAATTCCCTTTCCCAACATCCATTGACATTCCTGGTTGAAACCAGGAAAGCAATGCTCCACACTTTGTGCTGTGGGAGGGGTGGTCTCCAAGGCAATGCTTGGATGTTTTTTTCCTTTGTGGGATCCTGTCTTGGTTCTTTGTTGTCCCTTTAAGGGAAAAAGAAATGGAACTTGGATTTTAAAGTCTCACTTATTGACTCTTTTCATTGTCATTCATTCATTCATTTAATCATTCGTTTATTCCTCAGTGTGATTCTTTTCATACATCTTCATCAAGGTTTAACACTGTTCTTGGGACTATGGAGAAGAACAAAAATATGATCCAGACAGACAAGCTATATAATTTGTGGGGCCCATTGCAAAATACAAATGCAAATTCACTTGTGCAACAATCATGAAGGATTTCATAATGGCAACATTAGAGCATTAAACTAGCTCCAGACTCATCTGGGTATGGGACCCTGCATAATACATAAATCTTACCACCATGAAACCCAACTCAACTCGCTCATTGTTATGGTTTGGATCTGGAATTGTGCCCCCATAAGCTTGCGTTTTGAAAATATGGCTCTCAATGCATGAAGATTCAAGGGTAAGACTTTCAGAAAAAGATTGGAAGATGACAGCTGTCACCTCATTGGTGAACTAATTCATTTGATGGATTAATAATCTGAATAGACTACTGGGTGGTAACTGTAGGTAGATGGTGCATGGCTAGGGGGAGTATGATCTTGGGTGGTGGTGGGGGAAGCTTTTGGGGACTATTTCTTATTCCAGAATCTTTATGCTCACTCTCTTTCTTTATTTTATCCTCTTTTTCTTCATTCTGGCTCCCATGAGTTAAGGAGCTACCCTCCACCATACTCTTCTACCATGTTGTTCTGACTCACCTCAGACCCAAAGTAATGGAATAATGGAGTTGACTAACCTGACCGAGACCTCTCAACCTGTGAACACCAAATACACTTTTCTGCTCTAAGTTTTCTTGTCAGGTATTGATCACAATGATGAAAAGCTGACTAATACACTCGTCAAGCTGTAAGGATAATTTCTGTGGAAACAATGACAAGAAAATGTGGTTCCCATGCACAGTGGGTGGGGTATAGGCAGAAAAATAATTGTCTGATCCCAGAAAATATTCTTACCGTGCTAGATCTATGGATGAGGACTTTCTTAGATAATGAGTCACTTTCTGTTTCCACTGAGTACTCCCACCGCCAGATTAATATTTAGTCCTCATCATGAACTTTGCAAAGATGATAATTTGAGTTTAGTTGTTTAAACACAAGAATTCAATAAAAGAATTTAAAAATGTGTTGACTTGTATTAATGGAATAAATTTATTATCTATTATGGTGTCAGCTAACATTTTTGAGGACTTGTTTTGTGCTTGGCATTGCTCAAAGTGCTGTATGAGAATGATTTCATTTAATGTTCCAGAAACTCTATGAGGTAGGCAGAATGATTATCCACATTTTATAGATGATCAATTAGGGCAAGAGAATTTAAGTGACTTCCCCAAGAAACTAAGAGACAGAGCTGGTATTTGAACTGAGATGGTCTGACGTGAGAGCCTGTGTTCTTAATCAATGTGCTAAAAGATGATGAGGGGACAAGGATGATTTATTTGGCTAGGTTCCCTTTTTCTGCATTTCAGTTCAAATGTGTAGATATAGACTTGGATCATTTGAGAAACTGAAATTGTTGTTGCATGTCAATCAAATAATTTTGGACATATATGACAAAAAGAGGGAAAATGTCAATTATTTTTTCGATTTAGGGAAAATAATTGTTGGGCTAGTGTTTGAATGGGAATTATATATCAAGTAGAAACTTTATGTTATTAGTGTCTTTGTTATAATCTTCCTATTAAGTAGTCCAGTGGATGCAGTAACTACTGTCTTGTCTAACAACTCAGGGATAGACCAAATGCCCCTCAGATTTCTTTTCCTGCTGACAAGGAATCTAAACTTCAGGCATTGTTATGTCTAAGAAGTACGCAGAAAACTTGAAAGTTTCTTTTTTTAAAATTTTTTTGAGTTCTCAATGGACCTTTTATATATAATTATATTTTATATATTGCTGAGAATCAAACCCAGTGCCTCACAAAAGCTAGTGCTCTACCACTAAGCCAGAACCCCAGCCTCTTGAAAGATTCTTCAGTGTGTGTTAGTTGGAAACTCTGAGTATGCACAAAGTTTATGATAAAGTAGTGATGTGATGAGAAGACCTGTGGTTGCCATTCTAACTCTGAGAAGTCCCACCTGACCATATATTGGAATAATATTGTTATATTGACTCAGTTATATTGACTCATCCAACCACACCCACTTGGATGCTTTTTATCTGGGTGGCCACATGTTAATACAGTGAATATTAATTCAATGGGTGAATCAAAAAAGTTAGGGAGAGCTGAGACTGAAACTTCTTCCTCTTTCTCCTCATCTGCCCCCTTTTCTTCTTCTTTCTCCTTTTTTTTTTTTTAATGCAGTGCTGGGGGTAGAACCCAGAGCCTCATACATGCTAGGCAAGTGCTCTACCACCAAGCTACACCCCAGCTCAACAGTGATGCATTATTCTATTGTAATTGAACTTCATTATGCAATAGCAATTGAGATGGAACTCTTTTCAGATATTTTACTTTATTTAGTATTTATTTAATGTTAGATATTTTACACCCTGGTGGGACTTAAAAATCCTGGAACTGTCATGTCTTTCACTTTTACCATATTTGCTAAAATGTTCAAACCCGTAACAGCAGATAATAAAGACAATCTCATCTCTGAATTTCTTGAAATATTTTATAATATTTATTTGATATTTGTTTGCTAGAATGCCTTGAACATTGTGCCTGATCTTTGTTGAATGAATGCATGTATCATTTTATTTTTAAGTTTTCCAAATGTGTCTGCAACACATAGCATGCATGTTGGCCTTGCTAGCACTTAACCCAGGCCTGATACGTGGTAGGCATTTAGTGAATGTACTATGCTGACCATAAACATTTTCTTTGATTATGATTCAGTCAAGATCCTCCTACTTGTCTTTAAATTACTCTGTTTTATATAGTAGGAGTGCATATTTCTTTCCTCTAATGATGCAAATAGGAATAATTGTTGAGCAACATAAGTCAAGGACTACATTCAATGCTGAGAACACCAAGAAAAATAGGACATGATTTTACAAAGCCTAAATGTCGCTTTAGGAGAAGTGAAGGAGTGGGCTGACTATAACGCATGAGACGTGCTCATGGCAGGTGGAGTTCTGGGGAGACGATGGAGAGACACTATTTCTCCTAAAGAAGTTGGTAATGGGAGATCTTCACCGAAAAGGAAATTTTTCAATGGGACATTGAAAAAGGAGTAAGATTTCATGAGGTGAAAATTAAAAAGAAGAACATTCCAGAGGAAACATCATGAGCAAAAGGGTATTAAGGGGTTCATGAGTCAGGATAACCAAATGGCATAGGCCAGCCAGAGCTTGGGGGAGATCAGTCAGACTGTAAAGCAGGTCTGGAGACAGATTATACAGGCTCTGGAATACCATCTGGATCCTTGGGGGTTTGTCCCAAAGACAAAGGGAAGCTATCAAAAGTTTAAGAGCTAGCAATGGCATAAATTGGGGCCATGCTTATGAAATAAAAGTTTGAATGTGGTAATGGTTTCCTGTGTGGGAGTCTAAGAACAGAGAACCCAACTCAGGGTTGATTTTAAGTTCAGGCAATAAATGTGGATGACTCAAATTAGGGATATAATGGTGGGATGGATTCCAAACACATTTCAAAGATAGACTACTTAGATTCCAAAGATGAGACATCAAGGGTAGAATACTATCAATTATTTCCCCCCTCTATTCATAGTGATGGATTTGCAGGATGGTACTCATCCCACCCATCATGTACTTTCCTATGTCCAAGAGTGCCAAGTTATTTCTAAGAATATGGTTCGAGGGGAATGTATTACAAAGGTACAGGATTTAAAGAATCTCAATGGTCCAAGATCAGGTTAAAGCTGAGATCATTTTCTCTCTGGGCTCTATTTTTTCAGTCAATTCCGCATTTGAAAAAAAGAACCAATAGAATAAATCATAGGATATCTCTCACTAGCATCTCTCATTGCATTTCAGAGTTCTGTGTCTCAGATTTTGTAGTTGAGTCATATTTCACCAAATGAAATTTCTTTGATAATTCATGGTCAGTTGTGTGGACATAATTTTCATTTGCATGACAACTGTGGAAGGTTCACATTCCGGGAACCAGGGAGGGGGGTTGATGAGGAAGGGGTCCGAGTGGGAATCTGGGAACAGAGTTTGATTTGGTGTTGTAACCATCCTGACATCTTCCACCCCTGAGTACTTATTTTATTTTAAGTCTCAATATCTCATTCCATTAGTGTTTTGATTTTTTAAAAAGGTGCAGACTTCTTAGCCTGTTCTCCATTTCAACGATGTTCTTTTTGAGAACACAGAGCCAGCAAATTACTTAAAACAGCAAAGTGTCATGATTCAATAGTCATAACTTTTCTTCCTATTAATAATGCTTTCCCCCTGAATCATATCTACATGTCAATCACATCAATAGACTAGAAAAATGATGTTTGGCAACGTTACAAAACACAGACATCTTGGAACCTGGTTATTTTCTATTTTTTAAACCTTTATACTGAGCTAAAATCTGTAATAAATCTAAAAAATAATCAATAAGGATATATTACATTCTGTTAAAAATTTAGTATAAATCTTTCAGTCTTTACAAATTTTGACCTTATGGTGGTGTAGACAGGTGAATTATAAATTAGGTGTTTTTAAAACACATATATTTTTAATTAATGCATGATATAATACAACAATAAATACAACCAAGAATGAAATGCTAATTTATATTTTATATTTAGGTATAATCAAGTCAGGTTAAAACAGACACTTGATGTTTCCCACATTGATTCAGCATTTATATCTCGGATGCTAAAGGATCCAATGAATAATAATTTACATATATATACATTTTAAACAGTAAAAATAGAATCATATAGAGGTTTGCATGGAAAGGTTGTAGAACACTAGAAAGCAGCTCAATTGTGAGATGTAAAATCTTAGGAAGTTGATAAGCAATTCAAGAAAGATGTAAATTATAGCCCCAATTAAATTATGGAATAAGTATTTGAATCTCTATTAGGATTTTTCACGTATTCCAAGGTCTTCTACAGGTAACCTTCATGGTTCATGCGTACTTTAAAAATCCATTCTGGCTTGAAAGCTTTTTGTCTCTTACTGCTAGGACAGTGTCTGGAAGGGAGTGGGTTGAGCTGGCAGAGGTGTGAATGGGTCAGACTCTGGCAGAGGTAGGATCACTTGAGGGTCCCTTGAATCTTCCTCTTTCTGCTGGTGACCTGACTTTCTAGGCATGACTAGTTGGTTAGGTAAATTCACACTGCAGTGTGGAAGACTGATAATGGATACATACTCTAGCACTGCACTGACTGTATGACTTTGAGCAAGTACTTAACCTTTCTTTGTCTCATTTTCTCAACTGCAAAATAGAAATTATACCATGGAGGTTAAAAAAAAACCCAAAAAACTATGATATATGTGAAGACAAAATAGCATAGTGGCTGCTTCATAGAAGTTCTTCAGCACTGGTAGCTGTTCTTATCACCATGTGTCCGAATCCTGCATCCTCTTGACTCTGACATCATCTTGGGTTTCTTCCTGATTTTGAGAGCTTTCATCTGGGTTTGCTTTCTGTTGGCTGAATCTGTTTCATCTCTCTCTCTCTCTCTTTTTTTTTGCCTTTTGAATTCCAACTTGGTTATTTGACATGGTTGTCTCATTATTCCCTTCGCTTTGCCATTTGGCCATGGCTCACTGACTCAAGAATTTGAATGAATTCAGCTTCACAGGAGCTCAGAACTGTCTTTCCTCATTTAATCCCATTGGCCTTACTGTCTTCCAGTTGTATCAACTCCAAATCCTCTACTTATTTTAGACTCCTTACCTTCTCTCTCTTTCCACATCAAATTCATCTTCAAGTTCAGACATTTCTTTCTTTCTTATACCTGTGAGACCTGTCACTTCCTTTTAGATTCCCTTGCTAGCTCTCCATCCCAGGTGTCCTCCCTCCCGGTCCCTCCTCCTGCCCACAGATGCTATATGAGTCTTTCCCCAATGCTCTTTTACACTGATAACTTTTTCTTACTCCCACTTTTTGATCAAAACCCATTGCTTACCAAAATACAGAAACATTTCACCTAACATTTAAGACCAGCAATTCCTCTTCAGTTTCATTTCTTTTCACCACCCTACTTTTATTTCTTCATCAAATGTTTACTGTACATCAGATTCCATTACAGAAATAGTAGATATAATGATTAAAATTTAGCCATAGTTTCCGCCTTCAGGAGACTCACACTCTAGCAAAGAGGTTTTATTTTTTTTTAAAGAGCCTCTTCTTGATAGCATGTTTGCTATCCTCCTTCTGTACATAGAGAACATTTCCCTCCTCTCCATTCATCCTAGTCTTTGCTTTCCCTGAAGTCCTCCTGAATGTTCTTTTCCCCTGGAGAAGCCTATTACAGATGCTGAATTCAGGAAATGTAACTGCTGGTTGCTTTCATTCCTCTTTAACTTATTTCACTGTCCTTTCCAAAATTACTGGATAAGAGCACCAAACACCTCTCTTCTCTGCTTCTCCAGTACTCCCTCAAATCTGCTACCTTTGCAGACTCTTGAGAGAAAAGGCACAACAAACAGTTTGATATCTGAAAGTCTTTTCTGCTTGATTTCCATGGACTTACTTCTGTTTATTTTAGGTCCTGAGAACATGGGTAAAAGCTCATTATGATTCTCTGACATTCAGCTCAAGTTTCCTGTATGAGTCAAAATAAACGAAAAGTTTAAACAGTTATTGGACCTTGGAACATTTACTGAACATTATATTTTACATAAGCACCCCGCTGGTGGTTGTGGGTGAGTACTGAGATAAGAGGGAGTTTCTAGCTCCTCTCCCAGCCAGAGGAATTCTCTTAAAATAAAATTAAATCATGTCTACTGTGTCATTTTTTTAGAATAATATTCAAACTCTTTACCCTGGCTTTCTAGATCTCTCAAAATTTACTTCCCTTTTTATTATCATCTTTTAATTTTCTTATTCACCAAGTAGTTACTGATACCTAGTATATATCAGGAAGTAGTCTAAATTCTAAATAAATAGCAGGCCCTGTACTTGAGACCCCTTCTTTTAGGAGGAGTTGAAAAGAAAAAAAATTAAAGCATTGATGATTTCAGAATGAATTTTTTTTTCCTGTGAAAAATAATGAAAACAAAAGAAATCCAAATAGGGATTTCTAAAGATTACTCATCAAATCAGAGGTAGCACAACTATAAACATGTAGGGAAAATACTCTAAAAAGTCTGCTTTTGAATTACTTCAAAATTGTCTTTAAGAGTTTTCTGTACACCAAAATAATAATAATAATGATAATGAAAATCAGAAATTTTTGGAACTGTTGGTGGCTTGTGCAACAAAGAGAAAGTAAAACTCAATGATAGGACTCATTCTCTAAGAAAAGGTCTTAGCCTTGCACCAAATGATTGATAAATGAATGCATGCTTTTGGTGTAAGTCAACATAAAATATGTTCAGATTTCTTATCATATTTTTTGTTTCTGTTCTTCAGTACCACTTTTATTTTATGTGTGTATGTGTGGTGCTGGGGATTGAACCCAGGGCCTTGTGCATGCAAGGCAAACACTCTACCAACTGAGCTATATCCCTAACCCTTAAGTAACACTTCCAATAAACTAATCAGATCTAAATTCAAAACTAATTGGATAATGAGCTTTTACTATAGTGACAAGAGCTGGGGCAAAAATGACCCAAGCTAATGTCCTGGAAGGTAACACCAGCCTGGGTTAATGACAGTATTAACTCTGGTGACCAGTAAAGACTTGTCCAGCCCTGCCCTTGGAGACTGCAGTTGGTTGCTCTTCTAGTTGCTTTAACACACAGTGTTGTCTCTAGGCAGATTAATCTACATGAAAATTCAGGAACAAAATCTTCCATTCTTATTCCTTTGTTTGCTGGCACTGATTTCAATAGGCCAAACCAAGATATCTCATTTTCCTTCAAGTCTTCCCTGCCATCCTCACATCTGACCTAAGTGTCCCTCTGTGGTTCCTCTAACATGTGCTGCCCTGTTTGTATCTTTCTGTTTCTCATCTGAATTCTCTGTCACACTAAGCTTTTGAAGACAGGGTTGCAGTTAATAAACTTCCATATCTATTCCCAGTGCCTAGCTTAGTGCTGGCAATCAAATCCTTGTGGCCATCATACTTGTTGAAGGAATGGATGCACAGAAGAGTGTGTGTGAGATGAAAGAGGGGAACACACACCTCATAAAATAAATAGCATGAGCAACATGTAGGACTTCTGAAAAACTTCCAGTAGTATTAGCATTTTGTAACCAAACTTTGTGCAATATGGAAGAAGAACCATCTAATGCTTTTGAAGGCATCATTAAACAGCATATATTACAACATTACACTGAAGGGGATACGCTAGGTACATTATCTATATTTCATTGGGACTTTCTTTCTGAGATGGGGTCAACTGTAGCCAAGGGTTGGTAGTAGAAACATGACCAGGGGGTAGATATTAATTATTATTTTATCCTGATTGTTTATAAACACCATTACCAGGAAAACAGTTTGTATTCTGATTACTAATTTGCTTTTAAAAGACAATATGAAAGTTTTATTAAAGACAAAAATTATCGAAGAAGGGAAAAATTTATATGCACTCACAAACATTTTTAGACAAATTTAGTAATTCTAAAATGCAAGTTGAAGCTCCAAAGTTTCATATTCAAATGTTTCAAACTTGGGTATTATTAGCTCTAGTCAGCTGACCTACTTATGTAAACTGCAGGCTTAAGAAAGAATGTCCAAGACACTAATGATTTTGATTAGTTGGGAAGAGAGGTGCAAAAAAATGTATATATGCTTATAACGAACAAAATAAACGATTGGAAGGAAAATAGGAGAAAGAGGTTTTTAAAACTGCGCTGTAAAAGTATTCACTATACTTTAGATGGGGTCACTAGGACCTTCCATCTGAGAGGATTCATTTACTGAAGGACTAATGCAAACTCAGAAGAAGCCATCTCATCTTCAAGAGCACCTCTCAGTGTAGGTCCTCCAGGGAAACCTCCCATCAAGACTCCAGCGAGTTATCTGCAATTCACTTCCATGCCCATCGCCTTGTGCCCGGATCATCCGTAGAGCACGTGTGCAAGGCAGGCTCCTCCTTCATCCACTAGAAACACAGAAAACTGGGTGCCTTGAAAGCAGCAAGATGCCCTGTGATGTTGCACATGCATACTAAAAGCAGAAGTTTTCTTGCTGTGATAGTCTTAATTTGGTTTACAGACAATTTATAAGACTTTTTGTTAGTGAACGTGGCCACAAAAGCAGATATTTTTTTAGGCCTCTGAAGTACTTTGATTAAAAACAAAAATCCCTCAGGCAATATTTTGTAAATTATTTGGAGCTATAATTTGGCAGGATTCAAGATATGTAAGTTTCTTTCCCCCCAGACTCCAGTCTCAGCTGGAATGGGGATGGATGCAGGGAGATCAGGTACCTTTTTAATGTGCCTTTTTTTTCCCCACTAATGCCCTGATGTTAGAGGACATTGACTAGTGACAAACAGTGCAATTTTCTTTGTATGTGAACTAGAGCATTTCAGCTAAAAGCTTAAAGGAGCTCGCAGGTAAGTTGTCTCGGCAAGAGTTTCTCCCCTGAAAGAATACAACTTAATAAATGTGCAGTGGCTACATTTGGACCCCTACCTGCCTAGCAATACAAAATCACAGTCTGTCTGCTGCCTTGAGCTCATGCCTTGCACACACACGAGCTGGCCCCCTCTGCGGTTCACTGGAGTGTATTTCATTAGAACCTCTTCGTGGCATGGTGAACCTGATTGTAATGAATGGGCTGAACTCTGAAAGCACTGGGCACTGACCTTCCATCTGCTGATATCCTAAATCAGGCCATTAGAGGATTCCACAAGAAAGAGCATGCTGTTTATAGGTTAATTTATCTCTCATTTGGTTCAACTAGATGTGTGCTTATAAAGGTCCTCTAATTGAATCTTATAGATGCCACAGAGATCTTTCCATTTTAAAGAAAGCCTTTGGAAACAAATACAGTCAGTCCCCAGTTATCTATGATAATGGGCACTGGGCCGGCATGGACGAGCATAACACAGAGATGGTTCTTGATTCTCATTTGTGTGATTACTTTCAAACCCCCATTCCCATCAAATATTGAACCTGAACAGCTGCAATGTCTGATCCTGGTCGATCTCCCATTTATTTTAGCTGATGACCCTCCCATCAAAAAGGAGGTCCAATGTCTGATTATTATATGTGTCTCTTTAAAACACAAGGGAGTATAGATACTGATGGAGTCAGATGAAGGAATTCTCTTGATGAATAACACAATGGCCCCTGAAAAGGCAGCCATTCCTAGTTGTCTATAGCCTATGTACATTGTAGTAGCCTGAGATCCAATAATGATAGGAGTGACAGTGTCTATGAATTGAGTACTTACTCTGTGTCCTCTACTGGGCCTAACATTTCATTGTTTAATCTTCACAACAACAAACCCAAGAGGCTTGGAACAATTTTTATTCCTGTTTCATTGATGGGGAAACTGAGGTTTAACATAGGTAAATAGCTGCTTTGCAAGCTAGTGCTGGTGAGAATCCAGTGGGAACTGAGAACCAGTCATGTTTAATTCTTCTGACCTTGGAATTGGCTTTCCACCTCTCCTGTCCCCAGCATGTGAGGCTCCTGGGAGTCATCCACCATGATGCCAGTGGCCAATGCTTCCTCATTCTCTCCTTACTTCATCTTTTCTATCCACTTCTGGATCCAACATCTTTTAAAGCTTAGTTAGTTACCCTTTCTCTACAAGATCTTGGTATCGAAATGGCCCCTCTTCACTAACAAATGACCATTTATACCTTGGTACATTATTTTGAAGTCTTTACAATTTTTTTACATGATGCCCCACCCCTTTTTTAGTGGTAATAAGTTTTTCATTTCTTAAAAAAAATGTTTCAACTATCTGGAGCATGCATGTCAATGTTTTACTAAGCTGTTGTCATCAGTAAGGACCATCCCAATCATCTGGAGTGGTGACTCCATGCCATGAGGCTGCCCCTGTACATCTCATAGCAGTCAATTTCTAAATATTGAAGGTTTGTGCCTCAGCACTTAGTTAATTCATTTATCACCTACCTTTAAGGGATAATTGTAGGTGCATAATTTTAGCAACATCATTATGCCTGTTGATATAATCCAGAGCCGCCACAGTGGTGCAGCCCCTGATTATATGTTCAATTAACTGCCACATGTTGTCAGCACCTCTCATCCACCAGGTTTTCTTCTGTTGGATACTTATAATAATTTATAGCAAAAATAGTCCTGCCAGGAATTATCACAGCAACCCCATGGCCTCACAAACTCACAGGTACAGGTGGCACAGAGCTTTATTTTCCTTTTTGCATTTTTGGTAAAGAGAACATGGACTTGAGGTTGAACTGCCTTACTTCTGGTCTGGGTTTAATGTGTCTTTGGGCAAGTCACTAACTTTTGCTGGGAACTATTTTAAGTTGGACACAAAATGGTTATGAAAGTATGTGGCCTGCCTAACTGCACGGGATGATTGTGAGGTTCAATTGGAATAGTATAGTTGAATGTGCTCTTAAAACTTATAGAACAGGGGCAAAATGTGACATGAGATTTCTCTGTCTCAAAACATATTTGCCTGATGCTGTTTTCATACACTGTAAGGAACATTCTCACTTATCACCTTACATTTGGGCAGCTGAACAATTTTTGTCCATATTTTCTTGTTAGAAAATGGCTTTCTATTTTCACTTAAAAAAAAAAAAACTATATGTAAATTCCCTACAGGCAGAGACAAGACCTCATACCTCTTTGCTTCATCCATGAATCCTAGACCTGCAGAAGTGTTTTCACTTAAAAAGCTCAACTCAACTGGTGGGAGGTTATTTGATTTGAGGACTATACATTGGCCTTAGCTATCTATCCCCTTTTTATGTGTTAGGGCTGGAAAATTATTGTTCTGTTGCTCTATGATGTTTTGTCATAGAGGTGACAGTTTTACAGTAATGACTTGGAGTACACACAGGGGTATTTTGGAAGCAAAAATTATAACTTGAACTCGGTCACAAAGACCTTTGTTTTGATGGCATCATCCCTGTCACCAGAATAACTCTATCCTACTTTTTCAATTTTGCTGATGCAGTCATTTGGAGTGGATCTGTTTTGTTGTTGTTGTTTGAGCGAAAACATTAGTGCAAAATATGAAACTAATATCCGTCTATCCCACAGTCTAAAGGGAGGAGGAATAGGGAGGGACAAGGATGCAGCTGGTTTATAAGGTGCCTTATGGAAATGAGTAAGTGGCATCCTCTGTGGGTGAACAAATTAGGAGAAGACGTCACCTTTCTGAGGTAACAGCTTCATGCTGGGTATTTAACTTGGATTGGAGTCAGGACTTGTTTCAATCTCCACTCAATGACTTTAATGGTGCCTCTATGCAGGACACAAACCACATGGTGACATGAGAAGAAGAAGGGACCATGGCTTTCCTAATGGGAAAACAAAATCTGCAAGCCCCTGCAAACATGCTCAGCACCTGGTGGGCCTATCATGGGGCTACTGGTGACACTTGGTCTTTTCCTCTTCTCCTGGATTCTCTGTCGCCCTTCTGGTGACATCTTTCATTTCCTTTATCCCTTACCTGGTATTTCCATCTTAGGTTTTCTCTGTGCAATTCTATGGGTAAGAAAAGAAGGAGGCTGTGTGGGCCTTGCCCTGGGGCCCATCAATCTCCAGGGGACGGCTCTGTCTCTAAGACAAGTCCCTCTGGAAATGGAACAATCGGCATTAATCTTTTCTATAAATATTCATTGTGTACCTACAATACGCCAGGTCCCAGCAATATAGCAGTGATGAATCATAGAAGATAGATCCTTTGTCTGGATATTTCCTCAGGATGTGTTCAACTCCACCTTCTTACCCTTCAGGTCTCAGTTGAAATGCCTCTTCTCCACCCTCCTGACTCAGACTTTGTTAAGTTTCTGTGGTCTTCTGTACTCTGCCTTGTATAATATTCTCCACTCTTGTTATTACTAGTGCCATGACATTCTTCCTTCCCAGACTCTAGGCACATGAGATCAAGGATTGTGGCTGCTGTAGCTCTGGGGCCTAGCTGAATGTCTGGCACATAGTAGACCCTCAGTAAGTACTAGTTTAATGAATGAATAAATGAATGAATGAATAAATGAATGACTACCAAGCCTAGGGCCCAATTAATTTATCCTTTGATAAGCCTTTGTGAAAATGCTATTATGCATTTGAATGGGAGGGATATATCCATCCTTGAAATCTAATGAGCTTTGAAATAATCACTAAAGTTTCCTGCCTAGAGTCTTCGCTGTAATCTCTGCATAAAAGATCTTTTTAAATAAGAGTATTTTAAATTGAATATCAGGAAAAAAAAATGTCCTTTCATCAGTTTTAACAAAAACACGGCCATTTTATTTAACAAAAAGAGAACCTGAGAATTTAGTTCATTGGGGTGATTTATATGATTAATTGTAGCCTGCTGCTGCAATATGGCAATAGTGATAAATAACAATGTGTAGGGATATTTTAATTGTAAAACGGCATTTCTCTGGCCTTTGATTGATCATGGTCACTGCGATCATGACTGAAACCTTTCTATATTTAATTCCTTCTTTTGAGTTAACATCATTATAAATCCTATTTCCATGAACAATACAACATGCACCCTTTCAAGAAGCACCTAAGCTTCTTGGTGCTGTGTGGTTGCTGAATAAGAAGTAGAAACTAACCTTTCTCCAGGCAAATCTGAAAGAGAAGGGGTTTCAGAAAGCCTTTGCTGTCTGTCTCCCCTTGCAGGGAGGTCTCATCATGATGTGGGGACACCCGTGAGTCTAATGTTCTAAAGACCCATAAAACATTATTTGACATGAAAATTTGGCCTCGCCTACGAGCTGTTGCTAATGAATTACATATGATGCAAGAAGCAGCATGGCTGAAATATTTTTATTAATACTAATAATATTTTTTGCTTATACAGCACCTTTCATTACAGAAAACTGAGTTGGAAAGGAAGCTTTAAAGACATAGGGTAAAATTACTGGCTCATAACTTCTTAGACCTGCGGCTTCCCTTCCGCCATGCAGGGGGGCGGGGGAGTTGAGTGTAGCTTAGAGAATCTCAGTAGCCAAAGATTTCTAAACTTACAGATTCCCCAGAAAGAAAAACAAAACAAAACAAAAACACAAATAAGTCTTCATTTCCCTATGTGGCAAAATTCAGTAAAATCCACTCAATTAAAAGTTGTAATGAAGGCTGATATTATGCTGTGATTGGCAGCCACTGGCAGAACACCTACTGTGTGCTTAGCATCGTCTTAAGTGCTTGTGTAACACATTTAACCTCTGCAATGTCTGTTTTGTGAAACTGGTATTATTATACTTCTTTTACGCATGAAATTACTGAAGCACAGAGCTGTAAAGCAACTCTCCCTCTTTGCCCAGACCCTACTAGAAAGTTCCTGGCTGTGATTCCTCTGGATTGCAGTCTGAAGAGACCAGAATAACTTGGTCAACTATGTGCACGCTGCTTCTCCATATTTTGGCACTAAGGTAAAAAATCCCTTAATCTCTATTTATTTGGTACATGAACTTTCTCTAGTTCCTCAAGTAGGTTGGAATCTCCATGAGGGAACGGTTTTAGACTTGGGTTTATAAAGTATATCTTATACTTTTAGGATTAAAAACCAGGATGTATACTTTAATTAGAATACGAGTTATATCTTAGTTCAGGTCTTTGTCAGAAAAAGGGTGATTTAAATAGCAGAAATTTATTTCTCATGGTCCTAGGGGTTGAGAAGTACAAAAATCAGGGTGCCAACATGTACAGGTTCTGGCGAAGATCCTCTTCCTGATTTGCTTTCTTGCTTTGCCCCTAGATGGTAGAGAGGGAGAGACAGACAGAGAGAGACAAAGAGAGAGAGAGAGAGAGAATGGGAGGAGCGGAGGACAGGGGTGGGGACAGGGAGAGAAAAAGATTATTTCTGTGTCTCTTCTTACAAGGGCACTAATCCCATTCCATGAGTGCTTTACCTTCATGCCCTAATTAACTTTCAAAGGGCCCATCTTCAATGACTATTGGGGGTTAGGGGTTCAGCATATGAATTTTAGGGGAACATCATAAACATTAAATCTATACCAACTTGATTTCTCATGGGGATCATGCGAAAGGATTTTGAAATTAGGGCCACTCGGGTAAACTCAGGATATATGTGGCAAAAACTATTGCACTTTTTTTTTTTAATAGGAAAGACCAAGAAGAACTTAATCTACTGACAGTTTTAGGATAAGTTTATAAGGTATGTGCATTTTTATAGCAAATTGGAATCCAGTACTCTTTATTACATATTCAAAATGTCTGTATCATCACAGGGCAATAATGTATAAACTAATCTACAACCCAGAATGTAGAATTTATTCATTTTTCACTCAAATATATACCTTTAGGTTGTATCTTCATACAATATCTATCTATTTATTTATTTGTTTATTTATTTATTTATTGAGTTGGGACAACTAGGAAGCCAAATAAGCATGGTGTGGAGACCATGGAATGTGATATTCACCAAAGTGAGGAATTATTCCCAGTCCATTAATTTAAAGAAAACATCTTCCTGGTAGTCTGGTTTCTCACCATATAGAATTTAAATCTCCAATGGACAGATATGAAGTGGTATAAACTTTATATTATTTAAATTTTTCTGTTTATAATTTTATTAGAGCCTTCCAAAAAACCTTGGTCATTTTACCAATGACTCATTTCTCACTTTTATTCCTCACGTATACCTCTGACAATTTTGTAATTACTGTGCTTCATATTGCCTGATAACATTTGGAATGTTAATTTCAACAGTAGCATGTAACAAATTATCTTTTAGGTGAATTAATTCCCTACAAATAGCAAACTTCTCTATTTACATTGATTTTGTTACCGTCAACTTCGAAGGGTCGTCTTCCAGGTGGGCCATCAGAGGGTGGCACCAAAGGCAGGGCAAGGAGATCTGGAATCCAGACACCTGAGCTTAGAGACTCAGCTCTGCTGATTTCTTATCTTGACTTTGGGTAGCTAACTTAGCTTCTTTAAATCTGTTTCCTTATAATAATTATCTTTGAAGACCACAGATACTGAATGTGAAAGCACCCTGAGAACAGTATAGAAGTTTATACAAGGCAATTTACTGGATAAAGCACTGTTCGTTCTGCTTCAACTTGGCATATGCTTTTCTAAAGACAAGTCAATATGGTGGCGGCAACGGGTGTGATAATTGTCTCAGCCAGCACCGTCCAATGGAAACATAATGCTAACCACTAGTGTGAGCCACATATGAAGTTTGAAATTTTCTGATAGTGATATTTAAAAAGTTAAGAACACAAATAAGGGGAAATTAATTTTAAAATATATCTTATTTAACCGTATATTCTAAATACTATTATTTCAACATAGTGAATATAAAAAAATATTAATTAGTTATTGGACATATTTTCTTCTAGCCCCCCCAAAAATGTAAAAAGAGTATGCGTGTTAAACTTATAGAACTTCTCCATTTGAACCAGCTACATTTCAAATTCTCATTCAGTAGTCACATCTAGCTGGTGGCAACCGTATTGAATAATGAAGGTCTATGACCCAGGTCACATACCTTTTTGTAGAACAGTAAACTACACAGACTGACAATGGGGAACAAGTGAATGGAAGTTAAGATCTATTTCTTGTAAGAAAAAAATGAAGTTTGTAGAGACAGAATCCACTTCACCACCCACCATTATCATCATCATTGCCTCCAGAAAACCTTAACTTTCAGGAAAGTAAAATCCTGGATTTCAGGACATTTAGGCTAAAGTCCATTGAAATTAATTCTACATTTCATTGTAACTGTTTTACTAGCAATTGAGATTTAGGAGATGGGATTTTGGTTCTAGATATGTTACCAACTAGCTATTTGAGCTAGATACTAGTGATATTTGATCTTCAGATTCTTCACTTACAATATAAAAAGGTTATAATATGTGTTTCCTAAAGTGTTTTCGACTCTAATATTATTAAAGTTAACTTTATTAATATATTAATGTATAATTTATATGTAATAAAATCATACCCTTTTGATGTATATTTTGATAAATTTTGACAAATTTAACACCCTTCTCACTCTCATCAAAATTAAGATATAAAAATATTTCCATTTCCACAAAATGTTGCCTTATGTTCCTTCCAGGCAACCTTCTGTTGATGGGAGGGGTTGTACCTAGTTTTTGAATCAAGAAACTTTCAGGCACAGCTGAAATCAGAGCTGAATGGATTAGAAAACATTTTCTATGTCCTCCCTAATTTCTGTGTCATAATTAATAAGAATTTTAAACTATTTTCCAATGTATTCATACCACTTTATACTAGAAACATAGGTGAATTTCAGTTGCTTTACATCTTGCTAAGATTTGGTATTGTCAGCTTTTTATATTTTAGCCATTAAAATGTGTGTATAATGATATTTCCTTGTAGTTCTAACTTTCATGAGTTACATATGACAATAAAATTCTGACAAAAATCTCTTTCCATATGCTTATTAGCCATTTGTATATTATCTTTTGTGAAGTTTTATTTAAATATTTTGCCCATTTTAAATGAGTTTTTAATCTCATTTAAGAAATACAGTTACAGAAAATACATTTTATTGTCTTTTATTTTCTTAATGGCACATGTACAAGAAGAATGACTTTTAATTCAAAGCTCAACTTACCAATTTTTAGTAATTCATGAATCTTGTGTCTTAATGTAAGAAATCTTTGCCCACCCCAAGATTATGAAAAATGTATCCTACCTTTGTCTAGAAATTGTATAGTTTCACTTTTACACTTATTTCTATTACCCATTTTGAGTTATTTTTTGAATGATATGAGGGAAGGATTAACTTTACTCCAAATGGTTATCAAATTGTTTCATTTTGTTTTGTCTTTTCCTCATTGAAATATTCACATAACTCATTTATCTATAAATCTATGTCTGTATCTATCTTCTATGAAATGTTTACATTATAGATAAAGATGATGATGATGATAATGATGATGGTGGTGGTGGTGGTGATGATAATGATTGTGTCTCTGATTTGAGCAATGGGAGAGTGAGAGGTTGAGCACCCATTTGTTTCTTCTGAGTCCAAGAACCGACTCTGAAGGCAGTGATGAGGATTTAGAAGGGGAGCAAAAGGCCCACAGCCCTTGATACGACTCCCTTACACATCTTTGCTCACAGCATGCAACCATAGGAAGATCTGAGAGTCTAATAGCGAAATAACTCCCACTAAAACTCCCCAAGGCTTTGGAGTTTGAGTTATTCCTTCCCTCTTCCCTTCTTTGCTTCTAATCTAAAATGTCCAGTTCATATAGCCCTCATAACAATTTGAAAAACTTTACCCATGGGCTTACATAGATCTATGTTGAAATGCATGGTGCTTTATACTAAGTAAACTAAATCTGTAAGACAAGAACACTCTTAAGATTATTCACATTTAGATATGTAAAGGATACAGCTTTTCTATCTTCAATAGCCTTTGAAAGTAATTTATATAGTAACCGTGGGTAGCATACACTCCATGAGTGTCTCCTATTTTGGAATTTCTGTGACAGAGAAAATGTTAACCTGACCCTCTCCATCACAGTTTTCATCATTGTTGTTTATTTTGCCTAACGTGGAGCTGTTCCTTGCCCTTAGCTGTGGCAGATTTCATTTCTTGTAGTGCTGTGTTGTTCCATGTTTGTTATCCTCCTTCACACCCTGTCCTTGACTTCATAATCTTGGGTGAGCCCATCCTGGAAATCTGCTTTTGGCAGAATAAGATATCTTCATCTCTGAGGTCACGTTTTAGGCTTTTGTTCAGTCACAAGTTCTGTTTGGATTTATCCTCGGTGTGTCTACTTGAATATTCAAAAAGTCATCAGCTAGTCTAATTTGTTTTTTTTTTAGCCATGTAAAAGACTGATTTGCTTTGACAGGTGGATCAGAAACAGAATTGGAGCTATTTTATCTGGACCTAATTAAACAACCTTCATTACCGGCAGATATATGTTTGTGACTTAAAATTAGCATGATTGGAATTAAAACTCAAAATATAAGGCATTGAATTCAGATATGGCTGGTTTAAAAATAAATTCCATACATTTTAAATGCAGCAAGTCTGGATTTTAAATATCCTATAGTGACAAATTCCACAGTTGTGTGTGTGTGTGTGTGTGTGTGTGTGTGTGTGTGTGTGTGCATGGCTGTGGCCATAGATAATAGTTGAGACATGCCCCATATTTTCTGAACAGTTCCAGAGCAGCATTCCAAATTATGAAACTTTAATAAAATATTTTTAAAATCTCACATCTCCTCCCCCTCGCAGTGTTGAATTCAGCTTTGAGAATTTTGTGTAGCTTTCTTTGGCTTCAAAGGTTACATTCTCTAATCAAATTATTTCTATTCATCATTGTCCAGTTTCTGAGATTTTGTGATTGCATTTTATTATATGTATTCTGATTGTGTGCAGATATACACACATACACACAGTAGAATCTGCTTAAAATGTTCCTTGACATGTAACATTTAAAATCACATTACATATTTTTATGGCATTTCATTTCCTTAACCTTTGGGAAAATATTTTAAAAGATTTTGTGTATGTTTTTTATATAACTATTTCTATTCACATAAAATACTATACATAGCTAGAGCTGTAGTTGTGCATTATGGGTAATGATATGAACTTAGTAATTATCCAGTAATTATAAAATATAAATATATATTTTTGTCCTGCTTGGGCTTTTTGTGGGTTATTATGTACTGAGATATATGAGCCAGATTTCAACTTATGAAGAAAAATAAAAGGTTGAATAAAACATATTGACATTTCTGTTCAACATTAAGGCTGCAGGAATTATGGTGGATTCCTTTTCCTAACAAACATTAATATGAGATTCCTGGTGTGATGAGAACTGGATATCAAGAATCTAATCCTTCCCCCTGCCTTCGTGCATCAGAAGCCTTCTCCAAATTATTAAAATTCCAGGTCTTTTGTAATACTTCTTGATACATCACAGCAATTTTAACCACTTTAAAATGCAAGTGAGAGCATGATTTTAGTATTTAGAGCCATCTTGTGATCCTAAAATTATTTTATAAACTATAAAATAAAGCATTTGTGTTTACCCATGTCCTTTTAAAAATTAGAATTCCCAGATGGTCTTTTTTATGTTTTTCCAAGAATGAAAGCAACAGTTCCCGCCTGTTTGTCACCTTTGTCTGGATTTGCTTAGCCTTCCCTTTGCACGGATGAGGTATAACCTTTGCTCCTCCTTTGTGTCTTTGTTCAGTCATTTCCCTGATGGAAAAGAGGTACTGACTTAACCCTGGCTCAATGATAGGCATTGTTTTTTTATCGTGTGTGAGTGTGCTCCAAGTGGAATCGTTAATTTTCCATGTACATCGTCACTTTGGATCCTTATGGAATTCCAAATTTGGAATACCTAAACTTTAGGTGGTTGGAATTTAATTTGGGAACATCAGAATGAAATAGATAACCAAACTTCAAAATTTAAGTGCTTGATTTTATCTTCTTCATTCAGCTGCTGTGATACGTCATACAATGGTGTCTACCATCCTTTCCTCCCCCCTCTTAATGCAGCAGGGATGGTGTTAATATCATCAACCAGCCTCATTAATGTGGCGGGGATGGTGGCAGCAAATGTAGCCAACAGGCTCATTGATGTTGTCCGTCTCCCTTAGTTCTGGGAGAACCTCTAGACAATGGGCTACAACGCTGTGAGAGGTTGGACCAGGGATGACTGGATGTTTGCCTTAAGCCTGCCAATGTGTGAAAGAAAGGCTGTGTGTTTGTAAAATTAGATCAGCCTTTCTTAGTCAAAGTCCATCATTTCTCATCAAAACTGTGATTAACTTTTGCCATTGTTTGAGTTAGATAGACCTAGGTTTGAACCCTAGCATCTCATTTTACAGATTGTGTGAACCTAAGCAAGTTACTTAATATAACTGGGCTTCACTTTCCTCACCTATAAAAACAGAGTGATCATAGTCACTCAATCCAGGAGAAGTGGAAGTTAAATACAGAGAGTGTCCTGTGGCAGTTGAAAGTACAGAGGCTGAAAGGCCTCTGTTGAATGAAGTGTGTGCATCTACTACCTTCCTTGCGATATTAGACAATTAATTTAACCTTTCAACACTTTAGTTTCCTCATTTAAGAATGTGGTTTATAATCACATCTACTCGTATAGAGTTGAGGATTAACAAACAATACCTTCAAAGCACTTGTAACTATACTTGGAGCATGGGAAGCATCTAACAGATTCACTCATTCAACAAATACTTATGAGTTGCCTACAACATAGGAAGATTATTTTAGGTGCTGGAGTCACAGAGGTGAACGTCCTAGTGGATGCACACAAAAAAGAGGCAAAAATTATATATAATTTGTTGGAATACCTAAACTTTAGGTGGTTGAAATTTAATTTACATAAAATAAGGGCTGTGGTGAAGAATAAGATAGTGATGGGCAGCGGGCAATTGGAAATAGGATTATCAAGATCAGTTCACCGGATAGATGATATTTGAGCAAAGACTAGAAGGTGAGGATGATGAAGGCATGTGCCCTACAAAAGAATAAGTGCCAGACCCCTGAGGCAGGAGGCTCAGTAAGATGAGGCTAGAGAAGAGATGAGGCCCAGCTCAGAGCAGCTGACAGGCTGCTATTACAAGTTTTGTTTTTACTCTGAGTGAGATCAAGAGCCACTGAAGAGTTTGAACAGAAAAATGATATGATCTAATACATTTTATAAAGAACACCTGGCCAGGAAAAGTGAATTGTGGGGCCAAAGGTACATGTGATGAGGTGAGTTAGGAGCTGTAACTTTAAGCCAGATGAAGAGGTTTTGGGTCATGATGGTGCTAGTGGACCTGAAAAGCGGTATGCAGAATGTGGACCTATTCTGAAAGGGCTGCTGTTGGAATTTTCCATCATCATTATTAAATGAGATATCCCATTCTCATCTGAAATGTAAGCATTTATTAAGTGGTAGACTATTGTTTTTAATTAGTATGTTGGCATCAGTCCCAAATTGGGTGTGTATGTGTGAGTGTGTGACTGTGTGTGTGCATATGTGTGCATCTGGGTGAAAACTGAGTTCCTCATTGCCTCTGGAGGATTTAGGTATGATATGAGGAAGGACTTTCAGTCACATACACAGAATGCCTTGTGAAGTACTGGATTAAATAAGGAGCTCTGAATCCTACTTTTCTAAATCCCTTCATTTAAGAAAACTACTTTTGTGAAGATTTCTTAGTGGAAAAATACTTAAGAAAAGCAGGCAAAGTATACCCCAGGGATGAAATCCAGACTGCTTTCTGGTTTTGGAAATAAAGTTTTATTGGAACACAGTCATGCTCATTCATTAAATTTTGCCCATAGTTGTTTTCCCAGGGCAACAGCAGCATCAAAAAGTTGTGAAACCAAAAATATTTTCTGCCTTAGATGACCCCTGATGTGTGGCTCAAGATTATAAACACAGACTTATTGTTCAGGGTATATTTTTATGAGAATGTGTGACACATACCACTGAATGAAGATAGGCAGAGGCATGTGCCATCAAGGTTAAATATGCTTATTTTGGAGGAAGAGTCCACGCTTCAGAACATAATCTTGGGGAAATATCATCACTGGATCAATACCATTTACCAGTGATTTACTGTGTTGCAGGTGATTCTCCCAACCTCTTTACACTAATGAGGTCACATCAATCATTGGGGAGAGAATATTGTTATTTCTATTTTACAGATGTGAAAACCGAGGTGCAAATGGAATAAATGACTTGCTCAAAATTGCACTGTGGTAACTTGCAAAGCCAGGGAGGCTGACGGAGGTGGTCTGTCTTCAGAGCACAGGCTTTTCACCTCTGTTCTTTACCTATGTCCAGGAAGCTTTGCTAGGTGGTATGTATGTGGCTTTTTCATCGACAGATTTCTAAACTTATGCTTTGAACTTAATCTTGTGAGATTAGTCTCTTCATTGATCATCCACATTTCTGTGGCCATTTAAGTCGCTGTTGTGTGATAATGCCATTCAACAGCTGAGGGGTAGAAAAATTGCCACATCTCTAATTGTGTTTGCTCCTCTTAAGTTGAAAGAATAACAGAAGGCAGTGCCAATTTTGCTGCTTGCCTTGTAAGTGTGAAGTTTCAAAGAATAATGCAAAATTAATTTTCACATGTTTATGAATTTATCCAAGCCTAGGTATATTCTTAACTCTTAAAATTTCAATGTTGGGCTCCTAAAAAAGTAGATACCATTTTCCTTTAAATAACAGGCTGTTTTAGAACAAGATTTTATCATCAGAAATGAAAATTGTGTATTTATGCTTCATTATAATCTGCACATTGTTTAAGGGTCCTGAGGTCTTCAGGGAGCATTAGAAGCCCAAGTGATATCCTTGATTGATGGATTTTACATTTGGATCTCTGATTTTGATCATACATGAAAGCGAATTGTCTGACCTATTGACAACACATTTGAAAATAGCAGCCCAACTTTTTTTGGCTGCAGTCTAGAGTCATTTTGGGTCCCAATGTGCTTCCCTTTCCCCAACCATGGCCTATTTTAGATGATAGCATGCAAATAAATGTGTTTTCCTGCTAATTTCACCCATTTTTGGTTAACTGCCACTCTGAAGACGCAGGTGCCACAGATCAGAAGTTGCAAGATAAGAGGGTGTTGTGGCTGCTCAAAAAATTTCTCATTCCTGGGTTAGATGCAGACCTCAAAGTCCAAGGGCAGAGTCCACCCAGAGCCTGTGAATGAGACTCCTTGTTTCCATTTTGTTAAAACTTGCCATTCTCTCTCTCTCACAAAATCCATTCCCAAGGCAGTGATCTACTTTTCATGGATTTCGCCCAAAGACTGTGAGAATTCAATTGGCCTAAGAAAAGGAATTAAGTTGTCCTGATTTAGATGTATACATTTAACAAATTGAAATGAAAGAACTCACCAGATTCTAGTGTTCTCATAGCTTAGGGGAAATTTCAGAAAAATAACCTCCAAGAGTTTGTTTGAAAGGGAGTAGCTATTGGGAAAATGGGAAGCAGAAGTTCTGTTCATCCTTCTTCCTTCCTTCTCTTCCCTTCCCTCTCTTCAAACAAGTAGTTCGTGAGTGTCTTCTGTGACAGATTCTGTGCTAGACCTCAAAGACACATTATCAACAAGACAAACAGAGGTTATAACCTTTATGGAATTTACTGAAGAGACACAAATACAACAAATAATTAGCAATCAATTATGCATTTGATTATCAGATGATGCTGGGTATATTCTATGGAGAAAAACATATAGAATATGAAGGGTGGGAGTAATGGGGACCTCAAATGATTGAACAGGAGAGCCTCCCACCCCAGGGGAAGTGCTATGAAAACTGTATTGATAGACAAATAAGAGTTGATCTGCCTAGAGGAGGCAAGAAAGGAATTGAAGGCAAGAATATCTCTGGCAGACGAAGAAAGACCTTTGTTAGAAAGAACTGAAAGAAGGACAGAGTAGAGCCAGTACCTCACATGAGGGTAGAGGGATAAGAATTGGATCTGGAGAGGTAGTCAAGGGCCATAAGTCAACTACCTAGGACCCTTTATCATTGAGCACTTTATTCTATGAATAATGGGAAACAATTGAAGGACTTCCTCTCTGTGTATGTTTGTGTATGTATGTGTAGAACTGTACTATCTGATGGTTCTTTCCATCAAAAGCCTGTGTTTAAGAAGTTTACATGGGAATCCACAGTCATTTTCATGTGGGGCTTTATTCTTAAGTGCCAAAGTGAATCATTTTCTCTTTCTCTAAAAATCTTCAAAAAAATTTTGTGAGTCGTCATGACTAATTTCTGAGACTGAGCAAGCTGGGATTAGAAGCGAAAGGCACAGTGAGTGGCCAGATCTTGTATCACTGATGTTTAGGGCACCTGAATTGGGAGAACTTAGAAAAATTAGGAAAGGATACAGAAAACGCCTAAACTTCTATATTTTTCTATTTTGTTGTTTTGTTTTATCAAAGTATTTGAGAACTGCATGTTTTACTGTGAATGCCATTTAAATAATATTTAAGCTAGATTTTGACTTTCCCTGCACAATGTGCCAGATTGTCATTCTTGGCAACTCAATACCATTTCCCATCAACTCTGCACTACTGTATTGCAGGAGCTTCAAGCACAAGAACTCAATTTCTTAAAATATCTGCTCGCAGAATTCTGTTTTAGATTCCACTAGTGAGAGACACTTGTGTAAGAGTTGAAAGGAAAAACAGAATCATAAAATGCTCATTGCTTCTGGATGGCATTGGGCAGGTGTTGGGGCTATGGCGGATAACAGACTCAAGATTTTTCTAGAGACTTCTGGTTGTTCCACTGTGATTCATTAGCACTATTTGGATGCTGCTGATGGCTGAGATCATCAGAGGCAGTTTCCTTAAATTTATGCATCTCCTGATTTCCTGAATGCTAACAGTGGCTTCCCCAACCTTTTCTTCCTTCAATCTTTGCAACAGATTTTAATATCTCATTCCCTGTGTGAAGTTTATTTCTGTATAAAATACCTAGAGTGGTGTTTTCCCAACTGAGCTTTAACTTATAAATACCATTAATACTTCATATTTGTAAAATGGAATTGAATTTGTTTAATGAATTGACAACTATTCTCCAAAAGTCATATTTAACTAACATGCGTGAATATTTCTGAGTATTCTTTTCTTGAACCCCTCCCTAATCTCTCAGTTCTCATAAAACTCTCATACACCTGACCTGGAAGTTTAAAAACTCCTTAATTTGGTATATAATGGCCTTCAGAAGCTGCTCCCAAACAGCTTTTTTCTTGACCTCTCTGGTCTGGTCTTCTTGAAGCCCTGGTAGTCTGAAAGGGCGGGGAAACAGCCCAATGAGCATCACCGTACGGGGCCACCAAATGCTGCAGTTTGGCTGAGCACAATTCAGGAGCCACTTGTCAAAAGAAACAAACTTTATTTTTAGAACCACACAGGCCAAACAAAACAGCTCCTCAGAAAAAACCCTCAGAGCCCAACTGCCACCACCGGCTTCCCACAAGCCTCTCTCCCAACCACAAGCCTCTCCACCTCCCACAATCCTCCTGCTCTTGAGGCCGATTGGCTGGGTTGCGTGGGCGGAGCCAAAATAGTCCCCCAATGAGCAGCTCCGTGGTCTGAAAGGGCAGGGAAACAGCCCAATGAGCATCACCGCAGAGGAGCCAATCAGCTAGATGTTGCTGGGCCGCTGTGAGCCAATCATCAGCCGGCAGTCTGAAAGTTTGTTGGGGCCCCTTTGGCTGTGGCTCTCAACACCTAGTGCTATGAATCCTATAATTAATGCTCTGAGTCTGGGCTCACTTGATTATATTTCCTAGAAATTTCTTTCTTCTTATTCTTCTATAGATCCCATCCATACTCTTTAAGATTTGACTCAAATATCTTATCTCCTCCATGTTTTTTCCTCATTCCTCTTTCCCCACAACACCAACTAAGATTCAGTAGCAATCTATGTGTAAGCCTAATAAAAAAATATATTATTTTCTAGCTCTTTGCTTTATTTCCCACCTTCACTATAAAGTTAATTCTTTGAGAAGTGGAAAGGACTTGAAATATTGAGTTGAAATAGGCTGTCACTTAGGCACCATGTATGCAAAAAATACAGCCAGAAGAATCACCAAAAGTTTTTTTTAGACTAAAAAAAAAAGAAAAGAAAAGAAAAAAGAAAGAAAGAAAGAGAGAGAAAGCTTTTCAAATTGATCTAATGCTTTATAAAGTAGCCTGGGGAAATTTTTGACTTTACTCTTGTCTTGGAAAAAAAAAAAAGAACAGAAAACTACTAAAGGATTTTTCTTGTTTTTCAAAAACTGATGTTTTGAATATGTATTTTTTTCAAGATATAAAAATGTAACTCCTGCTAAAGCCTTTGGGCATATGTACAGTTATAAATATAACATTAAAACACAAGTATACATCAGAATTTAATTGTACCATACAGCACAGAGAGGAAGAGACAGTGGCGATGGCTTTCAGTGGGCCTCTTGTGGATGGTCAGTGTCATTCAGAGATGACAAAACCACATGAGAGGACAAGAAAAGAGTTTTATATATTAAATAGGATTTCACTGAAGGGCAGTGGAGAGGCTTTGGCATCCCAGCTGTCTAAGCACACGTACACAAATCATCACAGCCGTCCAAGGTGTTTGTAGACCTCGAGTCCTAATGAGATGAACCTGTGCACGGAGCACTTGGGACAAAACCTTTTCAGTAACAATCTTAATGCCAAAGCATCTTGATTCTTGACTTGCATGTTATTGGTTCCATGAAATTGTGAGAAAGTTATTCAACATATTTGGAACACAGGTATGCATCCATTTATGGGGACAATAATGTGTGACTTTTACTTTCTTCACAAGATATTTTTTTGTACTTTTCTTAGAGACATTTACATATTCAGTTTCAAAGCTGACACCAGGCAAGACTGTGAAGTAGAGACAGTTTTTTTCCTTGGTACCTTGCCATCTCCAAAGTCAGAACTAACTCCAGTCTCCTTTCCAAGTCTCCATTCTACCACGGCTCTCCATTCTCCCATAGGTCCTGCTAGGTAGCATGGAGAACGTTCTATGAGTTATAGGTAAGATTTACATAGAATTGTATAACACACATGAGAATTTAATTTACTCTTACAATAACTTTGGTAAATGGTAATTATTGTGATCTATGTTTTCCAGACCAACAAACTGAGGCACAGGTAGATGTGACAAATTTTGCTCAGAACCACCTGTCCAATAAATGATGTTTAAATCTGAACCTCAAAAATTTTACTCCCCAAAAATAGTATTTCTGAGAAATATATGATTTTTAATAAGAATTATTGACATTTTAAAAGTTTTGGAACACAAAACTTCTACAAACATATATAAAAATTCCCTGGAGGTAAGGTTTATATTCATATTGTATTCCCAGCCTTTAACAAAGTGCTTCATGTGTAGTAGTTGCCATTTCAAAAATAGTAGATGAATGAGTACATAAAATTATAAATGAATGAAAAGTAGAATGATCTATGTATAAGGTGTATCTACATGTTGAACATATACTTAGGTATATATGCATATATACATATACATAAAATGTACACAAAAGATAAAATACAAAAACAGATATTGATGTATGAAATTTTGCTTCATTATTTTTGTACAAATAGCAAACAAGTTAACCTTTTTTATTTCATTCTTTATTCTTAACAAAAAATCTATCTTTTACATTTTATTCCTTTTTTCTATACAATAAAAAATTCTAGGCTGGATAGTATGAGCATATATTTGGAATTTTTAGATAATTTTTTTGAAATTATTTCAGATTCACAGAAAAATTGCAAAGAGGATAAAAAGTCCTACATATTCCATATCTAGCTTTCCCTAATTTTGACACCTTACATTACGGGATATATTTGTTAGAGCTAAAAAGCCAATATTGGCAAATATTACAATTAATTAAACTCCAGACTTCATTCAGATTTCACTGATTTTCTCATCAATGTCTTTCTTCTGTTGCAAGATCAAATTCAGGATGCCACATTGTAATGAAACATCATATTAACCAGCACAGTGGCTAATGTTTGCAATTGCAGTAATGTAGAAAACCAAGGCAGAGGACTACAAATTCAAGGCCAGCCTTGGCAATTTAGGAGACATTGTCTCAAAACAGAAAATTTTAAAAAAGAGAGAAAAGAAGAAACATTAAATCTCTTCAGTCTTCTCTGGTCACTGACAAATGACATTTTCTGTCTTTGTTTTTATGACCTTGGTGATGTTGAGGAGTACTGGTCAGTTATTTTGTAGACTGTCCCTCATTTGTGGTTTGTCTATTTTTTTCTCCTGATTAGACTGGAGTTACACATTTTGGAGAAGACTATCACAGAGCGTCCTTCTTGCCATATCCTTTTAGGGGGTATGCATCATCAATATCTATTGCTGGTGGTATTCATTTTGATCACCTGGTTCAGGTAGTGCTGAGAGATTTCTCTACTAAAACCTACTTCTCTCTCTCTTCTTCCCACTCTCCTTCCATTCGCTCTGCTCCTTGGAAGAAGTCATTAAATTCAGTTCGTGTTCAAGAGTAGTGGAAGAGAAATACCAAGGACCATTTCCTTGGAGAGGTGACTATTTCCATAAATTATTAGGAAGTCTTCCTTGGGAAGAATTTACTCTTTTTGTACTTATGCTTTTTTTTCATTATTTATTAAAGTATGGAACTCATATATATTTATCTTATTCTTTGGGTTATAATCTGATACTGTTATTTATTTTGTTGCTCCAATTGTTCCAGCTTTGTTAATAGATCTTTTTTAAGATTTGCATTTTTAGAGTCTCTCATTTACCAAAATGGACTCTCGAACTTTCAACATCAATGAATTTTCTTCTGGGAGCTCAATCCCATCTCCTTTCTCAAGACCACAGGTAATATCTTTAGAACCATGACACTGCATTCCCAAGGATGCTTCTGCAAAACAAAAATGCAGTGAAAGTTGTAATAGGCCAAGGCCCTGACATTTCATCACTTCAAAACGGTCTTTGAGAATGTGGGGAGGAATGGGGGAAATAAATCCCCATGAGATTCCATGTGCAGTCTCCTTGACTTCTTTGATTTCAGTAGCAGTTGGAGGCTTAAGACAGGAGATGAATTTGGTCCCTAGAAAAGTTAGTTGAGAAGGAAATGAAAACAGAGGTTTAACAGGAAGATTAGTGGACTTCCTACCTCTGGGCAATAAATGTCTGCTTTGGTCCTCACTAATCAGTTTTCCACATGCCTCATGCCATTTGCTTTACTTAGAGTGAGTTCTTAGAGCTCCATTAGGAAGTGTTCAAACAACAGTCTTGAGTAGGCTGCTTGTTTTCAATGCCCTCCTTGTAACCCACTTTTTTTTTTCTAAGTGTATGCACATAGAGGGCTGGTCAAGGGGGAAATTATGTTGATTAGGAAGCATGGTCCAATTAAAGCAGACATGATGGGGAAATTGCTTTAGAGTCCAAATATATAACTCCAGGATAGAGAGGCCTCTTTAACACCTGCATAAAGAGCATGCACATTTCATAGCTTGTAGCTTAGGGCAAAGAGAATGGGCGTCTGATAAATTTGCATGTAAAAATGATTGGAGCCAGCTAAACAATAATATGTGTCTTGACAGTGAGAGAAAATGGTGTAGTTTTCTTTAGCTCTATGATATTTAGAAAACATCTGCTATTTTTTAAAAGAATAGAATTAGAAATAACAGAGAAAGGCAGGACATAAATAGTCCTTTGCTGTTTTCCTTCACACATGTGACCTCTTACTTTCCTTCTCTCCCCTCCACTCCCACCCACATCTTAACAGTTTTCTCATCCCCTTCCCCTCAATTTCTAATGAGCATTTACATCATAAGGTCAGCTTTCAGCAGCGTTGCAAGTCTAAAATAATTTCAGCTTTAAGAGGGAGGATAGCAGAGGGTCAGGGAACATAAAGGAGAAATTGCTCATTGTGAAATGGCTTTTGAAATGCTCTTCCATACCCTCTCTGCCTAGTTTTGAGAGTTTCATAGCGGTTGACAGATTATGTAATCTGCTCACCCACCAATAATTTTTTGGCATTGGGAGATTGTACAGGTGTTTCGATTTTAGCCAGTCTCTAGTTAATAATCAATAGTCCTGTTGTCTAATGAAGTGATGGCCTTGACACCCTGGCCTTTGTGCAGTGTTAAAATAACATTGATCGCTATCATTATCATATGCCCTTGATATACTGAATAAGGACGTGGATATCAATCTTAGAGCAAAGTAACATTTCATAAATCTTGTAGAAATAACCAGGATTGTCCAAACAGGCATATGCTTCTTGACAGCAATGTGACAGAAGAGTCTAAGACACAGATAATTTATAATTTATCTCTAAACCCAGATTGAAGAAAAACTTGAAAGTAGCATTTAGTACAAAAAGTGTTTCTTTACATGTCACAGAGGACAAGGGAGCCTTTTGATTTTTCTTTTTTATGGTAGATGGTGTTGGGGGAAAGTCTCCTAGGGCACTCTGGGGTGGAGGGAGGAGGAGTTGAATATTTTCTCTTGGTGATCCCTTCTGCACTTTAACTTTGGCATTAGCTTTCAATGACTTGAAAATAGAAACCATGATATTAAATGGAAAAGACTTGAAGATGGGATCTGACATGGCTGAGGAACATTGTGAGAAAAGGCTTAGTTTCCCAACTGATGTTCTTCATCAGAATCCCAGGTGTCAAATGTGTTCACTCAGTTTGACATTTTAATCAATTCAAAACTTGGCTCTTATGGAGAAATGCTAATCATCCATGTGATTATTCAGAATATGCTGGCATTGTGGGGTTAAATTATTCCTTATTGCCAGATATCAAATGATACAAATTCAAGAACATTGGCTCAAACTTCCAAGATAAAATGCTTTCTTGCTTTGTAACATTTCTAAAACAGAACACCAATGGTTCATTGACTCTTATGGTCATATTAACCACAAGTATAAAGAGACAGGCCTAAAACCAATAGTTTCCCAGTCTAGCGTTGTTCTTAAAAGTTGTATGAAGCCTCTGAGAATGAGGGAGTGAATGCTTTACAAGAATTACTTTCATGTTATGGAATTATCCCTGCACAGTCAATAGAACTCCAGAATCAGTGAATAAGAAAAAAGAGATGTGACAATGCCTTAAAAATTTGCTGAAATCTGAAATGAAGTCCATTTAAAGAAGGTAAAAGAGGGCAGGAGCCTTAAACAGGGTCCAGGTGATGAAATACCAGAATTTTTTTTTTTGTCATTAATTTAAGAATGCAAAGATGTTCTTATTTTTATCCTATTACTTTATTTAACTGTTTTTAAAGTTTATCTCAATTTTTTATTTAAATGCATGTTGTCATTAATTTATAAATGTAAAGATAGTCTACCACTTAAAGTGTGAACACAGGTTTTGTTTCTTAAGACTAAATTACCAAAGATACCATGTATGTGCAGTGATACTGTGATTTGTACGTGTTGACATGTGCTCTAGGTATAGGTTTATGTGCATGTTCACTCTGTGTATAGGTATAGCTCTTACAACTCTTATAGTGACTCTTTATAATCTTAATGTGGTCTGAAAGTAAGTTTTAATTATTAAAATCTACTCAGATATGCATAATATCTTCAGGTATTTATTCTGGCTGGTAGTAATTTAAATTGGACTATGGCAATTCCAGTCCAAAGTCATTCTTTTCCCCTCTTAGACCTCTTTCTAAAGGATTATTATTTTATAGTTTTATTTACAATATATATATATATATATATATATATATATATATATATATATATATATATATATATTTTGCAGGTTACCTTCTAAAGATCTGATAGAATGAGGAAAAGAATCACCAGTTCTTTCCCTGAAGCATGGGGATGGGATGAGGGAAAGTGCAGATCTCTCTGCCCGCACGTAGGTATTCATTTGTTTGTAGCTTTGTGCAGTCTTCATGCTTAACCAAAGACACTCAAGAAATAGACCTCCAATATTTGAGTTTACGTGGCTGGGGTGAACACTCACATGACTAAAGCCAGGAGCCATCTTCTTCTCCCTGAACAAAGGGGAAGAGCTCTGGCTACACATAACCTTTACTCACTAGTCTGCCAAAAAATGTAAATATTTTTGCAAATATATTATTTACTAAGCAGGCAGCTTTTGGGGAGGTGGTTGGGTAGTAGAGGAACACAGATAAATGTGCCAGCCGTGAGAGCTTTATGACCACTCCAGACTCAACTGTCATTCCTTCCGTACTTCCTGTCAGTCTGACTAAACTCTGTCATCCCTCAACCCGGTTTAAATTAACAGGTAATTTGTAAATGTCACTTCAGGTTAGGCCGCTCATTTTGTTTCTACTCTACCAATGCAAAGTCTAGGACTAATTTTTCTTGTCTTCTTTTAATAGGATTTTCATTTATAAATAGAATTATGTTCTGAAAATAAATTACAGTAAGTGATGCACAGAACGGGTGGCAGCAGCACTCTCATAGAATTTCAAGCACCTACATCAGAAGAGATTAATAAAAACACTTCAAAGGCTAAATTCTATTTAAGCAGAAGACAGCTTTTGGTTAATATTTAATCTGAGTAACTGAGATCTTGGTGGAAAATATAATTTTTTAATATCTAAATTAATTTTCAAAACAAAACCATTAATTTTGTTTGGAGAGTTTGTGTAGTGAGGAAGTTTTAGTAATATATTTGTAGAGGGAAAAGTTAATCAATTAATTTTGTGGTGACAAAAAAAACGCTTTTAATATTGTACTCATTCCAAATGAATTCCTCTCATTTGATCAGGTGTGGTGCTTTAGGATTCTTCCTCTTCATCCTTTTCTATCTCAGTGGGGAAAGGAGAAGCCTCTAGGGAAGAATCTTCTAATTTTCTTCCATGGCGGCTACGCTCTTCTCTTACTCAGGCCCTGGTCCCAAAGTCCTCCAGCCAGAACTCTGTGCCCCTCCACACCTAAACTGGAGGGCTGCCTAATGGGGTTATCCAGATGGAAAGTTTGGGCAACTGTCCCTGTAGCAGGTCCATTGCAAATCATAGAGCTTTTTGCTGAGAGGAATTTGCAACTAGGGAGACATGATGGTCCATTATATCAGGTTAAAAGAGAAAATGAGAGGCCTAGCTCTCCAAGTCACATGAGAAATATTCACTAAAGGTTAACTGATTGAGACAAAGATCTGTATCTATCTAAGTCTCTAAGTATATCTTTGTTATTGGTGGAACAGTCGATCATTCATGCTACCTTACCTGATTTGTCATAACCCTAGCTCGGTGGCCTTAGACACATCCTTTCTCCTTTCTGAGTTGAAAAGTGCTCTGCAAATTTAGTATGTAGCTGAAATATGTTGTGTATGTGATAATCTTGTTTTATTAATGCTATAGACATCATCCAAACCACAGCCTTTGCTACTTTCCTTCCCAGGATTGACTATGGCTGGACTGGAAAACCCTTGTTTTTTTTTTTATCTTGCAGCCAGGGCAACAGGGAGACAAAGGATGTGTCTAATTCTTAGGATCTGAAATTAGTTTCATAAGAGCTCTAGTTTCAGAGCAACCAGTCATTCCCAATACCATCTTCTCTTATTTTCTGTCTCCACTCTGTTTTGCCAAAACTCTTCTCTGTAGGTTGAATGTGAGATGTATAAACAAGGAAATTCAAATTGTGTTTGATCCAAGCCTTCACCAAACTCTTATCTCATGTGGTTCCATGAACAAGCACACCGAGGATCTTAGGATCCAGGTGAATAGGCAAGTGGAAGAAAAGCACAGGGCAAGGTGGAGAGAAGGTACACGGAGCCACCATGCCCTCTCCAGGTGAGCCTTCATATGTTTGGCTATCTAGAAGTTCCAGAGTCCAGTCCTTTTGTTTTTTTTTTAATGTCTTTATAATTTCCTTATAGTTATACATAATAGTGGAGTTCAATTCAACCTAATCATACATTCATGGACATAGACTTTTAATAATTAGAGTAATCACATTATATAAATTTGGAGAATGGGGAAATTATTATCTGTAACCCTACTATTCTGACATGTTGTTGTCACATTTTCTTCAAGTATTTTTTTCTATGTAGCAGCTTTTTAATTCAAATGCAATTTTAATCAGTATACATATTATTTATAGCATTTTCTCTTAATGTGTAATTTCCTTTTCCTATGTTTTCACATGGCTTTTCTAGTAATCGTATTTCTAAAAGAAAAGACTTTTGATTAAGTAAATACAATCAGAACTCATTTAACAAATGTTCAAACCACATTAATTTTGAAACAGTGACTTAGAAGAATTTATGTCTATTGCATTTTGCTATTAATAATCAATTTTTCTCATTGACAAAAACAAAACAAACAAAAAAACAACAAAAAAAAACTAACACTGTATCTCTGAAAGAGTGCCTCTACATGCAAGGCTCCATTTTCCCAGAGCCAAGCTTCCCTTCTGTATTCTCCATCAAACACCTTTGCCCAGAGTTTAAGCTTGTTCATGTACATAAGGCCTTCTCTTTGGTAGGTGATATTTATCATAAAATATTTGGCTATGATGTAATGCAGAAAGCACAGGGAAAGAAAAAGAGAAATGGAGTATTTTTTTCCTTCTAGCCTTAAATAAGAAAAAAATAGTACTCTTTATGATAGACTGTGTTTCATGCACAAAAAACATGTTACTTTTACCTAGAATTTTTTTCATTATTTTAAGAGTATTTTCACGTACAGCCTTTTTCTATAAGCCCTACTTGAAGAAAAATATAATGATGTAGACTAGTAGGGTAGAGGGCTTCAGAAGGTGTATATTAAGTCTGTGTGTTGTTGGATGAACTTTTAACAAATTGCTACCCCCAAACAAGGAGTGAAATTTTAATTAACATAGAAAGAATGGAGGGTGTTTTGCTCCCTTCATACACACACACACACACACACACACATACAAACACACAGACGTGGAGCACACATGTACTTCCTAGTTGAGTAATTGCACTTTAAATTCCCATAGGATCAGAAATATCATATCACATGGTAGGTGACCCTCACACCTTTGAATAACTTGTCATCCTTTTCAAAATGATAATTTGTATGAAGGTTTTCGTTGGAACCATAAGTGTTATGGTTTGAATGTGAAGTGTCCCCCAAAAGCACACGTGTGAGACGATGCAAAGAAGTTTGAAGGAGAAATGATTGGGTTATAGCCTCAACCCAATCAGTGAAATAATCCCTGATGAGATTAACTGGGCATTAACTGGAGGCAGGTGCAGTGTGGTGGAGGAAGTGGTTCATTGGGGGTGTGGCTATTGGGTAGATATTTTGTGTTTGGAGAGTGGAATCTTTCTCTGCTTCTTGATCACCCTGGGAGCTGTTTCCCTCTGCCATACTCTTGGGCCATGATGTCCTGTCTCACCTTGAGCCTTGAGGAATGGAGCCTACTGTTTATGGATTGAGACTTTTGAAACCCTGAGCCCCTAAAAATAAACCTTTCCTGCTCTACAGTTGTTCTGGTCAGGTATTTCGGTCACAGCAGCAAAAAAGCTGATTAAAACAGTAAGTTAAAACAACTATACTTCCAAAGGAAAAATTTAGTGCTGGTGAGACTCAGTTCTCACTCTGCCATTATTTACCCCACCAGCTTGTGGCAAATCATATCCTTTCTCCCCTTTCAGTATTCTTACGTAGAATTGGAGGAAGTAATTGGTCAGCTAGAGATGTATCATTACCAGTTATGCTCCATGAAATGGACTTGAAGCATATGAAACACATGTTTAAGAATAATATTAATTAGGTCTCAGGCTGTTTGCATATGGTTTTTTAAAAGACATACAATAATAATAACAACAAAAAAAACCTGCTTCCTATTTACATAGTCCAGGACTTTGAAATTTCTTGTGGCAGAAAGCAGACCTTCATACACATAACCTATGAATTATCCTTGAAATAAAATGTTTAATTACAGTTGACATTTCTGAACGCATTGCAGGTGGTACCCATCTGAAGAGTGACATTGTTTACTACACCACAAGGCTCCAGGCCTAGTGTCAGAGATTATAAACCAATTTCCATCCCTGCTTTAATGCTGGTTTAATATCAGAAGAAGAACTTTACTGTGTAAATATTAAACATTTTGTTTAAATATTAAGTACCAAAGGTCTTTTCCTTTTGATTATTAAAACAGGAAGAGCCCCAACTTTGAAAGAGGTGCCTTGTTGTATTAAGAAAATGACTGGTTCTTTACCTTCAGGTTAATTATCACTGGCCAGAGATGCGTGCTAAGGCAAAATGTCAGTTGTCTGCTAGTACCATTGTCAATCTTGGTCATTAAGCAGCAATAGCTGACCGGGGGCCTGTGTTGCTAATAATGAGGTTATTAGTGATTGTAGGTTTTTCTTTTTTCTTTACCTGAAAAGTGATCCCATGATAATTCACACAAACACACACACACACACACAAACACACACACACATACACACACACACACACACACACAGTATCGTTGCTGTGTAGTGGTAGGGCAGGATAGTAAATCTCAAGTAAGTGACCCAGGAGTTACCCAATGTGGCATTCATTGAATTTGATCATATTGAACTGCAGAGGAGCTAATCATCTGAAGAGCTGACAGAAGAGATCCATTATGAAATATATGTATTTACCCACCTAAGACTGAAATTAAACCAGGGAATGGAAACTTATGTATACTGTCCTGTAGACAAATACTCAAGACGGATGAGAACTCTCCTCTGAGAAATGACTTCTTACAAGTAATTGCAATGGGAGCTACTGTGAGGATAAATCCGGTTTCTTTCAATTGCAGAAAAATGAGCTAAGTTCTTTTTTCTGTGGTACATAGGGTTTGCTAGATTTGTATCCGTTTTGTTACATATTGTCTTAAAATTCTTGGTAGAACATTTTGCATCTATGAGGCAGGTATGAGAGATCCAGATATTGCCCTTAAATTGATAGCTGTTGGGTCTGCCTTACCGAACTGCTTATAAGAAGGCAAACAAACTTAGGTTTTAGGCTTATGGTGTTCAAATAAACTCAACACCTCTAAATACAGAAGTGTCTTTAGAATTCTATCTGAGGTGAATCTCAATAGCAGAATGTTTCAGTGGTTTTGATACGAAAAGGGCCTCTGTTGACTTTTTCCCTAGAACTGTTGAACCTATTGATATTTACATACAGGTTTGATGATAATAATATAAAACATTTTATAAGGCATGCATTCAGTTACCTGTACCCCACAAGAACTTTTAAAAAAATCTTTGGAATTGTTCAATCAGTTTAACCTCTGTTTATCCAGCATCTATTTTATGCCTGGCATTGTGGTCAAGATTAATTGCTTGTTCACATTAGAAAAGTGTTTTTCATATTAATCCATTTAATGGTAGAAAAATAGTTTGGCCAGTTGATCAGATTTTATAGACTTTAATAACTAGAGAAACGAAGTCAGGAGCAGCTTTCACCTTATGAGTGACCCATAGTACAAGGAGGGACATTTGTTAAGGGGATAGAATGGGACTGCAGATTCCTGCTGGAGGCTGTTCCAGTGATCTCTGGTTGCTCAGAGAGGGTTTAGGTAAGTAGGTAAGTACAATGACTGTGGGAATGGACAGGAGTTGGATTTCAGAAAATTTCAAATTTAGTGACTGCCAGTATGTCTTTAAAAATTATGTTTCTTATTATTTTTCCTCATGTGGAGGAAAAACCTACAATCACTTTAAAAGAAAAGATTGTATGGTAAAATTAATCAAGGGTTTGAAAGGTACACATTGTTCTCTTGCTGATGATGTGTGTAAATTTGGACAATCTATAACTCAGGCTTTTCTGCCCTTAGATACATTATGGTGGCAATAATGATAACTACCAGTTAAGATGTTAACAGTTTTTGAGATTCCTCTGTGAAAGACTCTTTGGAAATATTTTTAATGCACATAATTTAATTATTTTTTTCATTCCAGTCCCCCAAAGGGAGGAGGGTAAACTTGCATTTTGAATAAAAACTCATATATTACTAATCTTTGAAACATTAGTTTGTCTTTTCCTCATTTATGTGTGTTATTTGTTAATATTCTTCAAAGATTTTTTTTTTAAGATTTAAAGACTGTTTATTGAGTTTGGTAGTTAATATGATATCATATTCACTCTCTACTTTAGTGAAGTCTTTGAACTCTTAGTTGAGATTTTTTAAATTTTATAGTGCTACTTCCCAAATATGAATATTCTTGAGAATGTAAGGAACATTTTGTGTTAAGAGTCTTCATATCTTCTAACATTATCTCATGCCCTCTTTTCATTCAAAAAAACATTCATTGACTTATCGCATATAAAAGGGTACTTTGCAGACACACGGAAGACGCACCACAGTGAGAGAGATCTTCTATTCTTCCAGGTATATACAATCCAGGAAGACGCACCACAGTGAGAGAGATCTTCTATTCTTCCAGGTATATACAATCCAGATAGACATTTAAGCATGATATCATAGTTAAGTGGCTTGCTAATGATACAAATAACCAGTGATCTACATTCATTCAGAACTGCCTATTACATAAGAAGCGTATTCCTAAGCATATAATACCACAAGATAGAAGGTAAACTCCAGCTGAAGAGGTGTTTGAATTGGGCCCTTGAAGAAGGTTGAATTACAATGAAGAAGAATTATTTCCCATTTGGCTTCTCCATCTGCACAGATTAAGGTACCGAAGCCCAGGGTGTGGCCAGGGGAAATAAAGCAAGAAAGGAAAGTAATCAGAAGTCTGTGCTTAGTCCCCTCTGGGTGTGAGCAGGACATAGAGAGAAATGTTCAAGAGTGTTGTGAAAGAGAAAGAAGTACCTACCTAATAGACATCAAGAGGGAAGTGGAAAGGGAGACTGATCAAACTAAACTGGCCCATTGCCTCTTGAAGAAATGTAACTGTTTAGAACTGTGCCATGGGATTTTCTTTCTATTCATCTCACAGGGGAAGATAGCTTTTAGTGCTGCGTGCTAGCCATCTCTTGCTCCTTGGTCAGAGGTTACCTTCTCCAACTCATTAGAAATAAATGGAGCAATCAGCTTCCCTCACTGCTGATTCTCCTTCAAGGAACCCTGGAAATATACTCTATTTTCAAAAGTGTCATTGATAGAAGAGCTTCCACTTCACTTCTGGGCTCTTTACAGACCGTGTCATTTTAGAAATGTTGAAATATTAAAATCCATTCAATGTGAAGGTTCAGGGATAAGTTCCCTGGAGATTTCTCCCTTTCTTTTTTTTCTTTCTTTCTTTGGTAGTGCTGGGGATTGAACTCAGGGCCTTCCGTAGGCCAGGAAAGTGTTCTACCACTGAGCAACATCCCCAGTCCTTCCCTAGAGATTTTTGAAAACAGGAGTCACTTTAAAAGAGGCCCATGTAAGCCAGTGTGTGGCACATACCTGTAATCCCAGCTATGTGGCAGGCTGAGACAGGAAGATTGAAAGTACAAGTTCAAGGCCAGCTTTGGCAAACTAGGGAGAACGTGTTTCAAAAGAAAAAGGTTGGGACTGTAGCATAGCAGTAGAGTGCCGCCAAGTTCAATCTCGTGGAAGGAAGGAACAAAGGAAGGAAGGAAGGAAGGAAGGAAGGAAGGAAGGAAGGAAGGAAGGAAGGAAGGAAGGAAGGAAGGAAGGAAGGAAGGAAGGAAGGAAGGAAGGAAATAAGGAAGGAAAAAGAGGTAGATTTCTTGGTTCTTTAGGGTATTAGACTGTAATTATAAATCATCTCAATTTTGAATGGACACCCCTTTTATAAAATGAAAGTGACTATTTCTCAGTTCTTAAGAAGAAAAGGACATTCATAAATTCAGTCACAGTCAATGGAAAAAATTCTAAAAGCATAACATTGATATGAACTTTAAATAGTTTTTCCAGAGGAGGTATGCACATTAAAGAACCAATTATGTTCTACCCAAAGTTGGCTTTGTGTATATTATGCTTCTTCCCCTGGATGAGATGCATCATATTTAAATTTCTCAGGAAACATGCAAAATGTGCTCTTTTCAAGATATTTTTGACCTAGCTTCTGGTTACCAATATGCATTAGTAAAATCACCTGTAGTTGTTGAATAGAAGAAATATACTTCTTCCAAGTAGGTTTGTTTAAAGATTTGTGGATGAGGATTTGGATAGTTTCATGTTTCACAATGGAAATGTGGTTGAAACCTCTTACACAGCACTTTTTAATTGTGGTGATTATAAAATGATAAACACCACTCCTCACTAAGCACATCAATAAAGTATCACATGCTTTAGCATATTAAGGTATCTTGTTTCATTCCTCCTATCTCTGGTTTTGCTTAAAGCAAACTTTAAGAAGATATTCTATCTTCCAACTAAATATATTGATATTCTTTTAGGATGGCAAATTTTAAAAGTCTAAGACTGACCCTCTATCCAAAGGACTGTATAATATCAAATGTTTCCTTGGATATTTCATTGTTTTTCATGCACCATTGACAACAAAAATCAAATTTTGTTTCAGAAACGATTTCAAATAGATCTATTTCTGTTCTCCTGACATTTTAAACTTGCTTATGTAAAATTATTTCATCTTTCTTTATTGAAAGGTACTGAGCATTTCAAAAGTCATGATATCTCCCCTGGTGTGAAATGATTGTTGAATCAAGTTTAAAAATATGGAAGATGCTAACATAGAGAAATGGAATAGCTGGGCACAATTCTTTGTGGCATCCCTGCAGACAGCACCAGACAATGGCAGAGAATCTGCCCACAAAAGATAGTACCCATTTCTTGCCCAAATAGGCAGCATCAGAAAAACCTGGCTTATTTTTTTCCTGATAATCTACCCACATTTTAAAGTACACAAAATAGTTGTTTATCAGTGACTTAAAAAAGAAATTCTTCCAAGGTAAGTAACAAATTATATCAAGTGAAGAGGTAAGAAGGCCAATTTCTTTTATTTTTGCATCAGGAGTAAAACCTAGCATGAGGCTTATTGATGAAATTTGTGTGGGCTGACAATTTTCACACCCTGCTTACATGGGAATAATACATATTCCAGGTACTGAAATAATATGTATTACTGAGTTTCAAAGGCAAAGAAATGGTTCTGACAGAAAGAAATACAACCAGAGATAAACTTCTTTAGAAGAGGTTCATGGAAAGGATCCACTAGTAAGAGTCCCTCATAAGAACGATGGCTTGTATCCATTCAGTCCTATGAATGATAGCAAATAATGAATACATAATGGATTATTTGCATTTAGAAGAAAAATGATCACTTATTTTATAATTTTATATATTTCTTTCTTTTTTTTCCCTCTAATAATGAGGGTTGAACTCAGGCTCTGACACATGCTAGGCGAATGCTGTACCACTGAGTTACATCCCCAGCCTTTTTAATTTTATTTGGAAACAGGGTCTCACTAAGTTACTCAGATTGGCCTCAAACTTGGGATTCTCTTGCCCCAGTCTGCCATGTAGCTGGGATTACATGTATTCCCCACCACACCTGGTTACTGTTGTACATTTCTAATTCTAAGTGTTAAAAACTGAGAAGTTTCCTTTCTATTATCTCAAACCTAAACTCCTATATCTGCTTTGCCTTTTGAGAGGTATGCAAACTGGAAATTACTTTTCAACATATTAAGATTATTATTGAGGTTTGATCCTAAGGGTAAATTTTCGTGCACAGTGGCATGATTTGGCTACTATATATACTACTATGTATACTAATAAAAGTCAATGACTGGACTCTGGAATGTATCTGAGGAATTTGTCCTAAAGCCAAAAACCTGAAAATGATTTTTTGTAGTCAAACTCATATCAGGCATACTGTAATTCCTAATGGAATCAGGAAAAGAAAAAAAAAGAATATCATAAAGAAAGAATTATTAAAAACAATTGCTTGAACTTATAGAACAATTTCATATTGCTTCCATATCTTATCACTCAAGGGTTGGTGAGGGACACTGCAAGAGCCATTTGTAATGACACGTCCACCTTCACACACACCTGTGAAGAAGTTAGGCCATCTCCACTGGCGTGCTTTGGAATTGTGCCTGATACTCAGCTGCCTCTAATGGGTAGGCTCTTTCTAGACTTATACTAATTTGGGGGTTCTGGACTCAATTTTATATATCAGACTTCACTGAGTTTAGTTTACTTTGATTCTCATTCTGCTTTACTTGACTGTTTTTATTTCCAATGAAATTGGTAGTCAATACAAATATACTTCTCAAATAATGTTTTACCCCACAAATCCAACTTCGAGAAAACATTGCTTAGAAAGAGATAGCCCTTAGATGATATCATACCATGTCATGAGCTTGTGATAGATTCTCTTGGAATCAGCCATGACTTGTTTGGCAGATATTGCTCTGTCTCCCCACAAATTCCAAATCCCCTGTCCCAGCCCTAAAAAGCCCACTTCAGTCCTCAGAGCACTGATTTGTGTTGTTAACCAGGCATCCCTATCCTCTAGTAACCGAGTGCAACATCCTTAGCCAAATGTGTGACTTTGGGCAAATTAGTCACTCTCTGGACTTCATTGTCCTCTTTTATAAAATAAAGATAGCAGTAGTATCTAATAGGGTAAGAATTAAAGAGACAAAATTGAAGGAATCCAGGAAAGGAAAGATTTGAAACAATGTCTGGCACATGGTAAGCACTAGCAAATGTCAACTATCATAATCCCATAGATCTTTGTATATCATCCTCTTATAATTAATAAAGATATTTTCAGCCTTTCTTTCCTCCCTTACTTTACAGGGCAAATCTCATTTCTGTCTTCTCAGTTGTTAAGCCCTTTTCTGCATTCAAGGGAATGGAGAAGAGAAGAATGGGAAGGAATGAAGAAAGACCAGACACGCTTAGCTTAGATAGGACCCAGAACAATACAAAAAAGAAGTGAATTTATCTGGAAGATAGGAAAGAGGGGTGAGAGGAGAGGGATCTAGAGGTCAGAGAGTTAGTCCATGGACTAGGGATTTAAGGAGAAAATTTATGTGAAAGAAGGCAAGGGGGAGACAAATGCATGAGGAGGAGGGGCGGGGGCATGAGATGCAAAGGAAAAGGAGAGGAGAGGAGGAGAGGAGTCAAAGAGAGGCCTTAGCGGGCATGGATGGAATTCTCCAGCTGGAGGCAATGCTGTTCACTCTGGTCATTCCAGATCTGCAGTAAAGGTTTCAATCCCCCTCCCTTCCTTCTTTTATTTCCCCTTTTGTTTCTTTTGATTTATTTAGGGTGAAAGAGATGAGTGTAGTGTCATTGTTCCTCCTGACGAGGAGCGCCCTGGCCACCACGTCTCAAAGTTCCCTCCACAGAGGCACATGCCACATGCTCCATAAACAATGTGAATGCTGAGGCCAAATTTATTGTTTTAGGTCTTTTTAAAAAAAAATGTTCTGTAAAGATTATACTTCACTTTAATCCAGCAGCCCAATGGCAAACACCAGCTTACAGAGCACTTGAGACTTTTATTGTATTTGTTTTTTCCATATTTTTATTAATGCATTTTAGTTGTACATAATGGTGTGATTTGTTATATAACAGTATAATTTGGCCAGTATCATTCACCAGTATTTCCCCCTTCCTCAATCCTCTCTTCCCTCCCCCTGGTCCCTTTCCTCTACTCTACTGATCTCCCTTTGATTTTCGTATAGTATTTAAAATATTTTCAAACTCATGGTCTCATGTGTTTATCCCACAAGAATTTTGCACATGTACAGGCCAGAGAGGCTATGACTCATTTCATAAAGGGTGAAACACATGGCTGAGGGGTGTGCTAGTCCTCGAACTAATAAGATGCTGTGGCTTTTATATTCATTCTACTCCATCATAGTATCTCTTGAAGGTTTCCATGGGCATAGTGGGCCCATGTGATTTCTCTGCTTTTGGGGCTTCAGGAATTCCCTTTGCAGTTTTGTCAGCATTTCCTAACTTTATTTATGTCCTAATGGCTTCAGGTTTGTTTAGTCTCAGTGGCTAATTTTTAAAAGCTCCTTTTGGCAAGGGGCTAAGTTTCTTTCAGATGCACAGAGCCTGTCTTCTAGGCTACAGGTCTCCAATAAGTTTCTTTGCCCTGGTGCAGAAGCCTGACACTGGGAGTGCTTTAGTTTTCAGTTCTAGGAAGACTTGCCTTAGGTCATAGGACTGATGTGGGGATTAGAACCCACAACTCCGAATGTCCTCTCTGTGGTTTAGCCCTTCGAGCCATACTGCATTTAGGTTTAGTAATTAGCACTTGGAAAACCATTGAGGTCAATCCCATTGTGCCTGTGCAAAATTTGGGCTCATTTAATTGTCAAAACCTCTCACAGAACATCTCCATGTAGTTCAGTGTATTGAAAAATAAATTAAACTAATGCCATTATCCATATTCATTTAGAATAGGATGTAACAATATTATGGACAGAACAAAAATCTGTAATAGTCACATGTATGGTAAGGTGACATTCAGATGCATCTGTTTCCTCTCATAAAGTCACCTGCTGGAAGCCTATTGAGTAAATGTTAATGAATTTGGGTGTACCTTAGCTGCAAATGGATCAGATCTTCCTAATGTAACATTTCAGCAACCTGGATTCACTTGGATTATTCTGCTGATTTAAATTAAATTGAACACCAAAGCCAGTAAGATGTATTAGAGAGGAATTAGTTGTGCTACAGAAACATTTTAAGGGGGTTCTTAGAACCCAAAGAAGAAGGAGAAGAGTAAGAATATCTCTTTATATCCTTCCAGCTCACAGGCTGAGATGCATATTTAGAGAGATGGACATGATGATTCTGTTGTGTGAGTGGAATTTGCCATGTGACCTCCATTAATGTTTAAAGATTGCTCCATGGTTAATCTTTAAAACATCATACTAAAAGCATGCCATCAAGTGCCTGCCAAATTCAGTTTTAAAATTCAGCTGGATTTTAGCTAGAGGTGAGGAAAAAAAAAACATTAAAGATTTTGTTGCTGTTGTTTTTACTGTTTCCAAAAAAAGTTAAAACTTGAATTTCTCTATTTGATCAATCATTTAAAAATAGTATGCAATTGCCTCTCAAGTCAAATGAAACTCCTAAGTGGAGTCTTAAAGCCCCTCCCCTAAATGTGCCTATCTACGTCTGGAATCATATGCTGTACTTAAATCTAATATATTTAATTAATTCCTACTCATGTCCATTAACATTTACAGCCCATTACTCTGTAGCTCTTCATAGGTGTCATCTCACCATCATGAGAGTGTAAATATTCAAGAGTATAAAATTCATGGTTTCTGCTTTCAGTGTAGCTTCTCACAGCGATTTTTAAGATTTTTTTTTTCAGTTCTTGTACCTCACAATACTTGCTGACTTATTAATCTTATTAGGAGTTATGCACAGGCAATTAGCAACAAGTAGGAAATATAATTTTGACATTTTTTTTCCATTAAGAAAATTTCTCTGGGAAAGTGACCTTAACATGTTATGCTTGGTAATATTGGTTCTCAGATTGTTTGTGAACAAAAATGATTTGTTTTCCAGATCTCAAAAAGTGTTCCTTTCTGTCCTTCCCTAGTAGATACAAACTCACCAGTGGTATTTGAACCAAAGTCTTCTGTTTATCACTATCGTATTTTCAACGGGCTTTCCTTGCACTTGAGTCTTTTCCAAAATGAAGAATAACTTGATGCCTTCTCTTGAAGACCTCAACATGAGGTGGGAATTGCATGGTGTAGACCATAATGTTTGGCCCCCTACTGGATGGATTTCCAACACCTGAAAGAGCCCATCATCATTCCTTACTATAATCAGTAAGTAAGGAATTAATCTAACAATCTAATCAGCTGATTTTGTTTTATAGTTACTATTGATGAACAATACTTCTGAATCCTACATTAGCTTATGAACATGAAAAATATCATGGGATGGTTAACAGCGGGGGCATTTGTATTTTGGTCAGTGAAATAGTTTTCCACCTTTTTGTCTTTCGAAGAATGAATTTTTACTACAAACAAAATATCTCATGTAGAAAAGATACAAAAAACAAAACAAAACTGGAACAACTTGGGTGACGTATATATCAATACTATTAATAGAAATATGTGTGTATAGTATACACATATACATTTATGTAACATAGTATATACATATACATACTATATATATAGACAAACATATACTCATATATATAGTTTTCTAGTAGGTACATTACAAAATAAAAAGAACAGGTAAAATAACTTTAATGATAAATCTTAAGTCCAAATACTCAAGACATTATCATTTTAACATATAATCAATACAAAAAGTTAATGAGATATTTAATATTCTTTGTTTTCATTCTAAATCTTCAAAATCTGCTTTTATATTTGTGGCACATTTGAATTCAGACTAGCCACATTCAATTGCTCCATAGCTCCGTAGTGGCTATCATATGAAACTGTGTAGGTTTAAATATACCATAAATAGGGGTTAAGACCACTAGGACTCACTGGATTTAAATCTTCAGTCTCTATCCTCTTTCCATAGGCTAGTTAATTAAACTTTCCAAGACTCGGTTTCTTAATATGTAAAACAGGGGTAAAAGCTGGTCCTACCTCTGTAAGTTGTCATGAGGGTTAAATTAATTCAAACTATTTGACAAATAATGAATATGTTGCATTTGAGGATTCAAAGGGTACCTTATGGCTGAGAAAATTGCCTGAGCCTAAAAGAGCATTTGAAGAAATGCATGATACCGAAGTTGTATTTCCATGTTATCGTATTTCATTGCCCTGTCATCTAAGTGTGCCATTCACAGTGCTTACTTATTATTGCTGTTTTGAGCTCATTCTCTGTATAGGGTATGATCTTGCCTTCTTTGGGGAGTAGTCTTTCCTCACTTTAGGTGTTCTGTTTACTCTTGCTTGGTTAGCCAAAGGCTTAAATTAAACTAAGATGTAAAAACTAAGACTGGCTTGAGCTATTTGGAGAGTCTAGGCTTTTTCTTTGAAATAAAATAACTTAGATGGATAAAAAACAGTGATTTTCTGTAATCTTATTGGCTGTAAATACTCAAAAATACTGAAGTTATTTATGTTCGCATTTGTGCAACTGTTCTGCTAGATCCAGAGGAAAACATGACCCATTTTGCTAGCACAAACTATGACTACAAAAAGTGGACTGGCAGTTCTTGTTTTCTTTAGAATTCAACATATGATGTTTTGGAGACTATATCGAAAGTCACAATAGTCACATAGCTGCCAACCACCTATCAGAAGCGCCAGTCCACATTGTTCACAGGAAACAGTAAAGACAAGCAAAAATGTTAGTGCAATCAATATTGTAATTGCTAACCAAAGGGACAATACTAATTCATGACCACAACAGTCTTTGAAGCTAGCCAGAGACAAAAAGACAAAAGAAACAAAACAAAACAAAAACCTAAGAGTTTATTCAGGCTGGCTAAGGCCCATAGAGCTATCAAAGGACAACCAAAGCCCACAATTACTATTCAGGTCCTGTGGAGACCGGGATATGTAGAGTGTGCTGTTCAAAGGTGCTGCTTTCTGTCTGCTACAGAATTTCACAGCTCCTTTTAGGCCACAGGGTGTTGTGCAAAAATGATCACTGACATTATTTCAGTTGGTAAGAAACAGCTAAAAGGTCCTGGTAGATATTTGAGGAGCTTGAGAGTTTTCTTCAATTCCCTAAATTACATCAAAAATATTAAGGGCTAGATACGTTAACTGGTTGTTCGAAGTCTGGATACAACTTTCTAAGGATGTCCAGGACTCAAAGACAGATCTACTCTCCTGGCCTCCTATGCATTAGTCTTTCTAGCTTCCTTGCTACTCTCCTTGAATTTTTCCGGCAAGAATATCTTTCTCCTCCTTATTTTAGCTGGCATCCTAAGAAGGGGAGAAAACCCTAAAACAATATTAACAAAGAATTCATTCTTTAGAGAATGTCCCAGACAGAGAAATCCATTCAGTCATTCTCCTGGGCCTTGATTTATAGTGGGTGATCTTGTGATTCAGTACTCCTCACCTGTTGGCAACCTCACCAGAGGTATAGTTTAGATTTTCTATACTGTACGGTCTAGTTCTGGACTGTTCTGAATTAGCATACTGAACTTCACGCAAGTCCTATGAGAGTTCCTAAAATTCAAACCAGAATGTATCTCAGGAACTAAGAAAATGTAAGTCATTTAAAATACTTGTTTATATTGAGAAATTTTTCAAGTATAGAAATTTTCTGTGTTTCCACCAGATTTAAGTGTACCCTATGTACAGAGAGGATAAGTTCCTGAATTCACAGCTAGTGTAAAAATTAATTTGTTTCTGAACAATAGTTTATTCTCACAAGTACTAAGTCTGTAGGCAGCTGTGGAATAGTAACTAAAAGTTCTGGATTTTGAATTATAAGAACTGAGGTTAAGTCTGACTAGTCACTTATTAGCAAACTCCATCTAAAATGTCTATGATTAGGATTAACTAAAATAACTTATGTATGAGCATCATCCAAACTATAGAACTTTGCACAAATGTACGGTTTTAGCATTTTGCTCAAAATCTAATACATATTTACACTTATATGTTGAAATAATTCATATTTATATAATGTATTTCCTATACGATAAAAGATTATGTCCAGATTGGAAATGTTTATTAATAAGCTTCCTAATTTTTGTTACCCATTTATCGTAACAAGACAGTTACCTTATATATGACTTGAAATTTGCCTCAAATATTCAACTGACAGTGACTATAGCTATCAGATCCACTGTTTATGGTGCAAAAATCAAACTAAACATTTATAAAAATTTCTGCAGAAGATTCCAGCTAATGAAAGCACCATTTGTGGTGTGCTAAAACATGCGCACACATAGGTATTGCCCCATTTATCAGACATGAGAGCTAATTACCTCATACACCACTATATCTCTTCCACTCTCTGCATTTCAATTCCCAATATTAACACATAGGTGGTCAAGCTGACCATCGAATAGCCTGCATGAGCATGAATGCATTAAATAATTTAATGTTGGAAGAGTTTATTAAACTGCCACATTCTAATCAGCATGCGTACCTGCCTTCATTAATTTTGCACTGGTCCATGGTGTGTCTCTACAGCCAACACGGAGAGCACTAATGTTAATAGGAGCTCTTAACAAACAGGACCAGTTAATCAAGGAAAATTTACTATTAACCACATGACCATGCATACTGCAATCTAATTACAATCAGATTTAACCCTCGCCCTGCCACACCCATTTAGACATCTTTCTTATTATTTGTCAATGAAACTACAGAAAATAGGATATCATTATTTCATTACAGTGAGAGAGATATTTGCATCTGCACATGATTATGAACATGAGAGGGCTTTCTGCATGGTACAGTCCCGTGTTGGAGAGATTTAATTTCTTTAGCTTTAAAGATCATTGTGAAGATGTCCCTGTTTCTGTCTCCTAAATATTTTTAATTTTCTGAAAATATCTGATTACAAAAGAGTTTCTCCAAATGAACACTAATACTTTAAATCAGTTCAGGTGTCCTTCGGTATTTGGCAAGTTACAGTCACTGCTACGTAAATGGTTGTGGATATAATCCTGATCATTTGGTTTGACTGTTGAACCAAATAATCTCAGATAGTACTGTTAAATCTGATAAGACAGGAGACCCAGCATTTAACCACATTTAGTTATTTCAGTATACTAGAAAAACACCTGCCATGATTGACTGGTTGGCATAGTTAGAAGAAGTACATAAAAGCCAAAAGAAAATTTGACCAGTTTTTGTTTGTTTTTGCTTTTTCAAGTTGTGTTGGTGCCTGTTTTATTGCTTTGGGTTATGTAAGTTTGTTTTGATGATGGATTTCTGTTCTGGTGATTATGCCAACTGCAGTGAGGGAGTTGCGACTTTTTGAATTAGAGCAAGGAAGAGAACTTTGAGAATTGGAAATGTCAATGTTGGTATTTATGAATTTTCAAAGAAAGAAGTTGAAACACTTTTTTGTCAATATTTGGACTTATGATCACCTTGCTTCCTGGCATATTGGACCACACTGAAGGAACTAAAGAAACATCCCAAGAATTTGCTAAGAATTTCTATTTGACAACTGAAAGGACTTTTAAAAATACTTTCTTGAAAGACTCAAATTATCCTGCTTTAGACATTTCTCTTTGTTGGGGCTGATAAAGACTTTCTCCTTATGGTATATTTTATTTTATTATAGACCAAATTATCCTGCTTTAATTACACAGACAATGCCAAGTGTTAACAATGAGATCAGATGAACTATGTGTTTTTAGAGAGACAGTTTGGGTAGAGAATTTTTTTCTGAAATCATAGCACAGTGATTCTTCATCCATATTATATTTCTCTCCTGTGATTCATGAATTTATATCTGAGTTTTATAATTTTACTTGTTAGAAAGTAGCCATAATAACTAAGTTTTCTCCACACCTTATGTTGCACTTTTACCTGTTGGGATAGCAACACTATGAAACAGAGTTCATTTGCTAGTCTTCTCTTTACAGATGAATGGTCCACAGGAACCTCCAACTTGAATGTAGTCTTGGAAGAACAGATAGAATGTGATTATAATATACAAAATTGAATGCAAATAGTCAAAAACCTGTATATACTTTGAGGTAATGGTGAATTCTTAATTTCTCTAATTCCACTCTGAGGAGTAAGCAGACCAAGGTTGGAGCTGGCAGGCATGGGTGTATAAGCTACAGACCACTGGGGGGAAATAGGATGGGGATCCTGAAGGACTCAGGCCATGCTTCTCTAAGGGTTCTGACTTAAGAAGAGGCTGAAGAACATTCTCATGATACTATATAAATCCTAAGAAATTATGCAGTAATATTGGTGTCAAAGAAAGAAAAATCATTTTGAATTAAATAAAAAATAATAGCTAACTTGAATGGTATAAAGTTTTCCAAAATGACTGACAAAGTATATTAATAAATCTAAATGGAGACTGGGGCTTCATATTTAAGGTACCTTTTCTTGGGGGGGGGGCTACCAGGGATTGAAGTCAGGATACTCAAATACTGAGAAACATCTCTAGCCCCTTTTTTGTATTTTATTTAGAGAGAAGGTCTCATTGAGTTGCTTAGCTCCTCACTGTTGCTGAGGCTAGCTTTGAGCTTGCAATCCTCCTGCTTCAGCCTCCTGAGCCACTGGGATTATAGGCATGTGCCACTGTGTCCAGCGAGGTACCTTTTCTTTGTTTTGCGAATATACTGTCATGTTGATGTTTTGACCAAGACCTGTCTGGGGACATGTCTGTCTAGGCAAGCTATAAGTTAGGCAGAAAATAATTGTGTAAATAGTTGGGAGATTTAAATTTGTTTCTAGCTCTGCTTAATTCCCCCATCTGTAAAGAGGGAGTGGTGGACTAACTCATCTTCAGGAACTTCTGAACCTGTTAAATTTAAGTGTATGAAGTAATAGAATGTAGGAGACAATACAGGAAACAATTTTCTGCAAAAGAGCAGGAACCTTAGATGAGCCTTAAAATTACATGTTTTTTTTAAAAAAAAATGTTGTCCAATTCCCAGTCTCTTGCTTTTCTTCAATTCCTTACAAAATGTACAAAGTCCACACCGAGGGATGATAATGTAATAGTACTCTATATGACTCATAAATATAATTTAGTTTGGAAATGTCATATGATAATCCCACCTAAAACCCTATTCATCAAAGGCCTGAGCTGTCAGGTTGTGATGGTGCTTTGATTATTTTACACATTATTTACACAAGAAAGAGCCAAAAGGCATATTCCACACGTGATTTAAGAAAGAAAAAGGGCTCTTTAAAAAGAAGTTTATCCCTTTCACAAATATGGTTAATTCTGAAAATGTGAATGAATGGGTATGGTAAGCTGGCTGGGTGATGGTAAACATGTGCACCAACTGTACCATACATACATGTAGACACACAAATACCCACATACGAACATACATTACCATTGAACATGAGAAAACATTCTGATGACATATAAAAGCAAGAAATATGAACAAAATAAAATAACATTCGCCCAAAGTAGTATGGAAAGTGTTTGGGAACCAAGATTGACAACTGTAAGTTGATATGACATTTGCTTTAATAACCCCAGAGGGTTGGGGCCAGGAGCCAGGAAAGTGGAGGCAGCCACAGAGAGATGCTTTGGTGAGCTCAATGTGGGGTTTACAGCCTCACCTGTCATCCAGGAAGGGCAAGTCTCAACAGGAAACACGTTCAACCTCCCCTAAGTGGGGAACCTGTGTTTCCCAGGCGGGGGCGGGGGGAAGGTATGTCCAAGAGGGCAAGGAACACCCTGTTCCTTATAGATCTCTGATCTGCTGCATTCTGTGTGTTAACCAAAGTAGCCCAATATGCTGTATGCAATTCTTCTGACTCACAGGAAAAAGAGAGGTGAAGGAAAGAAATTTCAATATCTCGAATCCCATAAATGGAAACTACAAACAAATAAGCAAACAAACAACAACAAAAATCACTTTCATTGTTTTCCCTGCATCTTCCTTTCCTCTTTAGTAACTGCAATTCATGATGATCTTTCTCTAGAGAATAGATAAGCAGTTTCAGGTGGAGCCCAGAATCACACTTGTCCTTGGGTCAAACTTTGCTGGGGTAACACAGCAGGAAATATAGACTAGTTCCTGTACTGTGTAACTAGTCTGACAGTGTTCCAGTTGTTTAGGATATTTCTGGGCCCCCAAAGAAGAAGAGCTACCATATGAGGTTGACTTCGCAAAGGGGAAACTTTTAAAAATTCTACTGCAAATCTATGAAGATCCAACAAACAATATTTTTCACGCTATTCATATTGCTACCTTAGGAGAAGCAAGGTTGGTTCAAATATCCATGCAAGATGTAGGATAAGATTAAGTTCTCTGCTTAAAAACTGGCTCCAAAATACTAAAAAGAAAACTGCAAACTGGATTTTAGTAAATTTATGCAGTGACTTCATGATGTGGCATCATGCCAATTTAATTAATTGTTAATAGTATTCACTGCATTTAAAAATAATTTGTATTTTCTTACTTTGTAAAAGTTTCAATGGTATTATGAGAACTCACATAACAAATTGTGAATAAAGCGAGTCACAACTTATAGCCAAATAATTTTTTTAAAAAATTTACAAACATCATTAAAACATCTCAATATTAGGTTTATTAAATATAGGTCATGCATGTATTTTTAAAAAGTACTGATATGTGATGAGGCAGGGCCTCCAAGTGTAAGAGGGTCTGAGGCGAAGGGGGATATGAAAAAGATAAAAACAAGAAAAAAAAAAAAAACCCTGGGTGAAGATCAACTGTAAAACAGCTTTATTTAAAGCAGCTTTACTGAAGGGACTGATGTTTTAAGGAACTATTTCTGGGAGAATTCTCTCAAGGTGACAAAGCGGCATTCTTTATTCTCAAGCACTCTCAATTGAGGGCATCAAGCTGGTCTTGAATATCTGCAGTGATGGCAGATGATTATCTGAAGCCCTTGCAGCAGGGCGGCTCTCCCTGCTGGCTTGAAACAGCTCTTGGACACCCGGCACTACCTGGAACACAGTTGTTAACAGTAATGATACACTAGACGGGGGCTCCCTTTGACTTTCTAGATTCTTCACCTGAGCTTTTGTAAGCTTGCTCCACTTTCACAGAAAGCTGTGCAGCTGCATTTCTCTCTCTCTCTCTCTCTCTCTCTCTCTCTCTCTCTCTCTCTCTCTCTCTCTCTCTCTCACTGCTCTGCCTGTCTGGAAGGCAATGCCGTTCTCTCTTTTCCCTAGGGCTGGACACGTCGGCAGCATGAAGGAGACATTCCCCAAATCAACATTAGATCATTTCCTAGAGGAACCGCCTCAACTGGCAGGAGCTTTCCCCTTTTAATTTGGATTTCATCTTCACCCTAGCAATCTGGGATAAAGAGTTGGGTAATCTTTGTTTACCTCAGACTAGCAAAGAAAAGGAAGATGGTGTTCCTGAGCCCAGACCATGGTATCCATCTTGATCCTGAGACAGAAAGCTAAAGTGAGGATGGTATTTTCTTAAACACTCACTAGGAGCCACCACACAGTTGGATCGTTCTGAATTGTATTATGTATCAGGCTGGAGTTGTTCATCTGGATGGTACCAAGTGGATAACTGTGATTCACATTGTTGCCTCTTTGGAGGGTACAACCCTCTCTACTTTTCCCCCTTATCCTCTCCCCTCAGCTCCTCTTCTTTTCTCTCCAATCTTTCCTTCTACTTTGACTTGCTTTGGGGCAAACTGCTAATAGAAATCTTTGTCTCTCTCTCTCTCTCAGGGTCTACTTTCTTCTAGAAAAGACTCATTCTTATAAAAATCATGATAGTTTGACAAGCTGAGGGCAATTACCTGATCAATATCAGTCAGAATGAGAAGCCCATGATGGATGCCCCTCTGGAGTGAAAGAAAAGCAGCAGAGACATATTAAATTAAGCCAGTCTCATTTGGCCCATCACGAGAAGATACTGAAGCAAGGTAATTTGACCTTTAAAAAAAAAAAATTGAGAGATCTGCTTCATCCTAGTATGAAGAAAGGTCCCAGACAGGGTAATTAGAGAATTTCAATAATTGCTGGTTTTGCAACAAAGGATTTTTCTCAAGTCCCTTTGGATCTCAAACTGCACATTAAGAAAAATTAGCAAGCCCATTTCTTCAGTTCCAATTGAGTAGGTGGGGATATTCCATGGGCAAAAGAAAAAATGGGAAATGAGCCCTCGTCAACTCCTCAGACACCATAAGTCTTAACCCACTCTTTTCAAGTTGACAGGTTAATAAATAGTTTAATTATACTTTTAGCTTGGTACTTCTTCTGAAATCAAGCTGTTTCTTTAGCTACAAAGGCAATAGATCTCAGGTATTTAGCTATCATTACATTTCATTGGCTCAAACCATCACAAACAACAACATGCACATTCAGAGGAGTTCACATACCCTCAGATCCTCAAACAGGTATGAAAGGTGAGCTCTCCCTGGGAACTGTTCATAACCCTTGGTGCTTAGACAGTTATAGAAATGAGCAACCTTTTAAATCCTTATTCAAATCATTTTCCTTCCCCTGTAAAAATATCTTAAAACATGTTTTCCCAACTCTTTCTTCTTCTGATCCAAAGATCAGTAGCCCTGAAAAACACCAAACAAAAACACATCAAAACTAAACATTTGGGGCATTCTGGCATAGAAAGCTCGCTCTATAGCATCCAAGAGTCTGAGGGACTTTTAAGAGGCTGTCTTTCTGTTCTGTAGTCTCACAAAGTTTTAAATGCATAAAAATTACCTGGACAGCATAATTTATATGCCTAGGTAGGCCCCAAGAATCCACGTTTTTGTGAATGTCCTCAGGTGACACTATGCTGGTGGTCCGTGGACTACCTGTTAGAAACACAACCTCAAGTTCTCCCTTCCATCAGCCTTCTGGCAGTGTAGAAAGTACACTGGCTTAAAGTGATGAGAATCAATCACTTTTTGCAAAAGCTACCATGGAAATGGACTCATTCAATCAAGTAACACAGTCTAAGGCTTTGATGTTCTGTCACTTTCCTATTAAGAACTGCCACTTCTCTTTCTCCAGCTAGCAATCCCTTTGTTTTGTTTCAAGTCTGTTTTGCTTAAAGGTATTCCACTTATAAAAGTGTTCTTAGGGACAACTATGAGTTTTTATTTTCAACATTTGCCAGCAAGTATGTATGCCTCTCCATTGACAAGAGCTGACTTCAATAACCCAGCCTTCCCCCCAAGTGTAAGGCACTTTCTTGCGTGGAAAAAGATACATTTGTAAATTACTTGGTTTCCTTCAGAGTAAAAGCCAACATTCCTGTAATGTCATTGCCTCTATTCTGCCTCTTGCTCAATCTTCCCAGATACCCTGGCCTCTTTGTAACTCCTCAAGAATGCAAGGTACTCTCCCAATTCTGGAGCTGTATGTATTCCAGACAGTTTCTCTGTTTAGGATCACCTTAGCACGATCTGTATTTTTCTGCCCTCTCCCCACCATAGTGTGTATACCTTCTAGCATACTGTTTAATCTTCTTTAAAAATAATATTTAATTTTGGTGCCCCATTCAGATTATAAAGTCCACAAACGTCAGAATTTTTACCTTTAGACTGATAGAGGTAACCAGAACAGCGTCTGGCACGTGGATGAAAAGAGTAAGTCTAATCACCTATGGTAGTTTCCTCTTCATAAGCATTGGTGGTTTTAGTCAGCTTTTTCACCACTATGACTAAAAGATCTAACTACAACAATTGTAGAGGAGGAAAAGTTTATTTGGAGGCTCACAGTTTCAGTGGTCTCAGTCCATAGACAGCCGGGTCCATTCCCTGGGGCTCAAGATGAGGCTGAATATCATGGTGGGAGAGTGTGGCACAGGGAGGCAGTGCATGATGATCAGAAAGTGGAGAGAAAGAAACTTCATTCACCAAATAAAAATATATACCTCATGGGTCTCCCAGTGAACCACTTCCTCTAGCCACACCCCACTTGCCTCTAGTTACCACTCAGTTAATCCCATCAGGGATTAATTCACTAATTGAGTCAAGGCTATAGTCCAAATCATTTTTCCTCCAAACCTTGTGTTGTGTCAGAGGTGAACTTTCTGGGGGACACCTCACATGCAGTTCATAACAATTGCATCAACATATAAGAAAGATTAGAAGAAGCAAGGGTTGTAAGGTGTGGACATTCACATAATATTCAGATTCACATAATATTCAGTTTCATGTAAGTTTATATATGAGTCAGAAACTACATTTGATAAATAGTAATTCTAAGTGGGTCTTAAGTTATACTACAAAGATAATTAACTGCTCAGGCTACTTCTCTATTCAACTGTTTCAAATTCTTTGACATAAATATTGGTTGCTGCTATAACCATCGAGGACAGGGTGATCAGAACAAGGAGCCAACTTTAGGGAAAAAAATTGAATGTTGAATGAATGAAAGCCATCATATCATTATCCAAATGGTTTTGAACATATATTGTTAAGAACTTGATGTTACCTTGGCATTTGGACACACTGTTATTGGTGTTTATTTTTTCCAAATATATAGGAATAGCTATTTTTATGAAGAACTCACAATGTGTTAAGCATGAGGTTAAGTGCTCCATAAACATCATCTCCCTATTTCTTCAAAACAGCCCTATTAAATGTAGTGTCAGGATTCATTGGCTTTCAAGTGACAAAAATTCCGACTTAAACTGTTTTTAATACCAAAATAATGAAACAAAAAAAATTTATGTTGTTCATGTACCTGAAAAGTCAAAAGAAGGAAATGTATTGCTACATGTTCAAATGATAAAAATAACATAAGGAAAATAAAAATATTGTATTAATTTAAAAAACAGGTCAAACAATTATTCCAGATTTATATTCATAAATTATAATCAGTTTTAAACCATATCTCACCATATTACAAATATTGCAGAAAAAAATATTTTTTCAGTATGTATTATCTTTCAATTTTTTTCTCATAAAACTTCCTGAAATTTCTAAGTTACATTTTGAAATTTAAAAATTGAAATTTTTTGACATCTCCATCTAATATTTCTCTATATGCCATAATATTTTATTTTATTTATTATTTATTTTATTTTATTTTATTTTTTAGTTGTAAATAGACACAATACCTTTATTTTATTTGCGTATTTTTATATGGTGTCAGGGATCAAACTCAGTGCCTCATGCATGCTAGGCATGCGCTCTGCCCACTGAGCCACAACCCCGGCCCCCCCATAATATTTTAAATTGAGGGAAATATTTTCCACATAAATGTTGAGATATCAGTAACCTGAGAGCATATTCTGTGAAATAGAAAATACTCTCAAATCTATTTTTTATATTGAAATATGTAAATAGTTCAGGCCAAATATTTTCACAGGTACTGTCTTTTAAGGCCTTTCTTTGACAAATATTTTTACAAGGCAAAACTCGTCAAATAAGTTTTCTCTTTTTATGTTTCTATTGAGAGTTTTGCTAGATATAGATGCTATAAAATCTTAAATTGTCTCAATTTGATTCAATTCCAGTATATAATATTGTTTATTCAATTAAAAGGAGGAATTTTATCAAAAGGTTCTTCCCACAATTTGAGCTATTCTATAATTATAAAATTTTACTTTCATGATTTTGTTTATTCAGTTCCTCCTTTGCTTTTGTAGGGATAAATTTCATCACTTTGTATACACTTTGTGTTCATAATTGCATTTTGCTAAAGGATTCAAAAGATGGAGATGTTTGCATCTCCATTTGTTTAATAATTTGATTAAAGTTTTTCAAATAATTTTGATCAAAATACAACCAAAATTTGGGGTCACTTATAAAAAATGTACAATATCTTAATGGGACAAGAAGATTAATTTTAAAAGCAGTTTTTCAAAGGTACAAATATTTATAAATCCCATTTGATGATGGATAGCAAAGACGGAAAGCTTATATTGCCATGTTGAAGTAATTTTTTCTTGTGTTCATTATTAGTGTTGTCACGTGTTGTTGCTCAGCAACACTTCTAGTTCCCTGATGAAATATCTCAATCCATTTGGACATAATTGTGAATTAAGTGTATATCACAATCAATTTCAAGTACCTATATACTACAGAAGCTTTTTAATTCAGTAAAAACTGTTTTTACCATAGCATTGTTCCTCTCAATTTTTATTTTTATTATCATAGCAAGACAAATAATTATGGCTAATGTTTTACTTAACTGATTTCACAATAGCATTTGCAGTAACTTCAGGTGCTTCATTTACAACAAAGTGAAATTACAAAACTTTCCTTTGATTCAATGAGTCATATAAAAAAATCAAATAATTATTGGAATGAATTGATTTTCTACTTGACACTGGTAGGAAACTAACATGACTTCTTCAGTTAATGAGCTCAACATGTTAACAGCTAATGCTTTACTTTCAACTCATGTAAAAACAAAACAAAGCAAAAAGGACTTGGAATTAAAAACAAACACAACTAATTTAATACAACAATCCTTTGATCTAAATGAAAAGTCATGGTTCAGAGAGCGATTTGTAAACATACATTCTGCAGCTGCATCAATTAAATTATCTTTTGGGGATCAGGCTTTAAAATAAGCACTAGCTTTTGAAATAGATATTGATGCTTCATCAGCAGATTTATGCATTCTGATTTTCACATGTCTGTGATATCATCTGTGGTCCCTAAAGTAAGAAGTAAATGTTGATAAGCCTATGGGCAAGTTAAACATCAACATCAATATGAGAATGACAAATCAGCACTTTGACTTCTATGTAGTAGATCATTTTTAGTTCATTGCCTTTGAAATACTTTATTTCAAAAATTGAAAGCAAAGGTATCGTGAATTAAGTATATAAATAGTTGTCAGTCTATATTAAGTCATAACCAAACCTAAGTGTGTTCAGCCTATACATTTTACACTCTATGGAAAGACTGTGCCATCTTGCTTCTGCATAAATTTCACATGCATTGAAATCATATTTTTGCTGATTTCCCACTGGCATTAACTAGCAACCTGGTGGCTTTATGAATCTCATAGCTTGGTGCTCTAGTACAACAAATGCTTGACAGAAGTGGCAGGATGATATTTCCTCCAGTTCCACTTAAAGAGAGAAGAGTTCGCTATCCCAGCCATTTGCTTGCAAGCCTTCTGCACTCTTCCCTGAAAGGGAGGTCTTGGTGACACCCTATTGGGAAATAGGAGGGATAGATTGTTCTTGGTCATTTTCATACTTTATTACATGACAAAGTGAAAACTCAGCTCATTGCATATGTTTCTCACACACACTGCTAGATGAGATGATGCCAAAAGCTAGAGTTACAAAGTTGAAGCCTACCAGATGGATTCTCCATTATTTTAATGAAACAGGAGTCAGGGTCTCCTAATGCCAAAGCAAATGAAACATCAAATAAGCTGACATAAATTGGGCTCTAGGCAAACAGAATGCCTGGTTTCTCTAAGCTCTGGAAACAGAAGTGCACAATAAGGAGCAGAAGCAGACTAGGTAGGTTTCAGTAAGCACGAGGTCGAATGGACATGAGAGTAGGGGAAGACAGCCAAAGGCTACTCCACACAGAGCCATGTAGGCCACAGCAAAAATTCTGCCTTTGAGTTTACATAACTCAGTAAACCTTTGGAAGGACTGATTTGATGAATGATTAGAAAGTCATCTAGTTACCATTTGGAGAATCAACTGAAGGGGTGAGAACTGAGGCCTACAGACCTGCTAGGAAACCATGGCTATTGTCAATAACAGGTGATTTTTGATGGTATTTGCACTGGAATGAAATGTGCCGATGTCATGAGAAACGGCCCAATTTGGACAATGTTTTAAAGTATATATTACAGAATATGTTGATGGATTGAACATGGGAAGTGAGAGGGGCAAGGATAGATCCAGTATTTTAATATTAGCCTCTTGATGAACATGGGTGCACTAGATATATAAGAGGAACATTGTAAGAGGAATAGTTGGTGGGGGGAACTAGGGGTTCAGTTTATTTGTAAATGTTAAGTTTAACATGACTATTAAACATCCAAGTATAAAGCTGAGTAGGTATTTAGATATATGCATTGTGGATTGGTTGCAGCAAGGATGTAAGTAGGAAATCGAGCACATAGAAGTAGTATTTATAGCCAGAGGAATGGAGAGCATTACTGAGGGAGTGGATGTAGAGGAGAGAATTGCACACTGAGTCACAGAGCACTCCTGGAATTATTGTTCAACAGATAAATAACATCCAAAAAGTGATTTTTGTTGCAATTAATGCATTGTTATTAGTGTCTCAAAAATACCACGTGCTGCTTGGAAAACGGAATAAAAATAACAAACCAAATTCATTGCTGTATGAATTGTTTTTAAAAGTTAAATTGTATAAAATGAAGCAGTTCAGGGGAGGATTAGGAGACTTAGGTTCTTCTCCAACTTTCTAAAGTAATTTTTAAATCTTCAGTGCTGTCTACAGTACTTAGTGAGGGTCGCAACCTAATAAAAATAATAGCTCTCCAACTCTCACTTTACTTTCATTTTTAATTCATTTATTTACATAGAAAATTAAATATTATAACATTAATGGTCCTGAATGGCTAATGAGATAAGACAAATGCCTGGAGAAGTATTGTCAATTTGATTTGGAGATCTGCCTATCACAAGGGGTATATTTCTTATCCATAGCCATAAGCCCAATTTAATCAAAAAGTGGTTTTCCTTGGACGTACTAATCAGTAGTTAGTTGATGCTTCAAATGCTTTGCATAGTAATTTATTAAACATCTAATGATGATTTACTGATAATGCAAGAGGACAGGAATGATTCAAAGGACAAGAGAAAAGAGCAAACCAAAAAGATACAGAGATCTTAAAGACAGAGGCTATTGGTAAACAAAAATAATATATATGAAGGTCTTTTGGAATGAAGGGTGGTAAAAGGAACCACCAAATGTGTTTAATTATGGAAGTAACCCACCTTGAGGGTTCCAAATTGGAATTCTATTGTTAGCGAGCAACTTCATATTCCATCTTACCATTGTGTGGTCAAGCTAAAGAGCCTCTGATTTGGGAGCAGGAAAGCCATTGAGCTGATGCCACTTCTGAAATCCTATGATCAGTCTCCTCAGTGCTAGACAAGAGTGAAAGAGAGAAGAAGGAATCAAATATTTTTCTTAAATATCTCTTCAATAATGGTGTGGATGGTGATATCAATAATACATTACATTTACAAAAAGCTTTAAATATTATTTAATTGCCATAAAAAATCAATGCGGTAGACAGGTTATGTCTGATTATCTTCAATATTTCCACTTCATAGAGGAGGAAAATGTTACTTGGAGAGGGTTTGTAATTGTGAAGGGTCACACAGTTTGTAAAGCAAGCATAACCTATCATCTGGTCCATCTGGCCTTTTGTTGTGTTCACTTTGATGCCACCCAGGGTGACCATAGTCCTGTGCAGTTCTAGCCACTGGAAATCTGTTGCTAATGTGTTATTCCCTGAGCTTCATCTCTTTTTAATTCCATGTCTTATAGTTTCCTTGCCATCTATTCTTAAAGCAAAGGGCCCTAAGAGTAGACTTGAATTTTCTTTAAAATTGCATTGAACTTGTACAGAGTGGATCAAAATTGGATTTGATTGATGAATATAATTATCCCAAATGAGATCTTTTTCTAAAATCAGCTAAATGTGTTTGGATAAGGGGAAAAAAAGGGAGTGGGAGAGACTAACTAGCAAACTCAACTCCCAAAAACATGAGAATTATACCTAAACTTTGATAGGCTCTGACCAGAGTCTCCCTGCTTTGCCATATATCCGGAATGCAATGTCAAGAATCAAGACTGCAGTGGCTCAGGAGGCTGAGGCAGGAGGATTGTGAGTTCAAAGCCAGCCTTAGCAAAAGTGAGGTGCTAAGCAACTCAGTGAGACCCTCTCTCTAAATACAAATATAAAATAGAGCTGGGGATGTGGCTTAGTGGTCGAGTGCCTCTGAGTTCAATCCCCAGTACATCATCATCATCATCAAGATTGGAGCCAGGCATGGTGGCAAAGCTTGTAATACCAGACACTCAGGAAGGCTGAGGCAGGAGGATCACAAGTTCAAAAACAGCCTCAGCAACTTAGCAGCCCTGTCTCAAAATTCAAAACAGAAAAAAAGTGGGGGAGGGCTGAGGGTGTTGCTCAGCTCTTGTTAAGCACTTCTGGGTTCAATCCCTGGTGCCTAAATAAATAAATAAATAAATAAATAAATAAATAAATAAATAAATGGTTGAGAATATGGTTCAGTGGTGAAGTGCCCCTGGGTTCAATCCCCAGTACAAAAAAAAAAAAAAAAATTCAAGACTGGATATAAGGATACATGGTCTTCACAGTGCTTTGCTAACTCCTCAAAGTCGTCCATATTTCTGTGAAGATTTCTATAGTTATGCTTTCTCAAATGGTTCTCCTGTGGGGCTGGAGTTGTAGCTCAGCAGTATAGAGTGCTTTCCTTGCACGTGTGAGCCATGGGGTTCAATTCTCAGCATCACATATAAATAAGTAAATAAAGGTTCATCAACAACTGAAAAAAAAAATGGTTCTCTTTTGTTTTTCATTGAATCAGCATTTGTTTCTCATTGAATCATCTGTGCGTGGTCAAGCTAAAGAGCCTCTGATTTGGGAGCAAGAAAGTGACACCAGCTCACTGGCTTTCCTGATCCCAAATCAGTTGCTCCCAAGTCCCTTTCTGCTTCTTGTGGGAATTAAAGTGAGACTACCTATTCACACAAGAGCCATGAGCCTATTCTCCTCTTAGAGAAATTAAGTTAGAAACTGAATGGCAGTTATGAGTTATTTTACCACTAATTACTGAGAGTTATTTTTCTGAGTCATCTGATGAAAAAACAATACAACAAAGATGTAATGAGAGTCAAGGTTCATCCACCGTAAATTGCTACATAAAATTCAAAATACTATATTTGTATTTCTATTTATCAATTATCTACATTATATTGTATCTATTTATATCAGACTATAAAGCACTATTATTTTAATACTTATTATCTCTCAATTTTATTAGTTATTACTATTTCTAGCATTTACATTTATAACTAAATGATATATCTGGTCTTCTATTTACTCATTATCCATCAATTTAAAGAGTATCTGTTTATTCCTAACAGCAGAAGTGAGAAAACGAACAAACCAGTTTTTTTATCATGTATTTTTCTCTCCCTCTTGTTCCAGATTCAAATTGCTATGATATTACTTCATTTTTTTATTAGTTACACATGACAGTACAATGATCTTGACATATCATACATTTGAATCAAATGGGGTATAATTTCTCATTTTTCTGAGTGTACAGGTTGCAGAATCACATCGGTCATACAGTCACGTATATACACACAGCAATAATAATGTCTATTTTATTCTGCTGTCCTTCCTTTCCCCACTTCCCGTCCCTCCCCTCCCATCACTTCTCTCTACCCAATCTAATGTGACATACTTCTTTTTCTTCCCCCTCACATCATCATACATGTATTCTGTATAACGATGAGGGTCTCCTTCCATCTTCCATGCAATTCCACTTCTCCCTTCTTTTCCCTACCACCTCTCTTCCCTATTTAGTGGTAAGCTTCTTCTCATGCTCTTCCTCCCTATCCCATTTTGAGTCACCCCCCCTTATATCAGAGAAGACATTCAGCATTTGTTTTTTAGGGATTGGCTAACCTCACTTAGCATAATCTTCTCTAATGCCATTCATTTCCCTGCAAATGCCATGATCTTGTTATTTTTTAGTGCTGAGCAATATTCCATTGTGTATAAATGCCACATTTTTTTTTTTATCCTTTCATCTGTTGAAGGGCATCTAGGTTGGTTCCACAGTCTAGCTATTGTGAATTGTGCTGCTATAAACATTGATGTGGCTGTGTCCCTGTAGTATGCTCTTTATAGGTCTTTTGGGTGTAGTCCGAGAAGGGGAATAGCTGGGTCAAATGGTGGTTCCATTCCCAGCTTTCCAAGAAATCTCCATACTGCTTTCCAAATTGGCTGTACCAATTTGCAGTCCCACCAGCAATGTATGAGTGTACCTTTCCTCCCCCCACCCCCATCCTGGCCAGCACTTGTTGTTGTTTGACTTCATAATGGCTGCCATTCTTACTGGAGTGAGATGGTATCTTAGAGTAGGTAAGCATTTTTTTTCATGTATTTGTTGATTGGTTGTATATCCTCTTCTGAGAAGTGTCTGTTCAGGTCCTTGGCCCATTTGTTGATTGTGTTATTTATTTTTTTGGTGTTTAACTTTTTGAGTTCTTTGTATACTCTAGAGATTAGAGCTCTATCTGATGTGTGAGGGGTAAAAATTTGTTCCCAGGATGTAGGCTCCCTATTTACCTCACATATTATTTCTCTTGTTGAGAAAAAAAAAACTTTTTTAGTTTGAATTCGTCCATTTGTTGATTCTTGGTTTTAACTCTTGTGCTATAGGGATGAATTTGGGGCCTGACCCCACGTGATGGAGATCAGGGCCAACTTTATCTTCTATTAGACGCAGAGTCTCTGGTTTGATTCCTAGCCCCTTGATCCATTTGGAGTTAACTTTTGTGCATGGTGAGAGAAAGGGATTCAATTTCATTTTGTAGCATATGGATTTCCAGTTCTCCCAGCACCATTTGTTGAAGATGCTATCTTTTCTCCATTGCATGCTTTTAGCACCTTTGTCTAATATAAGGTAGTTGTAATTTTGTGGATTGGTCTCTGTGTCCTCTATTCTGTATAATTGTCTACTTTGTATTTAAGTTGATGATAAAGCTGAAAATAAATAAGCATAGATGTAGTATCACCATAGTGTAAATACAATTTTCAGAAGAACCAAGAGGTTGAATCCAGGCAAGCACATGTTAATCTGTGTTGCTTAAAGGACAATGGCAAGTCTGGCCGCAAGAGTGAAGAGAGTCTGTCTGCCAATCTGTTCTTCCTTGCTTTCTTAATATGTGCTTGCTATTTGGATTATAGCTTTCATTGCATCTGTTTGTGCTTAGAATTTAATTTCCTTACCAAGAGAGGGAAGGGTGAATGATTTTATCTTACCAGAGAGAATTTTTAGTTTCAGAATTATGCAATTGCAATGGAATTGCCTTGCTTATTATGGACAATCTTTATGTAACACTCACTAATTTTACCCATTGCTCATTAGGCCTGCTGCACAATTATCTTCTCTTTACATTGTTCTGTGTTAGTACCATAGTGCATCAGTTCTGTAGCTTATACTTTTCAGGATCCTTATTTTGTTTTGCTGGAATACATCCTTAAGTAATTTCTTCTTTATGTTTCTTTTTTGTTTGTTTGTTTTTGTCCTTAAGAAAATGTCTTTTGAGTTCTCCAACACAACTGATAGCCTGGCTAGAGGCTTAATGTTGGTAGAGGTTGAAAACTACTAATTTTTACTCCTGATGTGTAAAAGTGTAATGCCAATTTGATTTTGATGCTTGGTGATCAATTTTTTTCCCCTCTAGGATGTTGTTGGATTTCTCATTGCTCCTAACTTTTGAAATGTCATGCAACTGCTCCTAGGATTTCAATTTGCAAAAACAATTATCTAATAACATACTTTGATCTGTTGGGGATGGAACTTTGATCAAAAATTTTCTCATAGTTTCCATTCCTTTATTATTTAGTTGTGAGAGATTTTTCTCATCCTCATCTCCAAGATCACCTCCAACAAGTTCATTTCAATCATGTGCATTCATTACTGCATTCTTGAATTCTTCTACTGATTGTTTTTCACACTTTACAAATCTTACTTAATTTCCAAAAAATCTGTTCTGCTTTTTGATTACTTTCTTTATGGAGTGGATCTAATTGTGCCTATAGATACAATATCTTCTTTAATATATCTCAAGATACCACTTAGTTTTTTGTTGTTGTTGTTGTTTTTTTTTTTTTTTTTTTTTAGATTCTCTTTCAAATCTAGAGAGCTATTTCCCTAGGGTTCTATTTGATTATATACGGTAGCCTTTTTTTATGCTATTGTTTAAAGAACTGTTTTAACATGGATGGATGGGGACCATGAAGTTAGCATGTTGATGACAAGGTTTTTGTTACCATTTTTTTTTTTTTGTACTGAGGATTAAACCCAGGGGCAGTTAACCCATGAGCCATGTGTCCAGCCCTTTTTTATATTTTACTTAGAGACAACTCAGTCTCACTGAGTTGCTTAGGGCCTCAATAAGTTGCTGAGGCTGGCTTTGAACTTGCCATCCTCCTGCCTCAGTCTCCAAGCCACTGGGATTACAAGCCTTTACCAAGGCACCACTTCTCTTCCAGGTGAGGCCCCCACGGCGGGCAGTGCTTCGGACCATCAGCAGGCTTCCCTGTGCAGTATTGGCAGGAGGTTCAGTCCTCCTAGTGTTGTCCCTGAAAGGGAGAGTGTATCCCAAAACCAAAGTGATTTCTTCATTTCTGTGCTCGCCTGAAATTGTCTGTTCTTACTTCTCCCAACTCCATCACCACTTGGATATACTATTATTGTGTGTTTCTAGGGTTATCTCTAGTGGTGGTCTCTTTTCTCTAATCCCAGCCTCCCAGTAAGGGCCATCTGAGGTAAAATTAAACACTGTTTAAAAATCAGTTCTCAAGGTCTTAATTAAGATGGAGGCAAATACTGCTCTGGACCCTTGTGGGTGGTGGAGAAATCAACAGTCTGCTCTTTTATAGAAATCCCTTCATTTAATTGGACTGAACCATGCACCAAAGCCCACTCCTGATCTTCATGCCTGCCAACTTCAGGACTGAATCTGCCTGAAGTTCCCTGGGAAACATGTCTCCCATCTCATTAGATTGTAATCACTATGAGAACAGAGATGAACTCTCACTCTCACTATGGACTGAGAGCCTATAAACTTGTCCATCACATAGTTTGCACTTAATAAATATTTGTTGAATGAATGGATGCACAAACAAATGAATTAATGAATATTGATGTATTCCTTTTGATACGTTTTCATTGTTATTTTAATGAATTTTTTTTTTTTTTGAAACGTGAACAGGTGCTCAGATTGCCATTTTCCAATTGGTGGAATTTTTTTTTTTTTTTTTTTTTTGCCAAGAATTGAACCCAGTGGCACTTAACCACTAAATCACATCACCAGCCCAGCCCATTTTAAAATTAAGTTTGAAACAGGGTTTTTGCTAAGTTGTTCAGGACCTCACTAAGTTGAGGCTAAATTGGTAGAATTTTTAATGCAGTCATTAAAACCATAACTAAAAATTTTATACAAAATTTATGACATAATATTACATAAAACGATTAAAATGCTTACTTGTATGCATACTATAATTACTGCTTCTCAGATATTATTCAGTTTGTGTGTGTGTGTGTGTGTGTGTGTGTGTGTGTGTGAGAGAGAGAGAGAGAGAGAGAGAGAGAGAGAGAGAGAGACTGGGGGGTGGAATCAGATAAACTTGAATTTAATTTGATGTATTTAATTACTAGAGACTGAAGTTCATGTATTTTTATGTTTCAATTTCTTATAATATTATTTTTGTAATAACAAAAATATCAAATTAAATTAAATGCCAAAGGAAAGAGATGCCACAATCTTCGTGGCTAAACTAACATGAAAAAAATAATTTACCCTGACAATTAGAAAGGACTTCTAATATAATCTGTGAAACCTGTTTTTGTCATTCATATAATTTGCTCTCCCACTGACTGCTCTTCTACCCGTCCTCACCATAAAGATCCCACCCCATTCCCAAGCCTTTAACATTTTTGCAAGACACTCATTATATCCATTCACTGAAAACCATTTACATCAGTTTTCCTAGACATTGCGCTAAAATCTGGATCCAAGGATAAATAAGGGTCTCTATATGGTTTTTTGATTAAAGTCTAGTGATGCTTCAATGGAAAATCAGAAGATTTCCTAGGTCCTTCTTTGTGTATTTGCTGACCTTTCAGAAACCCTCAGTGACCTTCATTGCACCTTTTATTGTACATTCATGTAATTATTAGAGTTTAATTTCATAATTACCAAGAAAACAAGGGTGAAAAGTGAAGATAAGAAGGGGGATGGGGTGACCAAAAGGACAAAACACAAAGGAAGAAATGGAAATTTCTATTGAAATAGAAATTATGTTATTGAATCCAGCCACATAGGGAAATTTGAGAGAAGTATCCTCCTTGGGCAAATACAATCAAAACAATGAAAATTCACCATCTACCATACATCTTTTTTTTTTCCTTCTTGCAAATCACACACTCTTATTTTGTTTTTATATTCTTATGGATGTTTCTGCCTATTTTGTGGATCATTTATTTGTTTCTGTATATTGCTTTGTATCATTGTTTTTATGTAAGTGCCAAAATGAGAAAGTCCAATACATTATGTTCAAAGGGAGAGTAAATGGGTGGTTTTGATTGAGAGTTTAAGGGACTTTTCTATATTAAAGTTCACATTTTATCTCATGGATTTAGTGCAATCTATTCTGGTTCCCATGGAAGTGTTCTCTCTTTCTGGACTAAGTTCTGTATCAATGAGGCTCCCGTATTAAGCCACTACAGATTAATATACCTTTAATGGAATTTCCTTGTGGATTTCTACATTTGCCATAAGCTCAGGTAGTTAAATATCATCTCTATCCACTCAGTCACACCAGAACCCTGGGATTGGTTCTTGACACCTTACTCTCTCTACATCCCTATATCCTACCTGACACAGGTCTTACTAATCTCACTTTCGAAGCAGATCTTGAATCTTACAGTACTCTTATTTCCACCATCAGCATCCTGATCTTCTCACACATGAATTAATGAATAGCTAACTGATTTCACTTTCCTCTGTCTCTCTTGATCCCTTTAGTCCACTTCCAACATTGCAATGGTAACACTGTTTTTTCAAAAACTCCAATTTAACCACATGGCTTACCTGGTTCAATCCCTTCGGTGACCTCCCATTGCTCTTAGAACAAAACCTTAAATCCTCAGTGTGCTCCTCACAAAGTGGTCTCTGCTAATCACGCCTTTTCTTTTTTTTTTTTTGAGGGAGGTAGTAAAAGCCCTGTTCTTCTTTAGACCCTTTGGATATATTTTTTCCTTCTGTTCTTTAGTTAAATAAATCTGATGTATGAAGCAAATTTCTGATTAACTGGCATTCCTCAGAGAAGTATTCTTGGACTTTTTCTCTGCTCTGTGGGTCCCTCATAGTAAACTTACTTGTAATTTAACTATTTTAGGGGCTCTTTGGCTGTCTCCCACAAACTCTTCAACCCTGTTAGCACACAAATCATGTATAATCTGTTGCCGTATTCTCCATGACTAGAACATTGTCAGGCTTAGAGAAGTCACTCAAAAAATTATTTTTGGTGAGTCAGTGAGTGATGATGGTCCTTGGCCTTGCTGATATGGCAATGGATAACCAGGTCCAACCTCTGAGATATTGGCTAGCTTAGTCCTACGGGAGCCACCTGGTTAACTTTTTCTCAAGTTAATCTAAGTATTTTTACTTTAGGAGATTTTGTCCTTAGGCCATAAAGGCATCTCTCTACCCTAGAATTAGAGAAAGGATTCATGGCTCCTAAAACAATCCTGAGAAATAAAACTCTATTTCAGCATAAAGAAAGATAAGGAAAGATGACCCGATACAACAAAATAGCAGATGCCCATTTCTGTCTTTTAATTGGAAAGGCAGCATGCGTGGGTAATATGCAATAACCATTTATCAGTGTGCTAACAGTGTTTGAAATTCTATTAGGTGACATGATGAGGAAGCTCAAGATGGATGGAGTTGTTATATGTTTGGTGTCTTGACTGTGCCTGCCAGAGCCTTTAAAGTCAGTTTAGTGGTCTATTAATGTGTCCATTATGAACCCAGTTTCTTACCTTAGTCATTTTAAATCTCATCTGTCTCTAACTTAGTATATGTTATTAGCCCAAATTCAAACATTTTATATCAACTATAATTCCTAGTTGTTAAACTGGTTTTGACTTATTGGTGCCACATTAAAACCTTAATAGGTGAAATAATTGGCTCTCCTAACAATTTGGAGTCCTAGAAGCCCATGAGTGAGTGCTGTTTCCAGATACCTGACAAGCTATGAATTAGGTCCCCTCCACCCTCCATTGCATCTCCCCACACTGCAGATTTCAAATTCTCTCATTTTTCCCAAGCCAGTCCTAATTGCATCTTTTAAACCTGGCATGCCTCTGGGGAAACAGTTTCTAGGGCTTCATAGGGCGATCTTCCCCCAGGGGCAGCCAGCATCTATGTTGATGGTACAAAATGAAGGGCTTAGTTGTTCTTACTTTAGAGGGAAGAGCCTGAGGCCATCCTCAGGGAGAAAAGGGATTCGTCAAGACTTCTGAGTACTCTGCAGCCCTGTAACTTTCCAAATCCTTCTTACATTTTATCAGCATGAATGAAAACCTACCTTCCCATCAACTTGTATACCTCTCCCACCTGTGTAGGAAAGCGCCCTCACCTTCACCCATTGCTGGGCAAAGTCAACTTTCTCCCCACAAAATGGGCTCCTAGGCACAGTTCTCCTTAAGTCATAATCTTTCAGCCAAGAGTCAGCCAACCCAATGCGTGTCTAAGTGCTAAAGGATCAGATATCTTCCTTCCTGGGCTCTTGAACCTGTTTATCCTCCTGGCCCACCTGCAAAGTCTCTCGTGCATCTGTATCTTTGAGTGTTTCTTCCCTCTCTAATTGAGAGAGGCGAAGCCTTCTGGGGTGCAATAAAACTGCTTTAGGAAGGCAAGAAACAGATGGAAAATAAATGGGTTCAGGTGCTCCAGGGACCCGAGTGCTGCTGCAGAAGGCAAGCAACAGAGCATCTAAACAGCAAAAGAACATTTGATTTTTGTCTCTTAAATTTTGCATTGGGGCTGAGAAAGTTTCAAGATGAAGAATTGGAGATTCTCTCCTTTGTGCAAAGGAGAGAATAGACTGGATCCAGTTAAAGCCAGTTGATCTCTTTAAGAAGAAATTTCCTGGTGGATCTAACCTGTGTGCAGGATGAGAGGTGAACTGTAAACCTGATTCCTGACAAAACAATTCTCCTCCAACTTTGAGAGCTATTTCATAGAATGGTGTCTTCATAAGATTCAAGCAATGGAATTCAGGTAGAATCTAATACTGAACTCAACACTTGCTGTTGGCTCTTTAAACAAGCCAAATTCCCAGAGCCTTGGTTTTCTAAGTTTTAAAAAGAGAGCAATAAAACCTTTGGTAAAGTTTTTGGAAGTATGTAAGTATACATGTAAAATATTGGCAAACTGTTGTTATTTCAACATCAGCGCATGCTTACGGGTCTCCAATTCCCTACTCTGAGGCTCATCCTCTCAATTAAATGATTGCCGTGAGATCACATCCATCATCACCCCAGTTCAGATTTCTTAGGATGAATGTTGTCACTGAGTCTTGAGCCTTAGTGAATAGTGTTCTTGCCAAATGTGCTGCTTCCAAGACACAATTACTGATAAATAGTGTTTGTTAGGGCCTCACTGTTCTAAGTGACTTCAACTTGACTTAACTTTAAACTTGACTTAAACTTACTCACTTAATCACCTAACCCCCACCATGCTATAAGGAAGATCCTGCTTTTACTCCCACTTTGCAGATGAGGAAAGTGAGACACAAAGAAGCTAAGTGACTTGATCAAGGGTCAAACAGTAGAAGAAAGAACTGAGATGCCGGAAAAGGCCAACTGTTTCCAGTACTCATATCCATCACCACTAGGAAGGGCTGCCATTTGAAACAAAGAGAGAAGGTTTGTCCTGGCTGCTGGGGCTGTCTAGCTAAGTATAAATCTAGCCTCATGCAGAGCAACAGGTCCAATATATTTTTACTTATACACTCTCTGTGCTATAACTTATATACAATGGCTCAGGGCAATGGGGAACATATCCGCTGAGGTTTACTGCCTGGCAGTCTGAGATTTATAACCTGCATATGGTGGTGGTGTGTTTTTAACATCCTCCTCATGGATATTTTCTTAGCGAGATAGTAAGTTTCTCAAAACTTGGGATACAGCTTTTTATTCTCTTGCATATCCTTTACTTATAACTCTTTGGGGCTCAGTAAATGGCTTTGATTGACTGCATGGATTGAAGGGATTCTGCATGGTGGTCACAATGGCTTTATTTGCAAAGCATAAAAGGGTTAACGGCATGGCTAGCTGCTTAGAAATTTTTTATTTCAAGTTCTGAGTCTTTACCTTTTAGCCTGGTTTTATGTGACAGCAATCCAACAGGTATTCAATGGATTTTTTTTTTTTTTTGAGTACTCACCATCGGCAAAGACCAGTGGTAGGTACTGTGGGGACAAAAACAAATAAGACACAGATCCTGCCCTCTAGGAACTGGCAGTATAGTAGAAATTACATAACATCATGTCTCCAAAGGAATGGGAACCTAACTGGAAGAATCTATAATGGCTGTTAAGAGATGGAAGGAGTTATAGCTGGATTTTGTAAAATGCAATAAGAAACAAAGTCCAAGAGTTCTCTTCTTGCCAATGAACAAGGGCAGAAATTTAAGCTTGATACGATGTATCCATCTCAGGAGAAAGTTTTTCTTATTTGTACCCTGGCACTTCATTAAGAACCATTAGTTCTTTCAAAAAAAAAAAATTCCACAGAATTTAAGAAAGGGAGAACTTATGTTCTCATGATGTGCTTCCAATGGTGATCAGAAGAACTAAACTATTAAATGCCCTGAGTGTGCAAAGCAGTGTGGTAAGCACTTTTAAAAAGTATATTATATAATATAATCTTCATATCTAGTACAAAGAGTCTTAGAGAAAAAAGAAACCTAGTTTCAGAAAATAGTAAGTTGTTCATCATTATGCAAGAAGAGAGAGGCAGAGCAGAAATTCAAACCCAGGCCTGTCTGACTCTAAAGTTCATACATTTGTATAAAATATATCTCATTCTGTCAAATTATCCCAGCCTCAACCTGCTATGAGTTCTTGTTTATTGTTCTCTGTGAGTGTTGCATTTATAGGATAATGCAAAACACCTCAACAGCCGGAGTTTACTTTTATTCAATGTGTTTCAAAGTTTCACACTAACCACCTATTTTTTTTCTTTTCTTTTTCACCCCAAAGTTTTTCTTTTTCTTTTCTTTTTTTCAACTAGAACTCTTCAACCTTCTGTGATCTCTTTATAATTCCCTTTAGAATGCATAATTGTGCTGCTCGATCAATTTGTTAGAGGCTTTTGAAGTGTTAAAAAAACTACATTAAAATTATTTTCTTTCAGGTTTTATGTTAATGAACATAGGTGCTATTCAGAGAAAAGTCAGAGTGTCAAGGGAACTTTAAAGTTATTCATACATAAACTAAAAAAGGAAACATCTTTAGTAGAGGAAAAATACATTTAATGAGTAAGTACGGCACACAATTCCTCCTTTCAAAAATGTCAGCTCGTATTGAACCTCCATTCTAGATATCTTACAATTACTTTGTCAACAGAAGGTAGAGTAGTGATGGATGACGCATTGGTTCTTGAAACCAAACTTTCTGTGAGTTACTTAGGCTGAAACTAAGTGCTTTTACATTCCAGTCTTATTGATGATAGTGGTTTTATATTTATCACCCTGTCATTTCAGTTGACTGTATCAGCCCCTTTGCTGTAAGAATATGGACACTAATGGAGGTGTGTCCTTAGTGCTCTGGAGGGTCACAGATTCATTCTGGAACACAGTCAGGGCACAGACTACTTTGCGTGGAAGCTCAGAGGCAGTTTTACCCATTTCAGAAAGGAATCAGTGGAGAGTGCCATAAAAGGCCTTTGGAGATTGTGTTCCTATTGGCTGTCTTTTGACCATGACCCATCCTTGTGGTGCTGTGTACAGAGGCTTTCGGCTCTCACTAATGGAGCGTTACTATTTTGCAGCCGTCCCTATAATAGGAAGAATTCTACCAGGACCTTGGCAAGTCTGGGACCTGATTGCAACACTTTATTTATAAGAAATTCTGTCAAGAATCAATAATAGTCTTGGGTCTCAAGTTCTTTCTTTAATAATACTTTGATATGATTTGTCACAAGCTAGCCCAGAGTATCCACCAGATTTTATTACTTAGCTTGCAGCACAGTGTCTTATCTTTGAGTCATGAGATCAGCCATGGGGAGACCTTTAAAAAGCTATATTCTTTACTGTTTGGTTATTACAGAAAGTCTATATTACTCAATAATACCTTTTATAGGGTGTGCTGTCACATCTTCACACAGATGTTTAACCCCAATGTAGATATACTGGATGCCTGGAGGCCATTTTAGTGACATGGACATTGTTTTTCATGATTGGATGCCTGACGTATCAATAGCAGCATGAACAGAAAGAAAACAGAACTGTACCCCCCCAAAAAAGAAAGAAAGAAACAAGAAAAAAAACACAACCACCACCGTAACGAAAAATGTTGACTTATTTTCCTAGCCTGACGTTTTTGACCAGATCTCACACTAACCATCCATTTTGACAGAGATTTTGTTTAGAGTCCAAAGTGTTCGAATTTTATTACCTGAAAGCAGCAGAAATTTGGAGAAGTCAATTTAGATGCCTTTCTTGTGCACGATCATCTCCTCGGGTTTCACTGTACATCTCAATAAACACTATCCTACTACATCAGCAGCATGCTATAAAGCCCTGGCTCTAAATATGTTTTATACAGCTCAGCTGCAGAATTCATATTGTTATAGCTAATGCCTATTGGTAAATGCTTGTATTGTTACATGTTGTATTTACAAAACTATATATTGTCAGCCTACAGTTTTGTTTCTCCAATCTGTGTTTTCCTCTTTGGAGCAAAAGAGCACAAATGCACTAATACGGCACTATAGACAACACACACACATGCAGACAGACACGCCGAAACCCACTTACATACATACACAGGCACAAACCGAGATGTTAAAATGGTAATCATTTTGAATTTTGAAATTAGAGGAAATGAGGGAGAAACATTCCTTGGAAAGTTATTATTTTAGATCTTTCATTCTGTCTCCAAATTGGTACTAATTTTCAATGTAGATTTAAGAAAATTGTTGGTATGTGAGCAAACATTTTATTTAAAAAGTTTTCTATTTTGCTCTGTGGCTGCTGCTGCTGCTGCTGCCAAAAAAGGTTGTCCTTAGAAGTCCACCTGGTTTCCCCAGCAGCACCATTATGGTTAAGTGAGCTCAGGGCTCTGCTTGGGGCTTGGATCACGCCATCACTGTCAGAAGACCCCCTGACTTTGTGTTCATGCTTTGTCCAGGTAAGCAGAGGTGGCAAAGCCAGGAGGCAGTGATGGTCACTGCAGCTGGCCATGACAGGCTGTTCTGAGAACTTGGTCTCCTCTTGCGAGGTCAGGCATGCTGGCCGATCCTGAGACTGAGCATGCTTCCTGTCTTCTACTCATGTGTTGTCCTCACATGGGTCCTGTTTTAGTCAGCTTTTTCACCGCTGTGACTAAGAGACCTAACAATAACAATTTTAAAGGACAAAAAGTTTATTTGGGGACTCACAGTTTTATAAGTCTCAGTCTATTGACAATGGGGCTCCATTCCTAGGGGTTTGAGGTGAGGCTGAACATCATGGTAGAAGAGTGTGGCAGAGGGAAGAGGCTCACAATAGTGATCAGGAAGGAGAGAGTGTGAGAGAGAGAGAGAGAGAGAGAGAGAGAGAGAGAGAGAGAGAGAGAGAGAGAGAGAGAGATCTCCACTTGCCCCTAATACCCCACTTTCTCTAGCCACAGCTTATTTGTTATTTTTGTCAAAACTTTCATGTTGAGATGTTTGTAGATTCACTTGCAACTTGAACAGATAACACCGAGGAATTGTGTAGAGCCTTCACCTAGCTTTCCTCCATTATAACTTTTTATATAAGTTCAGTATAACATCACAAGGAGAATATTGGCATTGGTGCCCATCAGCAACCTTGTTCAGATTTCAACCAATTTACATGCCCCCGTGCATGTGTATGACTCCATTTAATTCAATGCTGTTTTATTACATGTGTAAAGTCTGACCACCACCACAGTCAACATACAGATGGCATGTTCATCACAAGGATCCCTTGCAATATCCTCAGAAATCCATTGCCACCTCCTTACCCACCTTACTACCAAACCCTAGCAGTCACTAATCTTTTGGGTATTTCTATAATTTTGTTATCTTAAGAATGATATATAAGTGAAATTATTATAATATATACTAACCTTTTGAGAGTAAACCTACTTAGTTTTGAAACTTCTACCCTTGAATAGAGTATATTTTGTGTGAAATCATTCATTGATTCATTCATTCATTCTAATATATTTGTAGGCCACCTAGAACCTGCTAAGTACTATCTAAAGTATTAGAGATACAGCAACAAACTAACACACACTTCTATATCAGTCATATATTTTGGTCATTATGCATAGTGACATATATTGCTTTGAGCTATTTCCTTTCTATACTCATCCTAGCAATAGATTACAAGTTCCCTGAAAGCTGAGAACTCCTTACACAAGTCTGTTGTTTTCCTTTGCAAAGCCTGGAGGGGCAAACTCTTACCAAGAACATAGACCATAGATTCGGCCTACAGGGAAGTATCTATGGAAATCTGCTCCATGCTCCTATCAAAGGGTCTTTAAGGGAATACTCCACTCTTCTCTTCATGCATGCGAGGAGCCTTGCCCTGAACAATGATATTTAAAAAAATATATGCATACCAGCTTCTTTTGCCATCCCTATATCTTTTAGCTCTCTCTCTTCCAGATACCTCAGTCGGTCTTGATGCCTGTCATTCAGCATAAGTTCAGTCTTGCTATTGGCTTGTGCAATAGACGCTCAACATCTGGGTAAAGATTTACACATTGGGAAAGAATAAGGACTGTTATCAGGTAAATGACAGGATCGTCCCACTTATGGATTGCCCTGGGATTTATCTGACATCCACCTTCCTTCATTAGTTCTTCTCTGCTTATGCAGAGGGCAAAAGAGTAAGTTCTTTGTTTCTCAACCCTAAAGATTCTTCTAGGACTCTCAAGTGATCTTATGATGATTCCTCAATCTGGGTCAAAGGGGAGAAAAATGAACTCAGTGACTTGATTAAAGGTTTAGTGGCCTCCAGAAATAGGTCTCCAGCACATTTTGGGCTACAGAAACAAACAAACTTCCAATATGAAATATGACCATTATCAAGTTCCCATAGATTCCTATTGAGGAACAAACCAGGGGAATTGAATTGTTTCCCAGGTGAAAAATTTATTGAATACAGAATTGAATTTCCCAGATGTAATTGTTTAAATTGAGTTATTTTCCTTCTGCCCAATTACAAATCTATCATCTCTTTATTATGTAACAATTGTTGACAAAGAATAGAAAGCTAAAATCTCACTGAAGAATGTTATATTCATTTTTCTATGTAAGGGAACTTGTAGAAACCCCAGGATACAATGTTAATTGGTTCCAAAAAAAATATTTCCATTGTCCCGATGGGATGTTCAAAAGGAGAATGTAGTTTTTAATCTCAGCACCTCTACAATATTGACTTGGCACAATAATCATTTACTGGCTTTAAAATGATAGAATGAATCCCCATTAACAAGTGCTGCATTAGACAGATGAGAGCTGAAGTATTTTGTGAATTTGAAAAGATCCCTTATTCAATGTCATCTATTCTGAGGATTGAGATGTTGGCACAGAAGAGGCAGGCACATTTATTGGTAAAGTGAAGTATGTGAACCTTTATGCCTGGGTATTGATAAATTAGCTGACCTTGCTTGCCACCCAGCGTGCATCTTTTCTAGATCTTGTTTTAGGAATCACAATTTCATTGGAGGTGAAGTGGACTCACGACAGTGAAACATTTTTATGGCCACTAGTGCACAAAGGAACTTTTAGTAGAACAAAATGGGCTTAGCCTATGATTCATTTGGGCATAATTTCAAAGGAAACTCAATCCTAAACTGGTCACCATTTTCCATATACAAGACATTTTACTCTCTGTCCATCATTCAGGGAAGAGATACACAACCCACCGAGAAACAGGCTTCTCTATAGTAGAAACATACTTGGACTTCTTGATTTGATCTGTTCTTTTTGGTTGGGATTGTAAAGGGATAAACTATGTCTACTTTAATGGGATAGAGGGAGATATACCCTTTTGTCAATCAACAGATTCATAAGTCAGGTAGAAAATCTTGCTTTTGGAAATTTAGATAAAGTACAATTAAGAATTGGTCAACATTAATGGATTATTTGACTCCTATGTGTTCTGGAAAGATTGGGGAAATAAAAATTTTCAGAACAATAAACCAAAATACAAAGTCATCTGATATATTTTTAGCAAATTCTTTTACTTATAACTTAGAAGCAAATAATTATAGCATTCCAGAAAATTGTTAAAGGCTTAGTAGGAAAAGTAAAACATTTTGAATCCTTGAGTTATCATAATTTTGTCTTGGAAGGAATTTAATATCTCTGCCAAGCCCTGGAGGAATTATACTGGAAGAACAATGGATGCTTATGAAATTTAGATCTCGAACTTACTGAGGCTATTTCCATTTTAGACAGAAACTCAATGTCTTTAAAAATGAGGCAAAAGCTAGCCTTATCTGTTGTTATTATAGTCAAGGTCAACGAAGTTTTCTGAATAGATGTCCTCATGCAGCATCCACAGAGTAGTTATTGTTTTGTTATTTTTGTTATGATGACCATCTCTATCCAGCTGATGGATTAAGAATATGTTCATGAAGGACAAAATAAACCTAGGAGAGTGGTTCTAAAGTGGAGTTACTGGGGATTTGTTACTGAAGATACAATTTGAATTGCCAAGTGCTTATTTCCATTCTAAACAATTGTAGGAGAGTAAGAATATGCCACCAGATTTTTGGTGAGAGACTTCTTCATGCCTGTGGAAAACATATTTCTAGATTCCTTGTCAAGTAATTGTTTATAACTAACTGAACTGATTGAATCTTTTATCTCCTTTTTTTAAAGTCATGCTTTTGTTTTTGTATATAAACACGACTAAGTAATTAATATGCATTCCATCTTTGTAATATCCAAATGACCACAATATTATTTTCACTTCCATTTTTAAAGAGATGGTACAGAAATCTAGAAAGAGCCTAAGTTCCTGCCAGACATAGGACTGGCCACCTACATCTTGCTCCAGTCACAACTGCTATAGGTCTGGCTTTATAGGCAACTAGATTCAGTCCTACCTGAAATAATGACCTACTGAGATTACAAGAGGAAAGGGAATTAGGGCAACTTTGTGTGCTAGGCAATTTTATGTAGTAATTCATACAACTATTACAACTAAAAAATTACATTATATCTCCATTATGATAGCTGAGAAATAAGAATCCAGAGAAATTAGCTTATTTTAATGAAGACACTGCAATCCAGAAAGGTCATCTAACATCATATAGATAGTAAGTCAATGGACTAGCACATGTCTCTCTACTTCCAAACTCCAGGCTTTTAATAATACTCTACTGGCTCAGCATTCAAAAGTAAATTTTAAATATCTCTATATTACCTATCATGTGACTACTCAGGTTGATTGGGAAATGAGGGGCAAGAAAACAGATGGCTCTTTAGCTGTCTAAGAAAAGCTACCTGGAACTCACTGATTTTTCTGTGAAGAATGATATGGATGATACCCTCCTTCATACTATCTGGCTCTGCAAGTGGACATACCTTATCTAAAACAACAACAGATTTTAACCAAAACCACCTATAGAGAGTGATAAGTAAGGATACGAGCAACAGAAGAATTTGGAAGGGTGGCAACTCCCAATTTTAGGATAAGGATAAAAATCATAATAAAATTATGAATATTGAGAATACCTCCCCATCTCCACATCAGCTTTAATCCTATTCTGATACTGAGAGCTGGTAGAAGAAGGGATATTGGTGTTCCTTCTGCATGGAAATCAAACCAGTACAGATTTGCAGATAACAACACTTGAATGGTCCAATGAAAAACCCAACTCTATGCCAATGAGAAGCCAATGAGTTCACAGTGTCACTGACCTACCTGGTTTTCCACCAATGTTTTAATGTATAACTATGAACCGACATTTTATAAAGAGAAACAAGTAAACAATAATAGAACTGATGTAAAACCTAGACAATAGAAAGAATGAAAATCATTGAGGAAGATTGTCCCATGAACCAACAACAGAATGCTATGAAAAATGAAACAATTTGAGAAAAAATAGAGTGTTCCTAAAATTAACATATGACTGCCAAAATTTTAATGAAAGAGTTAGATGATACATTTAAAAAAATTATAAAAAACAAAAATAGAAAAAAATAAACATAGAAAAATGTTAAAAGAAAATTTAAGGTAAATCCCAAAATTAAGTTTCACGTATAATAATGAATAGGTGTTTTGGGAAGGAAAGACCAGAGAAAATAATGGAAAGGAAGTTATTTTTTAAAGAACACAATAAAATTTTCTCAAACTGAAGAACATGCTTTCAGAAGGAAAAGACCCTCTATGTATCTAGCAAAATGATTGAACAAACTATCACACCAAAGTGAAAATGATGAAATTTTGGAACACTGAAGATAAAGACATGGCATTGAACTTCTAGACTATAAAGCTGCAAACTAGAAAAAGTAAAGTGAGAACTTAAAGTTCTAATGGGGGAAAGATTTCTAAATTCACATTTTATCTGAAAGCTAGTGGAGGATTTTCTCCAAAAAAGCAAAGTTATAAAAAAAGAAAACTCACACCTGACATTGGAGAAAGGATAAGGTAATTCTCAGGATGATTCAAAGGGAAATACATAAGGCAATCTTTCTGTGGCTGGCCTAGCAGTAACCAGCACAGAGTGAAATCAGAAAGTGTGGAATTCAAGGAGTATTTGATGAAAAACAGATATATTACTTATTAGACTTAACTGGGTGGAAACCCTATTAAGAGGCACACTTTGGAGCACGAGTCAAATAATTAGAGATTAAAAGAAGGAAAGGAAGAAATGATATGACCATTAATTTTAGAAAATAAGAAGCTGTCCAAGGAAATACGTGCAAGTGGAGTTAACTAGTTGGTTTATCAAGGAAGTATCTGCAGGGAATAATAAGAACATTATAGAATGTGGATTTAATTCCAAACTGAAACTCTATTGCAAGGATTAGAGGGAAAGAGAAAGAGGTGGTGTGTATCTGTGTGTATGTGTAAAGGAGCTACCATCTCCATCTACTATTGTAAGAGATCAAAAAATGAGCTGGAGAGAAATGTCACTGTTTCATTTGTTTTCAATATGTAGTGCTCTTAGAAGTGGTTAACTTCTTAAACTACAGATTCACGTTGCTTTGCTTTTTAAAGAGTTGGTAAAAAAGAAAAAAAAATCTGTCAATGCTATTTAACTATTCCTGAATCTGTTTGGCTCCCCCTCGGCTTTGCAATGCCTCATCTGCTTGTCCCTAAATCATCCCTTCAATAATGTAGGATAGAGCTCAATCAGTATTATGCACACTCACAGTTCCTAGAAAGTTAAGAATTTATTCCCCCTGTGATGCTTCTTTTTCAATTCTGAGCACAGCAAAGACATGTTACATAACCTGGAGTTTCAACAAACACCTGGAAATCAGGCTGCATGTATCGCTCAGATGAGACCAGACATGAAGAGATTGGTAGTGACAAGTGTTGTCACTTCTCTCTCTGACAGCAGGCAAGTGGCAAGCTGTATATACAAGGTTTGATACTGTGCTCTCAAGATGAAAAAAAAAAAATGAAAAGGCAAGTGAAAAAATAACATTTCAGGGAGAGCTATCTGGGAAAATAATGGCAAATTACACATGATTTAGCTTTGCTCTTAGCTTTTATAAAGACCCAAGAACTATGAACTGAACAGTTGAGCCCTAATTAAGTCTCCTCTTGATCATCTGCATCGCATGCCGAATTCATAGGCTGCGTTTTTAAAAGACCTCATATCATCCTCTAATTCAACGAATCTTTTTCCTGCCTCACTGTTTCCTTTTTTTTAATTCCCTATTATTTTTTCCTTCAGTAAAAGGAGGTTAATGTGAGTCATTAAGAATTAAAAAAACAATTACACAATAAAAAATAGTTCAGATGAATTTTAATTAGAGCCCAATTTAATGGGATTTGAACCCAGCACACCGGAAATACATCGCAGTAACTTTGGCCATTAAATTGCATGGCCTTTGATTAAACTCAGTGGGAATTTAGAGAGATTATTTTGGCTGCTTGAAGACACCATGTTTTTTCCATTAATGCCAGAGAAATATATGAGAGACTAAAATATTACTAATAAAAATAAATGTGAAAGTTGTAAATTTCATGCAATGTAAGACCCACAGTTCATACCTGAATTTCCAAATGTGCATGTGACATTTCATTAAGCTTAAAGCTGAAGACACACTGCATTACGTCTGACCTCTTTTAAAAAAAGAACCTAAATATTTCCATAATTTGTCATCCCTTGGAATCTAACAATAATAAGTCAGAAGACAGGTAAGGGCTGTTCTACGTGAGAGGTGAGGCCTTGCTGGGCCTAGCCCGTTGTGCCCAGTCACTCCACTGCCTTTCTAGGGTTTTTTTTCTCATCCCTAAAATGGGAACAGTGAAATGCACCAATTGGGATGGGGACGATGATGTTGATTAATTATGAAATAAGTACAGAGAATAAAATCCTTCAAAAATGGTAATGCAGGCAGAATTTCCAAAGAGATTTGAACTCCTTATCTCAGAAGTAAGTGATTTCATGTTGAACCAGTAGGCTGCATGGCCTCCAGAGATACCCCTGCCTTTCATAGAGGCTCGGCCAGCCACTGGAGGGAGCCAGTAGGACTCTCACAGTGGAGCACAATATGATGAACTGGTAGAGAAAGATAATTTTAAAATGGCATGTAAGGATGACAGAATTTGAACAAAATCCTTTTTATTTATTTATGCCAAAATCTGTGTGAATGTAAAATGCCATCTCGATCATGCTTTATTTATGGTGTGGCTTTTTCTTTTGAAAAAAAAAAAAAAAGGAAGCAAGAAAGAAGATGCATGTTGGCTAGAAGCTCTGCTCAGAATGAGGTTTCCAGTGGCCAGTGAATAGCTGGAGAGCTCAGGGGAGGGGGCAAGCCTTGGCAATTGCCTGAGCTGCCAAGCCCCGGCCCTGACTGTGTGCCTGCCCTGATCTGGGCAAGTATTAAAAGGCTTTGCTTGTCATTTAGTGCAGCTAGAAATCATGCCTGTGCCTCTCCATGAATAGAGGGATGTGCAATATGTAAAATTCCTAAAGACAATTTTATTTATAGCTGTTGCAAACAATGTTTATACAAAGTTTATTAAATATGTCACCCACATTGATTTATCCCAACCAATCTCTTCAATCACTAATATTTATGTGATGGGTTCAGTTGCAACAATTATTTTATATGCTGTAGAGTATGTTATAACTAGGGATTCACCCTGGCAATTATATCAAAGACAAAATGCTTCCTGAAGACCTCAGGGCAGGCCAGGAAGTATATTATTGGACACAAGGTGCTTTAAACTGAATGCCACAGCACTAAATTTAGAAAGAGGAATGTGGAGCATCTTATGCTTAAAAATTAAAGCTAGTTCTGTGGCCTTTCTGGGCTTCTCTCATTTCTGGGAATGTAGTCAGCTCTTTTGCACGTTCCTTTTACCACCTCCAAACCTTGGACCTGAAAATGCTTTCCCAGTCCTCTCTTTGAATTTCACTTGGCTCTTGGTCCCTAGCATTTATGTAATGCCCAAAGCGGGCAGAAGAGTCTACTTCAGCATTTACAAACACCTACGGAAAAAAAAAACTAGACACATGTAACTTGTGGGCAAGGACTTGGCATCTGCTGTGTGTCGGAAGTGTTGTTAACAAAGAAACGTTCTCCCAAAAGCCTCAGGTAACCATTGAAAGTATAAGATGATAAACTCAACAGAAAAAAAAAGAAAAAAGTTACTTAACACCACAATTGAATGCAACTTCTGTTTCCCTGAAGAAGGACTAAATAGCCCTTTGTTTGGCAAAATTAACTTGACACACCTAAAATTTGGTTCAGAGTAAGGCCTCAGGGTATGGTATGAAAGTAGAAGTAAAACAAAGAGGTAGCTCAACTATTCTGCAAACCAAGTTAACTGTGTTCCTAGAACTGAAGTTCACTGTAGAAAGGAGATGGACAGGGTAAGTGTTGAGATCTAGAAGGAGACAAGGGAGTGAACCAGGAGGAGGAAAGGAGTGTTCTCGAAAAGGCTATGGAAATGGCTTTTAAGCACAGGCATGGGCAATATGTTTTAAAGATGTTTTTCTGTGTTGTAATGTCAGCTTCTTATCTTGTCCCCAAGTCAGTGTTTTGGAAGTAGGGAGTCCAAACTGAAACAGTTTCAGAAAACACATGGTAATCAATAAGTGGAAATATCATGGTAGAATCAAGAATGAAGTGAGGTTAAGAGAAGACTCTAAAATTTGTCTGGGAAGGCTGGAAGATGGAGGCTCACCTCAAAATTAGTCAAATCTCAGAGCACAGAGTGGAACCCCTTCATCTAAGGGTCATGCCACATTTCCACAGATTGAAAGATTCTTCTACTGCTTAAATTGTAGCTTTTTTTTTTCTTAATGTTATCTTTTGTTGGTTTGTTTTTGTTCTTCAAAACACTTATTTCTCTGCTAAGAAAGATTTTTCCTTCCCACAAATAAAATTTTCCTCATTAGGTTCCATTGGGATTCGATTTTTCACCTCGTTTTAGTCAGCTCTGCATTGCTGTGACCAAAAGACCTGACAAGAACAATTTAGAGGAGGAAAAGTTTACTTTGGCTCATGGTTTCAGAGGTTCCTTCACAGTAGGCGACTTTATAGCTCTTGTCCAAAGTGAGAAAAAACAGAGTGACCAAAGGGCATGGTAAAGGACAGCAGTTTAGGATAAGACAACCAAGAAGTAGCATCTCTGCTTAACAGAGACAAAATGTATATCCCAAAGACATACCCACAGTGACCTACTTAGTCCAGTCACACCCTGTGTGCCTATAGTGACCACCCAGTTAATCCATATCACTGGATTAATTTACTGGTTAGGTTACAACTCTCATCATTTAATCATCTGCCTCTGAATGCACCTCATGTACGAACCATAACAAATCAGCTTCATTTTACAGCCTTTCCTGGTGATGAATACAGGCCATGAAATTGGGATGAGCAGTACTGTTTCTTTAAAGCCAATCACCTCCAAATAGGTTCCTATTGAACCTATAAAAGTTTTGTGACCACCTCTTTGGAAAGCCATTGTTCATGAACTACATAAATCCACCCATTAAGGAACTATTTACTGAGTGAACCTGGCATAACCCTGCAAGATGCCCAAGAAAGACCTGGAACTGAACAAGATGCCCAAGAAAGACCTGTTGCTGAGGGAAGTTTTCATCTTCTTGAAGAAGGGCAGTGAATTACGATTGTCTAAGAAAAACTCAAAATGAGCAAGGTTGATTCTGATGTTTTCTGTTCAACTTATTTGATGCAAAGAGAAAAAAAAATTGACTTCAAATTGGTTGGAGAAATTTGGGCTTTGCTTTCTATGCTCATAGATCAGAGTTATCTATGAGGAAAATTTCACACAACCTAAGAAATTTAAGGCTTTTATTTTGGCCACAAAAGGAAGGGCTGCAATCTTAATATAAAGTTGGTATCTAGAAGAAAATATATAAACACTTTCAGGACTTCATAGTTGTATGTGGTACAATGCTATAGTATCTTTTTATGCTCCTCCTATGGGGATCCTGGTTTACAACTCTAGACAAAAGAAAAAAAAATTCATTCAGTAGAACCCCGCAGGACCAACTTTAGCATAATATTGTTGACAGAATAAGATTCCCCAAATTTCTTTCTCCTGAAGGATCATGATGACAGAATCTTCGAGGCCTATTTTATATATACCTTCAAAATCCCAAGTTCCACTGAATTGCAAATCTGCATTGCTATCTAATTGCCCTGATTCCTTGATATATGAAATCATAGTGGAATTTCCTTGGAATTATATATCTTAAGCCATGATAGCATTCAATGACTTCCAGATGCTTCCACAATGATGGTCCACTGCGTAAGGAATTACCACAGATTATTTCCCCTTTGATTTATCACAGTTTTGTATGGAGTTTATTACCAGTAGAAATATTAACCTAGCCTTCTACAGCTGCCTGGTTATGTGGTCTTTAGAACATCTTACAAAAAAGGAATCAGTTATTCTTTGTGTTCACACAGAAAAATAGAGAGTGATGTCTGCCAAGCTTCCCGCTCCCCCAGATCAAGTAGAAACCATGGTCCTTCTGACATGCATACTGTCCTAACCACAGAGCAAATATCCAGTGCTCTGGAGATTGCCAGTTCTTCCCATGGACACAATAAACAAGGAAAGAAAAGTGGTTGCATTCTGTCCATGCCACAAAGCACAGCACTGAACAGGAGCTCCTCCTGCCTGCACTCTCCCCCTGTCCTTGATGTTGCTACCACACACACGTGATCTCAGAGACTGCACCACAGACCTACACAAAACTAATTGTTCATGTGATTTCCTTTCTGAGCCACTGCAGATGTCCCTTTCTGTAACAATTTAATTAACACTTTAAAATAATGATGCATTAATTAATGCCAAATTACAATGAAAATCCTGGAGAATTACACTTTATATCAACATTAATGCAAAATGAGTTCCTCCTGGATAATTTTTCTTACATTGAATACAAAAAGAGATAATACTAATTAGGCCATCAATTTAAATTTACCATCATTTCAATCCATGTCATTTATCTGTTCCCTAGCACAAAACAATTGTGGCCTGCCATACGTTTTGTACAGCAATAGGGATGTCTGCATAGCAACCAGACCTGGGTCATCTTTGAGGTATTGTGACATAAGCTTGAATTCTGCATTTTGCTTCTCATTTTTTGAAAACAGGGTGTGACAGTGTGTGTGTGTGTGTGTGTGTGTGTATGTGTGTGTGTGTGTGTGTGTAAGAGAGCTAGAGACAGCTCTTTTAGTAAAGCAAAATGAATAAAACTCTAACTTGAATATAGTAAAATAATCTTATAATAAGCATCACATCAGAATCAGATTTTATCTATCAACATGCATATAATTCAGTTTATTTCCAGTCTTAGAGCATTGCCCTAGGAGTTAGAAGATTTGTAGCATCTACAGGGTCACTTGTTCATGAGCAACCTAAATCACACCTTCCCATTTCCAAAAGTGACATGATCTGGACTTGTCATGGCTCACTTTCTCTGCTTGTAATAGGAAGATACTCCTTTCATCATCAGCGAGAAAGAAGGGCTCAAGAGGTTAATTTTACAATGTTTACTGAAGAAGGACCATGTAATGGTGACTCCTCTATTGCAACTGATTTTTTTTTTTCTAAAATGGCCCTTCACACTTAACTTTTATGTTGAGATACACTTGGCATCTAGAAGATTGTGGATCTGTGAAAATTTTTATTTTTAAATCAAAACGTCCCTAACTGAGTGTTTTCATAAAATTTCAAGAATTTTATTCTTTCAGAAGTTGTTTAATGGTAAGAGAACATGTTGGGCACATTCCTTCAGAGCTAATTCTCCAATTATTCCCTCTTGTAACTCCAAGATGATGGGATTCTTGCCTCTCATGTTTGTGAATCCTGACATACTTTGCCAAAATGCTCTGAAAATCATATTTAATAAAACGGCCAATTATAGTACATAAGTGGATATGGAAATTTGTCGACAAAACAAAGAAATCTTCTAACAACAATCTCTAACTTCAGAAGGGATAACATCAGAGTGTGGTCATAACCATTGTACCTCTAGGGCATTTCTTTGGCTCTATTGTTCCCCTTAGTTATTTGAGCTACCAACACACCGTTTCTGAAGATCTCTTTCCCTTTGTATTAAAGGACAAGAAAAAATTGGCTCCTTATAGTTTAGTTTTCCCATGTTCTAAATCAGCTATGGAAATTTCTGCTTGCCCAGGTGTTCTCAAAGAAAGTAGGCAATGGGCCTAAATGAAGTCTGGCAGAAAGAAATTAATTTTAAAAAATCAATAAACTTTGCCTTTGTTTTTATTCAGCATTAGGGGAATACATATCAGTGACATTTACCTTGGACTATGCCTCCATGCCTGAAATAACAAGAGCATGGCAGAGTGGATCAGGTGGCATGGGTCACCCATTCCACCTCCTCAGCCTGGTTGACTGCCAGGCGGTAGATGATGAAGAGGGTTGAAAACTTGACCTTGGTATCAGGTAGTTATCCTTCAACCATAAGTATCTTCCAGAGGCATCAATCAGGCTTATGCAATTCAACAAGTGTTTTCAGGCTGGACCTATAAAGTTTGTCATAAAAATGGCAAAATCAGTAAGCTAGCTCATCCATCTGTCATTATTAGATACTTGAATTTTCTTGAGGTAATAGTGAAAACTAAAGAGCACCTATTCATTGCTTAGCCCGCTACCTTGTTATGTATGTTGGATTCTTTTGCTTCTTCCAGCACCAGTTTTATATCTTCTTCCCATCCCATAGCCTCACCAAGAAATTTTAATGAAAACTACACAAACCTTAGAATCATTTTTAAATGGAACTGTTGAATGGAGATAAGAATTGTGTTGTGTTGCAGGCAAACGAAAGTTGTTTTTTTTTTTTTTAAAGAGAGAGAAAGAATTTTTTAATATTTATTTTTTAGTTTTTGGTGGACACAACATCTTTTTTTTACTTTTATGTGGTGCTGAGGTTCGAACCCAGCACCCCGCGCATGCTAGGTGAGCGCACTACTGCTTGAGCCACATCCCCAGCCCCAAATTAATGTTTTCAGGTCAGTATTTTAAATAGTCTTTCAACGAGATTATCATTTTAAAAAAAGACTATTTCTTGTGGTTGATATAATTTAATCCTTCTAGTTTCAGGCTTATTTTGAAATAACTGGATAGTGAAAAGATGCCTCTCAAATATTGGATTACATGAGCTTGGAAATACCAGCCTCATGAAGAAAAATAGAAAGCTACTTTATTGAGTAATAGTCCTGATTTTTTCTATCTGCATTCAGAACACAGAATCAGTGGCGACTGTAGATCCCAGTTTTTGTCTCCACTCTGGAATTAGGTAAGAATTCAAATTCCAGCTCTATTGTGGGAAAGCTACTTACCTTTCTAAAGCTTCTGTTGTCGCTTCTACAAAGTTCAGATAATAATACAAGTGGTTTTGAAGATTGAATGAAAGTGCTTTAAAAGCACACTTAGTTAAAGTTCTTTCAGGTAGTTGACAATTCATTCATTGGTTCTACCAACATTGGTTGATCAGCTAAGGTTGTGCCATTCACAAGGCTCTGGCAATAAAATGATGACTAGGGTAGAGTCTCTATATAAAAGAATTTCACAGTGTAGGGGTTCATAAAGGCACACACACACAAAGAAAATAGATGCATTGAGCAAAATGCTAGAAAATAACAAAAAAATAAAGAGACTATCTCTGGGGAACTTAGGGAGAAATACATACAACACCTGATGTTGAGTTGAAACCAAGCAAAGAATAAAGCAGCACTCTTTCAAGCAGCAAGGACAGATGTAGAAAAGACCTGGGTTCATTTTGTGGCAAATTGTGCTGTATGGTTAGATATGATGCATTTAGATTCATAGCAGTATGTTTATAAAGACATCAGATTGTTCAAGAAAGACTGGATGTCATTTACCAGCCAATGTATCTCTTTCTATTTATAATTCTGTATTAAAGGACAAGAAAAAGTTGGTTCTTTATAGTTTAGTTTTCCTATGTTCTAAATCAGCTATGGATATTTCTTCTTGACCTCTCATATTTGTGAATCCTGACATACTTTGCCAAAGTGCCCTGAAAATCGTATTTAATAAAACGTGTCAAAAAGCCTTAAATTTTAGGTACTCTGTATCATAACATTACTATATCCATGGGTTTTTCCTAAGGGAACTGATATGGAAGTGAATAAAGATTTTGCTATGAGCTTCTGGTTTCTATCATGATGGAAAATCAGAAGGGCTACTGGATATCCATGCCCAAAATTTAATCCTGGAAACATTAAGGAAAAAATAGGAAACAGATTTTAGAAACAAATGATGTCATAAAACAGTGGAAAACCAATGGGGGAACATAAAGGATTTGGGGTTTGGGGGTCATGGCAGTGGCTGAATGCAATGAACAGTGAGTAGCTATCACTGGAGACACAGGATGAGGGGCTATGGCAGTGACCAATGAACCATTTTAATTTTGTTCTTACCTTTACTCCTGTTGTCTGGGGATCATTGGTGTCTCTCAAATTGTTGATGGCACAGACTGTGAGTATCTGGGTTTGTGGTGTAGGATGAAGGGAACACAACAAAAGTCCCTAAAGGATAAAGAACTGGGGAGAACAGATTTCCATCCACCAGCTATCCTCCAGCACATACTCACATGCCCCAGCCTTCTGAGCCCCTAGGCTAATGAACCAGACTATTGGGAGCCTGTTTCCTACCACTGCTGCTTGTTGAAACCTTTCCCAGAGGTATTGCCTGGTTGCTGCAAAAGAGGGTGGTCAACAATAATTGTATGTTTGCTCAGGGCTCTGCTCTGGGCTCATGCTTCCTTTCTTCTGAAACTTCCATGGTCTGACCAAAGTAGGACTTTATACCTCAGCTCTTCCATTGCACAGACTACCAGACACAGAGCAGCTGACACTCAGAAGAGAACACGGCTAAAATAATGAGCCTACTGTGACATTCAACAACTTTACAGAAGACACATAACCTGCTAGCCTGGACAACATACTGCTTCAGTAAGTGAATTTTTAGAATGAATGGATGAATGATATGAAATAAATGTGAAAAAATATGTCACTGGGAAACAGGACTTGGAGTGATAAAAAACGAGTTGAAGACTTAGATGAACACAGCTGAAGAAAAACTTAATGAGTTAAAAGATCAGATTGAGAAGTTCACCCAGGAGACAGCAGGGAAGAATGAAGAGTTGAAACACAGAACAGCTAAGAGTTATAGAAGACAGAAGGGTCATTATCTGGATGAAAAGAGTCTCAGAGAGAAAAAGAAAAATTGGATGAACTATTTAAAGAAATAATGGAGAAAAATGTGCCAGCATTTTTAAACAGTGAAAGACCCAAATGCAAGAAGGACTTATAGAACACAAGGATAGATAAGGAAAACCTCACACAGGGAATAAATAACAAAGACAAAAAAACAAATTCTACTATCTTCCAGAAAGGAAGAGCAGTTCATCTGCAGGGAAAGAAGAGTGAGATTAATAGCAGATTTCTCCATGGTTGCATTGGATGGAAGAAAACAATGAAGTAATACATTGAAAGTATTAAAAGAAAAGATTTAATTACAAAGATGTTTACTGTAGCTTTACTTGTAATAGCAAAATATCGGAAGTGACCTGAATGTCCAAGCAATGGCACATCAACTACTTAAACATTTGGATGCAGACAAATGTATAAAAACATCTGAAGGTGTTTCAATCAATATATTGCTTGGTGCAGGACCAGAATGATTACATTTTTAAGTAAGTAGAAATACTGAAACAATATATGCAGGGATTTTAGGTGTTTATTTCTGAGGAAAAGATAGGAGTGTGGATAAAATCCTTTTCTCTTTGCATTTTCTATTGTCTATATTTTCTCTGATGAGCTTTTACCACTTGTTACTTTAACAAATAAATTATACTTAATAGATATATTTCTGATCCAATTCAAAGACTGAATATTAATTGGGAGTAATTTTAGACACCGGCAAGTGAAAGTCCTGGTGAGGTGACACAAGGCCGGAGTCAAAGCAGTAACAAAGGGGATGCCTCTAGTGGGATCTATTGCATTGACACCCAAGAAAAATGAGCAGAAATCTGTTAGCAATTGGATAGGGGACGTGTCAAGGATGACTCTGAAGTTTCGAGCTTCTCTGATATGTGACTTATCAATTCCTAAATTTAGGCTTGAAAGCACTATTAGCTAGACCCTTCTAAAGAAATGTTGTGATACAAAAGGCAGATATTTATACTGCGTATCCAGCAGCTCCTTCTATGAAAGCACTTTTGAAGCTGATTTGTACGTACGCCTACATTTCAAGCCACAGATATTTTATTTTCAAGAAAAACATGTTCGACAAACTCTTTCCCCACCTGTGTCATTAAGGGAAAGCAATTGCTTTATTCACCACTAACCTCTGCCTGAGTTCCTTTGAATGCAGGTTCAAAGGCACATTCCATGAATATATCTTTTTCCCATGTGTGTTGAAACCTGCTGGTAAAATATGTGTTATTTTATACTGCTATGGAAAAATGGGCCAAGAATAGACAATTCACAATAGAAACAAAGAGCCAATGTCCATAAGGAAAAAAAAAAAAACTGTTCGACTGCCTTATTAGAATTAAATCTAGTTTTAAAATGGCAAAAATCTGATTTAAAAAAGATAATACACAGTAGCTGCGGCATATTGGTGAGATGAACATTTTCTCACATCCTCAGTTCACTTTTTTGAAAACTTTTCAATACATATGAAGCACAGTAAAACTATCTTTTTCTTCTAGCCCAGAATTCCTCTTCTAGAAATCTGAATAAGAAATCATTGGGGCTACAGTTAAGAATGAATTAGTGTTTAAGGTGCACAATGATAAAATGATGATTAAACATACTGTAAAGTTACTAAAATCACATTTTAGAAAAACATTTACTAATATGGAATAATACCAATGCTAAAGAGACAAAACTATGTGCAACAGAATTTTCATTTTTCATTGCTTATTTGGCATAAAAAAATGACAAGAAAGAACCTGAAACATCAGCCTTTATTATTATCTCTGTGTGGTGTAATTGGTGACTTATTATGATTATTGTTATTATAACTTTTCAAAATTTCTAAAGTGAAACGTGAAGATTTTAAAATCAAACTCAGCTATTAAAAATAATTTCCAATATACTTTCAGTGATGTTAGACTTTCTTTCAAATTCACCTGGTATTTTTTATTTGATATGTGTGTATTACATACATAATATATATACATACACATACTACACTACTGTGTAATTCACACACACACAGTTCGAGAGAGAATGAACAGATACACATATAAAAATCAGTTCAGTAACTGAGGAAAATTGCCACATCGACACACTCTTGTCTATTTAACTACAAGGTTGTCTAGGAATCACACATTATTTAGTCAACATTTACAGAGGACAAATCCGTATCATGTCAGAGGTGAAAGGATAGGGAAATGACACAGTCTAAACCCTCATTCTATAGCAGGGCTTTGTGAAGATTGACTTTCATGGGATACAATGGGAAACCACTGAAGGCTTTCAAAAGCAAGGGAGATACAGCTTGATAATTTAGTTAGTAAGGTGGATGGTTGATTGGCAAAGTGATAGCTGAGGCACAGAACATCCAGCTACAAGGTTGTTTTAATAATCCAAGGAGGAAGTAATAAAGCCTTGAATTGGGAATGTGGGGCTGGAAAGCAGATGAGACTTTAGAAAATATTTAGGGAGTAAAATTGATATAACAAAGTCATATTATTTGTGGTGATAAAACAAAGTCAGATCAATTATGGTGAAAAGAGGACTTAAACTAGAGGGTTTTCTAGATTAGGTAATTGCAGGTGATGAACATTATTACCTGAGATAAATGAACAACTTTTGTCCACAGTTTCATACAATGTGGAACTTTTACCAAATATCAATTCATTGACCCATTAGAATACTTTTCTTTTAAGGAACTCATTTTGGATCTTTAGATGTTTATGTTCAGTTTCATGTAGTTTTGAGAAATTTAAGACAACATAGAACATAAGCACTGGACTTCAAAGATGCATTCATAATGTCTGCACCCCTCCACACTATTTTCCTCTAGACAAACATTTTCCCAGCAACATCACTAAAAGCAACTCCTAGAGAAATAGAACTATTTTTAAATTTTCTACTTTCTATCAATTAGAAACTAATTTGAAATGTTTTAGTGTAAAGGTGGAAGATATTTCTGGTCCAGTCACCAGCTCTAATTAGTTGTTTTTAAACCAATATATTTTCTTCCTTTCTTTGGGCTCCATATGTTCTCCACTGAGATATAAATTTATGCCCTCACTGAGACACAGTAAACAGGCATATTCCTACAGTGTGTGTTTTTGCAGGCATGCCCTATTGACATCACCATGCATATAAGAATGATTATAGGAGAGCGAAAATTACAAAGAGAAGGGATGGAATGGTACATCCTTCTGTTTTATTAAATTGGTTACAGAATCAACTATCTCACATTGAACTGATCTTAAAAATATTAGACTTTAGCCCTCCACCAAGTGCTTCTGCCACACTCTTACCAGGTGGTCAAGTCCTTGTTCGAATGGCGCACAAAGGAGTTATTTACTCAGCAAATATATTATAAAATATATTATTTAATTCATCATTAATACATTTTAACCATTAAAATATAACATTTCTTTTCAATAAACTAAAAATTTTCACTCCTATAGCTTATCTGTATTGATCCTAGTTCTACCTTTTGAAGCCAGGCCCCATTTTATATACTGGTTCTTTAATTACTAAAATCCTTTTTAAGATTTTCTTTTTTATTTTTTATCTCTTGCTCTTAATATAACTTGATCCCTTTATTATCCTTATTGTTCCTGTCTGAATAAGCAGTAACTTTGTCCATATCTCTATTTTTAAAAATAAATGTATTCATTAAACTTGGAAACTAAGAGACTCTGTGCTAGCCAGCTTTTGATTGCTATGACAAAATAACTGACAGAAATAAACTTGAAAGATGGGAAGATTTATTTTGGCTTATGATTTCAGAGGTTTCAGTCCACAGTTGCGTGATTCCATTGCTTTTATACCTGTGGTGAGGCAGAACCTCCTGGTGAGGAGTACATGGTGGAACAGAGCTGTTCGCCTCATGGTGGCCTGGAAATTGAAAGAGAGAGAGAGGAAGGGACCTACCTGAACAAAATAAATGCTTCCAAGGCACACCCCTCAAGATCTGCTTTCTCCATCGAGGCCCCACCTCCTAAAGTCTCTGCCACCTCCCAACCACGCTATCAGCTAGGCACCAAGCCCCTTTAGCACATGGCCTATGAGGGACGCTTAAGATCCAAACTATAACACCTTCTTAACAATTTCCAAATTTGATAAACAATCATTTGAAGCACATTTAAGAAAGATCTTGTAACTCATCTGCCTACCTCACGAGGTGTTTCTGTTACATTTAATTCCCACACTGCAACTGCTAGAAAAACTCACAGGGTCAACACTCCAACATATTGGTGTAGGCACTGACTTCCTTAACAAGCCTCCCAAAGCTCAAGAAATAAAACCAAGAATCAAGCCCAGCAAAGCACAAGAGAGCATCTACTGAATGGGAAAAAACTTAGCCAGCTACTCTTCCAACAAGGGACTAACATCCAGAATATATAAAGAACTCAAACAGCTTAACACCAGGGGCTGGGGTTGTGGCTCAGTGGTAGAGCACTTGCCTTGCTTGTGCAATGCTCTGGGTTTGCTCCTCAGCACCACATAAAAGTAAATAAAGAAAATAAAGGTATTGTGTCCAACTACAACTGAAAAATAAATATTAAAAAAAGCTTAACATCAAAAAAATCGGATAACCCAATCAATAAATGGGCAAATGATCTCAACAGACATTTCTGAAAAGAAGAAATACAAATGGCCAACAAATGACCAAAAAAGATGTTCAATATCCTTAGCCATCAGGGAAATGCAAATTAAAACTACACTGAAACTTTATCTCACTCCAGTTAGAATGGCAATCTTCAATAATACAAATAATAATTTCTGGCAAGGATGTGGGGAAAAAGATACACTTTTACACCATTGGTAGGATAGCTGTTTTAGTCAGCACTTTTTGCTGCTGTGACCAAAAGGCCTGACAGGAACAATTGTAGAGAAGGAAAGTTTATTTGGGGGCTCAGGGTTTCAGAGATCTCAATCCAAGGACAACAGGCTTCATTCCTTAAGGCTTCAGGTGAGGCAGAATATCATGGCACAAGAGTGTATTGGAGGGAAGCAGCTCATATAACCATCAGAAAGCAGAGAGAAAGGTCTCCACTTGCCAGATACAAATATACCCCAAAGCCATGTCCCCCAATTCCCACCTCCTCCAGCCACATCCTATCACTTCAGTTAATACTCAGTTAATCCCTATGAGAAGATGAATTCACTGTTTGGGTTGAGACTGTGACAACCCAATCATCTCTCCTCTGAACTTTCTTGCATTGTCTCAGACATGAGCTTTTGGGGGACAACTCACATTCAACGTGTAACAATAGCAAATTAGTGCAAACACTTTGGGAAGCAGTATGGAGTTTCTTCAAAAGGCTAAGAATGGGACTACCATGACTCTGATATTCCACACCCCTTGGTAACTATCCCAAAGAACTAAAATCTGTATACTATAGTGATACCAGTACATCAATGTTTATAGCAGTGCAATTCACAATAGCCAAGTTATGGAAACAGATCAGGTGTTTTTTAACAGATGAATGGATAAAGAAAATGTGATATGTACACATAATGAAGTTTTACTCAGCCATAAAGAATTAAATTATGTCATTTGCTGATAAATGGATAGAACTTGAGAACATCCTGCTAATGAAATAAGCCAGATTCAGAAAGTCAAGAGCCCAATGTTTTCCCGCATTTGTGGAAGTTAGAGAGAAATAAAATAAATAAATAAATAAAAATGTAGGGGTACATCATGAAACTAAAAAGTGGAACAGTGGAGAAAGGGGATTCAGGGGAAGGGAGGAGGCATGAGAAAGCAACTGCAGAATGAAATTGACCAAATTATGTTATGTACACATTATCAATACATCACAACGAATTATGTATAATTATAATGTACCAATTTTTTTAAAACAGTAAAAAGATAGAAGGAAGACCAGTAGAGTAGAGGAAGGAGATCATGGGGAACAAAGAGAAGAGGGAAGAGTGATATACGGGAGATTAAGGATAAGCAAACTATGTTATGTGCATTTATGATTATGTCAAAGTGAACCCCACTATTATATATAACCATATGCACTAATAAAAACATTAAAGATAAAATAAAATGTTTTTTTTTTCAGTCAAAAGAAATCTATCAAAACTGTGTTCCATACCGTGTTGGTTCAGGTCCTTTGATAAGCAGATGCCAAGAGAGAATTACAAATGCCAGAGATTTATGGAGGGGCTTGCCCATGTGCCTGTAAAGAGGCAGACCAGCATGAGCTTTCAGACTGAGATGCCAGTCTGCAATCTATGAAAGCAGAAAAGGATGGAAAGGAGATTGGGCAGAAAAATTCTGAGGCTTCAGCACTGCAGAAAACAAAATAAACATAATACATACAATTTAATAAAATACATGCTATTTTCAGGGTTTTTTTCTCTCATAATACAAAAATGACAAAATAATCTGGAGTTATTTACAGAATTCTGAGGCAAAAAAATAAATAATTAAAAACACATACAACATTTTAAATTAAGAATTAATCAAAGATTTTTATATATTAGGGTGCATCTGGGAAAACAAATATTCACTATGGGTACTTCAAACAGATTAAATTTTATATAAAGAGTTATGGATGTGGATTGGAAGGATTGGGATAGTCTGTTTGGATTGCTATAGATGGGGTAACTTCTAAAGAACAGAAATTTATGTCTTAGAGTTCTAGAAGAGTCAAGGTACCAGCAGATTCAATCTAGCGAGGGCTCATTGCCTTCTCCTGAGGTGGAAGGAAGATTGGAAACTCCCTGGGATCTCTTTCTTAAAGGCACTGATTTCATTCCTAAAAGGTAGAACCCTTAATCATAATCACTTCCCCAACACCCTACCTCCTAATATTTTCACAGTGGGGATTATATGAATTTTGGAGAGAGACACAAAGATTCAGATCATTAGAAGAAATCAAATATAAGAAAAAAGAAATAGAGGGATAAAGAAATAAGAGGGGTCATACCAAGAGATCAGAAACCTTTAAGACTGTCTGGCTGTAATTGGTGAGCCTGCCCTTTCTGCTGCTGATTGGAGATGGTGTAGTGAATTTGCCAAAGGTGTGCTATTTGAATCAAGACTGGCACCATGAAGAAGGTTCTGTATTGTGTCCACCATGCAGGAAGATGGATTCAACCTATCTCAGTGCTACTATAAGTACTGGTAGTAGTCTCCCCCAACTGCCACACTGTTGGATCCAGAAGGAAGATCTTTGCTGTTTCCACTTATCTTGTCTTCTTATCTTTTACTAGTGCCTTCTATTAGTAGACCTCATCAGGAAGAAACCTGCAAGGAAGACTGAAAAACAGCTTGCGGACTTCTAGCTTCCTTTAATGTACCACAAAGCACAGAAGGGTGGGCATCGAAGCTGAGCACAAACAGGCAGTGACTGGCATAAGTCCCAAAACAACACACTCAAGAATATGGAAGTTAAGAGTCTAAAATGGAAGTGAGAATTGAGATTACATTGAATTTCTAGTTTTATTTCATGGTGACAAGGTTTCTCCCCCCTAAAGTTCATACTTTAAAAAAAAATGTTTCTTTTTTGTTTCAGTGTGTGAATTATTATAGTTTATAAAAAAAACAAATACCCCTTTGCCTCTAGAGTAAAAAAATATATCTATATATGAAAATAACACACACATATTTATCTTTAATGTATTTACTGCCTTCATTAACAATTTTTCTTTGTATGGAATCCTCCTCCAAGTAAGTAAAAACATAGATCACCATTTTCAAAGGAGATGCTGCTCAATGGGACTAGATAGGAGGATGAGAAGGAATTAACTGAGCTGTAAAGCTTGTGGCCTTATAGCTTTGGAGGATATACCAAAGGAATATCCAGCTCCTATTTGTGTCAGCACCCTCTTGCCTCACCTGGGATTTCAGCCATGGCTATACTAGCTCCCTGAGCCTTCTATTCACCTCATACTGACAGTGTCCTCCCCAGATGGACAGCTAGGGCCTGGTCTTTCACGTCCTACCCCAGCTTCTCTCACTTCACAGAAACAACCAGCCTGTGTAAACAGGAGGTTCCCGGGAGCTAATACCCTCATCTCTTACTCAACAGGGCACAGAGACTGATAGGCACATAGCTATACAAGTCAATCCTATGTCACATTATTGTGAGAGTTATTTTCTATGCTCCTGAGAAAGTTCTGGGTGGAACTGAGCCATATTCATCCTCCCTGGGGTCCTAACCCATTATATTGTCTTTTCTCTTTATTCTTTCCCATTCCTCCTTCCTACTCCTATTCCTCCTAAATAAGTTTTCTAGACACAGGTCTTCACTCTAGGTTTTGATTTTCAAGGACACTCAGTTAAGTCACAGGCAAGTTCATGAGAGAGATCTACAAAGCACCATTTTGAGGAATCGAGGCAAAAAGAAATGCTACTCGAGACACAGAGTACAAACCAAAAGGCACCAGTGGTTTGGGAGTAGGATGGAAGAAACTGAGTCTGACTGAGCTTTTCCAGGAGTCCTGTTATCTTTCACTGGCAGCAGTATTCAGAACACTGCTCCTCTCTCTCTGTGCATCCTTACTTCTCCCTCCACCCATTGATCTGGATGCATTATTCTCAAAATTGAAGTGCACACACACACACACACACACACACACACACACACACGGGAACAGATGCCAGCTCTCCAACAGTCCTCTGCTTCTTATCTATATTTATACCTATACACAAGTACTAGCTATATTATACATACTATATGTCATGTGTACACAGGTTTATTCTAGGTGATTTTTGCATTTAATATTCTATTTAGTATATTTCAATATACTCTTTAAGCAACAGCGTCAATTCTTTTCATGGTGATAATCCTCTTATTCATGTAATTTTATGGTTTTGATGTATTTTTAAATTACCAGTTTTTAAACTTCCCTTTCCCCCCCAGCTTCTAATTTTGATAAAATATTTAACCTATACAAAGCACTCTTTTAAGACATTTTTATGGTCCATCATTTCTTAGGCTTAGGAAAAACTTGAGTTTTGTTTTTGTTGTCTTTGTACATAAAAGGCAGTTTATTTATTAATGCAATTTGGGGTTATAAAAGTTTTTAAACCTATGTTGCTTTTATTTTTTAAAAAAAAATTAACATTTTTTTTTTTTGCAGAGGAGAAACATGAGACCAAAGTGGTTTTAATTGCTTTGCAGAAAACTTATTTGGCTCCCTGCCTTTCCATACGCAACCAACACCACCCCAAATGAATTCTAGCTTAGATGTTTTTTTTAATTAATTAAAATTAGTTCATTCATTCAATAGACATTTATTGTATATTTACTAAGTATCAGATGGTATTTTAGGTAGTGCTCACTTAACAGTGAATCAAAAGACAAAAAATTCAGGTTTCCTAAAGCTTAAAAAAAGAGAAAAAAAAAGACTTTTTAACATAGTAACTATACATGAAATTTTAGAAAATTATAAGTGTTGCAAATTCCACTTTTAAATTCTAATAACTTCCTAGGATTTTTAGAGTACAGGCCTTCTATCATCCCTTTTTAAAATATTAATCCTAAAATCTTTTATAGAATCTAGAAATTCTAATTTACATGTCTTTTCTCTTTCTCTCTTTAAATTTCTATTCCCTTTTTCTTCAGTTTACAAATATTTTTCAAGCATATGCTTTGAATTATTTGTTCTATTTCTGCAGTATCAATTAGCAACTTCCAGATTCCAAGAGTGATTTAATGTGTCTGCAATCTCCTATCACCTTAAGGTTACCTTTTTTAATGAGAAAGACTTATTTATTCAGAGATATTTAAATTTATTTTGTGCCAAGTGCTAAAGAATACAAAGATAGAAGTACTCTAAGCAATATCTATGTAATTTGAGACTACAAGCAAACATTTTTGGAGCAATTTTATTTATACGGTCCAAGTCTAATCGTATGAAGAATTCACACTTCTGTACTGTAGATTTATAAGTTAAAGTGTTAACATTTTCCATTGACTTCTCTTTGCACAGAAAGATTTATTTAGTCCAGGGATTTGAGGACAACCAGAATGTAGGGATAAGACTCCACCCTTCTCAGTAGGCCAAGACACTGGCAGGATACCCAAATACTCACCGAAACTGGAGTGCTGCTTAGAGGGTTGAGTTGTTGACCTTGGCTAAGTTCTGTTTCTTCATTCCATTGTTCACTTTCTTTATTTGGTGATTTATTTGTTGATCCAACCAATTTTAGTAATGGAATCCAATTTGAGGAATAAGAGGAAGAGCTGTTAACATCTTATCAAGCTGATTTGGGACTTTGAAGCACATGGAACATTGAAACAACCAGAAACTCTAGGCAGAGCATTGTGCTTGAATGTTTACCTTTAAAAATGAACATTTGTATATTCTGGATATTAGGGCTCTATTTGAAGTATGAGGAGTAAAAATTTGTTCCCAGGATGTAGGCTCCCTATTTACCTCTCTTATTGTTTCTCTTGCTGAGAAAAAACTTTTTAGTTTAAGTAAGTCCCATTTGTTGATTCTTGTTATTAACTCTTGTGCTATGGGTGTCCTATTAAGGAATTTGGAGCCCGACCCCACAATATGTAGATCGGAGCCAACTTTTTCTTCTATCAGACGCAGAGTCTCTGATTTGATATCAAGCTCCTTGATCCATTTAGAGTTAACTTTTGTGCATGGCGAGAGGAAGGGATTCAGTTTCATTTTTTTGCATATGGATTTCCAGTTTTCCCAACACCATTTGTTGAAGATGCTATCCTTCCTCCATTGCATGCTTTTAGCCCCTTTATCAAATATAAGATAGTTGTAACTTTGTGGATTAGTCTCTGTGTCCTCTATTTTATACCATTGGTCCACCCGCCTGTTTTGGTACCAGTACCATGCTGTTTTTGTCACTATTGCTCTGTAATATAGTTTGAAATCTGGTATCGCTATACCGCCTGATTCACACTTCCTGCTTAAAATTGCTTTTGCTATTCTGGGTCTTTTATTTTTCCATATGAATTTCATGATTGCTTTATCTATTTCTACAAGAAATGCCATTGGGATTTTGATTGGCATTGCATTAAACCTATAGAGAACTTTTGAACTCAAAAAATTAGACAATAAGATAACAAATAACCCAACCAACAAATGGGCCAAAGATCTGAACAGACACTTCTCAGAGGAGGACATACAATCAATCAACAAGTACATGAAAAAATGCTCACCATCTCTAGCAGTCAGAGAAATGCAAATCAAAACCACCCTAAGATACCATCTCACTCCAGTAAGATTGGCAGCCACTATGAAGTCAAACAACAACAAGTGCTGGCGAGGATGTGGAGAAAAGGGTACTCTTGTACATTGCTGGTGGGACTGCAAATTGGTGTGGCCAATTTGGAAAGCAGTTTGGAGATTCCTGGGAAAGCTGGGAATGGAACCACCATTTGACCCTGCTATTGCCCTTCTCGGACTATTCCCTGAAGACCTTAAAAGAGCATGCTACAGGGATGCTGCCATATCGATGTTCATAGCAGCACAATTCGCAATAGCTAGACTGTGGAACCAACCCAGATGCCCTTCAATAGATGAATGGATAAAAAAAATGTGGCATCTATACACAATGGAGTACTATGCAGCAATAAAAAATGACAAAATCATAGAATTTGCAGGGAAATGGATGGCACTAGAGCAGATTATGCTTAGTGAAGCTAGTCAATCCCTAAAAAACAAATACCAAATGTCTTCTTTGATATAATGAGAGCAACTATGAACAGAGCAAGGAGGAAGAGCAGGAAGAAAAGACTAACATTAAACAGAGTCATGAGATGGGAGGGAAAGGGAGAGAAAAGGGAAATTGCATGGAAATGAAGGGAGACCCTCAATGCTATACAAAATTGCATATAAGAGGTTGTGAGGGGAATGGAAAAATAAACAAGGAGAGTAATGAATTACAGTAGATGGGGTAGAGAGAGAAGATGGGAGGGGAGGGGACGGGGGATAGTAGGGGATAGGAAAGGTAGCAGAATACAACAATTACTAATTGGGCATTATGTAAAATTGTGGATGTGTAACCGACGTGATTCTGCAATCTGCATTTGGGGTAAAATTGGGAGTTCATAACCCACTTCAATCTAATGTATGAAATATGATATGTCAAGAGCTTTGTAATGTTGTGAACAACCAATAAAAAAAATAAAAAATTAAAAAAAATAAAATAAAAAAATAAAATAAAAATGAACATTTGCTCGGAGGAAATCTGTGGTGCTCTCCTAGAAGTAGGAACAACCTTAATCAATGGCGCAGATGCTCTATTTGATCCAAGATTTAAATACGAAAAATGACTATGAATTAAGTTTCTTCGTACTGACCCATTAATATTAATTGAAAAGTTCCTTCCACAGTTGGAATGCTGGTTTTTCATTTCATACTAAGTATACATTGAAATGGTTTATGTTTTAGGTGGCTTCATAATTCTATTAAGATTCTGTTGGTTGTTGGTCCTGAAAATTCCTAAAGGAGGAATTTCCCAAAGTATAAGATATGGGACATCTAAATATTTGTCCATCATTTTTTGACATGATAAATAACAAATTAAAGTAAATTTGAAAGATTTGTATAGTAAACACAGTAAACATTGTTGTATATTTAAAATTGACACTTTTTGGAGTGGGGCAGTAACCTGGGATTGAACTCAGGGGCACTCAACCACTGAGTCACATCCCCAGCCCTATTTTTTATTTTATTTAGAGTCAGGGTCTCACTGAGTTGCTTAGTACTTCGCTTTTGCTGAGGTTGGCTTTGAACTTGCAATTCCCAGGTCTCAGTCTCCCGAGCTACATGGATTACAGGCATGTACTACCATGCTCAGCAATTTATTTCTTAATCACACATACAGTCATTCATCCATCCATACAGCTATTCATCAACTCATCTTTTTAAAACATTGCAGATACCAGAACATATCTTCCTAAACACTTTAGCATACATGGCATTAATTATAGGGTTCAATCTTTCTTACACTTTTTAAATGTATAATTTATGTAGAAAGAAGTTGGAAAACATTTGGTGGATTTGACAGATTTTGTGTAACTCAATATCACTTCACAAAGTTCTCTCATGAACTTTTTAGTTAATTCCTGCCTCAATATCCTTGCAACCCCAAATCATTCTTATGAATGCATCACAGCTTAGTTTTGTTTGCTTTTGAACTCCAAATAAATGGAACTACCCAGAGTACTTTTATGTATTTCTTATTCCAATAGAATGTTTTTGAAATTTATCCATGTTTCAACAATTTGTTCTTTTTTATTGCTAAGTATTATTCTTTTTTTATTGCTAAGTATTATCCTATTGTATAAACATACTGTTTTAGTCAGCTTTATTGCTACTATGAAAAAAAAAAGATCTGGCAAGAACAATTTTAGAAAAGGAAAAGTTTAATTGGCTCAGTGTTTCAAAAGTCTAAGTCCATAGATGGCGAACTCCTTTGGTCTGGACACAAGTGAGGCAGAACATCATGGTGCAAGGGTATGAGAGAGGAAAGCAGTCCAGGACATGACAATCAGTGTTATGGTTTAAATGTGGTGTCCCCCAAAAGCTCATGTATGAGACAATGCCAGAAAGTTTGGAAGAGAAATGATTGGGCTATAGCCTTAACATAATCAATGAATTAATCCCTGGTAGGATTAACTGAGTGGTAACTGGAGACAGGTGGGCTGTGGCTGGAGGAAGTGGTTCACTGGGGGCATGGCTTTGGGGTATATATTTGTATCTGGCAAGTGGAGACCTCTCTCTCTGCTTCCTGTTCACCATGTAGGCTGCTTCCCTCCGCCACACTCTTCCACCACAATATTCTGCCTCACCTTGAGCCCCAACAAATGGGAGTTGGTCTTCTGTGGACTAACCTCTGAAAACGTGAGCCCCCAAATAAACTTTTCCTCCACTAAAGTTGTTCTGGTTGGGTCCTTTTAGTCACAGCAGCAAAAAAAAAGGTGACGAAAACAATCAGGAAGCTGAGAGAGGGCTCTGCTCACCAGGGACAAAATAGAGGACCCAAAGAAATGTCCACACCTCCTCTGGCCACACCCTACCTGCCTACAGTTACCACTCAGTTAATCCATACGAGTGGATTCATGTATAGACAGGGTCAAGACTCTCAACCTAATCATTTCACCTCTAAAATTCCTTGTATTGTCTCAACATGAGCTGTTGGGAGACATCTATATCTAAACCATAATATATACAATAGTTGCTTTATATTTCTATTTAAATATGTATCTGGCTATTTTCAATATTTGGATATTTTAAACAAATATACCATTTGATTTAGTAATATTTTGTCAAGTATTTTTGCATGTATGCCCATGAGGAAATCTGATCTGTGATTTCCTTTTTTTGTAATTTCTTTATCAGATATCAGTATCAGGATTATACTGGCCTCATAACATAAGTTAGTAAGATTCTCTCTACCTTTAATTTCTGTAAGCCTTTGTATACCTTTTGTACTATTTCTCCTTGTATTTGAAAGAAGTCATAAATGAAGTTATCAAGATCTGGAGTTTTCTTTATGGGAAGGCTTTTAATTGGTTCAATTTATTTATTACACATACAATTAATAAGATTTTCAATTTTGTTCTGTCAGTTGTAAGCTGTCTACCCTTACCCTCTGAAATATTTCTATTTGACCAAATTTGTTGAGTAAAGTTGTTCATTTTATGTATATTCTTTTTAGATATATCTCATTCCATTTCTAGTAATTATTGTGTAGAATAATATGTACCTGCTTAATTTTTCAGAGTGAGTTTAGAGTTAATATTGAGCCATTTCACATAAAATTCACAAAACTGGCTACTATTACACACTCATCTTTATCTTCTTGTCACCACATATTTGCTACTACATAATTATAAACCATGAGACAATTTGTAATGTATGCTTTGAATAATTAAATGACTTTGAAAGAAATTAAGAGGAAAAGAAAATAGTTTATCTTTAACATCTATTTTCTATTTTCAATGCTCTTCATTTCTTCTGAGGATGAGTTTCTAACTGGTGTTTATTCTTCAGCCTCAGGACTTTGGCAATTTATTTGGTTTAATACTGGCAACAGATTCTCTTGTATTCTTTAATACTAGAATTTCCTTTTTTTATTTTTTCTTGCAATGGCTTATATTTCTCTGCTGATAAATCCTATCTTTTCATTCATTGTGGCTATGTTTATATTCATTATTTTAAAAGTGTACCAAAATGTAATAACTGCTTTTAAATCCATATGTGCTAATCCCATACCTAAATCTCTTTAAGATTGATCAACATGGGTTATCTTTTTGCTAGAGAACTGGTCACCGTTTCTTTTTATGCTGTGTAAATTTGGCTTGTGTTCTAGACATGATTGTAATGTTGCAGAAACTCTGTATTTTCTTTTACTGCCTCTGAAGAGTGAAGATATTTTTTATTTCAGCAAGCAACTAAATTGGTTATACTGAAACTACAAGCGCTCTTTATTGGGCAGTGACTCAAACATCAGTTAAAGCTTTAATTTTGTTTTTGATTTTGTTTGTATGTCTAATCCTCATCTGAACTGTTTTACATTTTTCTCAGGCATGCCTGGTTCAGGGGTCAGCCAGTTATTTTGAATGGAGTTGAACACAGGACTTGGATCCTCTCCACCATGCTGAGTTTCTCCTGTTACTTTAACTCCCACTCTAGCAGATTAATTTCCCTGAACTCTTTCCTCTGGATCTTTAGGACAGAGAAAGTAGATATCTTTTTTTTTTTTAAATTCAACTTCTGCTTGTTCTCAGGCTAAAATTCATAAAACAAAAAATTCAATGAGTGGTAGTCAGTTTTTCCACATTCATGGTCCACTCCAAAATCTGTCTACATTTGTTCAAATGTTTTAAAGTTGTTGGTTTTGTATTAATCTGTAGTTGTAGTTAATATATTTAGGAATGTCTGTATGATAGAATTTATTAGTCTTTCAGGAGCCCAAACTCACTTCAAGCTCTTTTCATCTTACATGCCATTAATTTTAAAAACATTACATGATGCATTCCAATAATTTTAATAACAGTTTTATTGAGATAACTCATATGCCATAAAATTTACCCCTTTAAAGCATACAATTCAGTGTTTTTCATTGTATTTCCTGGCATATAGCAAGCACCACCATCTAATTTAATACATTTTATTTATTTACTAAAAATTTTTAATTTGTTTTAATTAGTTATTCATGACAGTAGATAATAGCAGTCACCATCTCCATCCCTACTTCTTCCTGCACCTGGAAATCACTAAACTACTTTTTAACTGCATGGATTTACCTTGCTTGACTGTTTCATAAAAATGGAACCATAGAATACATAACTGGCTTCTTTCACCCAATATAATGGTTTCAAAGGTCATCTGTGTTGTACACAAATCAGTAATCATTCCTTTTTATCGCCAAATGATATTTCACTATATAGTTATACTCTTCTTTTCTATGCATTCCTCAGTTGACAAACATTTGGGTTGTTTCTCGTTTTTGCTATCATTAGTAATGTTGCTGTAAGCATCCCTGCCCAAGCTTTTGTGTGGACATACATTTTCATCTCTTGGTATATTCCTAGGAGTGAGAACACTGGGTCACATGTTAACCCTGATTCACTTTTTGAAGGACTGCTAAACTTTTCAAAGGCTCATGACTTTACAGTCTCATCAGCAATGTAGTAGGGTTCCTAATGCTCCACACTTTGGGCAACACTTACTATTATTTTTCTTTTTTTATATTTCTGCCAGCCTGCTAGGTGTGATTTATACTTCTCTAAGGACTAGAGATGCAAAGTTTCCTTTTGTGGGCCTATTGGTCATTTCTATACTTATTTATTAAGAGAAAAGTTTACTCAATCATTTGCCAATTTTAAAATTTGAGTATTTTTATTGTTAAGTTCATTATTCTAGTTACAACTTTTTTTCAGATATATAATTTATAAATACTTTCTCCTATCTATCTTTTCATTTTATTGAAGAATTCACTTTATAGTTTATTTGAAGAACAAAATGTTTTTAATTCTAGTAAAGTTCAAATTTATCTTTTAAAAATATTTATGCTTTTAATATCACATTTAAGAAACAATTATCTAATTCTAGGTCAATGAAGAATCAACCTCATTTTTTCTGAAAGATTTTGTAGTTTTAGTCTTTATATTTTGAACTGTGATTCACTTCTTATTGGTGCATATTATTTATACAGAGTGGTGGGTTTCATTTTGGCATATTTATTTTTATGTACTGATTCAAAGAGTGAGTTCAATAAACACTGTTTTTTGGGGGGGAAGAGTTTATAAAGAATTGCTAATAAGTCTTCTTTAAGACATTGGAACATCTATGACTTTGCCTTTTGATGTGAAAACTTTAAAAAGTATTAATTTGAGCCTTTTAATATCTGTTCAGATTTTCTAGTACTTCCTGAATCATAGTTAACAAATTGTGTCTTTCTAGAAACTTTCTCCATTTCATCTACTATATCTAATTTGTTGGCATACAGTTCTTAATATTCCCTTATAATAGCTTTTATTTCTGAAAGGTCAATAGTGATATTTTTTTCTTTTATAACTGATTTTTAGTAATTTGATTCTTTTTTTTCTTCCTGGTCAGACTAGATCCAGATTTGTAAATAATTTTCCTTTTTTCAAAGATCAGCATTTGGTTTTATTGGTTTTCTATATTGTTTATTTTTTCTTTCATTTACTTCAGCTCTACTCTCTATTATTTCCTTTCTCTACTTGATTTGGGTTTAGTTAGTACTTCTTTTTCCAGTTTTTAAAAGGTGTAAGTTCAAGTTCTGCTTTAAGATCATTCTTCATTTTTAATGTGGGTAGTTATAAATTTCCCTCTGGGCACTGCATTTATTATATCCTATCAAATTTGGCATACTTGCATCTAAAATATTTATTAATTTTCCTGTGATGACTTCTTTTACCCATTGGTTACTTAGGAATAAGGAAATGTCATATTTTCCTTTGGTTTAATTTTATTTTTCTATTTGAATTACATATGATTTAAAGTCTTTGTCTTGTAGGTCCAATACTTGGGTTCCTTCAGGAACACTTTCTAAGACTAATTTCTTTCCTGTGTGTTGGACACACTTTCCTATTTCTTCATTCATCCCGTAATTTGTTTTCTTGTTGTTGTTGAAAAGTGGTAATTTTAAAATAATATTGCCTGGTGACTCTAAAAATTAGATCTCTGCCCTTTCCCCCAGGGTTTTATTGTTATTACATTTATTGTTTATTTGTGTACCTGTTTAGTGATTGTCCTGTTGAATTCCTTAGTGTCTGCATTCTTTGTTCTGTGCATCCACCAAACTCTCCTCACTGCTCAATTGTTTTAGTTTTCAGAAAATAATTAAACAGAGATTTCCTAAAATGCCTTGAACCAATAAGTCCCTCAATCTTTGCTGAAAGGCCCAGTATGTGGGTTGGGCTACTCTTTCAGTACCCTAGTAATTTACAACTGTACCTTAACCCTGACTCCTTGTTTGCATAGAGTCTCAGATCAGCCATGGTTAAGGGAGTGGAGACTTCTCAAGTCTTTTCCTGTTATGTGCAAAACCCTACACATATATGTGGCTTTCCAGTTTCTCAGAAATGTGTCAGAATTTTTCAAACCCCTCATAGAATTATTGCTCTCCTAATTTTCTGTTTAATTTTTGGTGTCTTCATTACTCCAATTGGCCTTGTCACTCAGGGTTGCCACGATGAGCAGCAATTGCCTTTGATTCTTTTTTGGAGGGGGTGGGTAGGGGAGGAAAATAACCTGCACATGCAATTTTCCTCATTCAGTAAGCTCAAATAAAGAAAAGCTCTGAGAATGGAGTTCTTCAAGGGGCTTCCAAAACCAGTCTGGTAAGACAACTCTCTGGGAATGGGGTTTTTGAGGAAGCTCCAAACTTATTCTGTTCTCTCCAGTTGCTGCTAGACTGTTTTGTTTCTTGGTTACCATGGTTCCAAACCTCTGGTTTTCAATGCTACTACATGGCTGGGAGGAAGCAGATGGGAACAGGGTAACCTAAAATTCCACAAAGCTGGATCTTCTTATAGAGATTTAACCATTTTTCTTGAGTAAATTGCTCTTGGATTTTTGAAAGCCTTTGGTTAATTTCCAAAGCACTTAAAAAGATTATTTTGACAATTATTTACCTGTATTCTTATTGTTTTTTTTTTTATGGAAGATAGATTTTGATGTTTGGCAATACTACCTTTCAATAAATAAAATAATTTATTTAATTTGTAAATATTTTCATTTCCTTAATATTGAAACCTTAAGTACATCATAAAATATTTGGAAATAGAAATTTAAAACAAATATGATGAAAAATAAATAAAAATCAAAGTTCTAATATTTCATATTATACATCAATACATCATTTTCCTGGATATGAACTTCCCATTTTGTATACTTCTGTCAAATTTCATTTCTGGTATAACTGAGATTCCAACAAGATTTGTCAGGACTTATAAGTTTTATTGATAATGAATGCGATTATCAACATGTTTTAAAAGCTTTTAAATTTTATAAGAAATATGCTTAAATCTTCAAGTGTTAGAGGGTATTGAGAAGTCCTGTATTTTTAAAATCCAGGGCAGTAAATCAACACAATACTTCATGCATGTTTTGTTCCTCAAAACAGTAGAGTAGGAATCAGCAAACTGTAGTGTGGACCAAATCCAGTTGGCTGGTGGGCAAGACTGGCCATTTTTATTTTCACTATTCCTCAAAGGCAAGGACATATACTTAAAATGAAGACTTATGGCCTATATCAGCCTAAAATGCTTAAAATCTGGCCCTTTACAGAAGATATTCTGACCTATGAAGTGCAGTAAGACTCAGTTTACTCTGGATTTTAATGAGTCTTAAAATTTAAGATGCTCTCCAATCATCAACCATATTTGTAAACAAGACATTTCTATATCCCATTGCAAGAATCAAAACATCAATGAGTTACTAACTTCTGGTTTTGTTTTCAGTTGAGTTTGGTAGATTGGAAGTACTGGTTGGAGAATGGAAGTAGGTGTAAGAGTGAGATTGGACTGTTTATTCCCTTTATTTTTTTCCTGAAAGCTCCTCTTAAGTTAGGTGCCTCTCTTTATCCATCCTTCTATGTTCCCCTCAAAAAATCAGTCCCTTCCCTCACTCCTTCAGGCATAGAGGGAGTAATTGAACATATATTATTCTTTGGGATATTTAGCAACATTTTGTGGTTTCCTTAAACCCACACCCACACCTTGGTAAATAATTCCTTTATTCAACTTCCCTAAATTAGTTTAGTTTGGGTGTCCCTTCCCTTTTAGCTCTAAATAAACGAATACTTGAAGTCTTTCTACTTTTCTTACACCCAAACTTTCAGTCCATATACTCTCCATATTGATTTCCTTATCTTCAAAAATATTACCTTTCATTCTCAGTTTGTACTATCTTGAAATTTAATAGTTCCACCTTCTTTTTTAAAGTTATTAGTAAATTGTAAACAGTTCAGGGCTAAGAATAATACCTGTAGTCACTTACTGGATCACTCCTTCCTGGTTGATTTGACCCATGTATCACATTCCTTTGTGTGATTTAACCAGTTACTAATTTACTTTGAAAGTTTTCAGTCCTTGTTCCTATATTTTGACTATTCTTTAATTTCTATCCTGTCTCATTTCTCCAAAGTCCCACATTCATAGGAAGTAAAAGATTTCAGTGATTACAAACATGTAGCCTCTCTATATTCCCCAATCTACAGCTTCTGCTAGGCAGCATACAAAAATTTAGAAACACTTGCCAAATGACAATCTGATGGAAGATGTCATATTTTTTGTATCTGGCTTTCTTTCTAAGCATCCTGCAAGAAGAAGCTCTTATGAGGTTCTTATGATACTTGCCTCTTTACACTTTGATCACACGTGTTGACATTAAAGTGCATTAGCCTACTATTAACAGACCTTTTTGAATTCCCCTTTTTATTCAGACTGCATCACACTGAGTACCTTGAGCTAGAGAATTAAAATCAACCTGAGATACCTGGTGAAGTAAGTCCACTTGATGTGACAGAATGACATATAGTATATAAAGTAAATAATATATACATACTGTCTATTTGGAAAGTTCCCTGTATCTTGATTAGAAATGAGCATAAGCAAGGATAGTTATAAAAATGTTTTCCCATATATAATTTTCTCACAATTGCTTTCATGGAATTGTTCATCAGAAATCTGTCATTAAAACTTGTCCAGAGAGACAATGCAAGTGATCAAAAATAAATTGATGTTATTATTGTGTGTGTATGAAGATACAGACTTATCTATATAATTATTTGAGCGTAAATATAATGTTTTCAAGCATCAAAGTCAACTTTAAGACAAATATCTCTTCATGAAAGGGACACTGACAGTAGGTAAGAAAGAAAAAATTACTTAGGTAGGTTTCAACTTTCCATTTTAGATACTAAGCTCTTTGATTCTATGGAGAATGGCCAGGAAACATGTGCAGATTCATTTCACTACTCGTGTTTCCTTAAAGGATGAGGAACATATTAGCAAGCTAATGAAGAAAGAGGTGAATAGAGGATCCCAAGTGAATAGGGACAAAACATTAGTACTGACTGCCGAGGCCTCTGCTCCTACTTTCTGGTGCCAAAATGTGACTATTTAAAAAATGAAAGCAGTGGATTGTGGGACATCCTTTTATTCCTATATTTTTTTCTTTATATGATGATGATGTTTACGATGCAAATAATAAATATTTAATAAATACTTACTATCGGTGTTTAAAGGCCTGGAAACATAAATATGCATAATAAATGGTTATTGGTATTTGGGTACAATGCATGGCTGCTTGGGTAACCTCACTTGTTAGGTAGCCTCAGTGCCTTCCCTCTCCTCATGCTGTCAGGATCAACCCCCAATCAGCTTTGTAGAACTTGCATCTTGTATGATTAAAACATGTGTGTTTGGGGATGTCTTGGACAGTTTTGCAAGGCTCCTCCAATTTTTGGCTGTTTGGCAAACTGATCTCTTTGGCTGGCTATGGCCTTGGCTATGATTGTTTCCTTCACCTTGTTGAAAATAGATCATTATTCATAAAAAGATTTGCCCTACACACTGATTATATCCTTGATTTTTTTTAACCAACTTTCTAATTTTGTTGTCAAAAACATCAGCTCTCCCAAGACAATATGTGATAAAGGGCTCTGCTATGTTTATTATGATGGACCCTTCCATTCACTTATCAGTAGTTCACTATATTCATCTTTCATATATACACATGTGTATGTGTGTACACACACACATATATATCTCTCTAAGTTTTTAGATTTTTATGGTAACCCTGTATGTCTTAGAGAATCTTCTGTGAATTTTTGCTTAATTATCATAACAAATCTATGAGTTGGCTTCTCTTATTATTTTCATTTCATGGAGGAACAAATGTAGGCAAGATCACGGAGTATAGGTCCTGGATTTGGGAACAGAGAATTAATTAAAGGAAAAAAATGAGTAAAAAAAAGACCATGTTAGCAAAGTATAAATCTTTGGATGTACACTTAACATAATTTGTTAGTGTTACCTGATTTGTGGGTTGGATATTAGATATCAGATTTTGATGAATTGCCAAACTGGTTTCCAGAGAGTTTTCTGATCTCCATACCTTGCCATGGAAGTGCTTTGTGGCCCTGGACACATATTCAGCATCTCTGTGCCTTCAGAAAAAGAAATTATTATTTCAGTTGTCGATCAGGTGAGTTGCTTCTTGGGAATTTAAACATAAATTGTTTTCTTGATTTCCTTGGAAGAAAGTCATACTATAAAAACAAATTTGGGCTATTATAATGACAAGTGTGTGAGTGTACATTAATTTCCCCCTTATGTTCTTATTGCCAGCAGATGGAGGTCGAAATTGAATTTCTGCTGACTGTTGTCCCTTGTTATGGCCTGTGGAGATATGACAATTGAGGAAGAACCTAGAGGAATGCCAAGTAGCAGAGCATGAGGCGGTGGGTGTGACCCGCTGCCTTGGACATTTTATGGCTCATAGCATTTGGCAAGAAAAAAAAAATGCAGCCTCAGTTGTAGCTTTGCAAATAGATTTCAGCATCAACACCCCACTAAGCTCACCCTTTTTGGATTTGTCCTCTAATAGATACATTTTCCCAAATTTACTCTTTTAATACTCATTTATCTCACAGATATGTTTGCAAAAATACCTAAATAACTAAATCACATTTGAGGAAATCTCTTCCTTTTATCGCAGATCTAGGCACAGAAAGCAGAAGCCGGGCACATTAAACTTCTTGTTCACTTTACTTCTGATTTCTTTTGGGCCTTTTCTGTTTCTTTGTTTATTTGACCAGAGATCTTCACTTAGGGAGTCCCTTGGATGGCCTTCATGGTACCTGGCCTATGGGAACGAGTAGCTATATATGCCACAGTGTTGATTTCCTTCCCTCAAAGCTGAGTCTTTTGTGAGATTCTCAAAGGGGCTTCAAGAAGCCTGTTTTGGATCTTTGGTTTATGGGGCAGTGAAACTTTGTATGTTTGCTTTAACGATTGAGACACAGCATTTTATGCGAATGAGAACAAGAGAGTGGTAGAGAAAAACAGCTTGGAGGGCATTATTACCTTTCCAGATCTTCATTTCTTGTCATGAATTATTAATCATGAGGTAACACTTCATCTGATGCTTTGAAAACTCTCCCCCTGGTAAGAACAGTCTAATTGAATTGGAGGAAGTGGAGCAGGAAAAACTAAATGTGGACGTTGATGGTTTCACCAAAAGCAATTATACACCCTACAGCCTTCTCCACCTGTTTGAAAACCCAAGGCCCACTAATTCTCATGCCACGAGGGAGTGAAAGGGAAAGTAGAAGAAAAATTAAATTGTTGAGCTTCAAGCAGATCTTCTTTGAGAGTACTTCATTTGGCTAAGGGATGTGTAGGGGGCTGAGAGGGAGAGCAGAGGGTATGGGCAGGGATCTGAAGTACTGGAAATCAAAGGATAAGCTAGTCTAAGCTCTCTGGAGTGCAGTTTGGCAAGGTAACAAAACCCTTAATGCGGGCAATGCTCTATATGTTCCTCTACTCAGGAACTCCAATTTGGGGAGGTTTATTTCAGCAATGCTCATATATGTAAAACTCTGAAATAATTCATATGTGTAACAGAATATGAAGCAGTCATTAGAATCAGGATAAAATAATTTCATACAAAATTATATTTTTGATATATTTTTGCTAAAGAAAAGTAATAAAGCAATATATATATGTATATATATACAAAGTATAGTATAATCCCACACTGATAAGAAATTTAATATTATGTGGGGAGGAGATATGTGCCCTAAGGCACGTTTATATACAATATAAACATGGGGAAAAAATCTGAGCAGATATATATTAAATGATAAAAATGATCCCAAGTGGGTGGCGTTATTGTAGTTCATTTGCTTTTGCTTATATTTATTTTCAATGTTTTATATAAGCATATATGACTTGGGAGGGGGGACGGGATTGAACTCAGTGACAATCACTGAGCCACACCTATAGACCTTTTTAAGATTTTTTTATTTTGAAACCAGATCTCACTAAGTTGCTTAGGGCCTCTCTAAGTTGACATTTACTACTTTTATCATTAAATGTACTAGTAAAAGTCTAGATGAGATTTTTTTTGAAAAAAAAAAATAACTCATTTGGGGTCAAAATGAACAGTTATATCAGCAAAGGTTCAGGTTTTGCCAATCCCAAGACTGGTTTTCACCCACCAGAATCTGGAGCAGACAGAGATGCATAGCCCCTCACTCTCTGCCTTCTTCCCTCCAGAGAGCAGGGAGAGGCTCTCATAGGGTATTTCCTTGGGTCTAAACCATTCCCTTCTATCTACACTGCAGGTCAAATCAAGAGAATTTAAGCAAATTAAATAGAATATAAGAAGTCTTTTACAGACATTTTAAGCAAAAAAGAACTTAGCCCAGACCCTAGCAGAATTACCTACATCCAGCCTCTTGTAAGATGACTTTCCTTAGCTATTAGTAATTTGGTTGTGGAATTTTCTAAAGTGGCTAAAATTGTCTTGTCTGTCTTCTTTATGGAATGCATCTTTGTTTCCACTTGTCCTTAATGCTTAACACAACACTCTGTCAGTCAGGGCTGATGAACAAAGGGTTAAATGAGTGCCTAAATGAAGACAACTAAGGAAGGAGCAACTTAGTTCCACTGGTTTCCCAAAACATAAGCCTAATGTAATCCAAGACCAGCAGACAGATATTTTTCCAAAGGTAAGCAGAACAGAACAAACATTCCTGATGGGGTAAGAAATGATGGCTTAAAATTGGGCACGTGAGGATTTAGAAAGACTAAAAAGGAGGAAAGGACTTTTGAAAGAAAAAAGAAGAAGAATAAAAAAAGAAAAAAGAGCTGAAACGAAAAGACAAAGATGGATTTTTTGCAGCTGTATTCTCCCCCTATACATGACATTACGGTAGGGATGGAAGAACAAAGGTTGTTTAGTTTGCAGAGAAGTGGATTCTTGAATGAGTGGAAATTAAATCTGTTGGATGATTTGGAGAGGAGAAGTACACAGGATGATTTTAGCCACAGAAACAAGAATAGCCACGTGCGATGATTTCTATTCAAACCCCCTGGTTTCCTGGCCTAAGCTGATTATTATTAAGCATTTATGTGGCATTTCATATGTACAAGTACTTTACAATCATTTATTATTTATTCCTCACAACGTGAGAAAGCCACAAATCAAGGACAGGGATAAAGTTAATACAATTTTATTAAACAAGAGGGGTGTGCCTAGCAGCAGGCTCAGCTTCAACCAGGGAGTATGACCTCACAGGAGAGAAACAATGTGACAATTACTCTTTTTTTTTTTTTTCCTTTTGTGTTGCAATTTACACTTTTAATCAGTATTAAGTCAGGTGACCCTGCACACCTGGGAGAACTCCTGGGAGCCTGGCAACCCGGCCTGGCAACCCGGCCTGCCAACTCCAGGGAAGGCCTGCCCTGAGTCTGTCCTTGCCATCACCAGCATCTCCCTCCCTCCATTGGGCCCCTTCTTCCTCTTGCTTTCTAGCTTTTATTTCCTGTTTCTTTTCTCTTTTCTTTTTCTTTTTGTTTCATGCACTTCATCTCCTTTCTTTTCTTCCTTTTTCTCTCTCACCCCTGGTTTCTTTCTTTCCCCTTGCCCTGTCTCTGACTCACCTCTGTCTCTCTTTTTGCTTCTTTCTTTGCTTCTCATTCCCTTTTGGTCTCTGTCTCTCAGGAGCCTGTGCCTGCACATACGTGTACCCAGATCCTACACAGGGAACAAAAGCAGAACCTAATTGCTGGGAGGTGCAGAGGTTTCCTTGTGAAGCCTCCCCCCCACCCCCACTCCTTCCACCACCGCCTTCTGAGATCCTCCGACACGTGGAAAATTCTAACTTGATTTGTACAGGGAGAATGATGCCAGTGTTAATCCAAGTTGCTTGGAGGTCATTTAAAAACCATTTCAGGTTGTCTTACTCCCACTGCTAGTGCTCTTCAGGCACTTCTCATAAATGCTAATGAATAATTCACCTTAGTAGTATAGACAAACACAGACTGGTGGTGTTATTTGGAAATCATTCAAATTGACTAATTAGTCATTTCCTTTAGATTTTATTTAACAAAGGAAAGGGGACTTTGAGCTGTCTGGCGAATCATATATCATTAACTTCCTAAAATAGTTCATATTAATTTGGGGAACGGCCAACCTAATTTAGTGGGGAAAAAAAAAGCAAACCTGAATGGTTGCAATGTTAAAAATTTGTATCTAAACTTACTATATTCTAGGCAGAATTTTGTTAGTGAACCAAAGTATCTTAGCTAGAGGTTTCACTAGTCAATTTTGAGAAATGGATAAGAATCATTCGTTATTAACCCATCTATTGAAAACAAAGAACAGAAGATGTATATCCCTGCTAAAAAACTTTAAATACTAGTATTTGTTCATGGCCACCTGTTGTGTATTGGATACACAATTCTACAGGCTAGCAAAGAGCAGAGAAACAAAAGATGCTTGTTTTCATGGAAGTTCATGAGATATCTTATAAAGATAGAGAAAAATAATTGTTAGATTAGATAGATAAATAGATGTAATAATTAGATTGATAGATAAATAGATGGCAAATAGAATAATGGATTTCTCAGAATGCTGTGCGGAAAAATAGAATGTGACTGTGTGTGTTTGGGGGTGTGTTGGATACTATTTTTAAACAGAGGACCAGGAAAAGCCCTTAATAGGAAAGGTGGTAGAGAGGAGTCTAGAATATGGAGGAGTCGGCTATGTGAAGGTCTGAGCTTCCCAGGAAGAGGAGGAGTGAGGTATAAAGGCCTGGCATGGGAGAAAGCCCATGTGCTGAAATGCCATATGTCTCCAGCCTAGTGGATAAAAGAATGGTGGCAGAAAAGGATAACATGTGACCAGGAACGAAATTATTTTTGCTTATCAAACTCTTCATAGCTAATAAAAGGAAGCTTCATCCCAATAATTGAATCATCACTGTTCTCCGTTGCTGATATGAGCAGGATCAGTTTGTTAAACTCTAACCAGTGTGTCTCTCCTTGTACACCTTCCCCTTTGACATACAGTACTCTCTCATTCTGTTCAACAGATGTGAATCTTCAGTGTACCAACATAGACAAACCTTAGAGAATAAAGAAGTCACATTCATGGCTTTTCAATTCAGTGAAAGGCAGGAAGTAACTGAAATAATATACAATAAAGCACATTCTTGGATTTTTCTCCTCTAAGTTGATAGTAGATCTTCCTAGCCGGATAGATAGAAGATGTCTGGACTCTATTTGCCCCCATTCTAACCCAAGCCAAATCTAGCAAAGGGAAAATAGAGGTTGCCTTGACACACTGACACCTTTGGAGCTGCAGTCACCTTGCCAAAGCTGTTCTCTCTGCCTTACTCCTCCTTTACTAGGAAGTGAGGGCCTGCCCAAACTCGCCCCCATTTCTGAAACTTGCATGGTCACGAGACAATGGCCTTAGTTGTGAGATACAGCTCAAGAGACATTTTTGAGTTGGGGGGTGAGGTTAGATCTTGGAAATGGTGTTGGATGATGTATTGAGGCTTTGTTTTTAGAGAAGTTGGCAAAATATCAAAGAGTACCTCAATGTTAGGGATTAGGACATAGCTCCTCTACACTCTTCCTTTCCCTTTCCCCTTTTCCTGTAACATGTGACCAGGAACCAAATTATTTTTGCTTATCAGACTCTTCATAGCTAATAAAAGGAAGCTTCATCCCAATAATTGAATCATCACTGTTTTTTCTTTTTCTACTGTAGTCTAAATGTAAGCTTTAGTGAACCATCACTGGACCCTGAGAACTGTAATGCATAGATCAAATTGTAGGATGTTCCCAAGTCCCTGGTTTGCTCAGGATCATTTTGTCCCTGTCCCATTGGTGATGGAAAACTTAGTCTCTTCCCCTCCCCACACTGTCACAGCATCTTGAGATCAGGGCTCATCTTTCCCCTAGATACTGCTTCCTCTACTAAATTCTCGATCGCTCCACTGAATGTAATCACCTGTCTGTTTATTTCTTGCATTATATCAAACTACTGAATATTGATATAGTCTCCCTAGATATCAACTATTTAAGGTTGTATATGTAGTAGATTTTATTGAGGATTTTGTGTCAGTACATGAGAGTTGGGATCATGGAATGGCTAAAAGGTGGCTAAATAAGAATGTGCCACACAGTCCATTTACAAAAGAAATCCAATGACTTGCTTCTTAAAAGACTTGGTTGTAGTGCTGGGGTATTGCTCAGTTAGTAGAATATTTGCCTTGCACACAAAAGGTCCTGGTTCAATTCCTAGCACTACAAAAAAAAAAAATGAGATAGTCATTACCAACTGTAGAAAATTTCCTTTGTTTTCTTAATCCAGTTTCATCCCATTGCTATGTTGGAGATACTATATTTTTTACACCATACCCTCAGACTTGCTTGTCTTTCCTTCAAAAGTCCTTTGATTTCATGGACAGAGGGGCTTATGTATTTTTTTTCCTTACTTCTTATCCAACAGGACATACCCCAAGAATCATCCAAGGACAAAAACACAAACAAGAATGTCTTACCAAAGATAGTTTGTCCCTGAAGAGTTTCTATGACCAGCTCTTATACTTTGTACTTTTCTCTGCAGCAAGTTCTATATTTGTCTCTAGGTTGTTTTATCTCTCATTTCTGAAGACAAATCAGGAATGTGGAAAGTATAGGTGTGTGGATGCATGTGTGAACTATGAATTTCTGCACAGATAGCAAAAACATGACTCAGTTTGGGAGGTTCTTTCTGACTGAAGTGAGGGATAAACTGCTTTGTCAATCTCAACAAACAAGTTTGCAAATTCTTATGGTACTTAACCCCTTGATGGCCTCTGTGAGGAACTTGCAGGCAATTAATGTGGGAAATTTGCCCTTTTCTCTTCTCCCCCGCCCCAACTGCATTAAAGAGAATTTATACATGACAACTCCAAGGAACTGTTTGACTCTTCCTCCTCAAAATAGGAAAGTGATGAGTTGGGGTTGTAGCTCAGTGGTACTGCTCTTGCCTAGCATGTGTGAGGCCCTGGGTTTGAGTCTCAGAATCGCATAAAATTAAAAAACATAAAGGTCCATTGACAACTAAAAAATATTAAAAGAAAAAAATTGTTTTAAAATAGGAAATTGGCAGCAACCACAGAGCTGCCACTTTTCTATTTTTTTTTTTTTAATTTTTCTACACTATAGTGACTCAGCCACATCAATGTTTATAGCAGCTCAATTCACAATAGCTAGAGTATGGAGCCAACTTGGGTGTCCCTCAATGGATGAATGGATAAAGAAAATGTGGCATATATACTCAATGAAATATTACTCCGCTTTAAAGAAGAGTAAAATTATAAAATTTGCCAGTAAATAGTTGGAGTTAGAGAATATCATGCTAAGTGAAATAAGCCAATCCCACAAAGCCAAAGGCTGAATGTTTTCTCTAATATGCAAAAGTTAATTCACAATAAGGTGGGAGGGGGTACTATGGAAGAATAACCTTGCCTTAGATTAGGTAGAGGTAATTGATGGGAGGGGAGAGGTGGGGATGTGAGGATAGGAAAGATAGTAGAATGAAACAGACATGATTACTGTATGGATGTATATGACTACATGACCAATAGGATTCTGCAACATGTACACTCAGAAAAATGAGAAATTATATCCCATCTATGTATGATACATCAAAGTGCATAAATGCATTCTATTGTCATGTATAACTAATCAAAACAAATTAAAAATTTTAAAAAATAGGAAAGTGATTTTTATGGAAAATGAAAATGAGCATAGGTATATTTCAAAGTTTTTAAAAAGTAAAGTATTTCAAAGGCTAGTATAAATCTATAATATAGAACTTGGTTTTAAAATAAAGTACAGTGTTGAAAATTTTATGAAGAAAACAAAAAAGTAGATAAACCAAGTCTGTAATTTCACAGAATAATTTCAACTGTGAAAAGCTGCAGTCTTAGCAAGCCTCCCTCTTACCAAGTGTGGAGAATGCAGGGCATTCCACTGACACTTGATCTCATTGTTTTCATTACATGCAAATTCTCCCATTAAAGGTGGATTGATAATGCAAAAGTGTTTGTTGGAGATTCTTTTATTCTTTTTTTTTTGTATTTGAGACTATTCAATTTTGAAAAAATTTAGATTTCTGATTTTTTTTCTTTTACTTTTTGTGAACATTGTCATAATTCTCATGATTCCTTAACATATCAACATTAGTTTTAAGGAATTACTCATATTTGATTTTTTCATTTGTTAGGATTTCTTTTTTAACTGTTTAATTCTTTTTTTCAAGGTCTGAGTTTCTATTTGTATGTATATCTGTTCATCTGTCTATTACTGGAGGTGAATGTAATTAAAAAAATATACATACATATATACATATGCATACATATATACACTGAATATACATACAGTTTGACAGTTTGAATTTGCAAAACAGATAAATGCAGACAGCTATTTATTTCAGTCTGCATTTATATAAAATATAGGTAAAACAAACTTTTTCTTGATGAAGGATGTTTCGGGGAAGGTAGAAGAGGAAAATAGAAACTTGTTTGGCCTGCATCTTTCCCTTTGTGCCAACCTTCCGCAAATATGCCTCACAAACTAGGAGGGAGTAGGAAAGAACTATACATATATGCATATAAGATAAATAATCCTCAAAGTATTATTAATAACCGGATGCTGAGTTCATTATAGTACACCTCAAAATCTGCTTTGAAATGCTACTTATTTAATAAACAACCCTCTGGTACTCTCCCCACAACTTAATGGGTGAGAAGGGACCATTAATGCCTAAATGTCCCTCTAGAACATCATTCCTATGCTTCACAGTGCTAGCCATATTTTATTTTATGACACTATGGCTCCTTAAAGCCAGATACCCTTGATCGGTTTTCAATCGCCTGACATAGTGCCTGGATCAGAGTTAAGTGTAACCTGTGAACACACTTTTTATCTTGTGGTTTGTAGAAAGAGTGTGTTGTAAATAAATGTTTCCAGAGTCATCTGTATAGCAAAGAAGAGGATACTTTGAATTTGGGGTTCCAACATTATCTTGTTTCTCCCCTTCAAATTCAGATTGAATAGACTGGTGTGTTATCAAATTAAATATAATGTTCCTCATTTACAGAATAAATTAAAATTATTTTTTCTTAATGCCTAAAATTGCATGTGCTTCATTGACATAAGTAAGATGTTTGAGAGATTAGGATCTTAGACCTGTCGAATAATTAGTGTGAGAATAATTGAAATATTTTTTATTATTTTAATATGTTTCAAATTAGAAATTAAAGAGAAAAAGTGGATATGAGGAAGTAATGAGATTAAAACAATCCTGTAATCAAAATTGCAGCTTCTTTATTCTGCCATCTATGTGAAGTAATGGAGAAAATGTGAAGATAATTATAAGAACAAGAGGTTTAATAGATTCTAAAATCATAGGGTTGAAAATTGCCTCCCAAGATCCCTCTCTCACGAGCAGTTTGAATGAAATATGGCTTTGATTTGCTTTTGAAACAAGAAGGTACAAAACAACTCTATTTCTGAGAAACTGGAGGAAGGGGCGTGGAAAATAGGATTGACCCTTACCTCCCCTCTTTTGGTTGTCAGAGATAACCAGTTTTGATTTGCTTTAAAAATCCTCATTTAGTTCATTTTACATTTTTCTAATAGCATGAAAGTTTTGGGCAAGAGAGCAATCATGTGTGAGGGTAGGCATCATTGCTAGTGTATTACTAAAGGAAACCATATTCTGTGAGGTATTGTTACAACTTGCTAGGAGCTTCCATTTGGAGGATGGGAATGTACTTTACAGACTACAACATGCCTTGCTATCCCCGTTTCCTATTATTCTAAAAGAAACAGTGTGAAAGAGATATGCTTCCTTCTTGTTTAATAATTAAACAGAAAAGTATTTTTTTGCAGATCCTTTTGAAGTAGTCACAAGGAGTTTTTGAAATTTCAGCAAAGGGAGTGCCCCGTGTGTTTCTTTTCCTTCTTTTTCTGATTCTGTGCCATGGAAAGGATGAAAGAAACACCCTTAAGTAGAAGACTGAAACTTTTGACTTTTTTTTTTCAGCAGGTTTGAAAGCTGAGTAGTCATAAGAGTGGTTCCTTTAAAATGCATAATAACAACTTGAAAAGTTAGACAAGCTTTTGAGGGAAACTAATTTGCAGCATTGGGTGCATACCAAATTCTAGAAAAGATCTAAACTAAAAATTTGATTTAGAAAGAAATATCTTAATCAAATACTATAAATCACATGAAGATAAATAGTAGTTAATACTTACTGAGAAACATATCAATGTGTTTCAGTGTGACTTATTCTGTAAAAAAAAATCTTCCTTTAAAATTATATGTTTAATTAAATACTTATCATTTGCATTATTTATAAATTTCAATTGAGTTATGATTTTTATTAAAATAATAATACGCATTTATTTTTATATAAGCCATAATGCACCTCCACACACACACACAGAGTATTTAGCTTATATGTTTTTTTGGCCATGGAGAGGTAACATTACTAATGTGAATAGTCAAATTTGACCACAAGAATATCTGTAAGAGAATAAGAATGTTTCTTGAACACTAACACTGAAATTCCAAATCCAAGTGTGGGTATTTGGTAGAAGGAACATAATAATCGTTTCTGTCTGGCACCTATCCTGGATCCGTGGTGCCTCCTTTCTGGTTGGCTAGTGCCCATGTCATTCTGATTTTTTTTAATAATTTCTGGCAAACTATAAAATCATAAAGTGACAGACAACTCCAAAAAGTTTTTATAAGCTTACCTCCATATAGGGTGAAGGTGTAGAAAAAAGACCTACTAACGTATTCACAGAAATACTCATGATAGCACCTTTACATTGGGAATAAAATGGGAAACAACCTAAATGCCCATCAATAGGGGAATGAATAAACTCTAATATATCCTCACTTCCGTATACTCTGCAACAATAAAAAGAACCCAATAGAAAATCAGAAAGATATAGTCTTTAGTAAAAAAGAGATTTCAAAATGTATCTATAGAATAAGCTTATTTGTGTAAAAAAATTATAGAAAATTAGTATCATACATGTGTTTATGTAAATTCAAAGAAAATGGTCTTGAAAGAAATACATCAAACAGATGGCAGTGGTTAGTCACCTGCATAGATGACACATTTTATAGAAAGGGTAGCTACCAAAGGGACTTTAATCTTATTTCCAATGTTTTCAGTTCTATAAGAGGAGTGAATTCGGGCATTATTTATTTAACTATATATATTTTTTTAATTGCAAGTGTTAGAAGAGTCAAAGTGGGCTATGTGACTTTTCTCCTTCAGGTCCAGGTGACCTCTTCAGATATGGTCCAACCTCTAAGGACATGGCAAAGTAGCTGACCTTAACAAAGCCCTCCACTTATGGCTGGGGCACAGTGTGTTGGGTAAGAACCAATGTGTCTCCTTTCCAAATATAAACCTGTTTGAAGGGGTTTCACTCTGGGTATGTAACAGTCTGTCTGGGTTTATCCATTCATTTTCCTCCCCAGTAATTAATTATAAATGTTTTTTGTTTGTTTGGCTTTAGTGACTAATAAAAATTGAGAGTATTGTTTTCAAAAGATATAACCCAGAGGGTTGAATAAAACAAGTATAAACCAATATATTACAGAGTTCCTTTTGGTGATTGGGTCAAAGGAGTCATTGAACATGAGATCTTCCTTGAAAATCCTGGCCTGCTTTTGCCCCAGCAAAGGATATAGACTTCTTGGTTATATGCTAATGTGCTGTCACAAAATTGTGCTTTTTTTTGCTTCGGTTTGGATAATAAACTAAATGTTGTCTCTTAATACACAGTAAGTATCCAGAGGGCACGGGCCAGGTGTGTTTTCACTTGTCTTTATGCGTTCTCACAATGCCTGGTAAATAACAGACAAATGAATTAAAGACTGAATTAAATAATTATAGTAACAAAATTTACATGATAGGGGAGGGCAAAGAACATAAATCACAACTTGCTTAATTTTTTCTGTTGTCTCAGAAAATAGAAATGAAGCCACTTTGATAACTTCAGAACCCTTTACAGGTCAAAACTGCTATTTTAGTGACAATAATGGAAGTATCTACATTAGTCTATGTAGGATATATGAATGAGCCTTACCAGAAATAACTGAAATCCCTACGTGGAATTTCTCCCTGAGGACCTCTTAAGTCTGACCAATTAAACCCAAAAGACTGGGAGGTGCACGGTTGTGATACTATTGTTCAAATCTTGACTGTGATATAAGTATTTCGATGGCAATGGCAGAGCTATTGCAATCACTAGTACCATGAACTAACCCATACGTGGAGCTGACCTGATCCAGACCCTTTCTGAGGTCTGAATTGCATTAACTTCATCTACTTTCTCCATAATTAAAAAATTAAAAACTGCTTATTGTAGAAAACCAGGAATTATGACAAAATTTCTGATTACCATTTATGAATCTTTCACTTTAATACTTAAAAAGTTATTTTGTTCTGTGAGGATTACATCAACTTTTCAAAAATTTCATTGAGAGGTCTCTTTTTATAGTAAGATACATATTTCATTTACATGTTTTCATAACTAGCATACCCACCCTCCCATTCTCCATGTTTTATGAATTTTTAAAAATTTGCTTTCTACTCTGCTGTTTCTTAGTTTTCTGTGTTTAAAAAAAAAAACCTATAATGTGATTTTACTAAGCTATATTTATTTGGGAAACATTTATTTTTAATTCTACCAATGATTTTTTTTTTTTAGTTTATGGCACATGTAATTCATTTGTATTTATTAAACTATCAATCAAAGATAAATGCACAGGGATAACATTCATTCTTCTTAATACCTAGTAGAAAATTTAGTGGATTGGCCATTGTCAGGCCAAATCCTAATCTTCATCAATTATCTATGTTTGTAAATTCAACACATTATAGAATCATTACTTTTACTCCCTAAATCTTTTACATTAGGTATTTTTATGTTTACTACTAAAATTCATAAACACTACTATAAAAGCTATTCATGCCCTGACCTGTAAACATATTTTATTATTTAATAGTATCACTTAGTGACAATTAAAAAAAAAATATATATATATATATATATATATATGATACTTTGATATGTCAAATACAGTTCTATACAAAATATTTCATTGGGAATATATTGTAATTCTATTTTTATCTCCATTTTTATAGAGAAGAACCTGAAATTCAAATTAAGTAATTTTCCCAGATCTGTAAATCAAGCTAGTTAAGTGCCCAAACTGAGATTTGAATTCAGCACTCTCAGTCCAAAGAAGTCTGAACTTAGAAACCAAGCTACACCACCACATAAATGTTTTTTTTATCCACCTGTTTTAATGATGTGCTTCATTTATTCAACACATAGGTAAGAAGTATATAATGAATGATAGACATCTATTGGAAAAAGTGGTGAATTTATGCCCTCATTGCCAAAATATGATGCTGGTGGGATTCAAAGAAACTATGATGTTCAAGTGTAATAAATGTTACTAAGGGAAAATGACAAAGTGCTAGGGAATCTCCCAAAGGTGGGCTGCTCCTACACCAAGCCTCACAGTGGGCAATGAAGATTGAGATATTTCTTTAGTGAAGACCTGAAAGGTGAGGAGGTTGGTGACTAAGAAATTGGAAAGAAGTGAATGTAACTGGAAAGTCAGATCATTTATGTGGCCACAGAAGGTCCCACAGGTTGGGTTAAAGAACTGGTCTACACCTTGAATCTTTGCTTTTACCTCATAGAATTTTCCTATTTTAGTTCATAGAGTGCAGCTGGTTTGTACCTTTTTGTATTTGTTCGTTGGTGTTAGCATGTGATGTATAGAGCAGGGAGCAGACATATTGGGCCTGGGAATTTGCTGTCATGTTCTTATGAAAATTAAAATGAAAACTTAGCTTTTCAAACTATTTAATATGTTGAAAAGGAAATTCTAAGTTAGTAGCTCTGAATTTAAGTTTGTTGTGCTAATGAGACACTCAGTGGAGCTTAAATCCCCATCAAGTTACTAACATGTTCCTGTTGGCTTTTGAGGGACAGTCTCTGAAAAAGTCATTGGAATATTAATGAAAGTTTTATAATGAGATAAAAATCCTACAACTAGATAAAAAACAAAATAATGGGGTACAAAATAATGGGGTACAATTTCCATAGCTACTAAAATATTATTCTGGTTCTTATTAAGTTGAGAAGTGAAAGGGATATCTTGCGAAGAAGTAAGTGAAATTCACCAGATATATTGGTTTAGAAGGACAAATCTTACTTTTTCATTTTCTATCATCAAAAATGATGAACAAGATCTTAAATTGGAGATTAAAACGCTATGAAGAGGCTTTGTACTATAAATATGGAATAGGAGAAAATTATCAATATAGTCCAAATAGAACAAATGTGAATAAATATTTGATAAATATAATGATTTAACAAGGGTTGAAATAAGGGACCCTAACATTTTTAGAGATTCAAAAGTAGTAAATGGATAGAAATCAATTTCTCCCTTGCATATATTTGCAAACTGAAAATGATTTATCTTTAAACCAAGTGTATAGATATAAGTAATTGAAAGCCTGACTTCAGAGAAGAGATACAAACAATAAAGAACTTTATATCATGTGTGTAATGAAAACTTTATGCAGGTTTATCACCTACCAACCCAACCAACCCCCAGTTCTCAATAGACAATAAACAAAATTCTTGAGGGATCAGGGTAGGAATGGAGGTGGTATCACATAAAGTATACTAACATTTATAATAATAGTTATATTATTAATATAATAATAGTTGGGGCATTAGGCAAAATATTGTCCTGAGAGATGAATGAGGTAAGGGTTTGTGGATGACTCACAACAACTTTTTTCTTAGAATAATAATAAGTGCCTGTTATTTTTATCTCTAAATGAAATAAGACTTATTTTACAAACAGTAAACCAGGCCCATGAAAATCACTAAATCAGAAGCAGAAAAGTGATGAAGAGCATGGATTCTGAATTTAGACACCCTGGTATTCTGGCTTTACAAGCAAGCACTTTACCTACCTGCCTCAGCTTTTTCAAAAGCTAAGATAGAAGCCAAACATGTAACTCTCAACAGTGGCCAAGATTAAAACAGAATGTGCATGTGAAGATCTTAGTTCAGTGGCACCTGTGGACTCTATAAGAAATGATTAGATAATGAAGATGCCAACAATTCCTATACGATAATGATGATGATTTAGGAAGAAAGCCTCAATTAAGTGAAGATGTATAATCATCTCTTTTAAAATGGTTGCTTAATATTCTTCTTTAGTTGGAAACAGATACTAGAAGTTGTCAACCTGAGATAGCACGAATAGCTGATGCATGCAGCAGTAAAGCTGGGGATGAGCCCCCAGCTGTAAGAAACTTTGCAGTCAAAGCCCTGTTGGGTCGTCAGAACCCACACCAAGTAACTGAGTCATAGGCTGTCAAAGTGGGGTCTCCTTTTTCCTTATCTGTTCTTGGAGCCATGGTAGCCATTTACCTACTTCTCAATCATCCTTATTCCAAAAATAATATATCCACTTGGCCTCCAAGACTCTTAGTTTTCCTCCTATGTTGCTGACTGCTATTTCTCAGCCTGCATTGCTCAATTGTATTTTATACTTCCAAACTCTAAGTAATGGAAGATTGCCTTAGAGCTTCTTTCTTAGAATTCTTCCTTTCTTTGTTCTGCACTCAGTGCCTTGGTGAACTTATCTAGCCAGGAGTTTCAAATATATACTCTACCCTGAGAACTCTGGTATTTATCTCTTAGCTCTGACTTCTCTCTTAGACTCCAGATTTTTTCATCCAGCCAACCACCGCTACACTCATCTCTCCACCTGTATGTATAATCCGTATCTCAAACTTTACACATGAAACAGTTCCAACTCAAACAGTGTCTTCCTTGGACTATTAAATTTCTACTCCACTTTTCATTTATTCAGGTCCCCAAACTTGGATTCATCCTTGATTTCTATTTTTTATACCCTAAATAGAGTAAAAAAATCCATTAATTCTATGTCCAAAAATATAGATAAATTTATCTTTTTCACCACTTCCACTCTATTCTTATCCTCCCTCCTTCACCCCAGTGCAGGGGTCCACGCCACCATATTCTTCTGCTGGATGGAGCCTCCTAATCAGTTTCCAATGGCAATCCTTGACTTACGACTGTCTACTCAGAAACAAACTACTTTTGAAAACTTTAAGATAATATCACTTCTCTGCTCAAAAGACTGGGTTTTGTTCATGTTTATCCAAAACAAAATCGACCCATATGTAACTGGTTCTCACTTTCTTTCACTCCCCTCCTGCTGCTTCTCTCCAGTTGCTCTCTGCCAGCCACATTGCCTTCTTCATTGTTCTGTACACCCTACAAGTCTTCACAGGACCTTTGAACTAACACATAGCTCTGCCTATGATGACATCTCCTCACATATATACATGACTTGTCTCCTCACTTTGTTCTGGTTGCTTGACTCACTTTCCACATTATCATAGAGGATTTCCCTGGTCAGTTCATTCAACATTCCCTCCATGTCCCTACCCTATTGTGAGTTATTTTTTCTTCATAAAATGTAACATATTTTCAATTGTTTATTATTTTGTCTTGTTGGGTTCAATGCTGTATTCTTTAAGTATTCTTGCCATTTTTGTTTATTTTAATAAAACATATTCATTGTACAAATCAATGGGTTTCATTAAGACATTTCCAAGCTTGCATATATTTGGCATTGCTCATGCTCACTCTCCCTTCTACCCTGTCTCACCCTCCCTCTCTTCCCCCTTTCCCAGCGTCCTTTGCAGTCCTTAATAGTTCCTTTTCTACTTTCAGGTCTTTATTAATTCTTTTTTTTTTTTGCAATTGAGAGAAAACATGCAATACCTGTCTTTCTATATCTGACTTATTTTGCCTAATATGAGGTCCTCCAGTTTCATCCATTTTCTGCAAATGACAGGATTTCATTCTTTCTTTATGGATAAATAATATTCCATTGTGTATGTAGACTGTATTTTCTTTATCTTTTCATCTATCAACAGATACCTAGGCTAGTTCTATACATTAGGCTATTGTGAATGTTGCTGCAATAAATATGGTTAAGCAGGTGAATCTTTTGTATGCTGAGTGCATTTCTCTCAGATATACACCTAGGGATGGTATAGCTGGCTCTACGATACTCTGCTTTTAGATTTTTGAGGAACTACCACAGTCTTTTTTATAGCAACTGTATTAATTTCCATTCCCTTAGACCTGTACAAGACTTCCTTAGCTTTGCCTACAAGGGTTCCTTTTTTCCCCATATCCTCATCAGCATTTGTTACTTTTTTATTATTTGATAGCTATTCTAAATAGGGTAAGATGGAATTCACTATAGTTTTATTTGCATTTCCCTAATGGCTAAGAATGTTGAACATTTTTTCTTATATTTATTGGCCATCTGTACTTCTTTTGAGAAATGTCTATTCAGGTCATGTGTCCATTTTTTAATTGTATCACCTATGACGTTTTTAGAGTTTTTTATATATTCTATTAGATGAGTGGCTGGTAAACATGTTCTTCCATTGAGTATGTTGTTACTTCTGTCTTTTAATTGTTTCCTTAGCTAAGCTGAAGCTTCTTAATTTGATGAAATTCTATTTGTCTATTTTTGTTTTTGTTTCCTGAACTATGAAAGTCCTACTCAGGAAATTGTAGTCTATGTCATTTTATTGAAGTGTTTTCCTATGTTTTATTCTAGTATTTTCAAAGTTTCAAGTCTTGCATTAAGGACTTTGATCCATTTTAAGTTGTTTTGTATGTGTGTAGGTATATGTCTAGTTTCAATCTATTACATGTAAATTTTCAATTTTCCCAACACCATTTGTTGAAGAGGTTGTCCTTTCTTTAATGTTTGTTTTGGGTATTTTTGTAAAGATGTCAAGAATAAGTTGACTGTAGATGTGTAAATTTATTGCTGGGGTACTCCATTCTATTCCATTGGTCTACATGTCTATTTTTATACTAATACCATGCTATTTTTATTGCTATGGCTCTAGAGTATGTTTTGAAATCAGATATTCTGAAACTTCCATCATTACTCTTTTTCTCAGGATTGCTTTGGTTATTTGGGGTATTTGTGCTTTCATGTAAATTTTAGCACTATTTTTGTCTAGTTTTTAAAAGAATGTCATTGGTATTTTGATAGGGATTACACTGAATCTATAGATTGAATTTGGCAATATGGCTATTGTTAACAATACTGATTCTCTCTATTAATGAACATAGGAAGTCTTTCAACTTCTAGTATCTTCTTCGGTTTTTTTTTTAGTGTTTTATAATTTTCATTATAGAAGTATCTTAAATAAGTAACCTAATGATGTATCTCATGGCCTTAGTAAGACAAGAACAAAACAAACACCAGATCAGTAGATGGAAAGAAATAATAAAGATTAGAGGAGAATTAAATGAAATCGAGTCCAAAAGAACAATCCAAAACATCAGTGAAACAGAGTTGGTTTTTTGAAAAGATAAAATTCACAAATTTTTAGCTAAACTCACCAAAAGGGAGAGAATACCCAAATAAATAAAATTAGAGAAGACAGACATTACACAAATGAAATTAAAAGAATCATTAGAGAATCTTTTGAAAAATTATATGTCAATCAGTTGGAAAATCTAGAAGAAATGAACAAATTTCCAGACACATATGATCTACCAAGATTGAATGAAGAAAAAATAAAAAGCTTAAATAGATGAATAACAAGTAATGAAACAATAATAAATAGCCCAGGACCAGATGGATTCACTGAGAAATTTTACTAGACTTTTAAAGAGATAACATCAATACTCCTCAAATTATTGCATAAAATAAAAAGGGAAGGAAGCCTGCCACACTTATACTACAAAACCAGTAGTATCTGCTACCAAATTCTAATAAGCACACAAACAAAAAATATGGAAACTACAGACCAATACACCTGCTGAATACAGATGCAAGAATTCCCAACATAATACTTGCAAATAGAAATCAGTAGCATATTAAAAAGATCATTCACCATGATCAAGTTGATTTTACTCCAGGGATGCAAGGATGGTTCAACCTATGCAAATCAATAAAGTTATACATAACACATAAATAGAACCAAATGTAAAAATCATATGATCTTCACAATAGATACAGAAAAAGCCTTTGACAATTTAACATCCCTTCATGATAAAATTCCTGAATAAATAGGTACAGGAGTATTATTATACCTCAATTCAATAAAACTATGAAAACTTCATAGCCAACACCATGCCAAGAGGGAAAAAGAAACTAAAAGTATTTCCCATAAGATTAGAACTAGACCAGGATATCAGATCTCATTACCCTAAGTTAATATAGTACTAGACATTAGCCAGAGCAATCAGACAGGAGGAAAAAATATAAAAGAAATACAAATAGGAAAGGAGGAAGTCAGATTGTCCCTGTTTACTGATGATATGATTCTGTACATAGAAAGAATCTAAGACTCCATGAAAAGACTTTTGGATCTGGTAAAAATAATCCAAGGATACAAAATCAACATTAAAAATCAGTAGCATTTTTTATATACCAATAATGGACTTTCAATGAAAGAAATCCTATTCATAATATTCCTGGCTATATTTTTGATGCATAGAAAAGTACCTGTCTTATAGCTGGAAAGCAATAAATATATATTAAGTGAGCATGGAAGATATGGATGTAGCTTTGTCCCATCAATAGAAAAGGCATCTTTCAGTTCCTGGTTGAAATCTTTGGAACCAAAGTTGAGTTGCAAAGAACAGAAGCTATTGAGTCAGTGCTTAGAACAGAACCTATACCTACTAAGGCCTAATTAATACCCAATTTAAATGAGGCTGCCTCTGGTCTACAAATGTCACTACCTTGTTTGCCGTTTCCCCTGAAAGTCATGTTCTCCTCAGTCAAGGGAAATTTTTAAAATCATTTTTATGAAAGAAAAAATCAAATACCCCTGATACATTTTCTTAAGAACATATTCATGTTGTTTTGAGGATAGAAGGCAATTTGACCATATATTAAAATAATATTTTTGAAGCCAAGGAACTCTCTTCCATTCTCCCTGTGGTGTCTACTCAGCCTTCCACTAAGATCTCTTGGTATAAGCCTTGCTAAACAAAGTAATCTGCACATATATTAATAGGAAAACAGCTGTTGCAAGAGCAATATCAGCAACTAATATTAGGGTAATATATTTCAGTCTCTGAAGACAAAGAGCTTTTCAGTTCACCTTTGCATTATAACATTTGCACATTCATAAAAAGGGGGAGGGGAAGTTAACTTCAAACCAAGCATTGAACCCCATCAGAGAAGAAGGATGAGTTAGAATTCAGATCATTAATTGTAGACGGGACATTAATGAAGCCAAAACCTTGTTAAGTTGTATTTGTGAAGCATTTTTGCTTATTTCCTTGTTTATTATAACCAGTATTATCAGGTAGGTCATCTTGGATGGAAACAAGTCTGACTGTTCTTAGATTCCCTGACTCTATGGGATCTCTGTCCTCCCATCTTCAGAGATCTCTGTCTCATTTCCTGTCTCCCATGTCTTTCTCAGGCCACCCATTTCAAATCTTTATGATTCCAAGAAACTTCCCCTTACATCTCCAATAGAAGACAGACCACTGACACCTTTACCATTACATTTGGTCAACACATTCCTGATGTGTGTGTGTAGTATATACATTTGAGTGAATATGAGAGTCTGGTCTCCCCCAACCAATTTGAAGCTTATTGAGAGAAGAGGTAGATTTTGTACATTGGTTCATCTTGTAAAAAAAAAAAAAAAAAAAAAAAAAGTCATAGTACATCGTGTGTCTCCAGGAAACCTCCCTGAGGAATTATGTGCATATGAGTGGATGCTATATGGTGTTCATGGTGAGAAGACTGGGCTTTGCAATCAGAAACTGTTGCCTACTTATGTAACTTTTTGCCAAGTTTACACAGAGTAGAAAATAAAATGTCTCCTTCAAGAGATGGTTGCATGGACAGAAAGAAATAATGCTTACGCAGTGTCCAGCAAAGAGTAAATTCTCACCGAATATTGATTGAAGTAAATGACTAAAGATAAAGTTAGTGATAGCTTGTATGTGGTTTTTGTAGAACAAGATGGGACAGATAAAGTGTTTGAGGATTCATTCTATCCACTGTGGCATAGATGAAAAATGAAGAAGTTGGCTGTGGAATAAGACAGACCTGAATTCAGCTACTGAATATATGCTATCTATCTGACATAAAGATATATTTAAAGACTTCATGACTTTATTTCTTCAAGGAAATATTAATACTTATCTTGTGGAGATGTTACGAGGATTAAGAAACATGAAAAGGCCACTGATGTGTTAATAAATGCAAATGTGTTCATGTAGTTAATATATTTCTGGAGCTGATCACTCCTTGATCTATAATAGATCTTTATATAATATACGATCTATAACAGACTTTCTGTTCCATGGCAGCTCAGGATCTTGACTCTTTAGTTCTAGTTGTACGATCCTCCCTCCCTCCCTCTCTCTCTCTCTCTTTCTCTTTAACACACAGCTAGACGACATTTCCCAGGCTCCCTCACACTCTGTGTGGCCAAAAGACTATAATATCTCCAATGGATTGTGAATAGAAATGCTGGATGTCACTGTCAGGAATGGCCATTCAGTCAGTCTTCTTCATGAGGTCTCCCTTCCCCTGGCTGGATATAAATCATGATGGTGCAGAGGGGGATGGTGGCAACAAAAGGTGACTGAAATGTGGCTTGGAGGAAGACCAGATTAAAGCTTCCTCACCAACTGAGTACCTGATCAGGATTCCTCCATGAAAAAGCACACAAGTCTCTTCATCCATCACAAAAAGTATTGGGTCTTTCTGATATTAGACTTCCTGTTCTAATTTAATGTACTCATCTTGTCCTGTCCTCCAAATTGTTGTGCCTAAAAGTCACATAGAAAACACTGTCAGCCTTTTTAAAGATATTTTTTAGTTATAGTTGGACACAATGCGTTTATTTATTTATTTTTATGTGGTGCTGAGGATCAAACCCAGTGCCTCACGTGTGCTAGGCAAGTGCTCTCCCACTGAGCTACAATCCCAGCCCCACCATCAACTTTTAGTACCATTTCTATCACAAGCAAATAAAAGCATATCGTTGAGATCTGTTGTTTCTCAAGGTCAAAAATGTTTTCTCATTTTAAAAATAATAATGTTATTGGTAATTTTCTTTTTGTCTTTGGAGTACTTCTTTTCATATATTAGGTTTTTCTATTGGTTTTTTAATTTTGAACTTGAAAAGCTTTTCAAATACAGTCATTATTATCCTTTGTTTTATGCTGTGATTTTTATAATACATAAAATCATATAGTTAGTAAGTTGACAATTTTTTCCCTTTTTTGGCTTCTTCTTTACATTTCATGTTTCAAAGATCTTTTTCTACTCTAAGATTAGATATACATTTTCCTTCTTTAAAAAAAATAGATTGTGTGTTTGACAATACACTATTCTACCCCTACTTGCTTTCTGGGCTAACACATCCCCTCGATTTCTAATGCACTTAACACTGATCCCTAACATCCTTTTAAAATCTGACAACTTTATCTTGCTTAGTCACTCTCCTTTTCTTTCTAATTAAGCATTTGGGATCTTAATGATCTAAGGAATATTTTTCTCTCTAATATTCTAGCTTGCATTTTGTCAGGATATCTCTCATATCTCTTCAAGCTCTTTGTTTAATTTATTAATGTTCTTTTCAATCCTTTGAAGAGGTCATCATATGCTGTTTACCCCTTCAGATGCTATTAGTGAAGATGGTCCAACAAAACGAAGTTAAACTGATCCCCCATGATCTGATTAGCCAGTCTGCACATTCCAACCTGACACCTTCTTATTATTATATTCATCCCATGTTTGCTGTATTCAGATACTTAAGATCTACATATCCAGCCAATTTAAATTAATTTAGTTATCAAGATTTCACAAGATGCCGTTATCTATCCAGCACTTTACTATATGCATTATCGAGATACAAGATCAAATAATCATCTACCACATTCCCTTTGGCTAATATAATCTTTGATTTCAACCAAAAAGTTTCTAGTTAGTCTAATCTGTTTTATTCGTTGTGAATCTAGGCTATTTACTGCCAGTGGCCCTGTTTTCTCAGAGTTGGATTATCTCCTAGAAGTCTAGATAAATTTTCTTCAATATAGGGCTAAGAATATACTATTGAACAGGCCAAGGGTTCAGCAGGAACAACCTGGGCAAAGGAGAAGTCTAATTCTAATATCAATCAATCAATCAATCAACAAGTTTTTATTGAATCAGCCATGTGCCCTGCACATTCTGAGTACTTCAGGGAATATAGACATATAAAACACAGACTGCTTTTGTGAAAGTTCTCTTGGTTACAAGTCACAGAAGCACAACTCAAGCTAGTTAAAGCACAGGAGAGAATTTATTGGAAGATTCTGGGTTAGCTCACAGAATTGAAGCAAACAATACTATAGCCATGAACTAGGAACACCAGAAATGAAATAAAACCCCAGGGTCTGATGTCTTAAAGTCATGCGTCTCTTTCCTTCTACCGCTTATCTTTCAATGTCAGTTTCAGTCTCTTTTCATCTATCTATTTATTTATTTATTAATTTGGAACTGGGTCACGTGATTGTAGAGATTTGCAATTCACAAGGTCTCTGGGGATTGTCAGCAAGCTGGAGACCAGGGAGAGAAGGTGGTTTGTTCCAGTCTGAGTTTGAAGACCTGTGGACCAGAAGGTTGCAAGCTGGAGATCCAGGAAGAGCTAATGTCGCAGTTTGAGTTCAAAGGCAGGAAATACAGTCAATATCTGAGTTCAAAGGCAGGCAGGAATAATTTTCTCTTACTTAAAGGAAGATCTGTCTTTTTGTTCTATTCAGGACTTTAGTTCTTTGGATAAGGCCACCTCAAATTTGGAAGGGCCATTCTGTTTTACTTGATCTATCGACTGAAATGTTCATCTAATCCCAAAACACGATCACAGAGAAATCCAGAATAATGTTTTACCAAATATCTGTGCTCACTCAAATTGACATGTGAAATTAACCACCATAGACCATACCTGCTATCAGACAGGAAGTCCCATCCTAATAACTTGATACAGGAAATTTCCCCTTCCTTTTTTAGTTCCTATTTGGACCACTCTAGATATGAACATTTATTAGTCATTGACAAATCATTGTGATTACCAAAACGCAGTGTTACAATTCATCCAGTCTCGGTGTTTTAGTCAGCTTTTGTGTGTGTGTGTGTGTGTGTGACCAAAATACCTGAGAAGGGCAACATAGAGGAGGGAGAGTTTATCCGGGCTCACGGTTTCAAAGGTCTCAGTTCACAGATGAATGACTGAATTCATGGCTCTGGGCTCAAGGTAGAGCAGAATATCATGAGGGAGGATGTGATAGAGGAAATCTATTTCCCTCATGGCAGCAAAAAGCAGAGAGAGAGAGAGAGAGAGAGAGAGAGAGAGAGAGAGAGGGAGGGAGGAATGGGAGAGGGGCTTCAGGAAGAACAATCCCCCCAGTGCTTGCCCTCTGTTACATACCTCCTCTGGCCCCACTGCACCTGTCCACAATTACCACTCTGATGGTCCATTCAAATGAGGAGGGACTGATTAGATTATAGCTCTCATAACCTAAAGGTTTTACTTCTGAATATTCTTGCATTGTCTCACATATCAGCTTTCTGGGGACATTTCACATCCAAACCATAACACTTGGTTACCTGCCTATTTTTGTGATGGAAGCGATGGGGTGAAATATTTTAACTAGAAATCATGGTTTCCAACAGAAACAGATAGCTTAAATTGTCAAGAGGCACTTCCTCCATAGAATGGGAATGGAGAAGAGAAGTGAAGCCAAAATAATAAATAGCCACCACACAGATCATGCTCTCAAAGAGCTTGCAAGCTATTTAGAGGAGCAAAGCCAACACTGTGATTCATGAGCTGCTTATAATGATGCACCCCACATTGATACATCCAAAAAGCACACAGTGGTGCATAGAATAGAAAAGTTCAGAAAGCCAGTTATAATCAGGAAATGCTTCAAAACAGAGATAGAATTCAAACTGGGCCTTGATAGATTTAGAGGTTAGTAGAGAAATAATTTGAGGTCTTTGAGGTGAGAACAATGAGGTTGAAATGAGTTTGACATGCTATTGAGGAGAATGTTCACAGTGCAAAGAAAGGAAGTGGTATTGTACAGTCAGTCGGGGAGGGATTTGAGGAGCCACTTGTACAAACATACCCCCAGAACATCACCGCATTAACCTTCCTACTTCCTGGACCTACTCACAAAATCCTTTCCCATCTCCTTTCTTAGCTGAAACTAGGTGTTTCTTAAAAATCCATTTTCCCTTTAGCTAGGGTAACTGTGTGGCTTATCAATCAGGCTCTGGGATACTTCTGACTTTTCCTCCTCTAAGTTTTTCTCGTCAGGTATTGGGATCACAGAGATGAAAAGCTGAATAACATACTTCTTTATGATCAAATCCAATGGACATTTTCCACATCATGTCTCATCAAATCTCTGCCCTAACTATATCTAACACTTGTTATCACTATGATTGTTGCCACTGTGCTCTTTGGATGTCCTTTATCTTCTCTGTTCTTTTTATGTCTAATTTGTTCTTAATTTTAATGTTCTTCCAGGACATAACTCTTCCAATGTTTTCCATTTGATCTCCCCCACTTTCATGGTTTTAGCTACTACTTGTAAGCAGATGATTCTGAAATCTGTAAATCTATGTTTTCAGGTTACAATTGTGCCTTGAGTTTCAAATGCAAATATCCGGTTTTTTTTTTCACTGACAAATCTATATGCATATGCCCTTAATGTTTAAATATCAATAAGTACAAATTTGAATTAATTACCTAAACCTGCTCTTCCAATAATATCATTCTCAGCTTTGGGATATCAGTCATTCAAGTTAGAAAACTGATAATCTTTATTTGATTGTCACCTTTTACACTACTGCATGGAATTGTTCAACAAGTCTTATCACTTGAATATCCAGAATATTTTGTGATTTGTTCCCTAATACGATCTCCTTTACTACTTCTTTAGGTTAGATCTTTATTACCTTTCCTCAAGACTACTATAATAGCCTTCTAAATGACTACTTAGTCTTCATTTTATTCACTAACTCATCCCCAAATATATCATTCATGTAGTAAATGAAGAGATTTATCTAAAATTCATGTATTATCACCTCCTCTCTTTCCCTTTTCATATCCATCAATGACTTTTTCCTATTGCCTTCAGGTAAATGTAACTTTATGGACCTTAACATTGAACATAAGATCATCTTTCTCTAACACCTTAATGGGGTACAAAATTTCTTATTTATCTCCCCAACTTTATTTTCTATAACTTCAACCAGTGGCATTGAATATAGATCTCCATAATTTTGTTTCTTGATATCTGTGCTTCTCGGGATGCTCTAAATTTTGTCTGGAATGCCCTTCTCCTTTACTTCACATATCTATTCATTCTCATCGTCATAGCTCAAGTGTCCCATTGTGCAGGACCAAACATCCCTCTCAACCCTCCCAAACATATTCTGATTGGGTCAGGCATCTGTATCAGTCAGGTTTTTGCAGGAAATAGTAGCCATTCTAGGTATTTCAAAGAGGAAGTAGTTTAATACCAGGATTTTGAGGATTACAACATCACTACCAATTTTTATATTAGTCAAGAATGTCTAGGTTATATAGTAAAACAAATTGACCTTAAAATCTATGGCTTAGCATAATAAAGTATTGTTTTTTCTCTCATCTAATATCCAGCATAGATCTCTAGGAGGAAATTGACTCTGCTCTCTGAAGTTCCTCATAGACTCAAGCTTGTAATAACCATGCCAATTGAAACGTGTGGTCTTCTCAGTTGCTGCAGTTGGGGAAGAGAGATCCTAGAGAATCTCACAGGGCTTATCCTGGAAGTAAGTTCATTTCATTGGCTAAGTTTTGTGATAGATTCCAACCAACAATGTGAGACTTTGATATTGAGGTTTATTACAATAAAGATGCAAAAACTGAAACTCAGAGAGGTGAAGTGATTTCACCACATTTGCACAGTTAATACTTGGCAGAACTGGAGTTTAAATTGCGTTGTTATGCGAAGTGCCTGCTGCCCCTCTTGCTTCTCATTGCCCTATTAGGTTCCTCCCTGGAGGAGAAGTTGGCTTCCAGCTGCTCAGCTGTTAGGCTTTCTGGGGCCAATTAGAGTGAGGGGGAAATAACACACTCGGGGCTCCCAAGCAGAAGACTTAGCAGGGATTGTGTGATTGCCCCACTGCACTTTGCTGTCTGCACAAATGTGGCAATTTCCCAAACAGAAGTGTCTTCAACCCAGAGCAAAAAGTATATGGAAAGGAGCTTCAGGCAATTACAGACCACATTTAACATGGGAAACACATGGACTTCCTTTGTTGTAAGCCATTCAGACTTTGGAATTGTTTGTTACTTGAGCATAACCTAGTACAATCTAATGAATACAAATACTGAAAACTCACAAATCCAATGACACACTGAATATCCTGGATTCAGAAAGTACTGGAATCTAGGAGACTATCATAAATCTAAGTCAGGGCCCATGGACACACTCTACGTGGCCAGAAATTTGAATGATTTATTTTTTTTTCTTTTTTCCACCTTCAGTATTTTATTATTTTATTTCAATCTTGGTATTTCATTATTTTTACAACAAAATATTACTCAGCATTAAAAGCGAATAACATTATGGCATCTGTAGGTAAATGGATGGAGTTGGAGAATATCCTGCAAAGCCAAGTAAGCCAATGCCCCAGAAAAACCAAAGTCCAAATGTTAATTCTAATAAGTGGATGATGATCCATAATGGGGGGTGGGGGTTTCATGGGAAGAATGGAGAAACTTTGAATAGGGCAAAGGGAAGTGGAGTAGGGGGAGGAAGTATGTGGGTAGGAAATATGGTGGAATGAAATAGATTCCAATACCCTAGGCACATATATGATTGCATGAATGGTATGACTCTACATCATGTACAACCAGAGAAATGAAAAGTTGTGCTCCATCTGTGTACAATGAATTGAAATACATTCTATTGTCATATATAACTAATCAGAACAAAAAAATTTAAAAAATTGAACGATTTATGTTAAGCTCCCTCTGATTCTGTGTCTTTGATTTCTCTGCCCAACTGAATTCTCAATGTGGGTGGGAAGAAACAGACAGAGACCATGAAAGAAAGAGAGAATGAGAGAGAGGAAGAGAGAGAGAGAAAGAGAGAAAGAGAGAGAGAGAGAGAGAGAGAGAGAGAGAGAGAGAGAGAGATTAACTGACTTACTGGATCTGATGCAGAAGGGTCGCATTTCCAGCTACCCCTTTGCCAAGAAGAGTGGGGCTTGATGGAGGGCAGACCAAAATAGCTAATGATCCTACAGGGACCACAGAGATGTGGTAATTCCCCAAAGCAAAATAAGATGCTGACATCCAAGCTGAGGGAAAGAAATGGAATTCTTAATAGCAGTCCACTGAAATAACAGTAATTATTCATCATTGGCATGCCCCCTTTATCCCTCTCTTTCTTTCTCCTTCATAATCACATGAAACCATCTTCCCCCTCTCTGCTTCCCAAATCAAGCATCTTTAATAACCTTGTAGAAGTCTGTTATTTGGCAGGACCCAGCTTCCTGTTCCCTCTGCTCGAATCAATAGGAAAAAATGAAGATAATCTACATTAATTTGGTTGCAGTTGTTTTACCATCCCCTGAAACCTTGAAGTTCAGCAGTACTGGGCCAGCTTGAAGAAAACCTTTCTGACAGGAAAGCGAGTTTCAAAAAAAAAATGTTCCCCAGTTTGCTAGGCTTATAAGCCTAGGGCAAGTTTAATTAAACTCAATGGAGCATTTTAAAGTGAAGAAAAAATTAGGACAGCAAGAAAAACGTGTTGATTGTTTCCTAATTATGCTGTGGACTTTCTCTCTAATGCATCCCCCCTCCTTTCTCTCCCTAAATAAAACAACTGGCACGTTAAGTTTGCACATAGAAGATTACATCTCAACCATGCATTCTGCACCAGCCAGGCATGGTGCTTCCCATTCCATGACTGCACTTTTGTTTTGGAGATTTTCATAGTTTCGTTATTTCATAGAGATATTTAACAGAAGACGGAAAGAGAGAGGGGTGGGGAGGAAAGGAGGGAGAGAAATGCAAGGAGCCCACAAGACTCCAGCAGTTCTCACCCTTTCTATCAGTAATGCCCTCTTTGATTAGCCTCTGTCCAACAAGAACTCCACACTATGGAAGATGTAGGCTACTGACCAATCTGTACTTTTTAGGACATGATTCATTTACTTCTCCATTTTTAAGTCATAGAAAACATGCCTTAACACAAAGTTATCTTCTTTCCAGTACAGAGTAGCTCCTTTACTCTGTAAGTAAGTAAGCCAATCCCCCAGAAAAACCAAAGGCCAAAATGTGAATTCTAATTTCTATCAGCTCCTCTGCTGATAGAAACATATCCCAAAGCAAAGAAACAAGACCAGCAGTTACAGTGCACTCATTTCTCAGGGACGATGGCCTACTGTGTTCCCGGTGCTGCACGACTACCCTTGTTAGGAGGAAGTGGGGGATTTATATTAGGATTTAAGAAATAAACTCATGGATCTTGGGAACACTGGAAACCTTGGATGGGAACCAGTGTGCTGGAACATGTTGTGACTATTGTAGCTTGCCCAGACTGGTAAAGGGCCAAGAGGGGGACAGCCACAGATCTGAACATAACTAAAAGGAAAGCATGATTTCATGTAAAACCCTCTGGATCATCAGCATATAAAGAAAAAATCAATGTGCCTCACAGGGTGTTAAAAAAATCCTTTAACAAGAAATAATAATAGTTAATCCTTAAATAGTACTTACTGAGTGCCAACGACTGCTCTGAGCAATTTATATATATTAACTAATTCTATCACCGCAACATTCCCATAAGGCACAGACAAGTTACATGATAAGCCTACGGTTACATAGTTCATTTTTGCACATGGAAGACTGTTAACTAAACATGCTCTGTTAGAAAAACACATAGAAGGCACATGAAACTCAGCAGATCTCAACCTTCTCACGGCTGAGTACGCCTTTGTTTCTTTTTGACAAAATCAATTCTTGTGCTTTAAAAGATTTTGACTTCTACATCACAAAAGATGGGGAGAAGGGACATAAAACAAAATTAATTTTATTAATACATAAATACATCACTAAATTTTGGAAAACTCTAGAAGAAGTATATCAGGAAACTACATTGACAATGATACAGAGTTAAAACTATGCTATACTTGACAAATCTAGATAAGTTGAACTATAGGGACTCTTTGGAATCTGCTATGTATATTAGATTCTCTGTAAAAGCCTATACTATTTCTCTCAAACGTCTTCCCTCTCAATGATGCTTCTCTAACACAGTCCTTCTTGAAAGTTTCAGATAGCAGAAGATGGTATATTAGAATATCTAAGGGAATAGGCTGAATTTTAAGAAAACTCCCAGGGGATTCTTGAAATGCCTACCACTGAACATGGATATGGGATGTTCCCTACATACTCTCAGAGACCAGTAAAGAATCACTGGCCTGGGCTCACCAATGATTGCCAGCTAGTCTTCCTCTGCTGACCCATGTGAAGTCCTATATTTGAGCACTGATGAGAGCCAGGCAACCCCATGCAAATCAGAGCCTGAAATGTGCATATTGCTATGCCTCCTGGAGTCAGCATAGGATAACAAAAAAGCACTGGGCTGAGAGCAGACTATAATCCCCAGACTTCCCACTACTGGCTCTGTGGGTGTGGCAACCCACACAGCTTTTCCCTGGGCTTTAGCAACCTTCTCCCTCTAACATAAACATTTTGTCCAAAGAAAGCTATGATCCATTTCCAACTCTAAAGTTATTTGAGTCTGAAATGACCAAACAACCTGCACATCAGGGCCTCAAATTATTAGTAAATTTAACATTTACCAGACTTGGTGCTTCAAAGGGGTAGTCTCTGACAAGGATAAGGCCAATCCTCTAGCCTGATATTTGAGAACTTGAGAATTTTTGTTTCCTTCTTCTTTACTATGGGAGCTACCCTTAGATCTCAACACATTTTTAAAACTATGATTTTTCTTCCCTTTGCTAGAAATGTATTCTCCACTTGCTATAACTCTATAATCTCCACCTTGCAAACTCTCATCCAAATTTCACAACACAGTTGAAAGCTACTTTCCTATTTTGGACCTTCCTAGATTAGACTTCTGAGCAGAAGTGAATTTCACTCCTCCACTGCTTTTTTTCTTTTGCCCTCTCTATTAAATGTTGCTTGACTGCCTTAGAGTTCCAGTTTTGCAATCGCAGTGCTATGATATATAGGGTCAAATAATCCTTTCATTGTGGAGACCCATCCTCTGCACTGTAGGATCTTTAGCAGTATTTATGAACCTTGGATAGCCATAACACCACTTCACCAGTCACAGAGTCAGATCTTACTTTGGATGTTGCCAAATGTCCCTGGAGGCAAAATTATACCTGGTAATAAACAGCTATTTGTGTATCTATCATAGCTTCTCTTCTCTGTATGACTTAGGACAGTTTGTGTTAGCATAAATGCTTGTAGGAGGAATGAATTAATAAACCAATGTTGAATAATTATTTGCATAATGAATGAATTTTTGTCAAATCATTACAGTTCAGCTATCTGTCCTATTAAGTCCTGGGTTAAGAGGCAAACATTTGTGGTGGCCAGCTAGAAAGACTATATGTGGGACTGATATTTACCTAAAGTTTATCTCAAACTTTCACTTTGCCTGAACTTCATGCTAAGGAATAAGCAGCTTCAACTTGTCCTTTGCTTTCCCTTTAGATTCCCACTAACATTTACCCCTTCTAGTTCAAGTAGTAGAGGGAAGTGGGCCCCCCTCTTCCAAAGACAGTTCCTTTGCACTTATGGTGCTAGCCAAGGCTGAGAAACATCAGGATAGCTCAGCTGTGGTGAGAGGAGGGGTGGAGGGGAAATCCTGGAGCCAGGGAATGTGAGATTCAGAAGAAAGTCCAAGCTTGGGTGATTATACTAGCTAAAGTAAATTCATAGACCTTTAAGATATGGTTATTTAAATGTAGGGTTTGATTTAGGATGAGTAGAGTAGATTTTTCTGGCCTTAAAATAATATGTTGGAGAACTGGAAAGGGGTTCCCACTTGAGGCAGAGGGTGGTGGTGAGCAATGCATGTAGGGTTGAGTCCTGATGAAGCTCTTCCATGGTCAAGGCGTCTGAGAGAGTGGCAGGTACATCATCAGGAAGGTGAGGTTCTCTCTCTGTGGCACAGTCAAGTCATGGCACCTGCCAGCAACCAGGATAAGCAGAGAGCCAGGATGAAGACCAGAATTGACAGGTCATACATCTGTCTCTCATAGGACTTCAATTAAAAACAAAATGGCAGCCTATTGAGTCAGCTGTTCTTTTAGAGTCTCCTTCTCCCTCCTATTAGCAGAGATAATTGAGAGCTGACTTATTCTCTGTAGCAAGATTGATGCCTTTTGTAAACCCACTGCCTCTTTTCCTTTCAGCTTCAAGTTCAGTCACTATTAGTTTCTTTCACTTGTCCTCTCTGCATTCTATGTATCAGACCTGGGCATCTTTCGATATTTACATTCTCAGTACTTCTATGTTATTCATAAAATAAGAGTAATAGTTAATACCACCACCAAAACAAGTAAAAACTCCAGAATACTTAACTGTGACATAAGAATCATGCAAAACCTTTATACATATTAGTAATAATTATTGTTAATATACATAAAGGTTTGAAGCTATTGTTCTTATTTTGAAATTGAGCTAAGTCTTAAATAGTTTAATAAGTGCTTGATGTATCATAACTGATAATTGGGTAGATCTAGGATGTAAATTCAAACCTACCTGGTTCAAAACTGTGTTCCTAACCAGGAAATGACACTCTTCTCCATTGTTTCTGACTTGATGCTTTTGATAGGCCATTATTTCAGGGAAGACTATAATCATAGAAGGGTATGCAGCAATGTCTCAGGACAGGTATCACTCTGTGGAGGGCTCCCTAAAGCTTTCCTTCTCTTTTTGTAAGGCCAAATAGTATACTACACATAATAGTTGATGTTCCATGTATTCTTTTGAACTAGTTCATCATTGGACCTGGCATTCATGGGTTAAAACTTTGAGATTGTGAAATGCTAGTTTGTAGAGTCACCTTGCTTGTTATGCTTTATCTTTATTTCAGTCTCATATATTGTTGTTAATTTTGCAAAAAGAGAAAAATAAGTGCCACTGGTGTTTTGAGGCTGACTGGCTTCTGAGAAGGAAAAGAGAGATCCTGAAAGAATTAGAGTCCTAGCTGAGTAGATGGTTAGGAGTAGCAGCCCTCATAAACTATGCTTGTCTCAAGCCTGACCTTTGTCCCAATCTTGGAATCAAAGTCCGTGGTGCCCTTCTTTGGTTCCTACTTTGAATCTGGCCCAGGTCAATAGCCAGTAAAATGAAATTGTGCTGAATTATCACAAATTTTATTTGTGCTGACTTATTGGAAATAAGGCAAGACAGATGAGTTGCAGCATCTGCACACTTGATTACCCCCTTCCCCAATTTTTCCGAGGCCTCATTTTGGATCTTTTTGCTACAGCATTTTAGCTCTAACTTTGGGCACTGAATCATGCTCCTATGTCCCATCAAGCATCTAGGTAATGTGATAAATCCATCCAAAGTCTTGCAGTGCCATCCTGCACGTGACAAATGCAATAACACGTCAGGCTCAGAATGATACCCGTATTAGGCAGAGACTCCCTCTGCTGACAGCAGGTGTTTCTGCTTTATCTGAAAATAATTCACTGAATAGATAATTGGTGAATCCCCAGTGGGAACGAAACTTGATTCTGTCTGAGCATAGGTTACCAAGTGTACCACCATAAAATAATTGATTTTGTGATATATTAAGTGGGGACATACTCAAGACTACTGAACTTTTCACTTAGGGCCTCGGGCTGAAGTTGAACTAGGCTCCCAAAGGTGAAGAACCCATGCATGACACGGGCAGGGCTTCACACTCCAACAGCCAATTTAACTTTCATTTTCTTTATTAATCTAATATGTTCTACCTTTCACCAGGACGTGATGTGCAGGGAGTTTTATAAAAACGGTTGAGTTGTTATTGGAGATAATCACTGAAGGAATGCATCGCCAAAGTCAGGAAAGTGTGAATCATTTTTTTTTTTTTTTGCGCTGTTGTTTTAGGGAAGAGGTTTCAGATGCTGATAGGGAAGTTACTCTAGCTATAGGGCAAATTTAATTGCATTTTTAGAAACTTCTTTTAATCCTATAATAACAAAAAATTAAATCAGTGCTGACATTTTTTGTTGCCAGAAGAAGGTAGTAAAAGGGTAAAGAAATAATTGTTAGTTCTGAGAATATAATTAGCAACTTTAATGCTTTAATCTAAAAAATGCATATTTTGAGCCTGGGTGAATGATTAAAGAAAAGATATTGAAAGTCTTTGAAATTTCTAACTGTGTTTGTTTTTAATTGTGAGTTATGATCACTATAATTAGCTCATTTAGTGCATTTATAACATAAACAAATATGAATTTCTACAAGTTCAGGGATATTGCAGGGCAAATAAGATCGACATCCTGACCTCTAGATTTCTGTATGAAGCCTTTCTTCTAATGTCTGGCAGAAGTTTCCTCTTTAATTTGGGGGGGGGAGGAGGAAGGGGGTTAAAGAAAACAGGATCTAACAATGAGAGACAGTGTCAAGGCTGGGATGTGTTTGGAGGCCCGTTAAAGGGGCAGAAATGATCTTCCCCACCGCTGTCTGGCTTTCCCGAGCAAACCAGGTAGTAGGCCTGATTACTCACAGCCTGGCCCCTGGGACACAGTGCAGACTGGATCTGACTTAGAAGCACTGGACGGGGTGTAGATTCCAGATCAAGGAAAGCTGTCTGGTGCTGAATGTGAATGTGGAAGCAACTGCCCTGCTCTGCCTTGACAAACCCTGAAACCTCATTACTATGCACTAGAAAAAGGAAAAGAGGGGAAAAAAAAAAGAAAGAAAGAAAAGAAAACCCAGAGGGATCTGGGGAATGAACTTTTTGGGGGTCTTATTTCTCTCAGAGGTGCACATTAAAATTCTCTCTTTCATTCATTAATGTGAATACAAGCTGCCTGAGAAAATAGCTGGTGGGACCTCCCTTAATGAATAGTGGGGCTTTTCTATGCTCTGGAGGCTTAAAATTGGGTTTCATCCCACTGAGGATTTCTTTCTTTGCCTTCCCCTTCTCCTCTCTTCTTAACACTGCATGTTTGGTTATATTTCTAGGACTCACCTAAGCTGTGACCTGCCACATTCAGTTCTAATCGCTCATATGATTAGACTGGGCCACCCACAGGTAGGTGGGAGGGGCTGGTGTCAGAGGCTCCCAGAAGTTCAGGGATTTTTTTCCAACATTATTTGAAAGTTTCTACTCCGTCAATCACACACAATCAAACTTATTCTTGTGAAATTCTTCAGACTGCTTGGTTTTGTATAGGCTAGATGCAAATATAAAACTTTTTTTCTCTTGCTTTCAGGTTTTTAGTTTGAAATAGGATTAACCCCCTTTTTGGCAATGTATGGTTTTATTCCTTTAGGATTCTGATCTCAAATAATTTTGTCCTACTTGGTACAGATATCGTGCCCAGGAACTCCGGTGAACTGTATCCCCACTCCCCTCCAGCAACTATTGCCTATGTCATTCATTTGGCTGTTTTCATGAATTACCTCATGTTGCCGGTTATCTTCCTGTGTACATTGTAAAGAGTTCTAAGGAAACATAGTGTGTTTTCTACTTGTTCATGTCTCCAGGGCCCAACAAACAGTAGATGTTCTATGAACCTGTTCAGGAGAATGATGATCATTGACAAGAGGCCATGGTCTTCCACCCATTGCTGATCACTCCTACCAGAGGGAAGCTACAACCATGAACTTCAGTAATAATTCTCAAATTAGGATTTGTCTGGGACTTGTAGGGAAAAAAATGGCTGTGGACTGAGCTCTACTAATCTAGACAAGATTATGATAGGAAGAAAATTGCTACTCGAGCAACTTGAAGATGGGATAACAATATAACAGTGATTTCCAGAGCAGCCTGAGATCAGGCTATGGATCAGCCCCAAGAAGATGGCATTCTCAGACTGGGAACACAGACGTTAGGGGTGGACAGTCACCCTGTTTCACATCAGTCGAAAGCACAGAGCTGTTTTTCTGGAGGTCTACTTTAAAGGATGTTGGGTTTGCTATTATTTTTTTTTTTTGGTTGTTTTCCCCCTAAAAATTCTTTTAACTCATGGTATTTAATTTATTTTTATTGCACCCCATATATTTTAAGCACCAACAAATAAAAAACAGTATATCATATTATTAAGAACAGAATTAATTAGCAAGGTGAACATAGAGAAAGGTAGAATGGTATTTAGGGTGGGCAAGTAGTAAACACTTAAGAGCAAGGATACAGTTAGCTCAGGCTCCGGAAATAGCCCTGGAGCATGCACGAATCATTTGTTTAATATTTATTGAGTGCCTACTATGCCAGGTATTACGCTAGACACAGTTTTATCCGTTCATTGTTTAATATTGTAGAGCTGCTCTATATATACTTATAAATCAATGAAATTTATAGTCTCATAGACTATCCAGTATATTGGGTCATTTAAAAATTCTGTGGCATATTTATAATCATGATATTCTGGACTTCACACTGTTGATAAAGAACGGCTTTGTCAGTAATTGTCTACCAATTTGCCAGTAGGCTTTTAAAAGTCAGATAAGTTTTTCTCAGTGGGAACCAAGGAGAATTTGGTGACGGGAACACCAAGGTAGAATTTGTTTTCTCAACTGAGCTATTAAAGCTAATTCCACCACGGGCTCTATTTTGTATCTTAAGGAGACATCAGTCCTGCTTGAAAGTTAGCCTGCGTGGTATAAAGGAGTTAACTTGGAACAGTCCAAGTGAGCAAACTAATATCGTCAAGGCGGCGCCTGCTCTGTAGGATCAGATCCGTTACCCGTTATTTGGTTTGGCTGCTGAGGAGCAAAATAAGTCCTGGATATTACAGCTGTCACTGTGACATCTGTTGTTTCAGGATCCGTGACTGCTTCAGTCACCACCTGACCCAGATCATCACCATAACATTCTGTCCACTATTAAACAGCGAAAGGCCCTCGCCCTCCAGGTGGTACTTCAAGGTTGACACACGGAGGTGTTTGTCTCTGTCCCCCTGACTGCCTCTCAACGGAAAAATACAGCCTCACTTTGTGCAGAATTGATGGCAAACCAAGTCTCCCAGGGTTCAAGGGGAGCAGCTGAGAGCAAGAGTTCTTGAGGCGTAGCCCCGTTCTGCTTTTAATCACTTGTCACAAATACCGGAGGGCCTCGGAGCATTCAGAGTTGTCACTTTTCGTGATTGTTGGTGGTGGCTATTGTCTTCCTTTGGACAGATGACTCAAGCTGTTAAAAAAAAACAACAAAATACAATAGCAACACATACATATACCCCAACTCACAAAACAGATTCATGAAGGATAGTTCATCCTCACCCCATGCATGAAAAATATTTTATTTTTTGAAAGACCCCTAAATAGAGCTCTATCTCTGGGTATATGTGTTTGGTTCAGGTCATTAATGACCTAACAGAATGGCCATTGATAATTTAGATGCAGAGTGAACATATCAACAAAGTTAGAGAGTATCATGTGAGTTACCAAAATCAGAACCGTTTAGACATTTACAGGAATGTAATCAATATGTAAAGTCAGGCACATGTCTGCTGTATAGAGCTTTGTATAGGACTCATTCATTTGTTTATTCATTTAGCCATTCTTTTATTCAGAATCTATTTGCTGAGACTCTATAATATTCCAAGCCCTGTGCTAGGATAGAGCAGGAAAAGGCACACTATCTACTCTCATGGAGTTGAACTGGACAGGAAAAATCAAGGTTCACAAATGTATATGTGGCATGGAGTTTCCCAATAGAACTGAAAAATCCAGGAAATCCAACCATTCCTGGCCATCTAGTCATTGGATAGCATCAACCAACTGACTTGCAGTGTACCAGAAGGCACCAGCTGATCTAACTCACTAAAGACAACAGAAGAGCCATAAGATGCTCCTGGCCTGGTATCCTCCATTTACTTTATTGACTTTCATTTCCCTATAACTTACTGCAATAGTCTAGCCTTAATTCTGATATTAGTTAAATGTATGATCTGATATAAGTCTCTTAACCTTTCTAAATCTTGATTTCCTCACACGCAAAATTCCTTTAGAAAATGTATAAGCTTTCTTCTTTATTTAAATGCTCCACTATGCCAGGCTTGGTGGCACATACCTGTAATCCCAGTGGCTCAAGAGGCAGAGGCAGGACAATTGCAAGTTCAAGGCCAGCCTCAGCAATTTAGCTAGGCCCTAAGCCACTTAGTAAGACCCTGTCTCAAAATAAAAGAAATAGAATAAAAAAGGATTAGGGTGTGACTCCGTGGTTAAACACTCCTGGATTTAATCTTCGGTGAAAGAAAGACAGAAAGATGGAAGGAAGAAATGAAAGAAAGAAGGAAGGAAGGAAGGAAGGAAGGAAGGAAGGAAGGAAGGAAGGAAGGAAGGAAGGGTTCCATTGTTTGTAGCAGTTTTACGCTCACAGCAAAACTGAAAAGGAGGTACAGAGATTTCCCTAAAACACTGTAGTCCCATGTATGCACAACCTCCCTCATTATTAACACCCCCCACCAGAGTGACACATGTATTAGAGTTCATGAACCTCCATCACTAAATCCCAAGTCCATAGTTTATATTAGGGCTCACTCTTGGTACTATACATTCCACAGATTTGGACAAATGTATACATATATTCACCTTTACACAATCAATCATATTGGAGTACTTTCACTGACCAAAAAATCCTCTGTGTTCTACCTATTCATCCCTCCCTGCATGCTAACCACTGGCAATCGCTGTCTTCATAGTTTTTCCCTTGTTGAGAATATCAGACAGTTGGAATTCTACAGTTTATAGATTTTTCAGATGGTCTTCTTTCCCTTAATAATATGCACTTGAGTTTCCTCTGTATCTTTTCATGGTAAGATATTTTTCTTTAATGTGAAAGCATAATGTTCTCTATTGGACAAGCACAATTCTCCTTTAATTCACTGCTTTCAAAGTGCCTCAGAGCATTGGCAGTGGTACAGTCTTGGTGCTGTGGATCAGCTAGCAGAACAAAGAAGACAGGGTCTGTGCTATCCAAGCAGTTTGAGAGTCATGAGTTCCCTACTCACCTGAAGTCTGTGTCTGAACAAAGATATTACTCGCACCCAACAATATGTACCCAGCTAAGAGCACAGCAGAAGCCTTGGGCAGACAGAGGTAAAAGACTGCACTTCGGAGCAACTGCCCTTGCTTTATAGGTGTTTTAATCAGTTTTTTTAATGCGCTGACCTAACAGAACAATTTTAGGAGAAGTTTATTTGGGGGCTTATGGTTTCAGAGGTCTCAGTCCCTAGAAAGCTAGCTCCATTCCTTGGGGCTCAAGGTGAGGCAGAACATCATGGTAGAAGAGTATGGCTGAGGAAAGTGGATCACATGATAATTAGGAAGCAGAGAGAAAGTCCGCTTGCCAGATACAAAATGTATACCCCAAAAGCATACCCCCAGAGACCCACCTCTTCCAGCCATGCCCTACCTGCCTTCAGTTACCACTCAGTTAATTCTTATCAGGGGATTAATTCACTGATTGGGTTAAGACTCACATAATCCAATTATTTCTCCTCTAAACCTTCCTGCATTGTCTTACACATGAATTTTTGGGGACAACTCACATCTGAACCATAACAATAGATTTGGTTTTGCAAGGTTGAGTCTTTTCTTTTACTAGTTGCCACAGTGTCTGCAAATTTATGTAGTTGCCAACAGGTAAAAGTGTTGGCATCTTATATAAAATGGCATGGACCCAAATAGGGGTAACTGAGAGAGAGGAAGAAGGCCCTAAAAATAAAATATCATATTTCATGTTTTCTTTCTAATGAAAATTAATTCTAGCATTTGATTAAGTAATAAATAACAAGAATAGTGTGAGAACTAAAAAGAAAAGAAAATGTCGGATAAAATTGAAAAAACTAACACAGATCTCTCAGAGCCTGTGAATACCTTTATCAGTAAATATAAATTTTTGACCTCTGCTTTAGCTACTCTTGGCTGTTTCTTTGCATGATCTTTCCTTCACAAACAATTAATATTCTGAGGCCTTTGCTGAGCAGATCAAATATTTCAAGAAATTTTATATCAAAAGGCCCTCTTTAGAAGAATGAACTTCTAAAGTATCAGGGCTCTAAGCATAATGTGAGTTTGATAGTAGATTAGAATATTTTAGAATTCTGGAGTGCTTTTTTAGAGATTTTCTTTTCTGAGAGGAGGAATTTGGAAAGGAGCTACCCCAATTCCATTTGCTCCCTGGTTCTCCACCTCACAGTTCATTCTCTGAACCTTTCAGGCACTTTAATGGGAGGACATTCGTTTACACTGACGGAGACTTTAAAGATCACATTTGTGGACTATAAAAAGCCTTTTCTAGGGAAACAACGGCAGAGACATTTTTTATGCTTTTGTGATTGGGGTGGGGTGGGATGAGAGAAAGGAAGAAACATATGTTTGGGGAATTTAATATATTTTTTTTTAAAGTTTGGACTTAAAAGCTACCCACAGAGTTCTTGATTATCTCAAGGTGAAGACAGGGGTGAGTTATTTACAGTGACAGCCTGTCAGATTGAACATGTAGCAGAAGGACCAGGAGAGTCTCAGCAAGCTCAAAGACGACTGCGCGCAGCAGTGGGTTTGAGACTGCCCTGAAGGAAGGAGATGGAGACGAGACATAGTGGGAACTGGTGCCATGCCTCAATAAAAAGCCCAATTACAGAATAGGGGTGGCTTTCTTTTTGCTTCCCATGGTAGGAGCTCTTCTTCTCAGTGGTAATTTGAGTGTGCAGATTGGGGCTTCCACGAGCCCACGTGAAGACAACAGACATCTTAAAGGAAGAGAACTCTGTTCTCAGAGTAAACACTGGAAAGTATCAGATTCACTTCGCTGGAGATCACAGGAGCCTGTTGTTACAGGATAGGTCCCTGGGTTTACTCAGAAATTACAGGACATGTGAGGTTTTAAAGCATGTGTAGTTGATAGGAAAATGGTAGCGTTGATATCTGCCAAAGCTAATAAAGAGTAGAATGAAATCAGCTAAACTCCTTAAAGAATTACAAATTTTCAGCATCTGGGCTGCAGTGCCTAATGTGGCAACCACAGTGTCTTGGGAGTCCTTGCAGTGTGCCTGGTCCAAACTGAGATGTGCTGGAATCATAAAATACAAAATGGATTTTGAAGACTTCATATGAAAAGGAATAACAAATATTAGTAAAATTTTTATTCTGATAATATGTTAAAATAGTAATATTTTGGATGTGTTGGGTTAAGTAACATATTGTTAAAATTAACTTCACCTGTATCTTTTTTGTTCTTTAATTTGGCCACTTAGAAAATGTAAAATTTTATATGGGGCTTGCCTTTGTGGTATGCATTATGTTTCTATGGGCTCCCACTGGCCTGAGGATATTTTCAAGAAGAAGCCCTATAGATCTGAATGTAGGAGAAGACAAGATGGATACTTGTGTTACAGATTTATCAACATGTTATTAAAACAAATCCTATAGAACGACGTGGCTACCACAAATTATTGTACAGATCTGGCTCTGCCACGGGTTAAGTAATATATCTTAAACCTTAATAACTTTTTTTCCACAAAATCCCATTTACCATACTGGCTTGGAATAGAAACATCCTGTACCTAACAACATAAAAGAAGAAAAGGAAGGAGCATAAAGGAATAGTCATAGCACTGGGGAATAGAGACAATTCACCCAATGTACAAAAGTTCTTTTCAGCAACTCCTAAAGTCAGGGAAATTCAGAACAATTAAAGGATTTGGAAGTCCCCGAGGATTCACTTTAAGAAACCCTACTGTCTTAAAGAAACCCTCTGGAGAATCAAAGAAATGTATGGCTTTAATGGGATTTTGCTATGTGAGTGCCACACGATGTTCTAGGTAACTTCTAACATACTGGACTGTTTTCTCCATTTTGTTCCCAAAGAGTTTTATGTGAATTGGGTCTTCAAAGAGAAGAAAACCCTCTTTTTTTCCATATGAAGTCACCCCCCAACGACTCTCCCACCTTAACCCCTCATGAAGGAAAGGACCCCTTCTTAGAAAGACCATTCTCTATCCTTCATCCTCATAATGCAGGTGCTCCTGAAAAGTTTCCTAATCCTCATGTCATGAATGATCTCCATCCTGGAGGAGGCTCCAGATGTATTTATTTGCCCCTCTCTGTGACTGGAAAATGTATTCCATATTCAGTCGAAGTCAGTAATTAAAACAATCTAATCTGCATTTACTCTGTAAACCCAGGCTGTGCCTCCCTGGCCCTCAGCCCCACAGCGGGAGACCTGCTGCTCTGAAACTGAAGATCTCTGATTGGCTGGTGAACAGTTAGGACAGGTGAAATAATCTAATCTGGAATATTGCTCTCCTCACCTTTTTTAATAAACATTTTGCCTTACCACAGACCTTAATATAACACCAGTAAAGGCAGGAGAGGAAATTGGAAACATGGCCAGGAGTGTGCCTTATAGTTCATAACAGCCCCAAATTGTGACTGTTTATTAAAACTAACACCCTTTTGTGAGGGTGTGGATCAAAATATCCAGTGATTTCTCTTCTTTGATATTCCTTTCCTATTTTTTTTTAATAGCCCTGAGTTTCAATTTCAGTTTTAAGGTTTAATTAAGTTTCTAAAATTGTTTCTGATGGAAACATAGGCCTAAAAAAAAAAAAAAGGCACTTGCCCATGATTTGGCCCCATCAAATCTTTCACCGTTTATTTCAATCTCTAGAGGAGATCTGTGTGGATGGATTGCCTCTTGGGCCACGGGGACAGGAAAGAGTTAAGGCACGTGAAGGAAGGGAGGAGTGGGGTGGCCCAAGAACTGCCTCGCAAAATACAATTACGGGCCTTTCCCAGGCCCAGGGCTCTCTGGTGCTGCCAGGGAAGACCAAGCACAATGCTCCCCTTGTCCACATACCTCCCTTTTGTTTCAGCAGCACTTTGGCTCCCACACATGCAAAAGTTTGAATTTCCTGTTGGCTCTGAGGTGAGATTTATTAACATTTATTAAGGTCGCTATTCATTGTGAGTTTACTGGGCAATAAGCCTAAGAGCTTTTAGGGACTTAATTGCCTATGTTTATGGGGGGTTGCAAAGCTCCCCACAGCGTCACTGTCAGCCAGATTGGCCAAATGTGGACTTCTTGGTGTGTCCAGGGAGTGTGTCCTAGTCCAAAGGGAAGGTCAGGGGGAGGCTGAAGGGCTAAAAAGGAGGCAGTTACCTTGAAGTATTAGATTGGCTTTCTGCTCTGGCTGTTTTCGTTCATTTCCCTCCGGCTCATCCACCTCATTCTGGCCACGTTTGAAGCCACATTTGAATTTTCCATTTTCTCCCCATGAAGAAAGGAGAAATAATTTGAAATAATGGGTAACGGTGGGGTGGAGGGTGTGCAGTGTGGTAGCAGAAATGGAGGTAAACATGTTGCAAATGTACTATGGGCCAAATAAAGAATTTTCACATACAGGGGCACATGTGATCTTCACAAGAGCCCTGTTAAGGCAGATATTGGTATTTTCATTTTACAAATGAGGAAATTGAGGCTTAGAGAAATTAAAGAGCTTGCTGAAATTGAAACAGCTGGCCAATGGTGGGGCTGGGATTTAATCCACTTGTGAGCCTTCCCTGTCTCTGTTCACAGGTCCCCAGTGCACCCACTCCTTACTGCTGGCTGAACCCAAGCAGCCAGTCCAGTTGTATCCTGAGGATATGTGAAAGTACAGGGTAAAACTTTTGTTGTTTTTTTATGATGGTGGGTTTTTTTTTGTTGTTGTTGTTGTTGTTGTTTTTAGTTACAAAAAAGCAGGTTTTCCACTGTGGTCTTATCTCTAACCTGGGCAAAGCAAGGAGACCTCCCAGTGTGGGATGGGCACATGCAGAGTGAAGGCAACTGAGCAATATTCTGGGCTGATAAGGTTCAAGAAATGCTGCCCAAAATGTGACACATTTTGAAGTTGAAATTTTGAATATTTTAATCTGAAGGAATTTGAGAAGGTGTAGGTACAGGAAGGACCCTCTGTCCTTTCCCTGAAGCAGGTCAAAAGGCCTTCATGAAAGGTGCCATCCCAATGCCTAGAGGAGAGGAGCATCCTCCAGTCTGAAGATGAAGGCAGGCCCCGTAGAATCTTCAGGAATAGGCCCTGCTAGTTTCCCCAGTTTACTACACACAGCTCATTCCCCTTTGGCCTGTTCCCTCTCTCCACTCTTCGTTAAACCTTCCATGGAAACACTCAGGTATAACTGTTTCTTCAGGTCTTTATTTCCTTGTGAAGTTTCTTATGTCATAGAAAACTTATATTAAATACATTTGTATGCTTTTCTCTTGTTAACTTCTCTTTTCTCACTGGGGTCCCAGCCAAAAAACCTAGAAAGATAGAAGGGAAAGATATTTTTCCTCCTGAATTGAACCATGCAGAGAAAAGGGACAGACCTCCTGCAGTTGCTGAGCATGGCAGCCACTGAATCAGCTCTGTCATTTCATGACAGTGTTGGAAACAGAAGTCCTACTGCCCATTTCATTGGTTTACTCATTTATTTATTCAACAAACCTTTGGTGGGCATCTAGTATGTGCTAGGCACTAGGGACAGTAGATCATGCCACACTCCACCTGCTCCTTCCTGCTGTGCCCATGATGCCCATGTCCTGTCTCTTAAAGGCTCTTTCAAGACTCCCCACAATCTGATACAGACACAAACTTTCCAGATTGCTTCATAGAGAAAGTCCTACCACAGGGAAGAAAAAAAAAAAGAAAAAAGAAGGAAAGTACAAGAGCTAATGAAGGGGCAGTGTCCTCTTCATAGGAAATAAGAAAGTAAACAAGTATGTAAACCTACGTGTGTATGTATGTGTGCACGTGTTTATATGGGTATACATTTATCAGTCTGATGGTCCAGTCCAAATTGTCACTACAAATTTCTGTTTGGACTTCTAGCAGGCAGGGAGCCTTTTGGCACAGAGGATGAAGCAGTCGAACCATTATTGTTGGAAATGTATTGTTCAGGCCATTTGCTAATTTATTGATGCAGCAGCAGAGGTAGAATCAGATTCTTAGGCTGAAGAATGAATTGGAATATTTTGGTGTGTGTCTTTAAAAAACACTTTAATGCCTCTGTATTAAAATGACAGAGTCTTAAATAGGGGTCTCTTTTTCTAAACAAAAGATATGCAAATTGCAATTCAAGATTTATATTATGATAAAAACTGAAATACAAAAGAGTCATTATCCTGAAAAATGTAAAAGTACATTGCTTCATGAGTCTATAATGATATAATGGGATGTTGATGTAGTAAGAGGTGTCAGAAGGGAGACAATGACCTTAAAAATTTAAGTCAGAAACATTAGAATTGAACACTAAGTATCTATCTACCCACATAACTACCCATCTATCTATTGAATGCTGCAGTTTTGAAAATTTAGATGAAGAACCATCTATTTTTATCTCTTAATGTTGTAGTCATAATAAGGGATGGAGGTGGGGGTATTAATGCTCATATAACCATTCCACCTCCAAAACAGCATAAAAATTTACCTTGAATTTCAGGTTTTTAAGTTTACTTCTCATGAAAATCAGTGATGTGTTATGAGACTTGGAGACCACTCCCGGCCTGCCAAGGGTCAGTGCTTTAATGTCAGTTGTCCTGGATGCTGTTGTTTTCTGCAGAAGAAGACTCACAGTTAGTTTGCAGGGACTTCCAATTTCCAGGTGGTCATGTGCACCACTAAATAAGGGTGGGTCCACTTGAAAAGACTGTATTAGACCATGATAGATTTATTCTATTGAATCACAGAGAAAATGCCGCAAACTGATATTTAGATTTGAGATTATTCCACTGGCTTATTCTAAAAAGTAGAGGGGTATGTGTGTGTGTGTGTGTGTGTGTGTGTGTGTGTGTGTGTGTGTGTATGTGTGTGTGTGTGCACGCGCGTGCACGCACATGTGTGTCTGTCTCCCGACACACAGTTTAAGTAATCAAGTGATATACCACATGTGAAGCAGATGTACAGGATTGTTCCCACTGCTAAACAGAACAGAATGCCTGCTTTCACTTTATTTGGCAGGAATTTATATACTTGCTTCACCATTTGATCTTAACTTAAACAAAGGACGTGGGTCTCAGCCACCACTGATTTCAGGGCAACAGCTCTGTCTTATTTCTGAAAGGCAGCAGAATTGTGACACTTTGAAAATCAGATGGTTGCACAGTATGGAAGTATCTTAAATGTTTATTTATTGTTTTAGTGAGCCAACCCTTCATTTTCTTGTTTTCCAGTGTGCAATTGATTGCACTGAAAGTTGGAGGCAGAAGGATGGCACTTTCAGGCAGATGTCAGAACCACTGTGGCAAAGTCATTCACAGAACTTCAGGACAAACCCAAACAAGCAAGCAGGGGGACTCTCAATGAGGCCCAAGAAAACGTTCTCAGACCAACTCCTGATAATTTTCCAGTTCAGAAAGTTGCTGAGGGTCTCTGTCAGGGCGAGCTCATGGTTTATGGTTTTTGAGCCCGTGTGATGCTCCTTTCTATTTCATCTTGACTTAATGTCATTAGTCTTCCTTCACAGAAACCTGAGCGTTCATTTTCTAATCTATCTAGATGATACGCTGACAGCATTTCCCCTGATCGGGACTTTACCATTGATGTCTCTGCCTCTGTTAATCATTTTCAGAAATGAGATTTATAGTGAAAAAAAGGATTAAATCAATTCTGACTACCTCCAAATTTCTAGGATTTCAGGGAGTCTTGATGAACACCGAAACCATCGCCCCTTGGAGAGGCTTTCCTAAGAAGATCTTTCTCACCTTTGTGAGTTGGCCTTTCAGAGCTGGCCTCCTCTCTGTGGACCAGAGTAAGTCAGCTTCTCTGTGTTTGGTTTGGCGGCCACACCGCAGGAGCTGCCCTCTGAGCGGCTCAAGCTCCTTTTGATTGGAAATAGATTAGTGAGCCCATCAATTCTCTTCTCCTTCATTCTCCATCTTTCCTTCTTTCTCTTCATCCAAGTCTGAAGATGAGTACCCTTAGGAAAGGTGACAGCCTATTTCAATTAAGTGTTTATCTTTTTAAGTTTTTCATCATGGATAAGTTATGACATTTTTATCAGCCAGGCCGAAGAGAAAAATTGCTCCAGTCCAAACTAAGTCACAGCTTATTTTCTTCCTTTCTAATTTCTCTAATACTCAGCTGACTTCAAATACACTACCATGTATCAGGCCTTGTGCAAAGCAAGGAGCTATTTCACAAGTAGGGTCATTTTATTTCTCTTCCGTTCTCTCATTGTTGCTTCCTATTTATTTTTCCAGATTTATTCTCACTATTTGCTTCATAGAGCAGATTTTTATATTCTCCCTTCAAGGCCCAGGATCTCTTCAGGTACTTACCGGGGCATGAGATAGCGTTCCCTGACTTCCCAGTTATCCTGAAAACTCGCTTAGCCCATCAGGTATGCAGTCTCAGCAAAAGGATCATGATCACATCTTCTTATACTCGAGTCTATGTCTATGTGACCAGATTCAGTTCCTTAAAACTCTCCTAAACTGCTTACCCTCCAATAGTTATCCTAAAGCATCTGCTCTGTGGCATTCCATGTGCCATCTGCTTCAGTCTAGAGCATGCCTGTGTCATACTCTCCTTGGTTTGGCTTCCTATGTCTGGCCTGGTACTCATCCCCTTGATCTAGCAAGTCATTTTGACTTCCCCAAGCTCTCACCCATTTTGCTACTCAGATTCTTAGAAGGCAACCTAAAAATTCACTGGGCTTTCCCCTGTGGGGCCACTTTGAACAACTATCAGAGATATAATCAGCCTATACCCTCAGAAAGTTTCCCCAGTACCATCCTACTTGCTATTACAGGCTTGCAGAGCCCCCGGGTTAGAGTAAGGATGGGAGTGGGTAATGTGTCAAACCTTTTTGCTTCAATTCTGAATGTTTTATTTTTACTGTGGTGAGATGGTTGTGTCTGTATATTCTAAAGTCATTGTGCCATCTCTCTCTTGTACTAAAGAGGGATAAGGATTTGCATATAAAAGATTTCCATCCTACACACATAGATTTTAGTGACTCAGGATTCTGCGCACTACTTCTACCCAGTAGGCTTACCTGGAGGTGGTGAATCATCCTTCCTCTCTTTGGACTGAGACGGTGTGTTACCCTGCACATTCCCTGATAGTCCAGGGACTAGGGAATAGCAAGAAGTTTTACTGATACTAGGAGAGTAGATTTCTGGCAATGCTTCAAGATATGGCAGGTTACAAAGGAATACCAGAAATAATATCCAGGGTACCTTACACCTTTGTTAGTCGATAAGGAGGGATTTAGCAAGTCGGAGTAAACTAACAAATATTGCTAACTCCCAGTTATGAGACCCATGAGTCAGATCATGCCCCTGTAGCATGTGTAGTGCTTGCCACCATCCATACCTACAAAAGGCACCTGCTGCATACACAGGACATTCCACAATCTACCAAAGATTCAAAATGTGATAAATGGTGCAAAATATTATAAAAGACAATTCTTCTTTTCTAGGGGCTTAGAGTGAGTTGAAAGAGACTACAGAATAGAAGATACCATATAACACTTCTTTAGACAATAAGTACTGAAAGTGCTCCAAAGAGAACACAATGACTGTATCTGAGACTGTCAAAGCAGAACTTACTTGGGGGTCACAGTTGGCTTCATGGATGGAAGACCTGTTAGTTTCATGGGACCTCACACATGGTTTAATCCTCTGCTGTCACCATCTTGAAATTCAATCTCTGAATTAGTGTTTTGGAAGTGAAATCTGTCCAAGGGAAAAAATGAAGCTTGCACATAAGCAGAGGAGACAGGTACGCCACAATATGTGTGTGGGACCATCTGTCCTTGGTGGTATATTTACATACAGCATTCATAATGCCCTATGAGCATAATTCTGGTGGACCCATGTGTGTAGGAGTTCAGGGAGACTCCAAGAAAGTACTAGGTAAGCATGCTACAACTAGGACTGAGTTATTTGAGGAGGAAAAGATGGGGTAGAAGGGAAACTGGCATCTTCCAGAAGCCAAGCTTTCCATTCCAGCATAATTGGCTTCCCCAGAACTCCAGACATGAGTTCCAGTAAATATAAACAATCTATCAGACCCTTTCTTATTTGAGTTATTTCAGTTTGTTAACCCAACCACTTGTGCTAGAAACAATGACGAGAAAGAAAGAAAATGACAGAGCAATGTTTCTTTTGAATCTTTCCTTACTTATTGGGAAACTGAAAGTAGAATTTGTAGAATGTCCATATTAAATAATGCATTTTGTGCAGCATTTCCATTATTTTGGTGATGTAATGCACAAGCCAAAAACACAAATGTGATGATGTCAATATTCCATATACATATTTGCATTTAAAACTAGTGCAGCAGAGAATACAGATGATAGTAATATTCATGCTTATAATTACAAATCTTAATTTTTCTTTACTTAGAATAATATAAGATAGAATTAATATGCATCATGACAGTTTAAGAGAGAGACCACAAAGAATGGGAAGGAGCTTCATAATTTAGTACATTTAATGGTACTTACTTTCTGCTTTCTGAACAAGAGCCTCTTCATTCTCTTTTTGCATTGGGTTCCACAGAGTATGTAGTATCTATATGTCTTGTGGTAAGATGGAAACTAGGGAAGCAAAAAACCTCTATTGGAAGTGATTTCTTTGTGACCTAAAGTGGTTTTGGCTCATGGGAATCAAAATAAAAACATGTATACTGAAAAATATTTGCTCAATATAATCACATATGAATTTTCTTCAACTGGTTCTAAGAATGGAAAATTTGCCCCAAATTTTTGTTAAACTATTATTTTTCTTCTTTCTGGTTACTCCATGCTCTTTAATTTTCTGTATATTTAAGTCCTAAACCTTCACCTGTAATTGTCTTTGAGATACAGTGTAGGACTAGGGAAATTATTCTTTTCTCAAAATGTTCAACTTAAGACATTGGTTGTCTGCTGACTCTTATTAGGACTCCTGAGTTTCATTTGTAAGCTCCTTTTATTTAACTGACTTCCATCCATTCCTGTCTCTGCCGTCCACACTCTAAAACACTGCTCTCTTCCACCTGGCTCTTGCTGCCCACCTCTATATTTTCTTTATGAAACTTGCCTCTTGTATCTCTTGGTCATATAGACCTTTCCAACTGAAATAATCTCATGCCACCATTTGGTTACTCCTATTTATTCCTCCCCTTATTTAGAAAAATGGAGATTTCTCAGTTTCACTCCATATAGCACTGACTACAGATCCACCAAAAAGAACTTTTAAGCACTATACAAATATAAGTCATAATTATTCATGTCATTTTAATTATATTGAGAACACTTAACACTTTCTTTGGGCTTACTTCTGAACTTAGTTTGGAACAGCTAGGCACTGTTCTGAACTTTGTATGTATTAGTTCATTTATAGTCTCACGACAAGGCACTGAGGAAGTTACTAATATTTACCAATTTAAAAGTGAGAAAACTGAAAAAAAGGGATTAAATAACTTGTCAAAATTTAGTAAGGGGCAGAGGTGGAATTCCAACCCAGAAGTTCCCATTTGGCCTTCCTAAGGAGAAATGTTGGGGAGTCTCATGACCTCATACCTTAATGTGATATATTTACATTTAAAACTAGCACTGCAGAATATAAAGATATTCTAATAATTATAAATGTTAATTTTTCTTTACTTAGAATAATATTAAATGAAAAGCAATACCGATAAAGGGACGTGTATGGATAAAGGGCCTGTTTCCATGCACTCAAAGAGAGTGGGAAGCAGAACCTATTAAGCTTCACTTCCAGAATTGCCTACTGGAGAAATCCACCCATTCTTTGCCTCAATGGGTTTGTTCATTTTCATTTTATAATTCTGGAGAACACATTTTTTCTAGGAAGTTTGATTTCACTTTGATTTTCCACCCAAGATCGAAGCATGGAGAACCTGCATGCCTTTTCTCCTTCCCACAGATGACTGTCCTCACTGTGTGACCGGCCAGGGTACATGCTGCACAGCCATCCACTTGGAACTTCCTAGCAGGACCACCCAGAAGCTGCAGCTGGTGCAGAGTGGTGGCTGCCGATTCACATGAGAATGTGACTTTCAGGAAGTGGACAGGACCTGCGCTCTGGTTTCAGCCAAAGCCCCCAATCCCCCTGGAAAGACCCAGGGTGAAATCTAGAAATATTCCTAGATTTTAGATCCTCGCTATTTTCCAAACATGGAGGTATTTCCTTCCCAGAGTTGGGACAGAAGGAAGCTGCTGCCAGGGTGCTGTCAGCTGCCCTTTGTCCAGCACAGCCAGCTGTAGCTCTGGAAACAGGGGTCGGACAGACTCCAAATGTGCAGATCCTCAGATAGGTCACATTGAAAGAACCATTTTCTCACACAAAGACTTTCCGTTGAATCATATCCTATGCACTATCTCTGTCTTCTCAGAGAGGAACAACACTGGACTTGTAAGGGGAAAAAAAACACGTCTTTAGAACCCTTGCCTGTATCTTTTGTGGACAGCCAAGTTCACGCCTGGCCACCACCCCAAGAGGGCATTTGGCACCACTCGCAGCTGAAAGCTTTCTGCTGGATGAATAACAGTATCTGGGAGAGCGGACATCATCGGGGGCGAGGGTGCCGGTGGAAGCAAGGACAGTTGTGGAGTGCTGTTAGTAATGCCTTTATCACTGGCTTTAGGTAGCAGATCTGTCACTGAACAAGTTATCTGACCTCTCTGTTTCTGTGAATCAAATCCCTTTCTACAATTTTGTTTGGAACTCTTCAGAGAGCTCACAATTTAAAGAATGTCTATAGCAGATCACATTATAAAACAGTGGTAAGAATCACTCCTAGGACATCTGCTTCACAGCAAACTTCAGATTGTCAAAGATTGAGTTGCCTTAAAATGAGGGGACCTGTACCAAAAGCTTTGTTTGTTTTTTTTTTTTTAAACTAGGCCACCCCACACCCTCTGTTACATGGGGCAAGCAGGCCCAGGAATGAGGATGCAGAAGTCAAACTCAGAGACAAATGTCACCAGCCTTTGAGACCTTTCTTCCATTGTTAGGCAGACAGCATGGCTCCCTTGGAGATGGAGCCTTGAGAAGGAAAGGAAAAATAAACTAAGATTTATTGAGTTGGTATTGTGTACAAGTCACTTAATCAGACAAGAACCCCATGAGAGAAGAAATGAACAACACTTAATAAATATTCACTACCTAGTGGTCTTAGGGTAGCCATGTTAACAAATAGAAAATATAGAGTAGCTAGCTAAATGCGAATTTCACTTAAGCAGAATAATTTTTTTGTGTGTGTAAATATGTCCCTCACAATATCTAAGGCATAAAAAGAAAAGTGTACCTAAAATTCACATTTACCTGAGTCCCCTATGTTTTACCTGACAACCTTAGTTATAATAATTCTAAGAAGTAGGAATTGTTGTCCTCATTTAATTGAGGAAAACTAAGACTCAGAAACCTTAAAACTTTGCCCAAGATGGTAAGTAATTTCAGAGTTGGGCTAAAAATCTGGTTCTGCTCATTTGTAAATCCTCTACATCAGCAACTGTACCACACAGTCATCCTAGCCAACAGAGAGAGTTCATTTCTATTTAGTTTTTATTCAGTTAAATAAGCTGCCCTGGGAGAAAGGACTAGCATCAATTTTAAATCCTAAACATTTATTAATGGTTTGTCTACCATTAACTAAGCTCTCTTTAAGACGAGAGAGAGGAAATGATACATTACCAAAATAATTTAAGAACCAAAGCTTGTCCTGAGAGGAAAATACAATGTCATGGAGAAGATGAATGGCACAGAGAGAAAGAGAGAGAGAGTGAGAGAGAGAAGAAAAGAGGAGGGGAGGAGAGGGGAGAGGAAAGGAGGGAAGGAAAGGAAAAGAAAATGGAGGAAGAAAATGCTTGATATGTTATTAGCTGCTCTCAAGTTTTTAAACAGGGACATGGTGTTAGAGTTCATTCTACTGAGAGAGGGAAATTGATGACTATCCCCAGTGCCTCTAAGGAAGAAGACCCCTCCCTGTAGAGAGGCTCTGCCTCTCTTTGGTGTCCCCAGCACCTTAGTTCATGGCTCCAGGTCAAACAGCAAATCTAAAGACTCTACAGCGCTTTGGTTGTCACATGGCTTATCTTACTGATGACTTGGATGACCTTGGCCAATCTGTCCAAAGAGGAAACTGCCCTTCCTGCTCTCAGCTAGCCATGGCTGCCAGCTTGGGTGAAGAAGATAACCTGGGAAGATTTAAAAGAAGGCAGAACCCAAGGTGGCAGATATTTGAAGCTAAAAAATAAAAAATTAGAATAATCGCAAAGTAATATTTGAGATGTCTTTTGTGTCAAACCCTGTTATCAGGTGCTTTATGAAGATTATTCCTAACCATCACAGGAAAACAGCAAGGTAGAAGTTACTGCTTATTATCTTACAGATGGGAACACTGAGGCTCCAAAATAGTAAGAGACAGGATAAAGGTCATCCAGATAACACGAAGGTCTTTCTGCTCTGAGCCCCTGCTCTTCTGTAGCACCGAGCTCCCTCTTTTTTTAAAACAAAGGGAACCAGAGCTCTTCTTCCCTCCAGACAGGCAGGGAACTTCCCCCACTACACAGAAAGCAGAAAGAGAGGATGTTCAGGACCTTACTGAGAAAAAGCAGGGCTAAATCCAATACCATTCTCTCTTATCTCTTAATTGAAGCCAGGGATATACAGGCCTGCTTTTGTAACTAACATCAAAAATAGAAATTGACACTGTACAAATGTATATCTAATAGTGTAGCTTGCAGTGTGACTCCTTTCCCTATATCATTTTACAAAATAGAAAAGATCTGGGAAGAGAAACTTGGACATACACACACACACACACACACACACACACACACACACACACACACAAAGCTTATATTTTGATAGTAAGGGTCCTTTTTAAAGTTGAAGTTCTGTTTTTGATAAGAAAAAGCTCTTAAGAATGCTTTTTATATAGCATTGTATATCTGTATTTATAGTCGATACCTTCCTTCACTTTGCTTTTCCTATGCTACAATGCTAAGTTTCCCTTTATATCTTGCAACGGTTAACATTCTGCTTCTGAAAATTATCCATTAAAATTTTATCAATTTTGTATTTTGGTGAGACAGTATGAGGAAATGCCATTGTGAAATTAGATTTTTTCTTTGACATCAGGCGCCCAGTCAGCAATCCAATCCCATGTTTTTCTATTGAGACATTAGGGTTTGATATAATTTTGGGCAGAAAACATTTTAAAAATGAAACAATTGAATTTTCTAGATGGTCTTGGGGACCACTTAGCTTAAGAGAATACACTTCCAAATCAAAAGCCTTTCAATCATCTTAAATATTATTTGGATGATATTTGCTCTGTGTGTAGTAGCAGTTTGAATTTGTATTGAATGTTTGACCGGCTCATGCACACATAGATGATGTATGAAATTATTATTTCATATTTTTCTAGTGTTTGCATTGCAAGTGACATCTGGCTGACAGGAACTTGGAGAAATGGGATACGAAGTGAATGCTGCAGTTACCACGAGCATCATATTTATCAAAAGGTTTAAGGTTGGTCTGTCTTTGTTTAACATTTGAAACCTGGAACAGTGACTGAGAAGCACTACATTTCAGTGTGGTGTGCATTTTTAAACTGAGTTGTTTAGTAAGGGAGTAGTCAAAGAATAAACACTAATTGTATTATTTGTTCTGCTCATGAAACTAAGTATTATACATCCTAATTTTACGAAAACACACTTAAATTAGATTTGATATAATTTCCATACATTTTGCTTGTATTCAGAAAATGTACAGATTTTGTGTTAGAGGAGCATGCATATTGAGCACTGTTCGTCATTACTCACAAAAGGCGATGTAGGAGGAAAAACAGCTCACTGCATTTTAAATTTTATTTTCTAATTTGTAAATGTGCAAACTGGAAGTAAGACATGTGAAAACATGTAGTGTAATGTTTGCAAGCGCTGACTCTGTTGCAGTACACGCATATAAACACACACATTCTCTCCTATTGTCCCTTTTCTTAGAGGACATGTACAAGTTCTTAATTCAGTTCTAAGAAGTACCGTTCATTTAACAAAAGTTTATGAGCCTAATAGGGACTGTGGACCAATTGGGTGCTGGGGATATGCCAAAGAGTTAGACAATCTCTGCTCTTAGTAAACCCACAGTCAGGCAGCAGGAGGAAACCAATATGAAATAGCGAAGTGCAATACAGGGTTACTGGCACCAAGATAAAAGTGTAGCATCATTGATAACATGGGTGCAAAATGGTGGTAGTGGGCCACTTCCACTATAGGGAAGCAGGAATGTAACAGGCAGGTCATTGTGAAATCCTTTCAGACTCACTTTTTTTTTTAATCACTTCAAGACATATACTTGAATATCTACTTCTAGTGTTTTTTCAATAGCGTTTTAGTGTTGGAAAGCATTATGGTATTACAAATATACTACATATTTTAAAATACTGTGCTATGTTTATTGAAAAATAAAAAAACTACACACACATCATTATTGAATGTATTTCTATGTAATTCAAAACTCTTCCCATACATAGTTATTAATGACACATAATAATCTGATTGATATTCAATACCATAAATTAACTGTTACTCCATTGGGATGCTCACTCTGTTTTCCCTCTCTCTCAACCAACAATAAGTTGGTGACTTCTGAAAAAAAAAGGCATTCAGGAGAAGAGAGATGCACCTCCAATGATGAGATTTCTGGCATTAGATTAAGACATGATTACAGGGCTGGGGATGTGGCTCAAGCGGTAGCACGCTCGCCTGGCATGCATGCGGCCCGGGTTCGATCCTCAGCACCACATACCAACAAAGATGTTGTGTCCGCCGAGAACTAAAAGATAAAAATATATATATATATTAAAAATTCTCTCTCTCTCTCTCTCTCTCTCTCTCTCTCTCTCTCTCTCCTCTCTCACTCTCTCTTTAAAAAAAAAAAGACATGATTACAGCAGTAACATTTACTAGGCATCCTGCTGCTGTGCTATGTACTTTACATGTGCTTTTTGGTTTTCTGCCACAGGAATTTTGATTCAAGTGTAGTGTAGAGGAAATAGACTATGGATTACCTTGGAGCCAAGTTCAAGTTTAATTCCCAGATTTTTCTGAATGGGTGATTTCCAGAAACTAGTTCAATCTCCCTGACCCTTACCTTCTTCTTTCATGAATTGGTATAATTTCATCACTCATTTATATTTAATAATATTAAGATCAAATGATGCATAAAGGATCTTGATTGGCATAGGGGATGTAAGATGGGAGTGACAGGTCCCTCATCTTTGAGGAACTTACAGCCTAGTGGCAAAGTCAGACTTGGGAACAGGTCTGACAGATCCCAGGGGAATGCATTCTTCCTGATGGAGGAGCATTTGGGCTGGATCTTAAGCAGGTTTTTACTTTCTGTCCTTTGACAAAAGTGCTTGTCTTCTGTTAGTCAAACAATTATATACCCAGTGTCATGCATGTTTTCCCTGCCCCGAAGAAGCATACTAGTTAGTTTCAAGTCTTAAGGCTCAGGAGAATGTGGCTTCTGTTGCATAGACTAACATAGTAACCCTCTTTTAGACAGAGAGTCCTATAGATGTATCAGTGGCCAGTTTCTAATATTGTATTTTTAAAACTTCATAATCTGAATAAAGCTATTAATAAAATGTCCAGAATTTTACAAATGGACAATTATATTAAGCAATATATAGATGTACCCTATAATCAGTTTTGGGTCTGCACATATGTCCCTACCTGCTAAAAACCTAAAATTAAAGCTACCATACTTTAAGCTACCAAATTTTCGACTGTTCATAATCTATCAATTTAAAATGCTTTGGATACCATTAAAACTGTCATTTGAACCAGAAATATAATTTGAGCAAAATTTTATCTTCCTTCTCCTAACAAAATTGGACCCAAAACTGTAAGAGAAGATTCACCAAATTATAGAAAGTAAATATATTTTCAAAAGTCACTAAAGAACTCCAATTTTAAAGTAAAGCCATCTAAAACTCCTATCTCCTGTTATAAACCCGTGAAGTGTCAGATATTGCCATAAAAACGCTGCATAACAATCCATCCCCAAATTTGGTGGTTTCAAATAAACATTTATTTAGCTTTTGCAGAGTGATGAACTGGAATTTGGCTTGCCTAGACTGGTCACGACTGATGCTGGCTCTGTCCCATATCTCTTATTCTCTTCTTCAGACCTGTGCACTAGGCACGTCCTTCTTTGGTCTTCTCACCAAAGACCAAGTCCAGTTACTTGTCAAACCTTGGTTTGCATCACTTCTGCTGATATGCCACTGGCCAAGGTATGTCATTTAGTCAAACCCAAAGTCAAAGATAGGAAGAGCACTGCATGGTTACATGGAATACAGGAAGTGGTACAGGACAGGGGCCATGAATGCATATTGCCCTAAGGGGCCATATAGTTTTCTATGAGGAAAAATGGAGTCTAAAGTTGGTAAGATTTTATCTTTTATTTATTATGTATTTTATAGACCTTCTGTATTTCAGGCACTGACATTTTACCTCTGCAATCCTACAAAACACATTTCAATATCCTGATTGTACAGATGAAGAAACTGAGTCTCAGAGATGTTGAGGCAGATGTCTGAGCTCCCATGGTTGGTCAGTGGCAGTCAGCAGCAGGAGCTAAATCCTATCTATGGACTCTGAGCTTTGGCATCTGTTCTTTCTACTATGTAATGATGCCTGGAAGTACAATTTCAATTGTGAAATTTAAGAACCAGAAGAAATCTAAGAACTCATCTAATCTCATTTTATAGATGAAACAACTGAGCTGTAGAGAGATCATTTTCGTACTTTTATCATACTAGTTAATAGAAAATCAAGGAACTAGAACCTGTGTTTCTTGACTCCTCGCTTGTTCCTAAGTATTATGGGTTTTTGTCACTTGACTACCTGCTGTGTGCCAGGCTCTGTGTCAAATCTAATCCTCTGTTGCTCAAATCTATTCCTGATTATAGAAATGAAGAGAAATGGAAGATCATGTGAATACCTACCATACAACACAATGGATGTCTTTGTTTTCATAAAATTCACTAAAAGTGAGATTCTGAATTCTAGCAACCATCTATCCACTAATGTATATGGAAGATTTTCTCTTTGGCAATGACCAAACTCCAACATTTCCCAGAAGCCAGGTGGGTCCAGGGGTCTGCAGGGTGCTATGCAGGCAGCCCGAGTCCCACTGCTGATGGAGAAGGTGGACATCCAGTGCATTTTGGCAGCTGTATAACATCACTGAAATCATACCACTGCCAAGCCCAAACTGAATTAGAGCTGACCTTAAGATGGATTTTGAAAACCGTTCAAATAGATCTCTCTTTTTGGAAAGTTTTCAGAGTAAAAAAGGAGAAAACAATAAAATGCCTCCAATTTGCAGTCCCTCCCTCTGAGATCTGCTACATGCAGCCTCCATACTCTCCCCAGCACTGAGTCATTATCCCCAGTAGGTCCTGCAATCTGAAGTTGGATGGAAAACAAGGGAAATATGGTTTAGAGCTGCTTGCATGAGTTCAAAACTGGACTCCACAAGGTGCTGGGCTAGTTGTAGCCTTGACAGGTGGACAGAGATGTGGAGAAAAGTTGGGGGGTACCTTGTCTGGGTATAAGGGTTACTAGGGCAAGGCATTCAAGTTTTCCTCTCAAAAAATAAAGAACCACATAGGCCAGGGCCCGCCACATAGTAGGTGCCCAGTAAATATTTCTTTGTTGAATAATGACTGAAGTCATAATTCTGTCCCTAAATTTTATTTCCTATCTGGTTGCATTTCCCTTGATTTTGGAGAGAAGCAGTTTGCTCAGACATAGTATCACATAGAGGATGATGATTTAAGCTCTGTATTTCAACACTCAACCAACATGTTTGAGTGCTTACTGTGTTCTAGACATTGAGGATATGATAGCTGGCAAAACCATACATGATTCTTACTCATGTGGAGTATGCAGTCTAATGAAATACATCAAACATGGGTTTTGGATCCTGACGGTATCACTTATTAGCTCTTTGTGGATGGGTAATTTATTAACTTTGTACCTTTGTGCCTCAGTTTTCTTACAGGTCATAGAAAAGTATGCTAGTGGTACTTAACTCAATTTATATGCACATATATATCCTCACATATGTATATACATATATATGTAATATTGTTTGGGACTTAATAAGCACTACATAAAATGTTTGAGGATATGTCATGTATTGCTATGAAGATTAAATATGAAAATTCATGTAAAGAGCTGTGTATGATATGGCCTTATATCAAGAACTTCCTAAATGGAGGATAGTATAATCTATTATGGGAAGTTTTAGACATCATGGCAATTCTAAGCTTCATGTGGAGAAGGTGGGAAAGAGTAAGGAGTGAATTGGAGGGGAGAGCAATGCTAGGTCTCCTGCAACTAAAAATCTGATCTATTTTCTTATTCTCAAACAGATGCTTTGAGCAACACATGGATACACACATACTCACACACACAATTTCTTTGGCACTTTTAGGGATACATTTAGAAGAAGAGGCGTCTACATCACTAAATTAAATCCTCCTAAAAGCTGATATATTGTTCTGAATTCATGTCCCATCTTATAGGCACAGTTGTTCTACCTGGCCCTGTTAAAATTTCTCAGAAAGACCAAAAGAGGCCATAGAAGCTTGGGTACCTCTGTTGCGGGTGTGGGGGACGGACTCCTTTCTGTTCTGGGGGAACTCTTTCCCATCCACAGAGTGCAGCAACATGTATAGATGATGTATTTTCCTTCACACTCCTGTTCCTTTCCTCATCGAGTGTTTCTGATTCAGTATTACCATGTTCTCTGGCTCCAATGAAACCATTAGAGATCTGCCATTAATCATTTTTAATTTTATCCCCTCTTCCTTTCCCACTGGACTTGTGGTAGGGCCTCTCCTCTTGTATATAATCACTCCAACCTGATGTTTCTCCTTCTCTGTGGGCTTCTTCCTCCATTTGAATAGCTCACTCATAAACAGCATCCTCAAGACTGGAGATAAGTAGACATACAAGTGCCTCTGTACTTGAAGCTTCCCATCTGGGCACATCCTCATCCTCTCACTGAAGCACACCTAGGACTCAAGTTTCCACAGCCCTCTTCAGCAGAACAGGAACGTCAGCTCCCTCCTCCCTCCAACTGCATACCAGTGGATGTAGCACTCATGGAATCACACTCTGGCTTCCACAGCGCCCCACTTCAATGGCTCAACCAGGACCCACTGTGCTGGCAGAAGAGGAGGATGGCGTTTGAGAGAGGAGGGGGATCAGGAGAGACTATTAGAGCAAGTGTGTTCTAATAGCCCGAGAGCGACTTCACTAACCATCAGAACAAATAATAAAAGTCATTATAAGCAAAATTCCAAAAAGTTCTCTGTTTTCACAAAACCCAGAAGGAGGCAAAAAAAAAAAGTATCCTTCTATTGCAGCAAGAGAGCAGAGCGCTTTTGCTAAACATACAAAAGATCCACTTGACAGTGGGGGGTGAGTAAACCCAGGAACAAGCAACCAAGTCAGTTCCTGAAAGCTGTGTTATAAAGTGAAAGATAACAATTTATTTTGAACAGTTTAGAAAAGAGACTTTCCTGGAGATGAGGTTGGGAGTGGGGTGGACTTGGACTAGACAAATCTTGGAACTGGAAGGGGCGTTAAGGGCCCACGCCATCTGTTTCACAGAAGAGGCACAGAATAAATTTGCCCAAGGTTACAAGGCTAGTTAGAGTTTGATATTCCAGGCTTCCTAACTCCAAGTCCAGCACTCTCTTCAGAGCCCCAATTTAACTTTGAGATTCTGTCCCACTTTGAGATTCTTTTTTTTTTTTTTTTTTTTTAAGAAGGGGGAGAAGGAGGAAGAGGATTCAAACAAACAAAATGATGGATGGTTGGTTTACCGTTATGGTTCCTGGTAAGTCCAGGATGTGTAAAAGACAATCCCCTCCTGGGAGGAAGGAATGGTTAGCTGGTAGCCATTAACCCTGAAGGTGAATGCTAAACCAGAGCCCATGAAGACTTGTAGTTCTCCCTTCATTTTGTTGTTCAGAGGACTGGGTTCCATAGGCAGAGACAGAGCTGTGTGGAAGAGCTACACTTACCATTTGCTCCTCCAAACACATTCTGTAGGAAGGCGTGGGATTTCACAGCAGTGAGAGCAAAACTATTCACAGCAGTACCATATGCTCCCCACCATCAGGAGCGGCGGCACTGGTCACTGCGCTTGGCAGGCAAATCAACTGAATGGAAATTCTGAAGACCACAGTAGGAGTTTTCTCTTTGTGGGTTTTGGATGGTAAAATCTTCAATCTGTTCCACAGGCAGAAATCAGAGTGAAAAATATTTCTATACAAATTTGTGCGTGTGTGTATGTGTGTGTGTGTGCGTGTGCGCGTGTGCTCATGCACACAAGAACAGGAATATGTATTCTAGAAAAGTTAAGGGGAAACAAAGGCTCAATGTTTATCTTGCACACTACCCTATAGATGCAGGAGGTCACACACTGAATACAAAGAGGAAGAGTCTGAGAACATAGAAGATGGAGAAGGGATTATTTTTGGTTTCAGTTCCATGTTTTCATTTTTTTTCTTTCCTCTAAGTAAAAAAGTAAGATTGAGAAGAATTTCCCAAATGCCAAGACCATTTAATAGCAGAATTACAACTGACGATAAATGCAGCACTTTTTAAAGCTTGTCCTTTCTCTGTTATTAACTTTGTTCTTTCGGTTGTGCCAGAGAAAGCACAAGAGATAGAAATTGGCAGAAATATGGGTCTGAAGAACAGAAATTCAACTCAAAGGAAAACACCTTGAAAACCTCTGGTTAAAATTTAAAATAAAAAAAATCTTTTGTTTAATAGCATAACTTTCATCATCAAGAAAAGGTTTATTTGAGTTAAAAGTAAAATTTAGGACAGTCTATTATCTAATCGTTATTAAGTCCGTGCACGTATGGGGTATTTTCTATTTCCAAAGTGGTTTGCAATCATTAGTTAATCCACTCAGCATGCTTAGTCTAAATTGTGTTATATGCATATAATAGATAAGGAGAGCTGTTGATGGCAAGCAGTGGGACAGCGGCTGAGTAATGGACTGCTAACTCAGAGCTGGGAGTTCTCATCTTAACCACTCAGTCTACACTGGGAGCCAAGCCTGGACCCACAGGACTTTCAGACAAGGATTCTACTTGTTTAAAAAATAAATATATATTTTATACAAATATCTTTTTCCAGCAAGTGTTGGAGGGCCCCAAGTTTTAATTTTCCATGGAATCCCCTTAGTATTGTGTAGGCCCAGTCTCAGTTTTCCCCACAGGTAGAACTCACTTTATGGGACCAGTCTTTCTGTGAATAGGTTCACTGAAAGCCAGCACAATGGTGAATATAGGTTCATGTAGATGTTCACCATCTTTAGCATCAGGAAATTGTCCAGAGTTGAAATGTGTTGGAATCAATCAGTGATTAACTTCCTTTTCTTTTCCTTTCTTTTTAATTCTTTCTTTTACAATATTAGTCTGTATTATTAAAATTTGTCAATTTTTCTCTTGAGAAAGAGAATCCTCTAAGCAAGACGTAGCTTTTAAGTATTCTAATGTATGCTGTTCAAACGTGAACCAAATGCTGGCCCAGCAGAGTTTGCCCACATCTTTCCTGGAATATGCTAGCATAGCTTTTCTTTATTTTCATTTGTTTGCGGCCACCCTATGCAAACACATTAATTTGTGGCTCAGATAACATATTCCATGTGTTTAATTAGCCATTGCATGAAATGTAAAAAAGGTGGAGCTTTTAAAAATGCAATCTACTTTTCTCCCAGTTTCCTGGGAGATGTAAAGATGTTCACCATCTTTACACATTTTCTGGTTGGTCTTTGGTTGTTTAATCTTTTTTACAATAAAGAGTCTATTCAGACTGAATTTGTCTGTTTCGAATTTTAGGTTTCCTTTTGATAATAAGAATTTAATTGGTTCTAAAGACAGATCAATTTAATTCTGCTCTACCTTATATAGTGTGTATAATGTAGTCATTGCTCAATAAGTGGATACACATAATAAAATAGTACTTCAATAAATTAGTGTTAGGGACTTCCCTTTTATAAAGGTTCTAGATTTTTCAATTGCATTCAAATGTCCATCAATTCTCATTTGCTTGGTAAGATTTTAATTTCTTGAATGATGTCTTAACTATAGTGCAATGACGTCAGGGAAAAAAAAAAAAAAAGACCCGCACTTCATTTGGAGTCTTTTCAGAAATTCTTGCACTAATTGATTAACAGAATAGTGTCCTCTGAAATTCCCCCACAAATTTACCGGCCAGCCTCGGGGTGATTCACTGTGACGTCACTGGGAGACATGAAGCCCAGGACGATGATGGTGCCAGTTCATAACTTTTCAGTGAGAAAGCATTCAGGTTACACAGAGTGTTAATCTGGCCACAAAATGGGAGACGGCTGAGTCTGCCTGGAATGTCTGGCTGCTGGTTGGCAGACGCAGCCCTTTCCCCACCTTGGATCTGCTGGGCTAAGGATGCTTTCATAGTAATTTTCCAGTGTCTTCCTTGATCAGTAGACTGCAGCATTTTATCATTTTGCAGATTTTGTTTTCTTCATGGGTTATTACTTCCACTGAACTGCACTTAACATCTATTAGCTTAGGTCTCCAGAAGATCAAAGTCCCTCTGTATCTGATTATTCTGCTCTTTGCAATTTGTGTCTCCCTCTCACCCTACCCCTCCCCATCAATCCAGGAGCCTTGCACATTTACAGATTTGGTTTCAGAGTCTTCTCCTAAATCGTTTATAGACATAAAAGCATCATAAAGAGGACATTGTGCTTCTAGAAAGAAAATAAGGGGAAAAATGTGAAGACAGCAATAGTGATTCTTGTATTATTTCTATCTCAATATGAATCTTTTTAAACTCATGTTTAAAATATTTTTGGTAATGGGATGGACGAGAGAGAGAGAGAGAGAGAGAGAGAGAGAGAGAGAGAGAGAAGGAGCTAATGTCATAGTCCATAGAATTATGTTAATATCATAGAAACTAAATTCCTGCTGAGATTTATTCCATCTACTAAATCATTCACTCTATTCCTCTCCCTTTCTTTCAAAGCCTTGTCCTGTCTCCCCACATTTTATTTAAAAACATTTGCATTGTCTTTTTTGGGAACCTGTCCACAGGGCCAACATTCCATTCATTTTATGGTTTACTGTTAACCCTAATGACTAGGTTCTGATGGAGGATTTTATTTCCTTTCTGAGCCTTTAGCAAATACTAATCACCCTCTAAATTTCTTCTCACAGCTGTGATGTACCAAAAATCCTCTGTCAAATGTCAACCCACTCCTACCAATGTACCAGAGATGGCCTGAGCAGGGCATTCGCACTGGTCTTAAAAAAGAATATTTTTAGAAGCTACATAAGAGGCCTAGTGTACAACTATCAGCAAACATGAAGTGGGCACTTGTGAGTTGAGACAGGTATTAGAAACTCAAACTAAGTCTGGCAGTGGGGAAAAAAAATTAAGGAGATTTGAATCTGAAGAGATTATTGAAATAAAGACCTGGAGCCTTTTTTTGCAAGGATATTTCCTTGTTAGAAGCATTCAATGTTATCTATGGTAAATAAAAGAAGCCAAATCAAGAAGGAGGAGGAAGAAAGGAGGGAGCTTCTCAAACTTGAATATGCACACTGACTACTGAGGGACTTGCTTAAATGAAGACTACAATCCAGCAGATCTGGGGTCGAAAATGAAATTCTAAAATACTCCTAGGCAATCAGATGCTGGTGGTCCCAGGTCCATGCTTTCACATAAAGTGTTTCCCTGTGCCACATATAGCTATATATAAACACTATAGTTCAACACTGCAGAAGGCGCCCCCCTTCCTCTATTTGGTATACCTCAGCCCCTTGGGAGACATCTCTGAGGAAGGATCGTGAGGAGCCCTAAACTTGTCTGAATTCTATAATTCTCTGACATCTTTAGAAACTCCCAGGCCACGCCTTAGGTCCATCAAATCAGAATCTCAATGAACAGGACCCAGAAATCGATATTTTTAAAAATTTCTCTGGATCATTTCAACGTACAGCCATGTTTGAGAGCTTAAAGAACACTAATATTAACTAGACTAAAAACAATAGCTAACATGTGTTGGCTGCTTCTATATGAGTACCTGGCATTGTGATAAGTGTATGCATTTTCCATAATAATGCCACTTGAAGATCAGGAAAATGAGGCAGAGATTATATCATTTGCCCCCAGGTAACAGCTGGTGGCAGCGATATTAGAAGACAAATAGAGCAATATCATCTAGGAGAAAGCCCAGGAACAGAACTTGCTGGTTAATCACATTCATGCGTGAACCTGAGATTTTCTTTTGTTTGTATATTTGATTTTAACCAACGGTTTCGTGGTGCCATTTTAAAAATTCAATCCCCTTGCTTGTTCTACCCCCACCCTCCAAGACCTAATACTGCCTGCCTGAATCATTCATCACACTGGGCATGCTTAAGGCCCTAGACTCTAGAGCTAATTGCCTCCAATTACTGCTGGCTCCTGGGGCTGACTAGACTCCAGGTAGGCTCTGCTTTGTCTCATTTCTGATTCCTTTGGCCTCTCTTGCACCTAGCTGGGCAGCAGAGGGAGCTATGGCTACCAGGAAAACCAGCCTGTGAACTGCCCCTAAATAGAGAGGATTTTCATGTTCTTCCCTGAAGGAAGTTTTTCCAAACAACTCTTCACCCCAAGGCTAATGCCTACTGCCCTAAACCCCAGGCGCTGGACAAATCACCCATCTGGGCATGCTGACAGCAGAGAAATCAGAAATAAGTTGGCTTTCATTAGGCCCAAAGACACAGGGACCCCTGAGTAGGGCCACAGGGATGAAATAGTCCCTGTAGTTGAGCATAGTTCAGACAGCCTCCAAAAATAGAAAATTTCATCTTCTTCCTGAATGATGTTCTTCATTCAAAAAGGATGAACCACTCTAATAAAATCTGTAAGATATAAACATGGTCTCCCCCGACTTTTTTAACTTTGACCAATGACTGAAATGGAAATTTTTACGAGTCCTAAGTTTTCCCACATTAAGTAGGTTATACTTCAAGTCAACAAAGGCTCATTTAGCTTAGGTTGTAACTGTATTATGGGACAAAGGGTTGAGTGGGGAGCCAGGAATCACCAAGATAATCTTATCATGGCCTAATATTCTGAGGGAAATTTCAAAAATCTAAAATTCTCTCTAAAGCAGGATATCAATTTACCTAGGCCCATAAATTCAGAAAGGCTATTTCTAAGCAGAGGATATTTAGAGTTGTTGGGTTCAGTCCCTTTGACCACAGTGTTCTCTTATGAGATCAAGGTGTGCCGCTGTAACCTTATTAGAATGTCCCTGTGGGACCGGAAGTTAAATACATCAACTCATTCCACGAGAAAGCCCTGCTTTCCCGACTACTCTGAACCTTTGCCTATTTGCTTCTCTCCCCAGCCCTGACAGGGAAAACCAGAAGAAGAGGAGTGATGAGTATCCACTGCTCTTTTATTCACAATGAAAACCTCTTTAGAATTCCTGTTCTACCCTCACTTCTGGGAGTAGTTATGAGCCATCTCTGCAGGATCTGAAGGATGATAGAACCAAAACTTTTCCCTTTAAACAGGTAAGCAACCACGATGCTAGGGACCTTGAATATGTTGCCATGGGTTCATGGAACTCTTGGACAATTGATAATAGATAAAGGGGTCATCATGGCATCTCTGTGACAGTTTTCCACAGCATGAACTGTATGGTTTTGAGTCACTGAAGCAAGTGCTAGCAGTGTGGTGTGAAAATAGATTCAGTGCTTATTAACCTTAATTTCACTTTCTGCATTGTTCAAAAATGTGTTCTAATTGTGTGTGAGCTTGCTTCTCTTCTCCTGGATGCACTCAATCTAGTAAAGGAGCTGGACTATTGCACTGCAAACAGACAGATTAGTAGTGGCACAATTGCATGCAAAAATACACAGACAAGACTTCTCTCTGTAGCTGGAGCCTCCCTGGTAATTCTCCTTGCATGTGTCCTTGAAATTGAGTTGCCAGTTCACTTACACCGGCTAAGAAGTCTGCTTTTCCTCATCAAGCTCTGTCTGGGTGCCCCTGCATTACCCTGTGTGAGTTACATACTCTACCCATGCCCTGCTGAATCTAGTGGGGATCCTGGGCCAGATGGGACATTTGAAAACACATGCAATCTTCTCTCCAGGAAAACAATTCATGGGAAAAAAGGAGGAAGTGACAGTCTTACTAAGGAAGCTGACTTTTTAAAACAGATTTTTTTTTTCCTCTTTGAGTCTTGGTGACTACAGAAGCTTACATAATGATATAGGCACAGAGGAAAGGTAGTTTGAGAGTCTTCCTTTTATAGCCCAGGATAAACTCACCAGTTTGTGGAATCAGAGCCTAAGGAGGAGAGGATGGTGGGTGGTCAGACCTGGGAGCCATTCTCCCTCTCTAGGAATATAATCTGCAATTCTATACACTTTGTTTTCAGGTTAAAACAACAACAAGAAAGTGGTGGGCAGTTTTCCCTAATATCCTAATAGGCTGCCTGAGGCACATAAGCATTAACAAGAAACCTTGTCAAATGATAATCTTAAAAAGAAAATTGAGGCCTTATTCAAATTTGGTGGAGGAAAACACAGAAGTATGCTCCCTATGGCCTTGTCTTAAGCAGAAGCAAGATTTCTCCAGGGATGCTTGTAGGACTCAGGTACTTTGGAGGGACCAACCAACATGGGAACTGGGAACATTTATTCAGCTTAATCTTATGTCCCCCAATGCTGGGTCAGCACCCATTTCAAGGGCACCACACAGCTATATAATTCCTGGACTCTGATTCTCATCAACACCCGCCATAATAGGTAAGTCCAAAGGTTCCCAAACAAATTAGCTTCTTTAGGAATTGACTTCCCCTTTCACTTTTTTTTAGATATATATTTCTCTCTTGTCCCTTCAAGCATGGGCTTTTTATTGAAAGTCAGTTCTGCCCACTAGAAAATCAGATTTTCCTATAGTTCACCTTCTAGGGTAAGCTAGATTTTCACAAATTTGAACCAAAGAAATTACTCAAAAGCTTCCACCCAAGTGGTGGGTGTCTTTTAAAAGTCTCAGCACCAGCCTGACTTTTGATCTTCTATGTGCACCAGAATGACTCACTCTCCCACTCCTGGAAGGTGCTCTGCTTAGCAGCTGTGACAGCTGCTGCCATTTCGATTACTCAGTAGCCATCCTCAGCCCCTTTCTTTCTTGCCCCCTTTCACTGTGGAGGTGGAAGAACCTCCACGATGCTTTCCCACTCTCATTGCCTGATTCCCTGGGATCTGCCAGTTCTGTTCACAAGATTCCAATGCAGCCATGATACTACTTCTGGGAAAATGGTTTTCTTTCTCATAAATGGGAGGAATGGAGTGGGCACCAACCTTTTGACTTTCTTCCTGCCCAATGTGGAGACGATTGTTTGAGGTGCAACTGCTACCCCACTGTAAGCAATGCCAAATAAAATAGAGCAAAGTGGGAAGACAGAAGGATTCTGGGTCCTTGGTGACTCAGTTGAGTTGCAATTGTTCCATGCATATTGTATGGATGTCCTTGTTGCCCTGTTACACACACACACAAACACACACACACACACACATTTATATATTCACTGTAAACATTGCATATTTTTTTCTTTAAAACTAATATGTCCCTAAGTAAAATAAATAACAAAAAACAAACCCAAACTAACACCCTCTCCTTACTTCCCCTCGCCTACCCCCCAAAAAAAATCCCTCAAAAGACAAACTACTAAGTTTCAAACCCTGTCTAAGGGGACTTATTTACGTGCTCGATCATGTACCCATCTTCTTATTTTTGCCATTTCACAGATAGAACAACTAAAGGTTGGGGACTGAAAGTAACTTTACCAAGGTCACACTATAAGCTGCTAAAAGCTGGGGAATGGAGCCAACAGCTCTGTAATCCCAGGCGAGGCCTCCTCTGCTCTGTCTCTCCCACTCAGTTGGGAAAATGTCAAAGGATTTATCAAAAATAGCCTGAAGCTAGATTAGGTATTTTAATACCCAAAGCACTTAATTACTAATACAGTTTAAGATACATTAACCTAATTGGAAACTTTCTGCATATGGCATAGGCTTTTTTTTTTTTCCTGAAAAAAAAAATTTAATAGTACTCTTTTAAAAACTTTTCTATGATCCTACCTCATCTTTATATGCTATTATTGGTTTCCAAAGTTACAAAAATACCACCCCAAGAGCTGACTTAATGTTATTTTCTCGTGTGAAAGAACAAATACAATTTAACAATAATAAAATAATGAGAGGAAAGGGAAAGACAAAATTTTACCTGATAATTGCATGTCTCACCACTTAGCAAGCGAGGCAGCTGGCAGGATGCCATGGCCAGAACCCAGGGTCATCTCTGGCTTCTGTTTCTCCCTCACATCCCACATCCAATCAGCACCCCCACATCTAGTTTTATGTTTAACCTTCCTCACCATCTTGAAAAATATCTGAACTACCTCAGCGGCCATTTGTCCAGTTCCAACTTGGTCCTATGCTGTCATTGGGGAGATCTTTGTAAAATGCAAATTTGATCTGTCAGTCCCCATTTAAAACCCTTCAGTGCCTCCCCATGGCCCTCAAGATAAAGTCCAAACTCCTTAATAGGACTTCAAATGCCCTTCATTACTGGTTCATGTCTAGTTCTCTAGTCTTATACTTAATGCTCCTGCCATATTGAACCACTTGCAATTCCCCAGACTGGCTATACTTTTCCTTCATTCTAAGCCTTTGCAGAAGCTTTGGGGAATTCCCTTTTCTACCTCCCTCTTACCCTTCCTTCCACTAATTCCTAAGTTAACTCCTAATCATCTTCCACTTTCCAAGCACCACTTCCTCCAGAATTCTTCCCTTACCATCTCCTCCCCAGACTGAGTTAAGTGCCTCTTCTATGTGTTCCCATAGCAACTTGGCATAGAAATACTCTCAATAATGCTTAAATTATTTGCTTATGTGTCTGACTTCCCAGGGGCATCTTGAGAGCAGGGAATGTATTTTGTTCACCTTTGCATCATCATTGCCCAACACAGTGAACTTAAAAAATAGATATAATTTAAAACAATTGTTGAATGATTGGAAGAACACATGAATTGAAATTTTATGGAGAACTATGCAAAATAACTAGCAGGTAGGTGGACCACATAATGAAAAGACTGGGGCAAAGTTGGTTAGAAGGGTGCCTTTAAAGTTCATAAAGTCACAAACAGCTTCATTTAACCTGCCGCTTAGGAAGAATGGCACAGGACTGATATCTGACGCACAGGGTCACAAGTTGTTCCTAATTAACAAAATACAAATAGAGAGAACTGGAAGAACTGGAAGCCACCTCCTACTGCATGAGGAGGAATGGGTAAGAGACATTCTTCAAGATCCTAAAAGTCACATGGAGGAGGAACGTGCATGAGAGCATTTCTAGGATCCTCATTTTATATGTAAAGTTTTGAACTCTTCTCTTCCCTTCCCCTCTTCCCCTCCCCTCCATTATTCCTCTCTGTTAATGTCATCACCCAGATGATTTTAGACCAGAAGCGCCTTCAGAACCCATTTCTCCTTTATAAGCTAGATAACTTCATAAATTATCCACACACACATAACCTGTAGAAGCCAAAGCTGACATTTCACACTGAACATTATGTATGAAGAAGCACTAAACGGGGAACTGATGACATTTCTCTGCACTCTCTCTTAATGTACTTTGTTACTTGTAAGTTTGCACTGTCAGTACAGATGTTTGCCTTCAACCAGAACCATCTTAAATACAAATGGGACACCTGGATGGAAATGCCACACCTGTAGGACATTCTGGTGGATGTTCTTCATTCATTATATACAGTCAATGAGGCTAAATTTGTCACCTAGGGTGACAGCAGCTAGTGGGCATGAAAACCTGTGGTAATCAGAAGTCCAAGAGGTGAACTCCATGTCCAGAAAGCTGCACATGCTCTTCCAAAGAAGCTGGCTCACCCCCTCCCAGATTGTGTATCTGGAACTGTGATGTGAGCAGGAGAGAGGACTCCCTATCAGAGGGTGCAGTGAGTAACAAGAAGGCTATGTGTATATTGGGGATGACCATCTTCTCTGTGTGTTTTTCTTTTCCACAGTGGCTCTTGACTTCAGCTGCCGCAGCCAACTTAGAACAAAGAGTGGGGTTGTGGGGAGGTGGTCACCTACAAAACTGATATATAATCCAAATAAATGATTAGAAGGCTAAAAGCTATATAAATAAAAAAAAAGCAATGGAAGTAGTAGCTGCAGGGGTTCATGAAATTTTTTTACCCAGAACTTGGTGAGATTTTGCACTTTAGTCATTCAATAAACATTCATGGAGGTTTTAATATGTGTAGAACATAACAGACTGTTGTGTGGATACTGCAAAACAAATAACAGTCTGTGCCTTCAAGGAGCTTTCCCTCTGTTGTGCATGTAAGAAATTTACCAAAAAAAAAAAATTACACTGGGGGAATAAATATAAAGGGAATCAGGAAAGGGGGACATGACTATAGCCCAGGATTACTCAGAAGGCTCTCTGGTACACTGGCCACAGGTTGTGACCTTACCACGGGGACGTGGCTCTCTACTGCTCCTCATAGTTTGGACTGAGATCTAATCTGCTGTACTTAAAAACTTGGGGGCAGGCACCAAAGAATATGGGGAACAATGGCCAATTTTTAGTAACCTATTTAATGGACTGTAGGGGTTCTGGGAACTCTATCATCTTTTCTTTTCTGATTGGACAAAATCACTCCCACTTGAAGAAAAGATTCAGTACTCTCTTGAATCAGGCTTATTTTTTTTTTTCCTTTAAAATGTCCTTGGAAATGCTGCCTAGATATGTTGGTGCTGTATTCAAGGTCACATGTAACATTGTCACATGCAAAAGATGTATACTATTCATGTTACAAACACCTAACTTTATCAACCTAATTTTATTTATTTTTTTCTCCTTATTTTTTCCTTTCTCTAAACCATGTGTACTTTTATTTTCTGATGGTGGAACATGCTTAAACATTTTCAGCCAACCTTAGGCACCCCTTGTCCTCAAATCATAAGGCTTTGTTTTTTATTCTTCCCTCACTTGTAATGACCTCATAAAAATCTGTTAATCATGTGTGGCCTCCCTTAGACTCTCAGCCCAACTGTTGGAAAAGTTCTGCCCCATGGCAGAGGATGTCTTTTGAAATCTCCCTGATTTTAACTGAATGCACAGGGGGTACCAGGTACAAGAGTAAGATAAAGAACCACTGCTTTGTGGCATTGTAGTATAAATTAGCTTTCTTCTAGATTGGTGTTGGCAGGATTCTTAGGGGTTGTTTTCTTACCATTTTCATCCACGAACACACACGCATACACACACTTAAGCCTTGCTTCGGGGATGGGAGCTGAGCCACAGTTATGGTAAAACACCCTTATTAGTAAGCTCTATGGGGGGAACTAAGATGAAGCACCATAACAGCAGAACATAATGTTGAGAGCATTCTCTTTGTTGCTCTTTATTTATTTAATGCTTTGATTTATTCTTTTTTCAAATGAGGGTAACAATAGTACCTGCCTCACAGGGTACATGAATTACTACATATAAAGCACTGGGGACAAGGTGTGACCTTGTCACAACTGTTACATAGGTGTTTAGTAAATTGATAAAATAATGTAAATCAAGAGCCCATGACACAGCACATCTCCACATGTCTTATTGAAAAAGTCTTTAGTTATTCTCTGAAGATCTCTCACCCCCTTCAAGGAGCCACTGATTCAGGGTTCTTTTGGTAAGCTGTTGCCGGGTAGTGAGACGGTTCCCTGTTCATACCTTCTCCAGGTGGTACTACTTTAGACACCCTTTAGGAAGTACTTAAGTTAAAGCAGATACAACCTGCCTCAAACCTGGAGAGCACCCCCATCCTGAAGTTGGGCTAAGGCTTAAATACATTGATTTTAAAAAGTGTAAAGGTACCAGCTTTTGCTCTGAGTTCAATAGATCAGTATGTAACAGATTTTTTTTTTGATGGTGACCTACAGTTAAAAAAAAAATGTTTTCTATTATGATCCAGAGCACTGCTACATATGTTTATAGCTGAGACAAAAACTTTCTAAAGTAATGCTTGTGCTATATACACCACACTTGGATAGTTTCCCTTTCTTCTAGTTCATATTTGAAATACTGCTTTTGACCATTAAATTGATTTCATAGCCCACCAATGGGTCATGATCTGCAGTTTGACAAACACCAAAAGTATCTTTAGGAATGGGATAATAATAAGAAATGGGATCCTATAAAAAACCCTAAAAGTTCTTTAATGGAAGAAAGATGACTATTGATTTGGGTCTGTGTATCCATGTTTCATTCTCCTTGAGAATTTAAATTGCAAAGATAAATTCTCAGCTGCAGGTGTATTTAAAAAAAATGCTTTTTCTTCATAAAATACAAGTTCCAGTAGTGACACATCAGGCAGAGCTCTGGGACACACAGGTTTCTCTACAACAAGTAATTATAGTGAGGATTATCCAATTGAACTCCAAATAGGCATAACCATGTAATAGAGCATGGTAGAAACAGGGATATCAGTTGGTTCTCCCTGGCCCCGTTCCTGATTTACAAAAAATCTGTGAAATACACCTGCACTTTAAAACCTGCTAGCACTTCTGGCAAATGACATGAAAATGAAAGGAAGAAGTCCCGTTCCTATTGGACACTCTGATTTCCTCTTTATAACAAACATCAGTAATGCTTTACTTCTGTAGAGTATTTGTCAGTTTATGAAGTGTTTTAATGCATATTATCTCAACCTCATAATAATCCTGTGAGGTATACTGGGCAGGTATTTTTATACATTGTATTTATTGTTATTTATGACCCTAATGTCATTTAAGACATTTTCATAATAAGGAGGGAGACTTTTGAAACATGCTATTGGTTAATGGCAAAGGGGAGCACAAGGTGGAAAGAACACTAGGTCTGGCCTCAAAGACATGAGTTAAAATCTGCCATGTGCTCCTTACTGGGTGTGTAACCTTAATCCTGTCTCCTAAGCTCTAGTCTCATGATGAATTTTGTTAAGTATAGAGACAGAATTCATTCTCACAAGAAAAAGACTCATGTGGTGGAAAGTTACATGACCTTGAATAATAGGAAGAACAGAATTCAGATTCTGGCTTTGGCACAACCTATGGTCAACTTAGGTAACTCTGAATTTTATGTTTTCTTCTTCTGTAAAATAGGCATTATCATAAAATATCACTGGCCAATTAAAATGTCCTCCTAATTGATATACTGTACCTTCTTCCAAATGCCTTTGATTTATTTTTCTATTGCCAACTTTTAAAAGTACATATCTATTCCAGTCTCCTACTTAAAAATCTTGCATGGTTTTTAAGTAGGCTAAAACCTTTGTCTTTGTCTACAAGGCCCCAAATAACACAGTTTCCATCTCTTCAGCTTCATGCCAAACCACTCTCTCTCCTTCTATCCCAAACATTCAGTTCATACTGGTTTGCATTGAATTTTTGTAGCTCTAGTATCTTGCCTTTAGAACCCCAATCCCACTTACTTACTCTTACTCTCTTACTTACTCTCTTCCTGGAGGTCTCAATGTCAATGTTATTACCTGAGGAAGATGTTCCCGAATTTCTCCACCTGGTCAGAGCTTCATATTTTGTATCATCACAAGAGCCTATTCTTACCTTTAAAGCCTGTACCACAGATATAATTGAATTAATTGTATAACTCTTTGTTTAATATAGGTGCCTGCACACATACATACATACACTGAAATTTAAATTCCAGGAAGGTAGCAACTGTGGACTGTGATTATTTGGCTCATGGATGTCACCTGAGGCAGTGGTTTCAGGAATCAGACTCCTCTCATTTGAATCTCTGTAGCTGGGTAACCAAAAAATTACTTCACCCCTCTGTGCCTCACTTCCTCTTGGTAAAGTGGGTATGTAGGGTTACATGAAGATGAAAAAAATGAGAAAATATAAGAGGAAATGCTATAGTCCCATGTTCAACCTGGAACAACAGATACTTGTTGGAGATCATCAGTGTTGACTGCAGTAATATACAAAGTAGTTAATTAAATCAAGTAAAAATTGTAAAGAACCACAGATGAGGCCTAGAATAATAGTAGACAATAAATGTGAGTGACACCCTTCCTTCAGTCTTGAAAGAATCCCTTAAGGCAAGACATCACCAGAGCCGAAGAAAACATTAAGTATATAAAGTTATAGGGGGAAAAAAATATGGGAGTTTGCTGTTACCCAAGTAGCTGACTCAGCTGCTAATTGGTCATTCCTGGTACCACGGAGTGTAAATTTCAACAGTGGATTGGGAAAGGAAGGAAGCCTGTGGTGGGCTGAGGGTTTGGGGACCAATCTCAGCACTTGGCTGGTGTGGGAAAGTGGCAAGCTGTGCATGAGGGCGCCCAGGGTCCCTGGAACCTGGTGACTGATATGAATGAGGACTTGGAATAGAAGCTGTAAGAAGAGCCGGGTCTCCACAGATCTTGAAGCACTGTAAGTAGGAAGAAGACAAGCTCCCATGGGAGTTTGAAGAAAAGAAGCAAAGGTAATGGAAAGTCTTCATCCCTGCCAGTTCCCATAAAAGAGAAGGAAGTTTCTCATGATAAAAAGCACAGAATGAAGAATGAAACTAGTTCAGCCTCGGCTACCTGAAGCATTTCTCTGAACAAGAAATAATGGAAAGTATGTGCAGAAATTAAAAGGAAAATCACAGTTGTTAAGAGGCTGATGTGCTGCATGGATAGGATTTGACAGTGAGAGCAATCTGGGGCTTCAGCAGAAGATCCAGGGAAGATGAGGAAGTGGAGATGGAGCCAAAGAATTGCCAGTAGGGATTAAATACAGATAGCAGCTTAAGAAGGCCATTGATGTGTAAATAAATAACTGAATGATAATAAACACCAGTCAAGATTATGTAAGAGGGTAAGAAAAATAGGGTTGGTATGTTGCTAAGATTCAGGGTAAAGTTTAACTTACTCACCTCCCCCCAAGATATTGGAGTGGAGGTGTGTATATGACAAGGCTTTGGACTGAGTAAAACTTATTCATGCTCAGATCTTCCTACCTGGGCATCAACTCCTTGCTTCTACCAACAGCCCACATAGGGGACTTAATTTCTCAAGCACCATTTGGCGGCCAGGAAGGAAGGGGTTAAGGAAATGATGTTTGTGGCACAGCTGGGAGCCATTAACAATTAAGTTCTTGGGCAGAAACCCAGCAGGAAGTTGAAGGGGAGCTGAAGGGGGCTTGATGGCCTCTCAAAAAGCAAAAACTTGATTCAGAAATGAATGAGCTGCCTTTACTAGTGAGCCTTCAACAGAACCCAAATCCCTCAACTAAGAATGAATAGCAGTTATTAGTTAAGAGCCTGTACCATGCCCAGCTATTAATCAGGTTCTTAATAAGAGAGAAAGTTAGTGATTTCTAGAAATAGATTTTTTAGCAAGATATAAGTTAGAGACTTGATACTGACCTGATTTTAAAATACTACTTGATGAGGCAACATAAAGTAGACTAGTATCTCCAGCCATTTATCTCACAGTCTGGTTTATTTTTAATGGCAAGAAATTCAGTTTGGGAAGATAGAATAATAAATGCAGACTTCAGCATGATACCATTACAGAACTGTGAGGTCCCATGATTTTCCCTTCACTTTCTCTGCTCTTCCCACATTGAGATCCATTCTTCCTACTGATTTCTGCTGTTCCATTTCTACTCTACCAGGGTCCAGAGTGGACATTCATGTTTCCCTAATATCTTCTGACGGAACTCAATTCATGACAAATTTGCAAAAACCCATGAGGTACTTCATATAGTTTCTCACTAGTACTCTGAAACTTTTATGTAAAATTCTAGGCCATCTTCATTTCTCCTGTCTATAGTCCTTATGGATATATTCTCTCTCTACCATTCCCACTGATATAAACTGATCACATTCAGCTTGGCATCTAATTTTTTGTTGTTGTTGAGTCATTCTGTTGTCTAATATGTAAAATATTACCTTCCACTAAAGATTACAAACCTCTTGGTGTTAGGGACACGCATCATGATTCATTTTTATCTTCCATACTGCTTTACATAGCTCTATTTACACAACAGTAAGTGCTTGTAGAACTGAACTGATCACCTGCTGAAGAAAACTATGCCAGCTGCCTTAGAAGGTAGTAAGCAGAGAAGGAGCAAAAAAGTATGTGGATATGTAAGATAGGAGGTTTGGGCAAGATGTCTTTTCTGGATACCTACCTCACAGGAGCATATAACATGAAAAGTTAAGCAGAAGAGTCTAGAGCCCATGTAATTTATATTGCTTTCACAAGACTTAACAAAATGAATGGGCAGGTGAGGATGATGCCATACTTGATCACCATCATGGCTGGTTAGTACAAGACTTGACAATGTAGAGAAACTCAATCATATGTATTGAATGAATGAACAGATGAAGATGATCAGTCAAGGACCAATGATAATGTGAATAAGTGGTATGTTAACCAGGAACTATTTCCTGGATAAATTGGGGGAATACGTTAATTAAAGATGAGAAGGGACTTAGTTTGAGGCTTCACAGTGAGACTGCTTAGGCAAAAGTTATGATCTAAGAAATCATGGGGAAGAAAAAGTAGCAGAAAAGTTTTTGTTTTTTGTTTTGTTTTGTTTAAGAAGGAAGATGGAAGGAATGATGAGGGAAGGATATTCATGAGTCCCAGAGAGTTATGGGCTTTGGGAATGTGAATATAAAATGAGCCTAAAAGAGAATAAGTTTTAAGTTGGTAGAGTCAGAAGCTTAAAAGGCCACCAGGAAGTTACAGTAATTATGTAAAACAAACCCAAATACATTATTTTAAAGACATTTTTCTGCCTTCATTTGGGAGGTGAAGCCATTGAGTTCAAAGCCTATGAATGTGTTTCTTTATTCTCTTAATAAAAGGGAACTTCCCCAAAGCTCAGGGTGTGTAAATGCAAGATGCCTGGACCAGGTTGAAAGAGCTTTGCAAAATAGACGTTCCCAATCAAAACTTGGAAACTTGTGCAATGAGACCAGGTTCTAACCAACAAGGCTATGTCATATGACTGTTCTTCCCGCTAAGAACTGAAAAGTTCAGATGAAGGATCCTCTGATGATTAAGTTGTGTAACAGTGAAAACTAGATAAGGAGCCACATTTTACTAGCACCGAGAATCATCCTCACACCTTACCCCTTTGGAATGTCAATTACAATTTTATCAGCAGACATAAAGGAGGATGAAACTATATGAAGCAATTACCAAATTCATGAAAAAAATGAATGGTCAGGATATTCTACAAGAGGTAAAAAGAGTAGAGATAAAAAACAAACCAAAAAAACCCTAACAAACAAACAAACAAAAACCTCAGCAGCATCCTGAGCTGGAAGGAAAAGATGACCACATCTCCAACATTCAGATTCATATTAATTTTTCTTTATGAATTTGACACACATTTTTCAAGCAAAAATATTTCACTAAAGCATTTTTTTTTAATGCTGAAGGTAGGAATTGCCTGTGCTTTCTAATTAGACCCTATAAAAAGCCAGTTCCCACATGTATGAAAGTTCCCTTGAGTTACCAATAGCAGACCTCCTAGGAATTCTGGGAAATTCAGGCAGAATCGTTGAGGCTAATCTCATGCCATCTGCTCAGCATCCTCAAAAATGCTATTCCAGAAGGCAGTTCTTCAAGTTCTTAAGCATCTTTTTGACTTGACTTAGTGTGGCTGATAAAAATAAACTTCATATTTTGAATCACAATCCCTTGCACACTTTCCTAAAAAAAAAAAAATGGAAAAAATTGTTTCAGTCTGTGTTCTCACTCATTGTCTGTTTCATAAACAGTCCTTCTCTCTGAGACCCAGTCTCCTTTCTTAATGATTGGATATTAAGAGACATTACTGTCTTGTTAAAGAGGGTGCCAAGTGGATGTCTCCCTTTGATCATTTGTTCTCTGTTTCTGTGGACTTAGAGTGAAGCAGCCTCTATTGTGTGAGTAGTTAAGTCCATATCTGCTGAACAGAGAAGCTGTTGATGTCAGGGTGAGAGGAATGTCTTTAACTATTTATTATCTGCTTTTTGTAAACTCAACTCAAATATAGAAGGAAGCAGGCAGAAACCAAAATGATGTCTTGTTAAGATTCATAGTGTTTTCTCTGAAAAGAACACATTCTTTATCAAGGACTGAAAAAGTGTCCTTTTCCCTTTTCTTTCAGCATATGAAATATTTACTTGTTAGGCCGCCTCTGAAATCACCGTTTTTCCATAGAGTTATAGCGACCCAGCCCATCAGTGTGCTGGTTAATTAAGTGTGACCTAAACCAACTTGACTTGAGCTCTGCATTAAATGCACAAAACCCATTTGAGCTGACCAGCAGCAGAAGTGGTACTCAGAGAAATTGGAAAGGATTTCTCCCAAATGCTTTCTACTTACTTACAGCACTCAAGTAATGGTTGAAGATTAGCATATGACATGACAGATTACATTAAGTCATGTCTTTCCAGTGCTTTATGACAGCACTATCACATTAGCTTCTTAGCACTGGCACATCGAGGCATGCAAATGTTTTCAGACCCTCTTATTCAAATCTACAAGCTGACATGGCAGCCCTGATATGATTATTAGTCATTTGAGAGACTTTAATTCACGTCATCAGATAACAGGTTCTGCTAAAAGGTTAAAGAAACTGTCTGCTTTTAATGAAGCTCTCAAAAAAGACCCTCAAAAACCTTGTTACACACCAAGAGCCTGATTTGACTTTATTGACAAGATCCCCTCTAAGAATGAACTTGAGTGGAATAATTAAATAGGCCTTTCCACCTTAGAAATATTGTTTGCTTTTCAGAGAAAACCGTGTTGGGTGGTTGTGTTTTTCTCCTTCCTCACTGTACTCCTCTCCAGCCCATTCTAATTTGACTGTGGCCTCCAGTACAGTATAGATGACCCTTAGGCATTTTTAGAATCTATATCCAACATGACTCCAACAAGCATGCAAAGAATTATCCCCAGAACATTCGTTGCTGATTGGATGTGCGTAGTGCCATGGCTCACAGTAACGGGTTAATGGTGTCTGGCCACGCAGCGCACCACTAAGGGCTGATATGACTGAAAGTTATCAGAGTTTGCAGTTCTAAGTTTGCTTGCTGTTCATCAGTTTTGTAGTCAAATGTTTAGTTTCCTAACGCAATGATCTGCTCTTAGACCCCAAGAGAAACCCTCTTTTCACAATGCTTCCACAAGATCAGAGCAGTTTGACATCACTCAAGGTTATAACAAAGCAAGATGGTGCTAGGAAAGGTACTGGAAGATGAGCAGAGAGCCACAGAGTGCTTTGTAGGTGGAAAAAGAGTTTGATGAAGGAGTAAAGAGAAAAATCATTTCCTTAAACATGGAAAAGTGAATTTAAATGTTGCTATGTTGTTTTCTCTTCTTGTTTTCTTGTGAAGGTCCAAGACAGTGAATACTAAAAACCCACTGCTGAAAACTCCTGAGGAATAGACAGGAAAAGTACTGAGCTATCTCTAAAGTGTTTTTTTTTGTTGTTGTTGTTTTTTGGGGTTTTCTTGTTTAAAAATGTTTGCTGTCAACTTGTTTATGTAGATTTCTGAAGAAAAGAAAATATATTTGCAGTTGAAGGTAAAGTGATTCATAGTCATTCTGCTCTCTAAGAAAATGTTCAAAATAGTCTAATTCGTTCTGATTTCCTTTCTTTCTATGTATAGATGTTAGCATATATTGCCTTAACTAAATTAAATGTGAATTTAATCTAATTCGTATTTCCTCTTTCTCTCTTTTCTTTGTTTCTCTTCTATTTAACAACCTTTCCTGTGATCTCATGTACACTCTATTTAGGTCCTTGTAGCTTTTCTTCTAAACTAAATTATGCATTTTTAAAGTAATCTTGGCTGAAAAAGTAAGTAAGCTACTGAATATGGAGAATATAAAGAGGCATTGATAAATGGTACTGTAAACAAGTTCTTACTTCTCTAAAAATGGTCCGGAAGAGAGGAAAGAACCCTGGAAAAAGAAGTAAAATTATATAAACTCTTGCCTGCCCTCCTCTTTTCATCCTCCTTTCACTCCTTATGCACCTTCACCTGCCACCAGCTCCAGCTTGTGATATCGAATCTTGCACCACAGGACAAAGTGCAGATGCATCCCATGTGTCTGGCACTGCTGGCTGACTGAAGAACCTGAGGAACCATCAAGAAAATGCTGCTGGTCCTCCTCTCCTCACTCTGTTTCCTGACCTTCCAAGCAAGATGGGAGTAGGCATGAACTGAATGTCTGCCCTAAATGAGAAGCATACTCTTGTCAGTGCTGAAAACTCAAGCCCAATGCACAGCAAATGTCCCCAGTAGTCTTCTCCATCCAGGTGACAGAGCAGGGAAGGCGAGCAACTCTTTTCTTTTTTCTATAGGATGATTTGATTTTGTCAAAGCCCTGCCTTTTCCATGTTGTAAAAGCAATAATGGACCACCTTTAGTATTCCCACACTTTCCATCTCCAACCAGGTCTCTTCCTACATTTTCATGCTTTCCAACATACTTTACTTTTTATTTTTAAATGAGAGCTAATCTCCTCTTCACTTTCAATCACCTCACTAAAACAACAAAAAATAGAGACATTTTTTTTTCTCTTTTTAGAATATTTTTTTTTCCTGAAAACAACTTCTCTACATTCTAAGGAGGCCAAGAATAGTGGCAGTACCTTATCCATTCTTGTATGCCCTTTGTGTATGCATGGTGTCTGATATGTTGCAAATGTTCATTAAGTGTCTAGGGTCTGAACAAATGAGTACGTGGAAAAATAATTTTGGAACTTCCATAAGCACACAAAGGTCTATATTCTCATTCCTGGTCTCATCTTCCTTTGCCTCTTCTAGCACAACAGTCTTCCTGTACTGAAGACCTCTTGGCCTTCATATGTATATATGAAGACATGGATATGAATGTAGACATCGAAGGTTGACTTCAACTTTAATATTTCCTCTACATCACACTTTAGGCATTTAGTAATATTTTTATTTTTGATTCATAGACAGTTACCCCATGGATTGTAGCAAAATTATGAGCACTGTATGACCAGCTCCCATTGGTATTTAATCTCCTTCTGCCTCCTAGGTGCAGCAGCCACCACTGGAACCCGGATTTGCTCATTAGCTGTGCCTCCCAATATTTTTGAAATAGAGGAATTAACAAATGTTCTGAACATGTTCTTGGCTCACCTGCTTCTTCTATGGGCCTCAGAGAACAAATTCTGGCTCTCTAGGCTCCAAAACTTATAAAGAATATACAAATAATTTAAAAATATCATTTGGATGCCAACGTTTAACATCCCACAAAATTTACAATGGCTTAAGCCAATTTCCCCAGCGTAGTGTTCTCCCATTTCTGTTCCTCTTCACCTCAGGGTTTTAAAAGAAAATAAACATCTGCATGCATAGATTAGAGCCCTCCCATAAACACATGTTCCTATCAAAACCAATCAAAGTGGAAAAAAGAAAGAACAGAATATTATACATTTTTCTTTAGATCTGATGTCTGATTTTCATTAGGTTTAACCTTATTTCTTTTAGATCCTAGGCAGTGACCCAATATTTCTTTTCCTGGCTGGGCCCTCTTCTTGCCAATATTTCACTCTAGCTCCTGGAGGAGTTCAAGGTTCTCACACTCCCTTTCTTTTCTGCTGTCCCTCGGAGACACAATATTTTTCACGTGCATCCTTCATTTTATCTCAGAGCTAATTCTGAGCCCTTTCTTTCCTTCTATTCAATAGTTCTTAATTTCTCCATTTTTATTGGATTTATGACTGAATTCTTTAATTTATTCATCATATAATGTCTTTATAACTCATTTTTTTTCCTAGTAACTTACACTGGACCATATGCTTTCTGATGCTGCCTCCTATTATATTGATCTGTAAAGCTTCTGGGGTGCTGATTAGCATGAAAGAAGGGCTGCAAATGAAAGTTATATTGTTATCTTATTTGTTCTCTTTTGAATAAAATACATTTCAGCATCCTCCATGTGGTATCATATTTTTTTTTTAATTTTGCAGGATTTTATATGTATATCCTCTGAAACTCAAAAAAAAAAAAAGTTTTTTTTCCATTGTGGACAATGGCTTGAAGCTAACATAGACTTCAGATTCATTTGCATTTTGTAGGTCGCACTGGTCCACAAAGCCACAACTTCTCCTTAAATTCTTTATAAAAGGAGCTTGAGTCACATAGCAATTAGCTTGTTTTCAGAGGGCATTCTCTGCTATACCTGTTTGATCTGTTTGCACAGCTCACATGAGATAAAATATGGGCTAGTCCTTTGTGAACTGCAAGGATGGTATAAACATCAACGTAGAGACTGTACTCAAGGAGTGGTGCTCGCCTCTCTGATTTCCTTGTGCATAAAGAGCAAAGCTGACATTAACACCAATCCTGGTAGTGTGGTGAAGATTGAAGAGACATGCATGTGAAACACCTTATGAATTGAAGTGTACAAAATATCCATAAATATTATTTAAAAAGCAAAATGTAATATATGTAACATAATTTAGAATATTTGTAGTCTTTGTTCTCTGGTTTCAAAGGGATGAAAATATGTTTATTTGAGTTCTATAAACAAAGTTTTGGCTTAGGATATTTGTGCTGAAAAATAACTTGCCTTATCAACTTAAGGATATCAATCAACCCAAACTCTCCAGTGCTACTATTCCTAAAAAAAGATCTTAAAAAAAAAAAAAAAATCTGTGGTTTCTTCATTGAACAAAATAACACAGGCAATAAATATCCCAGTAACTGCTTAGTGGTCCTTCATAGCCTAAGACATATTGAATGTGGGAAATTTTGCAACTCCTGGTTATTTTAAGAATTAATCCTGGCCTCCTTCTTAAAGTTGAGCAACTTCCTCAACTCAGAAGGAGCCAGCCAGTGGGAAGGTTAGAATACAAATTTAAACTAGGGGCTCAGCTGCAGCACTCAGTATTACTTTTCAGCCAGTTTCCTCTGCAATTCATTTTTTTTTAATGGATTGAATCATAGGATTACAAATTCTTTTTTTTAAGAGAGAGAGAGAGAGAGAGAGAGAGAATTTTTTAATATTTATTTTTTAGTTTTCTGTGAACACAACATTTTTTAAATTTTTTATGTGGCTCTGAGGATCCAACCCAGCGCCCTGGGCATACCAGGGGAGCACATTATGCGTTACCGCTTGAGCCACATTCCCAACCCTACAAATTCTTTATTAATGGAAACTTATGTTTAAATACAACTTACACAAAAACTCATTTGGTATCTAAAGTCTTGCTCATATGAATTCTGCCCATGCCATTCCAAGTCAACTTCCCCTTTCAGGGTCACGGAAGCACCTTGGAACCCCTTTGGATGGAATGGTTTGTCCTATTCGTTCTGGCTTCTATCTAAAAGGCCATTTCCACTTTGTCCTATGTCGTCAAAGGCTTTCCTATCCTCTTCCCTCCAACCCAGAAGTTCCCGTTCCTCTCTTCTTATTTGTGTACTTTTAATCTTTTTATTAGAGCATCATAATTATACACAGTATTAAAGGGGTTATTTTGACAAAATCATACATGAAAGGAAGTTGATTTCAATCCCAATTTCCCATCTTTTTCCTCCCCTTCTCTCTCCTCCTATTCTTCCTCCTCTACTTTACTCAATTTCCTTTCTTCTATATATAAATATGAAATATTCCCTTTGGTACCTTTATATATGAATATAACATGATTTTTAAGAAATTCATTCTGTTTTCCTTCCCCTTTTCTCCCTTTCTTTGCCCTTCACTCTTATTCACCTTCTTGTACTCTACCCATATTCCCTGTATGTTTATGATATTTGATTCTCTCCCCAACCACCTTCTTTCCTTTATTTTGCTCTAGCTTCTACATGTGAGAGAAAATGTTTCATCCTTGATTTTCTGAGTTGGCTTGTTTCACTTAGCAAGATCTTCTCCATTTCCCATTCATTAACCAGAAAATGCCATTATTTATTCCATTATTTCATTCTTTTTTTTTAATGAGTGAATTAAATTCATTGTGTGAGAAATTTAGGACATATGAAGAATGGAAAGATAACAAAACAAATATTCATATTCACGTCATCTAATAACAGTAACATTTTTCTTACTCTTAATATTTTAAGAGATAAAACTTTACTTATATGCAATGTAAAATATAAAATACATTATTTAATGTATAGATTCATTAAATGATATATTATTTAATAAAAAAAATTGAATAACATTTATTTTTCCTCTCCTTATGAGTGATCATTGTCTTTAATGTGCTGTGACTTTTTCCCACCATATTTTAATATGAAAACATAGTGAAACTTATATATGCTTCCATAAATAAGTGACATATATGTGAAAATTATTATTTTATATGACACATCAACAAAATTTTATAAACTTGTATGACACATAAGTGAACATGATATTTTTTACTATAATTTTATAAAATATAATGTTCTGTGTCTTATTTTTTACCCCACTTAGGGAATGAGTAATTATGTAAATGAGACATAGCCAGGTTGATTACATTTTTTAAAAACTGTATAGTTTTTTCATATGAATATTCCATATTTATTCATTTATACATTTCTCTATCTATGAGCTTTTATGTAATTTCTTCCTTCCATTGAAATAATCCTAAAATATCTACTATTATAGCTCATTCAACTCCACATACATGTAAGAGTCTCCACATTGTGCACCTAAAAGTTATATTATTGAATTCTAAGGTATTTAATTTTGATCAATTCCTGTGAGCCTGTAATTAATTTAAACTAAGAAATGTAAAACTATCATGTATTTTTTGGAGATTCTTATTTTAGTTTTCATATTACTTGCTCTTTCTGATATTGGTTCTACTTTTGTTTGTGCCTTTTTAGGGAAGATTGCCTCTATTGTATTTAATTCTCCCTCTATATCTTTGCACCTCTTTAGCGCCCTTCTGACTACATTATCTCCCTTTCTTTTTTATTCTTTTTTATGACTATCCAGTTGCCTATTCTTGTTTCAGAACCTTTCCATTATGAGTTATCTTTCATCTCTAATTCCCTCGGTAAAAAATTTCCCTCTTTGTTATACATTTTCTATTATTGCTAGTGGGATTCTTGAATATCCTGTGATTGTTTTCTCCCAGGTGTGACCTAGATTACAGTGGTCCAGTATGGGGTCCTTTTGCAGTTACCATGTAATCAGGTCCTACAGTTTTCTAATTAATGTCTGCTCTGTAGACATCAATCATATAGTTCAAATTCAAACCTCATTCCCAAATGTGACAGATTACTATTCCCAGATCTGTCACAGATTACTATTTTTATTTGTGGGCCCAAGAGGACAGCTAACTTTAGTCTTGAACCTAACCAGAAGGTAAAGATATTCAAATTCCTCTCTATGGAAATTAGCTTGTTACTGGATTTCAAATTTAGGTTGTGATCCCTATTCCATCTTCTTTTATATTCTGGTTGCAGTTTCAACAATTAACACGGAATGGATATTAAAACCACACCCCTAATATTTTCTTTTCTAAACCCTTTGAATTTCAATTAGTACTAAGATTTCTTAAACTTGTTTCATACCTTTCAATTTCCTTTCCTTGCATTCAACTTCAGATACATATTTTTGAAAAGAAAATTAATTATTTTTCTTAGCATTTCTAAGCACTTGGAAGAGAAGGAGAGTGTGTTTAATATGTTCTTTGCATCAATTTTTTGCTCCAGAATCCTGCCTTCTACCATGTATTCCTGGGCTTATCTGAGTTTTCTTTCCTTTTTTAATGTGGGAAGAATAGCTTATTAAACTTTGAATCCCTCATGACATCCATGATATTCCCTGGCCCTGAGTAGATTCTTGTTGAATAAATGCATTAATTGAAGGATGAGATGACTGGACAAAGATTTTTCTTGCCACACCCTACTTTTGATGAATACCTTTACTTAGACATGTAATTCATGAAAGATTTATTATCTCTAGATGTCTGAGACTCTGTTAATTATCTTGTCTAGTACCAAAGATAGATAGTGATAAATAAGAACACAACAAAAATATTTAGTATGTTATTCATTCCATCCACTTCCAAGTCTATACACTGGTTCACACTGGCTCCAAGAATCTGACAGCAGTTGAGAGAGTTTTACTTATCCACTAATAATGCAGAGATGTCACATTTCCTGGTTAGAAAAGAGAGGATCTCCTGACTTCAAGGAAGATCCTTTTTAAAAAGAGAGAGAGAGAGAGAGAGAGAGAGAGAGAGAGAGAGAGAGAGAGACATGGAAAGCAAGAAAATTAAGAACTCATTCTGTTTCTTTTTAGTGGCTGTGAAATTTAACTTGAACAAGTTTCTCTTGGTGTGCTATAATTCCTGAAGATTTTCTCCTTCTCTCGAATATTCATTTTTGGAAATAGTACTAAAATTAAACCCAATAGTTTGGTTGTGAGAACATGCTGAAGTCCTTGTTATTTTTCAATCATTTCATTATATAATCTTTAGTTGGCTCAAGATTATTCTGACCCAGATGAGGCCTTTCTTACCAGACATAGGTAACCTCAGCCTCGTCTGTCATTCATCAAAGCTGTTGATATGTTTTCTATCTGATTTTCAAATGTTCTGGACAAGTTAGGCCCCCTGCATATCTCTATCCTCCTACATTTATGCTGGAATGAATTGAGGTCTCCACCTCATGTCCCCAGCAAATGCCTGCCCGGGATTTCAAGCCAGACACTAAGCCTATCCATTGCTCCTTTTTACTGGGAAAGTTAAATTTTCTTGGAAATTCTTCTACAAATTTTGATAAAAGCCTCAAATTTAACAACTACAACATAAAATTAATTTGACAATTATATTATAAAATAATTTATGGCTGACATTTTTGAAGTCAGACGTTTTCAAGGCAATAACTGGTACCTAGTAGATTACCCAAAAACATTGGCTGAAAAGCAATTATTTTCAAATTTTATGCATTTTCTCCACAGATTCTGACTCAATTAGGAGTGTGTGATTGGTATAGGGGAGATCTCTGCTTCTTTCACTGGGACGGCAATTTCCTTTTGCCCACCATCCACTTTTTCCTGTGTGGACCGATCCAGGACTAATTTGGGTTATTACCAGAATGACCATATCATCTACCAGAGTTAATGATTATGCCAAGAGAACAGGTATCAACTGAGGCTATCCAGAGCAAACTGGAATGTGTGACCACTCTTACCCAATACTGCCCAAACTAGTATTTTTGCCTGACATTTGGAGACCAGAATTTTTCTAACTGAAGGTTGTATTCTTTAGTAATAACCCACCACTTCCAGTGCACCATTATAGAGTACATTATAATAAACTACTTCTTTTTGACAGATGAGGAAATCAAGACTGATAAATTTAGTGATTTAACTAAGACCACCCAGCTGTGAGTTGGATTTGAACATGAATCTGTCCGGCCATAAGACATCTTTTTTTTTTTTTTTTGCCACACAGTTCTTATTCTATACCACACCAAAGGGTCATGTAAATTCCATTGCTGCAGGCAATTTTTACAATATAAAGTTTCCCTTAAAATAAGCAAGACATTTGTTAAGGCTTGGAAACATTTTGGGGGACTGAAGATTTTCTTTGATATGATGAATTTAACTGAAACAGCTTAGATTTTCATTTTTCACTATGCCCTTCTCTAGGGGCTTCATTCACCTGCTTATTCTCTTCTGTGACGTCATCTTTATCATTCTTCTTTATCCACTTTTCTTCTTACTATTAAAAGTCCTTTGTGTGACGGTGATTCGATGAATCTCCTATTCAGAGAAATAAGCTTAGGTGTTGATTCGGCTCTTCAGTATGTTAATATACATTGCTCACAGAAATTGGACACTCCACACCTGATGAACTCGGAGTCCAGTGATTTGCAGTTGTTTCCCTAGGTTGTCTAAGATTTAACACTTACGGACGAGGGTGTAACTCCTGGGATAAGACCAGCTTTCCCAGGTGTTAGAGAACCTCGGGACTTGGTTTAGATTAATCCTCCCTGTTGGCTGCACTTGCTACTTACTCTTGCAGGCAGGGCAACCTTGCGGTCCAGAGCTGCACACCAACAAGGTAAAACTCAGGGTCTAACTCAGTGGCTACAAACTCCAGGTGCAGTGTGGGAGCACGTCTGAGATAAGGGACAATAAAAGTGGTAGGAACTGTGAAAAATCTATTGTACAAGAGGTGAAAGGGGAGAGATTAACTGAGTAAGTTGTCAGCTCATTTTCTTACTGTGCTATCATGAGCTTTAACTTAAAAAAAAAAATCTGTTTGATCTCCTGTGTTGGAGATGTATTTCAAGGCCTGTATCTGTCACTGAAATCTACAAAGTGTGCTTCAGCTATAAATCTCTATCCTTGAATGTACACATGCAATTATCTCAGAGAGATCTGGCTTCCATAAAAATGACAATTGTCATTCCTGGTCTTGCTTTCCTTCGAATAAATATAATGTTTATGTTTAAAAATAACCTTCAATTGATAAGTAACAGAGAAATTTATGCCATTATCATATTAAATGTCATACCCTTACATGTATCTTAGGAGTCAGGAAAAATAGTCCTTTTACTTAAACTTTATTTCTTCTAGTAGGGCAGCTCCAAAAAGTCATCAGTCAAATTACATTATAAATTAAACGTGGTAAGATTCCACAGGTTAAAAGCATTATGGATTTGCATGCATCCTGACTGTGATGTTGTTTTTAATTATGATAGTGGTTTGAAACCATAAGTGACATCCAAGAACGAACTGCCATGTTACTGTCCAAGAATTGCATGGTTCTGCCACTGCCCAAGTGGGTTTTCCAAATCACTCCAAATTCTTACTTAATGGTTATGCACTGGTGGCGTTTTTCAAATATAAGAAGCTACACTAAAAATACACTTTATCAAAATGATAGAATTAAGTAGTCTTGACAAACTCAGGAGTTTTCCACTCATGGAAGTAAGGTCATGATTCTGTGGGAGCTGAGACTCTTTCCTAGCACCTCCTGGGGCTAAGTGTAGGTATTTTAAAAACATCCTTTAATGAAGTTAGTAATATTTGTTATGATAATAATAATAATAACAACAACAGATAACAAAGTACTCATGAGGCCTAGACCCTATTCTCTGTGCTACACACACATCACCTTTCATTAAAATTCTGTGAGATATCACAAATGAGAATGTTAGAGCCCAAACACATTAAGTAGCTAGCCTAAAATCTCAGATGAGATAGGAGATAGGACAAAACGGTAGCTTCATTTCTAAACTCATTCTCTCAGTTACTACATTACACTGAGTGAATATTTTCGTGTTTCTATGTTAACTAACTCAGCTTTAATAGCCTTCATTCCAGCGTTGATAGTAATACTAATGAGTGGTGATTATTTTTTGAAGTTGTTATTCTGTGTCAACCTCAGCACAAGGTACTCATTCTACTTATTACACTTTGACTTTTCGTCAGCTCAGAAATTGTTGTTATTCTGATGCTGCTGATTAGGTAATGAACTGTCAAAGAAGTCGGGAACTAGCTCCAGGTCATATTACACAGGGCGCATCAAAACCCAGGGTCTGAATCCAGGTCTATCCTGTTCCAAAGGCCATGTCCTTCCCACCATGATAACAAATAACTTACATGGTTAGATTATGCTTATGTGAACTAAACACATAAGATGTTGTTAACATCAGTTTTATAAGAGCCCATCATCAAAAAGGGGAGACTCTCAAATGTGTGCATCAGCAATGGGATTCAGATTAGATGTCAAATGTATTTTTAGGATTCTGCAGAAAAGATGAACCAATAGGTTGAAAAAACACACATACACACACACACACACACACACACACGAGTTTATTGTGGAATTGTCTCATGCTGTTGTGGGGGCTGTCAGGTCTAAAAACTTGGCAGGAGATGGCACTGCAATCTTGAGACACAGACAATGGACGAGGATATAAAGACCTGACTTTGATATCCACTATGTCCCACCAAATTGCATACAAAAGAGATGCTCCAGGATCCATACAAGTGTTTTCAAACTTTATCTAGTTTGTACCGGTCTCAGACTTGAGAGAGAGAAGCTTGGGACCAGGTTTCTGCACTTTGCACTTCATAGCACTTGCCTTGGGGGTCATAATGCACCCCACCACCCATAGGGTTATGGTCTGTCATCTGTGGAGAAGAGGGATGGGCCATTAGAGGCCAGTGCCCGAACTCTGGACTATGGTCTCAGTACTTGGGTCCCAGGATTTCTCTGGAAATAATGGTCTGAACCTAAACAGTACTTTTCCTAAAGTTTTCTCTCTCAATGAGGTACCCCAACGCCAACTGGCTAGGATTGTGAACCATATTTCCAGTTGTGGGTAGAGTGTCCAGGGAATGCATGTGGAGTCCCGCCGAAGGGATGGAGCTGGGAACAGTAGGAAATTTAAGTAGACCATGTTGGGTACCAGGGCAGGGGCCAGGAGTTGGTATTCCTCATTCTAGAATTTTCCATGAAAAAGTGAGGAGTCTTAAGAATTCAAGAATTCTAGAATTAAGACAATAGCTTCCTTCATCATTAATAAGATATATTTGACAAAGTTGGAGGCTAGAATATATCTTACATAACGAATTTTTAGCTTTATTGATAAGAATTCATTTCAAATGTTTAGCCATATGGTCTCCATTTATCCTCTTGTCTTGGACTCCATAAATATTAAATATGAACCTCTCTGCAGGACTTCTCGAAGATGCCTCTGGGTAACCAAAGATGAGGATGCTGAGAACATAAAGATTGGACTTCTCAGTCTTACCTTCAGTTAGAATAGTATTTTTATTTATTAGCTTTTCATGTCAGATTTTCTTGGGAAAAACAATGTTATGGGCTTAAAAACAATGTTTTTAATGTTTAAAAACCATAGGCAATTATATTAAAGCTTGAAGGGACTTTAGAAGTCTTCTAAGATTTCCTGAATTTTACTAAAGAGAAAGCCAAGATTCCTAGAAGACAGAAGAACTCCAGTATCCTTACCTACTGTTCTTTGTCTTCTTTGTTATGATTATGTCTAATTTTGATCAAATTCCTTGAAGACATAGTGTAAGAAGGCAGTATTGAATACTTTTTCTTTAAGATAACTAGCATACCTTTTCAGATGACTCCTTATGCCTAAAACAATGGCTTAGTTATCCTATGTTCTCTTCTTTTGCACTGATGCTTATTGAATGGGGACAAGAAGGTACAATCATTTAGAGCAAATATAAATTATATGGTACCACTTCCTTTTCAATCTTTTAATTATAAAATGAGGTATTTCATGGTGACTCAACTAGGGAGGAATTTCATGTATAAATTGGAGTTAAAATCGAGGTGGGGTAGGGTGAGCTTTAAGATTTTCCATGTTACCTGGTATTTGTACCATTGAGGTCCCTCTGAAAGTAAATAACGGATAATGTGATGTAGGCTACTTAGAGAGAAGTAGAAATTTCTCTTTTTTAAAATTTCTGCCCCTTCAAGTTGCAGAGAGAGAGTTTAAGAGCAATAACCCCAATTAGCAATTATCTTACATTGCATCCTCCTACTCATCAAACTGTTGGATCTTATTGGAAGATTTCTGAGAAGCTAGAAAAGAACCTTCTTACTTGGTAAACCAGGGATTTGGAGTCCATCCTTCCTGTACAGAGCACACTTACACAAATCCTGCTATTCTCAGGCCATTTGTCCTTCTGGGCTTGATGCCAATCAATGCTTTTCCCAATCCTCCCTCACTTCTCCCTTTCACAGTTTTCAGTTCCCCATTTCCTACTCCCACACAGGGCTGACCCTTAGTTTCTTTAAAGCTCTGGGGTGCTCATTCTCTCCACAGCCTCTCCACTAGACTTTTTTCATTTTGCATTCAATGGCTCAAGTTTGTTCTTTCAGGTAGGTGGTGGTTGAACTAACGGGGAGGCGGGGGATGCTGATACTGTCTAGAGCTTACATCTTACCTTACTGAAGGTCCCAAGCCCCTTGGCCTGGGGCTTTGGAGATACAGAGAGCCCTTGGTGGATGACTTTTACAATCTGGGTAGAAAGCAACTCCATATTTGCATTTAGGAAGTCAACAGTTTGACTCCTAGAAGGACAATAGAGGAACAAAGCACAGAGAAGTCTTTGGGTTGAAGCAAATCCTGCATGTAAAGGAAACCGAGATACCAGCTTGTCCAAGTTCAAGATATTGCCTCCTAATGTGCATGTCAATATAACTCAGAAAAACAGAGACTAATTATATATGTTATAATAATTTGCTGCTGATGATGATGCATGTATACTGTAGGAACAAACAAAATGGGAAGAAAAATCATAGAGCATAATTTTGCTATATAAGGAAAACAACCATTATAGCAACTACAAGATGCTATTTGGTTTTTATACCTTAGTTTTCAACTAAAATAATTATGCATTTTCTTATACATAGTTTATGTAAAAATATTATGTTTAAATTGTTTATGTACCATGTTTTCTTGGATTATGTCATTTTTTAAATTACTTGCTCAGTTTTTTTTTTAATGTAGCATGATTAAATGCCCTCGACTTTCAAAAACTCCTTGAATATATATCCAAAGTTTAGTGGTAATATAGCATAGCCTTGACAAAATCACATATGTGGTTTATATACACATTTGAAACTCCATGATATTTTGCCTACACATATTAAAATATATATAATATTAATAATGCAAATAAAATAATGTATACTTCGTAAATAAGAGAATGAGCTTGTTTTCTGAATTTGCAATATCTTTAAGGATGAGTTTGAAGACCACAAAGAAAGGTAAACAACTTTCAACTTTCCCTTCACATTTCAGGTAGAAAAGAATAGGCCCTTCCCTCTTGGAAGAATCAACTGGCTTATCAGAGAGGTTGTGGCCCCCGGAGCCCTTGTGTCTGGGTTCAGATCTCAGTTCTATTACTGAACGAATTACTTAACCTTCCTGTGCCTCCCTCTCTGCAACTGTAAGATGGAAATAAAAGCAGAACCTACATCATTGGGTTGTTACAAGGATTAAATTTCTTTCTGCATGTTTTATTTGCTCTGTTTCCCTTTCTCAATATGAGGTAGTGGAGCTGGGAACTTAGGTAGTAAGAAAGGTCTTTGATAGTTTTGGCAAAGGAATATCATACCATATTTGTCATGAGTTATAAACTAAGGCCAGTAGAAATACACACAAAAATTGTGTACCTTCAAACTGGAGGTTTCCAAAATGCTACACTCAAACACCATCTATCCCCGTAGACTCCAAGGTTAAGTTCAAAGTTATTGTAAATGTAGGTTTCTATTTAATTATACAACCAAGGTTGAACTCAGCTGAGACTGCCTCTCAGTTCATGTCCAGCTACTCGTAACAGAATACCTGAAACTGGGTAATTTATAATGTGCAGAAATACATCTAATTCATGGTTCTGGAGCCAGGGAAGTCCAAAATCAAGAGGCCACATCTGGCAAGGGCCTTCATACTGTGTCATCACATGGTGAAAGACAAAATGGCAAAAGATCATGAGAAAAAGAGAGAAGAGAAAGGAAGGGGCCACATTCACCCTTTTTATCAGGGATCCATCAAGTGATAACTAAAATATCCCTGTGATCAGGGCATTAATTCATTAATCAGCTCTTAAAGGCCTTACCTCCCAACATCGTTGCATTGGGTGATTTAGTTTTAAACACAAGAACTTTGAAGGACAGCACCAAATCATAGGAGATTGTTAACAATTGCATTTATTTGCACTTAAGCATTATATTTCTTTGGATTGTAATCATACACACAGACATGCATACACACACACACACATACTTGAAAGTTTAGATAGTATTAAAATAGCAGAAGGTTAAAATTTGCAAGAAGTGGTACATTTTTATGTGTATCTGTATACTTATCAGTACACTTTACATATACACACACCCACAAACACACTTACACGAATGGAAGCAGACACTAAAACCAGATAATCTATTTGGGAAACCTTTCCATTTACACAGAAACCTGCAGTCTAGGGACCATCATTCACCCAGTGGCAGGTACCCAAGTTGTAGATGTGGTATCTAAAAGGAAATAAACAGCCTTACTCATGCAAACCTTGCAAACCAAACCTGAAAGTGATGGCTGTTGTCACTTCTCCAGAAAATTTAACAAAATTCTTTCATTGCACTGAATTAAATGAAAAGAAGAGCAGGATCCTAGGTCCTAAGCCTATCTCTGTCTTTGAGCATCCTTATGGTCTGGGACCAGTTACTTCACCTCTCTGTGCCTCCTTATGAGGAGGTTTGAACCAGTGATTTATAAGGCATCTTCTCATGCTAAGATTATATGACTGAATGCTGTACATTTGAGGAGTGTGAAGGAGAATGGAGACAAATCAATTTTGACAGGAAATAGAACTTGTAAGATTCTAAAAGTACTGAAATAAATATAAACTCTAGATTAAATTCCTTAGAACTTTTAAATTACATAACATCTTTTTAGAAATGCTATGTACTCCTGCCCAGTAATTTCTAGTTTTATATATACATTTTCCAGCAATATGTAGAGTTTTGCTAACCATGAGCAATTGTCATCTCTCCTATAATGTTAACTGATTCTCTTTAAAAAAAAAAAAAAAAAAACTTTGGGGTAAAGGAATTAAAAAAAAAAAAAAACATTTCTTTCTCATGAGTGCCATAGTTTGATAGCTGCAGTCCAAAAAAAATATGCCACAAAAAAAAAGTAAATTTGAGGCTTTGGTTGATCTTCACTGGGTTCTTAAAATTTCTGGGATTTTTATTTTTATGATAACCTGACAAGATACTGGAGTTTCATGACCAAAGGTGTTTTATGCCCTCCTAAATGAAAAAACAAATTCTCTATATTATTGTGTGGTTACTCGATGTTAAGCACTAAAAAAAGAAGAAGAAACAAAAAAAAATTACAAGTAGTGCTTTACTCCTCGCCATAACCTATTACAAGAAGTACTTTAAAAACCCATTTGACAGATAAGGAAAGAAAGTTGTAAAAATTTTAATAACATAGTTTGTAAGCCTCAGAGTTGGAATTTAAAACCTATGCAAGTTTGTCTCTAAACATTTTCTGATTTCTTTAAATTGGCATCATTGACAAGGCTGTTAATGCTTAGTTTCCAATGCTTTATTTTAATTTGAATATTTACCAGGGACAGAAATACTTCATGGTTAATGGATTTAGTTCTTTCTGGGCAATACATGTATTCTTTCCAGCCATGCTGCTTTTGGATATGATAAGGAAATAACATGCTCTGTGCCATGACCACATCATGAGTATTTTATTCAACCAACACCTAAATCCACTTATTTTCCAGGCACTAAATCCTTTATAAACATCAACCCAATTCATTTTAACTCTAATAAAGTGAATAAATACTATTACGATCCCCAATTTTACAGAAGAGAAAACCAAACCACTGAAAGATTAGGATACGTGCCCAACATCACATAGCTAGCTAGCAAATGGCTAGAACTGAAACTCAAATAATCTCACTCCAGTGTCTGGGATTTTAATTAGAATATCGCATTTAATTTCTTGGTTTTGTTTGTTTGCTTAATTTCTAACACTGACTTCCCACTTCATAATTTTAAGGCATGAGCTTGAATTAACCACTTTGCCTATTGACAAGTGTTTGCCATCTTTCCTGGGACTGAATGATGAGATCACAAAGATGTAACCAGAAAGGATCCCCTGAACTTGAAAATCTACTTCCTTCTGGGCACTATACAAAATGCCACAGGCTATACGAGTTGCAGAAAACAAATAAATATGGGCCACATCACTCTTTTATTGCACTTGATTGTTGTACAGTTTGGTGGTGATCTTCTTAGCTGGTTTTGTGATGACAAGAATCCTAGGAATGAAAGCAGCAAGAAAGCAATTCAATGTTGAAGTTCGTCCAACCTAGTTCATAAGGGTTAAGTTAGCCTGTATCTGAAAAGTTAGCCTTTCTAAGCATGGCCGCTTTTCCCAAAGACTTATATTGGAAGCTGGATTCCTTCTTGGCTCCAATCTGCAGATGAGCTCCTTGTTTTACAAAGCTCAGCTAACAGGAAGGCCATCAGCTCACTGTTGAGTGGGGGGTCCTGAAAGGTGGAGAAATTTGGCAACATACCAACTCTATCAATTACACACCCTCACTTTTCCTACCCCCTACCTTTCTTACTCCCCACAGGGTGCCTAAGAAAACAATCATGTTATATTAGCTTAGCTTTATGGAAAAAACTCAACTAACATATTTAACACACTGGTTATGGGTTCATTAAAAACTGCCTTAAAAAGTTGGCCCCGATACGAAGCAATATGAAGAGGAAGAAGCAAATTGTATTGAAAATCAGGAATTTCCAGCTGTTAGAATGAAACACCCCAAGGGCTACGGAGATGTAATGTCTCAAGAATGGAAGGAAAATGCTGACAACATTGCATTTCTGAAGGCACCCACAGTTAGTAGATATGCAGGTGATCCTGATGAGCTAAAGCTTCCTTCCCAGTTGGGGGACAGATGCTGCAACTGTAGTAATAATGGGTGCATAAAGAGACCCCAGCAAGAGCGTAAGTGAAAGGGATGGAGTTTTCCCGAAGACATGAATATCAAAGGCAGTCGCTGGTAGAGGACACAGTCAATCAGCTTAGCTGGTGATGGCAAGCTCCCGTGGTGATAAAAAATATGAGGCAAAATATGAGGAAAATCTGATAAAAAGCATATTTTTAAACTGCTGTGCTTGAGACAGCATGGTTTAGTGCTTAGGCTTCCTCCATCGTTCAGCTTCAGAGTGAACTGGCTGTGAGTACCTCTCCCTGCTTGGGAAGGCTGCTCCTCCAAGACAGGGCTGACATTTTTTGGCGTGGGAGTCTGCAGAAGTTTGCATTGGCACTCTCTGGATTGAAACTGGATTCTGGATAAACAAAGTCCTGCAGTTCCCAGTGCTGCCAGACCCTGAAACTCCATAAATATCAGTATTCATCCCCCTCTTCCCTCCCCAGTGAAAATGAAAAGAAAATGAAACTGCATTGGAGATTGTTTTCCTTGAATAAACACCAAACATAGTCTAAAAACCCAAAAGCTGCTCTCCTCTCTGATATTAAACCCGGTAATTACACTATGAAACCTAAGCCTATAAATTCCAGCTTGAGAAGGTAAAATTATGGAAAAGAAGAAACCCAGTAAAATGCATCCACTCTGCACAGGCATAGACCACTCCCTTTGGAAGGATCCTCAGTGTGATATAGGCCTCCCTTTTGCTCAGTGGAAAGCATGACACCCCATTCTTTCTACCGTGGGCCTCCCTCTCATGTTCAAAATGCCCAACCGAGAGCGTCAGCATTCCGGGTATAAGGAAATCCATGTTCTTCAGTGTGTTAGAGTTTATTTTGAATGTCTAGGGCTGTGTTTTTCCCCATTTCTGAACAGATGAAATATTGGAAGAGATATGCCCAGGCTGTGACAGTCCCCTTGAACAGGTAGCTGGTTTACAGGCTGGGGAGAAGCTGTGCATTTCAAAGTAGCCCCAATTTGGGGCTGTATATTTGTTCAGGTGGCACTGTCTTCCTAAATGAAATACTATCATCTGGACCTCCACAGCACCCTGGTTATAGTGACTTTGCTCCTCTGGTCACTCAAGGTGAAGTTCAGGCAACAGTTCTTTGGAACTGAAAAATTAGGTGGAAACACTGAGTTTTTTTTCCTCTTTATTTCTTTGTCCTTACTTTGCCTCATTTTGAAAGTGCTAATAATGAGAGAAGAACCCTGTGTTTCAGTTCAGAATTAATTTATTTTATTGAATGTTTTAATATTAAGAAAGATTTATAATAGTTTGGACTATTAAAAAGTACACTATTTAAGATAAAAATTTTTTTTCTTAGGCTTTAAATAAAAAAGACTTCATCCTATTTAATGGATTGTCTTATATACCAGGGAGGATAAAGATAATATAGCAGCAAAATAAATGAACTCTCAGCCCACTTGGCCCAAATTTATCCCATAGAACTGGATTTCTCAAGTTTATATTTAAAGAGAACTTGTCTACTCTTCAGGATATTTCTTTGTACTTTTGTCCTTTCCCCCCAATCTATTCTATTAACAATATCTTTCTCTCTCTCTTTCCAGAAAGATGCGATTAGGTTCTTATCTTGCTTTTTTTAAAATGTCTTTCTGCTTCCTTAATTTAGGTCACAGCTACATTTGTGCCAACCAGGGCCTTGTCCTGGACCATCTTGCCACATCTACGGGTACAGTTGCTGGATTACAAGGTCAATGGCTTGTAGCTCTATGTCGGGCATTCCCTTTGACTAACTCAAATTGAAACAATTTAAACTTTGCTTCTGGCCTTTTCCTTCTCTTCCATGTTCTATTTCTATGTGTTCTCAAGCCTTCTTTCCCTCAGGCAAAGATAGATGAGAGTCACCACGTTTTATTGTCGTGGTGCCACAGGGTGTTTTATTCTGCAGATGAGGATGGTCTCTCACACACCTGTGAACACACAGATAAGCAGGCTGGTGCATAAAAACTCTTTTATTAAAGGGTAAGATATGTCAGAGACACAACCATGTGGGATTGTGGGCTCCTATCCCAGAACAGCTTCCCTTACTCTTTTCGTTCAACTGCCTGTATAGTAAAGAGTCATTTTTAATGTTTAATTTTTTACAACTGTTTGTTAAGTTCTATGATAAAATGAGATATTACAAAATCCATCTTAAGAGCAAACATAGAGCAGAATAAGAAGCCCCAGCTGACATAAGCCATGTTTTTGAGCAGCATAACAAAAAATGGAGCCCCAGTTTTGAGACAAGCCCTTGTTTATAAGTGGACAGAAATTAGAACTAGAACTCTAGTCGTGTGAGAAAGGATCAGTAGGAGTGGTGGGTGCAATTTTTAAGAATTATGTTAGCCAATGACAATTTTGCATTTAGATAATGTGTTATCATGGAGATCCAGAATGGGTTAGGACAGGAAGATGAGAGGAAGAAAGGCAGGAAATATATGATAAGAAATACCCACAGAGCAGTTAGTTAGGGCATCAAGATTTCTGGCTTCTATAGTAGTTAATAAATTCCTATTGAAAAGTCAGGTGATTATATTGATGGACTTAACATGTGTAATGTGCCATACATCATGTTTAGAGTGGGAAGAGGCAGTGTTCCCTGGCCTTGGAGCCCTTCAAAGCTGAATTGTGCCTGCTATTACCTTAATACATGGCTTTTGAGGAGTGGGGGCTAGCTTCAGAACTGTGCCAACCAGCTGATTTCAACATTTTTGGAACCCTTTCCCCAACCTTTCTACCAGTGCTCCCAAAGTGCTGTCTTATGTTGCGGGCAGAACGTTTGGCTAATCATACTATTTTTGTTTCCATCCCTACAACTTGTCTATAGACTCATGACTTCCTGCAACAAGGTAGGGTATGCAAAACACCAAGCTTAGAGTCAGGGAACATAGTGAATGGTCCAAAATATTTTGCAAATGGAAGAAATAAGGCTGATAACTTGTTACTTATAATAGAAAGTAAGAACAGAGAAATGTGAGGAAGCTGGTCTAGAACATACAAAAGTAGTCACAAACTTCTCAAAAGATTTGAGGGATATGCCAAAGGCAATAAAAAGAATGAGGGATAATGAAAGGTAGGTATAAAAATGATGTCTGGCCAAAAATACAATTTCAATAAAAAGATACAAATTATAAAATGGAACTAAATTGAAATTCCAGAGTTGAAAGTACAATTACTAAAATGAAAATACACTAGAAGGGCATAAAAACAGATTTAAGCCCACAAAAGAAAGAATCAGATGATAAATCAATGAAGATTGTCCAGACTGAGTAAGTGAAAAAAAAAGTTGCTGCTATATTAATGAAGAAAAAAAAAAGAGGAAGAGAAGGCATTCAAATTTCCAAAATAAAAAATGTGAGAACATTCATCATGAATGACCTTACCAAAAATAAAAAAAGATTACAAAGAAATACAATGAATAATGATAGACCCCCCAAATTAGACAGGCTACAAAGACATTAAATACTAAAACTTACTCAAAAAGAAGTCTAAAAATCTGAGTACATTTATTACCAGTGCAGAGACTGAGTTAGTAATAATAATAAAAAGCTTGCACAACAACAGCATAAAACAGGCTTAGATGGTTTCACTGGTAAACTTTTCCAAATGTATAAACAGAACTAACACCAATCCTATACCAGCTTTTCCAAAAATAGAATAAGAGAAAAATTTCTCAGCTCATAATATTTGGGGAGTATTACCTTGACACCAAAGTTAGACAGACTTCTAACTTCAGGAAAAAAGAAAAATACAAATCACTGTACATTATGAATAATATCACTAAGGTCTTCAACAAAATACTAACAAGCAAAATCCATCCATTTTTTTAAGAACAGTATAGCATGACCAAGTGAATTTTATCCTAAGAATTAAGACTATTCAAACATGAAAACTAATTAATACACTACGCTTATAGAATAAACTTTTGGCAAAATACAATAATACCCTTTCATAATAAAAAATATTCAACAAATTATGAATAAAAGAAAACTTCCTCAACCTACAAGAGATATATTACATATGAAATGATTCTATATATGTATATATATGCATATATATGTGTTTATATGTATTATATAATATTTACCATATATATTTATATTTAATGGTAAAAGACAAAAATCTCCCCTCTCTGAGACCAGGAGCAAGACAAGGATTTTCACTCTTTTCTTCTGTTCAACATCATATTAGAGATGCTAGCCAGAGAAATTAGCCAAGAAAACAAAATAAAAGTCATCCAATTTTAAAAAGAGAATATAAAACAACATCTGTTTAAATATGAAATAATCTTATATGCAGAATATCCCAAGGAACCATAAAATCACTGTTAGAACTAGTAAATAAATTCAGTAAAGTGGTAAGATACAATAAAAATATACAAAAGGAACAATTTTTACTTCTATGTACTAGCGATGATTATTCCAAGAATAAAATTAAGAAAACTACTTATTTTAGAATGTATGAGATTCTATTCATCATTCAATTTAACAAAACAAATTTAAAACTTGTACACTGAAAACAGAACATAACATTGAAAGAAATTAAATGAAAAGATGCCTCATTTTCACTGATTAGAGGGCTTAATATGGTTAAGATGGCAATAATTCCCAAGTTGAACTGCAGATTCACCACAATCTATTAAATCCATGTTGCCTTACTTGATAAGCTGATCAAAAGTCAGAAACCTAGACTAATAAAAGAACCATAAAAGGGAAATGAAAAGTTGAAGGACTCATGTTTCCCAATTTCCAAAACTTACTACAAAGCTACTGCAATCAAGACAGCATGGTACTGGGATAGGAATAGACACATAGATCAATGGAATAGAACTGAAAGTCCAGGAAGCAACCCTTAAATTTGTGGTAAATTCATTTTCAATAAGGGTGCCAAAACAGTTTAGTGGGAGAAAGAATAGTCTTTTCAACAAATGATTCTGGAAAAAATAAATATCCACATTGAAAAAAATGAAATTGGACCCTGACCTAACATCACACACAAAAATTAACCCAAATAAACCACAGACCCAAATGTAAAAGCTAAAACTGTAAAACTCTTTGAAGAAAATGTACATGTCAACCATTATAACTTTGGTTAAACAATAGTTTTTTAGATATTACTCCAAAGCACAAATATAAAAAATATTTAAACTGAACTTCAAATTAGTCAAAATTAAAAACCAAATTAGAAACATCTGCTCCTCAAAGGATACCTATAAGAAATTCAAAAGACAACCCACAGAATGGATAGAAATATTTGCAAAATTGATTTTTATCCAGAATATAGAGAACACTTACAACGCAATAATAAAAGGACAAATAAGCCAAATAATTTTTAAAAATGGGCCAAGGAAGTGATTAGATATTCTTCCAAAAAGCATAGGAAAAGATGTTCAATATCACACTTATTAGGTAAGTGTAAATCAGTCATGAGATACCACTTCGTACTTGTTAAGATGGCAGTTCTCAAAAAGATAAATATTAGGATGTTTGCCAAGAATTTGGAGAAATTAGAACACTTTAACCATCATTTGTTGGAATGTAAAATGATTCAGCCTCTTTGGAAAATAATGTATCAGTTTCTTAAAAAGTTAACATACAATTTTTTGCACATCTCTGAACTCCCACTAATTTATCTTTAAAGTTAACATAAAGTCACCATATGACCCAGCTATCCCATGTCTAGATAGACACTAAGTAAAATAAAAACATGTCTGCAAAGGCATTTCATGGCCAAAGTATTCATAATATCCCTAAAGTGGAAACAATAAAATGTCCCTCAAAGGATGAAAAGATAAACAAATATGCACATAATGGAATATTATTTGGTCATAAAAAAGAAGATTCTACTGACACCTACTACACAGTCAATGAATCTTGTATTCTAAGGTGAAAGCAGCCAAACACAAAAGGTTACTTATTGCATGATTCCATTCATGTGAAATGCCCAGAACAGGCAAATTGATAGAGAAAGTTAACTAGTAATAGCCAGAGGATTGCAGAGGGAAGAAACAGGAAGTATTTCCTTTGGGACTCTGCAATTCTTTGGGGGATGATGAAAATGTGCTTGGGATTGTGATCGTGATTGCATAGTTTTATAAAATTATTTTAAAAACCCACGGAATTGGGTACTTAATTTAAAAATATACATTAGTGCAGAAAGTAAAGGTAACATATCCAGATGGTGAAAAGATTTCTCTGTTAATTTATCTAGTAGATATTAATGAGATCCTACTACTTGCCTATCATGTGACCAAAAAGCATTGTAATTCTTTTTAATTCCAGTACTGATTTTTAAGTCCAGTGAAGTTGATGAATGTAAAACAGTAATGAGATGGTGACCAAGGAAACAGGTGGCATAGGACATGATGAATCAAGACTCAGTGAACATGGTTCCCCTTTTCCATCTTCCTCCTGCACTTCTAGAAGGATAAACAAGCTGACATAGGAATATAAGAATGAGTACAATGTGAACAGCGTTGCTGTAGGCAATTATGTAAACAAGGTGATCCTGCAAAATAAAACAAAGAGTGACTAAATATGGGGTGAGTAACTCATAAGGGGTGGTTTTGCAGAGATGGTAGTTGGGCTAAATTGACAGGTAAAGGAGTGAGGCTATGCAAGATGATCACCAATTGCTAACAGAGAGTACAGAGATTCCATTAGTGAAAGAAGTTGAGCAGCAGGCAGGGCAGGACAAAGTGCATGGGATTCGATGTAAGCAATTTTAGTTATTATTTAACAACACTCTTATCATATTCTTCTCTTAACAATTCTATGAGATAGGTGGTATTTTTCTTTCTCTTACAGATAAACCAATGCATAGACAAGCTAAGGAACTTAGCCCAATGTCAATTAGACCTTCTCCAAGGTCTACTCAAGAGTGGTAAAGTTGGGATTTGAACCCAGATGACAGTCTAGTTTCAGGGCCCCTGTTTTTAATCACTCCACTAAGATGTCTACTAGGTACTCTTAAAAAAGTGAAATGCAGATTACAAAAACAACAGGGAGCAATGGTTCCAATGATTCCAATGTGCTGGTAGAGAGGCTGGGGTAAGCGTTCCAGAAATGGTGACACTGGCTGGCTGGTAGGTTCTAATGCTGGTCCTACACCAGCCACTCATTAAGGTAACATCAGGGACAATGTATCCCTGGAGAGTTTCAAGAGCTCTGACCCCTGTGGGCTCTTGTGCTGCAGACAGTCTCTCCCCACTCTAAAAATGTTGCCCTTGAAGATAACTCCTTTAGGTATTGTTTATGTACTGTATAAGTAACTTATTCTTGAATAATGCAAATTTTGCCATAATGCACAAGTTGTTATATGTGGATTAAAAATGTGCAGAATCTTGAAAAAAAAAAAAGAAAAGGAACGAAGAAAAGAAAAATATTCTAAGGCACGATCTAGAAATAAGTAGGTCTAGCGCAAGGTGAATGCAGAGGTTGGTTTTTCATCTAAGTGTGTTAATCATTTGCTGTCTCCCAGTTCATAATACAGACTCGCCCTGTTCTGAATGTTTCATTTTCACGTATTCTTTGGATACTAATCACATCCTTCTTTCCTCCTACCCAACCCAGTTGTCACTTACCTTACCAGATGCATATTCAGTTGTTCTAATCTGTGCCCAGAAGTCCGTCCCTTCAGACCAATGATCAATTGTTTGCACATCTTTCAACTCCCACTAATTTATCTTTATCAGGTGGCTATGAAGGTGTTTGGAAATAAGGACAAAAGTTGAGCTGTGGTGTCACCCACGCTGCTCGTACCCTGTGATGGCACCCATATGTGTGATTGGAAGGGCTTAGAATGAAAAGAGAGGAACAGAGAAACTTTGATGTACTAAGTTCATTCTGATTTACAAACTATTATTTAAAACACATGTGAAAAGTCATTGTGAGATCCAGTGCATTATACACTTATCAGAGTTTTACCAATGAAAGGGACAGTTATTTCTTCTTTTAGTTCTGTTTTTTTTTTTTTACTACAAAAGTAATCTTGCTTGCTGCAAAATAATTGAAAGTATACAGAAACAGTAAAACAAATCCAATCTTCTCTCCCTCCTTCTCCTATGTGGAATAGCTTTTTATCTATCTTCCACACCTTCTACCATGTATTCATAAGTTTTCAGCAACTGGGGTTACACTATCCACAGAAATTTGCAACTAACTTTCTTCACCTAACACCAAATCTTAGACTTTTGTATATGTCATTACAAATAGATACAACGTATGCTTTCCAACAGCCACATATTTTTCCATTCTCTTTGGTCTACTATAATTTACGTTATTATCTGATTAGTTTTCCTTTGCAGGTAGGTTGTGGGGAGAGCTCTGAGGATTCTCATTTGCATTGTTTAAAATTTTATTTTATTTTTTATAATTGCTGTTTCCATTAAGGTCCATTTTTCTCTCTTTCATTTTTTTTTTCAATCTTGATGCTTCTCTATAATGGGTTGGTTTTCCTCAGTTTCCTCTTAATTTTCTTTGGTTGTTCGATCATTCACATAAGTGATCTACATCTAATCAGGATGGTATAAGATTTCTTTCAGATTTATAGGGGTCCATTTCCCAATAATCTTATTCATTAAGATGGAGGATGGGCTCTGGACCTTGGATTGGTGCACAAAGAGCATTAGGGACAAGAAGTCAACAGAATATTAGCAAGTGACCTAAAGAAGAACTTAACATATGTTTGGAAAGTTCGATTCCTAGACACACCAACTCTCCTGTCACTCTTCCTCAGGGTCTGATATAGCAGACAATTGAACCTCAAGCTTCATCGTACTTTCCTCCTGTGCCTGTGCCACATACATTCTTGGTGTTGGTGAACCTGGAGAGATCATGCACTATATAGTGTTATCTCCCCTCTTCTTTCCTCTTAGTGACAAAAGAAAAGTCACTATCCTCTGTGCTCTATGTAGAAAGTGTATGAAGGGAGAAAGATACTGTTTTCTCAGTTACTCTGAATTCTTCTGTGTGAGGGCTCTCCAGAGAGACAGAGGCAATGGGAAATGTATGCAAATATATGAAAGGGGATTTATTGGGGTGTGGCTCACGTGGTTATCAGGATTAGAAGTACCATGACAAGTCATCTGCAGGCTGAGGCTCCTGTCAGGCTGGTAGTGTGGGTCATTCCAAATCTAAAAGCCTCAGACCGAGGCAGCTTGGTTCAGGATAGTGTTATTCTCAAGTTAAGGCTGAAAGCCTGAGAACCCAGGTAGGAGACAACTGGCATGAGTCCTTGAATCCAAAGGCTGGAAAGCTTGAACTTTTGATGTCCATGAAAGGAGCTGAGTATGTCCCAACTCTGGGATGGAAGTGAGGACAGAGAGAAAGGAAATCAATTCATCTTCTGTGTTATTCTGTCTGGGTCAAGGCCTATGGAATGGTGCCTATCCACACTGAGGGTGGGTCTTCCTAGTCCACTCCTAGTTCATTGCTAGTTCTTCATAGTCTGCCTAGTCCACTCATGCCTACATGCTGACCTCTGGAAACACCCTCACACATACACCTGAAATAATACTTTACCAGGCTTTCCTGGTAAAAATGTCAAGGGTTACAGTGTTAAGGGTTTCCTTAACATTGTAAACTTGACAGCTAACATCAACCATCACACCTTCCTATAATTTATTTCTCTGATATTTACCCCATTCCTATGTGAAAATTTTATTTATTTATTTATTTATTTATTTATTTATTTATTTATTTATTTATTTATTTGGTACTTTGGATTGAACCCAGAGGTGCTTAACTATGGAGCCACATCCCCAGCCCTTTTTATTTTGAGACAGCATCTCATTAAGTTGCTGAGGCTGGCTCTGAATTTGTGATCCTCTTGCCTCAGCCTCCTGAGTCACTGAGATTGCAGGCTTGTGCCTGGCTCCTACTCCTCAGTTCTTGAAACTTCAGACCCTAAGCTTGACACCTCTTCAGATGGAAAAAAACCACTTTTACCTCTTATATTTTAAGTTGTGGATTTCCTTGATCAGTCCAATCCCATCTTTCTGACACACAAGCTTCCCTCTTCCTTCTATCTGTTCCTGTTCCTGTTTTTGTTTGTTTGTTTGTTGCACTAGCGCTATTGGGCACATACACAGCAAGCTTTAGTATCCATGGGTTCCTCATCTATGGATGCAACTAACAACAGTTTGAAAACATCCAGGCAAAAAAAAATTTTCATCTGTACTTAATATGTACAAATTTTCCTTGTCATTGTTGCCTAAGCAATATAGCATAGCAACTATTTTCATAGTGTTTATATTGTATTAGGTATTACAAGTAATCTGGAGATGACTTAACATATATGGAAGGATGTGTATAGTTGATATGCAAATTCTATTGCCATTTTATGTAAGGGGCTTGAGCCTCCACAGATTTTTGTGTCCAGAAAGCATCCTGGAATCATTCCCTGTGGATATTAATAATGGCTACACACACACACACACACACACACACACACACACACACACACACACACACCTTTATATCTCATGCCCTAACTATGAGCAGGAAGGAAAGTAGAGTCACATACTGAGTCTTCCATTTTGAACCAGGCTCTTATGAGAAACACTCCTTGGAGAAAGACCTCTACCTGTGCTGAAAGTAAGAAATGGCAAAGAATGTTATAGGATATTGCTGTGCAATTTTCTATTCATCCTATTTTCTGTCTGTTTTTATACTAAGCCATTAATCTGATTTTATGCAGTTTTTCTATTCTTTTATATCTGCTGATATAAGCCCTCCTCACTTTTACCTTTTAGTTATCAGTGCTCTTTTTTTTCTTCTAGATAATCTTGATATAATTTTCCTTTATGGAAGTCATTCTATTAATTCCTGATTACACATGCAACTGGTCTTTCACATGTAAATATTTTAAAAAGTTATCATCATTTCAAACTATAAATATTTTAAGTTATAAGCTAGCTTTATAAAAGATATGAAAATATTCCACAGATTTTGAAACATGTAGTTATGAGACTATAATGTAAGAAGGACTATAGGATATGCTAGAAATATTTTTGAACTTATGTCATAAAAATTTGTACTTTATAATAAAGATGATTATAAATACAGATGGAATTTTGTTTAAAATGACAGGCATTTCAATATTAAAACTTCTTATCCAAAAATAGTACAAATTACTTCATGCATTTTCTTGTGTCGCTCGGTAAATTTTTTTTTCCCTTAAAAGTCTTTGCATGTACTTTGTTAAGTTTGTTTCTAGGTATTTTATATATCTCTTTCCAAGAAAGAATTATATATCTGTTTGCTATAATTTCTAATTTTTTAGTTAAATATATAGTCAAATTATCAAGGAAATTTATCCTAATTTGAATATGTTTATTGGTTTGTGAGTGCATATGTGTGTGTGTGTGTGTGTGTGTGTGTGTGTGTGTGTGTTTTCTAGGTAGGAATTTACAGATGAATAAGTTTTCTGTTTCAATATTTAGTTCCTTCATTTCTTTTCCTTGGTCTTTGTTCCTCTCCTCCTCCCCCTCCCCCTCCCCCTCCCCTCCCCCTGTCCCTCTCCCTCTCTTTCTTTAGTTGTCAATGGACCATCATTTTATTTGTATGTGTGGTGCACAGAATTGAACCCAGTGCTTCACACATGCCTTACAAGTGATCTGTGCCACAACCCCAACCCTTTTCCTTGGTTTTCACAGAGACTAAAATTCCTAGTGGTAATACTTAACAACTAGTCTTATTCTTTAGTCAATGACAATAACTTTAGTCTTTAATCATTAAGCACAGTTTTGACCAGAGAATTTTTTATTTGGTTTTGTTTATAAAATAATTGTCTTTTACAACACAACTTAATATTAAGAATTATAGAAATACAAGAAAAAAAGACATCATTGATACATTTAATAAAAAATGCTTGTATAATTATGTTAAAATAGATTCTGTTGTCATATATAACTAAAAAGGACCAAATGTTAAAAAAAAAAAAGCCAAGGAGAATGTAAATGATTCTGAAATTTATGCAGGAAGGAAAATTCTTTAAAATAATAATAATAATTAGAAAAATAGGGGTTGGGGGTGCAATTCAGTGACAGAGCACTTGCCTAGAATGTGCCGAGGCCCTGGACTCAATCTTCAGCACTGAAAAAGAATTTTTTTTTAAGAAAATAGTGAAAAATGTTTATAAAAGAACAATGAAAATGAACTTGTTGTTCCTGATAATAAATACTTACAAAATAAAATTTAAATTATAATTACAACATTAAGACAATGTATTCATTCCTTTACCTGATATTTGTTGATGACAGATTTAGCAAATAAAAAGATGATACTAAATGTGTATTTGAAATATTTTTTAGTATATATATATATATATATATATATATATATTCTGTGTGATATTAGGGACACAATAATACTAAAAAATTTACTGTGTATGTGAAATTAAGATTTAACTGGAAGTTCTGTATTTTATCTGGCATCTGAATGGAGTATGTGCTGTGTGTCACTTGGGTATACCAAGGGAGAAACGGACAAAGTCTGACCTCAGAGAGCTCTCACAAATAGCAAAAACAGATCAATGATACACTGGTCAAAAAGAGATCTGTGTATTTGAGTGCCTAATTTATAATAAAGATATCTTTTCAAATTAGTGAGACAGCAGATAAATTAATTTTAAATATTATTGGTATGTAATTGGCTTCCCATAGAAAGAGAACTTAAAAAGCTTAATTCTTGCCTTGTGGTGCCCACAAAGTTTAAATATCTGACAACTAAAATAATAAATAAATAAATAAATAAAATTTTAAAAGTTGAAGAAAATGTAGAATATTTTGATTTTCTAAGGGTGGGCATGCTTTTCCAAATAAGAGGCAAAACTGCAAATAAGTAATGGAAAACACTGGCAGATTTACTTTAATGAAAATTTCAACAAGTCTATAAGGACCAGTAATAGATGGGTAGACAACACTTGTAGCATATATAAGAATAAATATTAAATATCTATAAATAACAAGAAAAGTTAAAGATTAAAATAAGAAATAAAAGGAATTCTAACCCTAGTAATAAAAATTCAAATCAACAAGTTGCCAGTTTTCACTTTTTAAAGTAGACAGGAACAAAGTTGAAATATGCAATCTTGACAAAAATGTAGGAGAAATAGCTTCTCTATTAAGTGTTTTGGAAAATATACAATAATGTAGTATTATATATATATGTGTGTGTGTGTCTGTATGTGTGTGTGTGTGTGTGTGTGTGTGTGTGTACATGAATGATTCTGTTGGAATTATTTAACAATATTTCTTTGCATGTACTTTTTGACTCAGAATTTTCCCTTTCAGCAATCTCATCTACTAAAATATTTATACAAGTGCACAAATACAAATGTTCAATGATCATAATTGTGCCATCATTTGTATTGAATAAAAAAAGAAACCATTTAACTGCTCACAGAAAAATGCCCACAATTTTGTCAGGTTCTAATTTCTGGAACCTGTGAGTTCTGTTGTATATTTTTAAAACAAGGACTTTGCAGATATAATTTAATTTAAGGATTTAGGGGTGATGAGATTATCTTGGATTACCTACACGGGCTGTATGTGTAATAACAATTGTTCCCATAACATGGAGGCCAAGGGTGATTTGACACAGGCAGAGGAAAAGGCAATGTGAATATAAAAAGGAGAAAGATTTGTAGATGCTGGCCTTGAAGGCTAGAGTAACACAGCCAGAAGCCAAGGAATGCTGGTGGGAGCCAGAAAATAGAAGAGACAAGAAATGGGTACTTGGATCTGCCAACACCTTGATTGCAGCCCAGTGACAATGATTTCAGACCCTAACCTCCTCATGTGTGAAAGAATAAAAATGATACCTTAAACCGTCTAGTTTGTACTAATTTGAGTAAATACACCTATCAGAGGAGGATGATTGTATAGATTACTTTATATTCATATATGGGAACTTAACAATTATCAAAAAAAGTCTATATTTATATGGAAAGCTTTCCCAGATATAATTTGCAGTTGCATAATATTCATAATATAATCTTTTTTATGTAAGAAAGGAAGAGTAAATCCATGTGTGCACACGTCTGGATGTGATTATTAAAGGTAAAATACAGTAGTTTCCTATAGGAAAGGTGTAGGTTGCAGGGAGAAGAGGGTTCCTATAGTATTGTATCGTTTTAGATATTTTGTCACATGCATATATTTGTTATTTGCATCATCTTTTAAAGGAGCAATGTGGTGGGATTTTTTTCTTACACTTCATTTTTACAGATCCCAAATATTTTGAAACTTTGAATACTTATGTTTTTCTCCTTCACCAGACTTCAAGTTCCTTGAGAGTAAGAACCATACCTGTCTTGTTCATTTTGGCACCTAATGCAATGCTGGCACCTATTATGCTCTCAAAAAAAAATATGTGTGAAATGAATGATGGGTTGTAACAGCCATCAGCAGCAGTCAAAGGTGAGCACACCCATGAACTGACAGCAAAGGCAGTCAGGCCTTAAGAAATGACAGCACTTACCCTGTTTCTTCAGTCCTTCATCACCAAAATTATGACAGAAGCAGCAGCTTAACCAGGAAGATACACCCAAATGTCCCACCTCTGCTTCCATCAGATGACTTGCTCACTGTCACCGCTTGGAATATTCTGTGGGGTCCCCGCTGCGGCTGATTACAATGCTGAGGACACTCTTGTCCTTCAGAAGCAAGAGAATGATTCAGTCCTGGCAGACACAGGGCAAATGCCATTTGTAGAGACAGCTCCTTTCCCATGGAAGTTTCCAGGGAGATGCCAATGTCTTTGCCATCCATTCACCCTTAAGGAAAAGGTTTGCTTGATTGAGGCAAGAAGATTTGAGCCTTGGGTGGTTGGCATCTCCTTCTCCCGGTGGCTGGCATGGACAATGTCCGTGAGGGATGAGTGCACGAAGGCTCTAGCAAGATAATGAGTTTGAGGAAAAATTAGCCTGAAAAAAGTCACTTTGTTCTCAAATGTCTAAGTGATATTTATAAAAGTTGTGGGTTAAATTTCACTTCACTGACTTTGTCCTTTACTTCAACAAACTAGATAAGATTATTTCACTTTAAATAATCCCTCATATTTAGGTATTTCACTAGCAGTTTTGTATTACAATTTAAAAATAGACTAGCCTATGCCTATACTCCTGTTGGCTATGGTATTTTGAACTTGATTTCTGAGGCTGCTGACAGCTTTTGAAAGATTTAACAACTGGCAGCAAGAAAAACTCTCATAGAATCTGTTCTATGAAATTCTTCCTCCTGGAAACAAAAAGGGGGAGGGCATCATTTAGCAGGTAATATATTGCAATAAAAATATGGTTATGCAATAATGGTTCATTAATATGATAAATCATAATATAACCTTTTCTATTAAATGAAAACAGCAATTTTTGAAATGAAGACATTTTCTTTCCTATGGCACATTTCCACAGTTGGTTTGAAAGGATTTTTTAAAAAATTTTTATTCAAAACAGTCATTTTGATTTGCATGGGAGATAACAGTTGTTCATGACATTTTTATTTCTTCATAAACAGATTTCCATTTTGGCGAAGGTTAATACAGTAGGAATTTGTTTTTACTTTTGGATATACTGCGATACCACTAGAGCACTTTGTTCGGGACAGAACGGCTAATTTATCCTTTATGCCTTTACGATCTTGTCAGAGCCGCATGTCTCCCTTAGTTTTTCTAATCTAAAATAATCCCAGTGAAATCCTTTGATTGTCCGTTTGGACCTGCTCCATTCCTAAAGCAGGAATATAATGGGCTTTATGGCACTTACTTGGGAGTCATTTATCCAGCAGAATGACTATAGATACTTGTTTTAATAAGAATATGCTTTATGGTAAGTGGGGACTGCTATTTAATTAGCCAAAGGGAAAGTAGTTCATGATACAATCTGTTCCAATCATCTTGGACATTAAACAAAAAGTCAGGCTAAGTTATTTATGTACATGCACTTTATTTGTAGTTGCTTTGAGCAAACCTCTTCTCTGAAACTTTATAGCATTTTCAGAGTGAACTGCATTGTAGGAGGAGGAATCGGGGAAGAAAAGGACATGAGAGCATCCTATAAAATTTTTGAAAAAGAAACAGAAGGTTTACTTATTGCTATCAAGGTTGTGAATACAGGCATGCCAAATGGAAAACAGGCAGAGAACTATGATTTATCCTCTGCTATTTGCTAGTTTGCATCTTTAGTGCACAGCTGATGGAAGAATGTTGCAGAATGTCAGTAAGATATGAGATTGTGTGTGTGTGTGTGTGTGTGTGTGTGTGTGTTCCTGTGTATTTTGCTTGGATTTCCATTGTCTTCATAGCTATAGTCCTATATTTTTCTCATCAATAAAATAAATTTAAAATGTTCAATGCATAGCCAATAGTTTTTAATTCTCAGAGCAAAATGAAGCACATGGGCACACTTTTAAAACATCTTTCTTTCCTAATGAAAACTATAATGATGGTATAATAGAGGTAAGTACTATTAATTTCTAATTGGCCAATATTTGGGACAAATAAGTAATGTTCTCATGAATGGATGAAATGAAAAGGGAAAAAAAGGAATCAAAATATGACATTATCTCCCTCTCAAGTTCTGGTTAGCTGAGTAGTAAACATACCTGTTCTCCTTTCCTAAGTGTAAGCTTCTCAGAGTCACCTACTATAAACATGAAGAGCCAAGGAGCTGAAATCTGAACACAAATGTGACTCCACTACACTTGACTCTCATAGCCTTAGGAAACATCACCTAAGCAGGCTGGGTCTATTTCCCTCTGTGCCTTCACTTCACAGTCCTACAGAGAGGATGGCATGAGCTAATATTTGTGAGCGCCCTTTGTACAGTGAATGTCTAATGCAAGTTAGCACTTGCTTGTAAAACTCCTCAAGCAAAAGGTTTGGGTTAGAATCATGTTTGCACATCCTTGCACAGGGACCTAAACATGGTCCAGGCTCGCCAAGTGGCATCTGGGGAAATTGATCTGTGCCTGTACTTCCCTCCTGGCCTGTAGCATTCAGCTCTTATTCCTTATGCCTCCATTATTCTGTCTCTAGCACTTATCTTGCTCTTTTCAAAATGACCTTAGAAACTCAAATTCAAACTAAAGAGCTTTAAGTTATGCAGTTTTGTCTCCACCATCTAAGTAACAAAAGCATGCTCTTTTCTCAATTGACCTACCTCTCAGTAACAGCACAAAAACAGGGTGCATGGACTAGAGCCACAAAGAGAACACTGCAGGTGAAGGACTCCAAATGGCCATCCAAGGGTCAATGTTAAATGCTTTCCTGTGCTCCATTGTGTAATTTTCACATAATTTTCATTTTGCACTTAGTTTCCTTTGCCATCAGCAAGTTTTCTCCCTCTCCCTTCTGTCTGTCTGGGGAAATCTTTTAAGCTGCCTGTTTTAAGCAAAAGCCCCAAGGATGTTGCATATTAAGTCATATCCTAGACCGCTTGGGGAGATCATGAAAGGTTTTGGAGTCATTACTGCTAACAATTGACTGCCACACAGTCCTGGTCATCGGGGAAACATAGACGGTGCAATCAGCCTATGAAGTGAAAGCCAAGCTGACCTGTGTTTAGTACTTTTAACATAAAGAGACAGAAAAGGAAATACTAAAGACCGAACTTTCCTTCAACTCTGTGGTCTCACACATCCCTTGGTGACTTGGAAACTTTTCTGACATGAGACAGTGTGCAGAGACAGCTAGCCACTCCCCTTCCTCCTCCTGACCATGTGTAAACAGCTGGTGCTGCAATCCCCTGGCTGGAGGGAAGCGAATGTAGACTGATGTTAAACAAACATAGGCCAATATCAGGAACTCAGAAAATATTATATATACAATGTGATCAAGAGCCCTGCATGGTTCATGATCTTTCAGGTATTAAGTGTCAAAGGTTGGGGGGTATCAGAGCCAATACGTTTTTAAAGGCTGTATATCTTTTTCTTTTTTTCTTTTTCTTTTGGGGGATTCTTCTGGTTCTTTTGCTATAGTTTTCTTAGTGTGGCATCATAAGATTGTATAAAATCTCAATTACCATAATGCCATTTTTTTTTCAATCCATTTTGGTTGATTTTAACTCTCAAATTTAATTCACCAGCAACAGTCATGTTATTAGGGGGAACATGACAAATCAATGAGACATTATTTTTCCCTCAGCCCACGTTTGTGACTCATTGACACTAATGTGAGGGTGGGGATGGGACCGTGAGCTCAGCTTGTTAACGATCCGTTCCTCACGGCCAGGTGCATGGCCTTCGAGGCTCTTGGCTATTTAATCAAAACCTCAGATTCACAATTAAGAGCTAAATGTAGTTGCCTGATTCATCAAGTGACATTTACAAAATGAATCTGAGTGGCACCCATTCACACTGTCCTTGAGGACAGTGTCAAGACACTGAGACTGAGGAAGACAGTCACCTTCATCTTGTGATACGGTAGCTCTTTGCTCAATCCATGGGCAAAATGGAATGAGAATTATAAAATGAAACTGAAAATGGGCCAACAAAGCACACCTGGAATGAATCTGATGGGCTGATTTCCTTTTTATCATTGGTTTCTAACTGCTGAAAGCTCTGGAATCCATAGGTCTAAGAAGAATAGACATCTACCTCTACATCAGGATTTATGCCATTCTAGTCACCCTTATGGTGTTGGATAGCTTACTTTTGTCTTCTACACCAGACTGTATGTTACTTGTGGGCAGATCTTCTGTCTTATTTCTCCTTCGATCCCTGCACCTTGTGCCATTTCCACAGCGTACTCAGTAACTATTTTACGTGGGTGAATAGTGAATGAATGAATCAACACAGCTCCGTGAGCAGCTGAAGCCACGGGAACTAACTCAGAGTTGTTCTTTCTATATTTCTGAGGTCACTTCACACCCCAGATGATGATCTTTCTCCTACAAATAAGCTTACCAAAAACCTTTATAATCATATTCAAAATGGAGTTCAACCTGAAAATGTAGCCATAAATGATTATCTCCATGTATCTGAGTGTCTTAATAATAATTAATGTCCTTTGACAGCTGGTGAGCTTCTTCTATTCTTCTTGACTGAGAACTTCTATTTCAGATTTTCTAGCTTTTTTAAAAAGAAAAAGGGAGAAATATAAATAATTGAAACTGAAAATCCTGGTGATTATATTTGTAATTATTATTCATAATCCTAACCCAATTCTTAAAATTCTGGGTTCAAAATTGAGTAGATGGTAATTTTCGATGGTAGAAAATACTAGGCAGATAGGCTGATTTTGAGGTATTGCGGGCGGGTCACAGTGGCACATGGCTGCAATCCAGGTGGCTTGGGAGGCTAAAGCAAGAGGATCGTGAGTTCAAAGCCAGCTTCTGCAAAAGCAAAGCACTAAGCAACTCAGTGAGACCCTGCCTCTAAATAAAATATAAAATAAGGCTGAGGATGTGTCTCAGTGGTCGTGTGCCCCTGAGTTCAATCCCTGGTATTAAAAAAAAAATTGAGGATGTGGATGTAAAAAAAACAAAATTTCTCTTTGAATATTTTAAGACTACAGTTCTCACATGGAGATTTCAAGGGTACAGTTATATATTTGAATCTGAAGCTCAGAAGTTAGGTGTTGACTAAACACAACAACTTGAGAGTTATCCGCATATAGATGGTATTTAAAGCAATGGAAATGCATTGCTCCCGGAAGCCAGGAGTGTAGAGAGAGAAGAGGACCTGGAACAGCAGGCACACTGCAGAGTGGGCAAAGACAAGCAATAAGTAACCTTTGCATAGAGGTCAGAGCCCCTGTGCAGAGGACTTGACCAAATGATCCAAGATAAGACATGAAAGGTATTCCTTCCTTCACACCCTGAACTATGCCAAATCAGAATGTGTGTGAGAGGTTGTTTCATTGTTCTTTTATTTTTAAATTAAACTTTCAATTTAAAAAGGAAAAAAGAGAAAACCGATCTGTGCTGAGTTCAACACACATGCACACATACAATCTAAACTCCATAAAAGGTCTTGCTATTTCTTGTTCTGAGAGGGCAACTAAAACAAGTCATTAACTTGTTTGAGAAACTGTTATAAATAATCTTGGAAAACTATGATTCCTTTTACAGCATGCTTGCATCATTTATACCCTCTCACATCATCCATGGAAAGTAAAAAGAACAGGTGTCATTGCTTTTATTTCTCAAGGAAAACTAAGGCTTATAAACTCATCACTTAGTCCCACTCATATAGGACACTAACCATGCCTAATCTATAGGAATTGCCGCCTCTACCAATTTGGTTTTCCTTCAAGTAACCCGTAGCCTAGTTGAGTCAGTATTGCCACTGGACTCACTACCAGGGCCTCTGCACTAGACACTGAATCTTAGAGGACCTCACCTGTCCCTCCTCTGACTGCTATTATTTCCATGGGACAAAGAATCCATTGGGCAAAGGAGATAGCTCCCAGAGTTTAAGGAACTTCCCCCAATGTACCCTCACCCCATCCCTGTACCAAACTCCTCCCAAGTCTCAATCCTGAGGTTCAGTATTCCCCCACCTAATGGGGGGATGCCCTACTTCCTGGGCTTGTGAAGTGCCTCTTCCCAAGGACACCACTCACCACCCAGAGAGTGGGAATAGGAAAGTAGAGAGCTCCCCACAAACATTGGGTGCAGGTCTGAGAAGGCATACAGAGGGGGTAAGATGAATAATGGAAGTGAACAAAGAATCTTATGCAAAGAATGAAGAAGGACAACTCACCCTGCTGGGGAGTGAGCGTGAGAGAAAGAGGTGTGGGCAAAGGCTCTTGGGGAAAAAAAGCTGAGTCTTGGAGGTCGGGCCAGGATTGTTACAGGAGCAGAAAAAGCCAGGATAATTTAGTAGAGGGAGAAAAGAAACTGTTATAAATAGGAAAACTCCTATTCCTTTCACAACATGCTTGCATCATTCAGATCCTCTCACATCAGCCATGGAAAGTAAAAAGGATGGGTTTCTGCCTGTCCTTTTTGTCTTCTACACCAGACTGCATGTTACTTGTGGGCAGATGGAATGGCAAAGGAAGAGAGATACATGGAACTCCAAGAACTGAAGTAACAAAAAGAAAGAAGCAGAAAATAAGTCATAAAGGAGAGGGTGACAATTACTGACATTGGCTACCATTCATTTCACTTTCTTAGGCAATATAAACTTGATCTCATCTGGAGGGAGCTCTCTCTCGCCCTTGGCCAACATTGGGACTGATCCCATGCTCTTGTTTATGATAGCTTGTGTGAAGAGTGACAAAAGGATAGCTCAGGTCCTTGTGCTTTCAGGTGCATTCCCAATAGAATGGTCAAACATCTCCTGAACTTCCACCCTTCTGAAAGACCCCGGGCCCTGCCAACTCTGAGTCTTGTTCCACACCCTATTCCAACATGTCAGAATCACATATCTTTCCAACGAATGAGATTGTTGGTTAAGTAAGTTATAGTCAATATCAGTTTATTGAAATCAAAGCTTCCTAGCTGATATTTGAGGAAAGCAAAGTCATGATTGTCCAAGGGTCTTGAATGCTATGCTATAAAATTTTTACTTTATTTTGAAGGCAATGAAAGACTTCATATGTAACAAAGATGATAGCATGAATGAAATGGTTAAGTGAGTTTCCAAAATATCTGGCAATTCTAACTTACCAACTTCCTAAGTATCTGGAATTTTCTATGGGAGGGGTATGTTAAAAAAGAGGCCATCAGAACAAAAAATGTTAAAAAAAAATGCTGTTGTTACTCTTCCTATTGCTGCTAAAGAAAGTGTAGCTCTCTGTATAACTTAATTTTGCTCATTAATAAATGAATATTGCATATTTTTTTCCTTTTCTGCTATGAAACATGAGATAGTGATCCTTACTTAGTTTAAGACATTTTTAAATACATGGTAGTAGTGTGCATGCTTTCTGCTTTGTGGTTTTCATATACTTTTGAAAGTTCTGTGCAGGAGTATTTAGGATAAATTCTTCTAGAATTACTTAAGTGAGAACAAACTTGTTCATCTTGAAAGCATGTATTAATATGATTCATCTGGCCACCTTAATCAAGGAATTATTTTTGCATGTCTTAAAGGGGAAAAGCTTTGTAATATATTTAGCTTTTGAATTAATTTACTCATTCATTGGGCATTTATTAAGGTAATTTGATGCCAGGTGCTATACCGGGCACATTTTATGATGACTCATTCTTTCAAGAGTTCTCAAACATCCAGTGAGTGCCAAAATGATTGCACACTGTATATCATTTTGCAATCATCCCAACAATTCTAAGATTAGTCTTTTCAAATAAATCTCTTCAATCCTTTGGAAATACAAATAGTCCAGTGATCTGGCACATCCAGAAGCTCTTTTGTGACTAAGTGTATGTGCATGTGTGTATCTCTGCGGTTTTTTTAAGTTGGGGGAGCCAAAGATACAAATCAGCCCTGATACCCTTGTGACTTTATTAGCTATTTTACTCTGAAGACAATGAGAGTACCTGTTCTGAAATTTACAGTTTTGGGGGGCATTTCCACAAACAGTTTTGACGTAGTACAGAATACTTGATCAACTGTCACCCCAGGCAAATTAAAAGAAATACAGGAGATAGAAGATCTATTTTGGACCTTGAAAATGCAAGTTCTTCTTTTTTTGCCATGATGAAATAAAATAAAATAAAATAAAATAAACCTTTCCCTTACAGCGAAGATCTATGGAACATTAAGGATGAAATTCCAAGCTCTGCATTACTGAGATTTTTGGACATTGTCACAAAGCCACTAATCCATATTTGTATGTAGCTCTTTGCAAAGCTTAGCAGAGACAACTTTAGTGAGAGCTATAATTTTATGATCACAGACATTACACCTGACAGAATCTCCTGGTTAAAAAAAAAAATGAATTCAGAAAGATACAAGGTCTCAATTAACAAGCAGTTTTCCAGATATCCTCACTTTATGATACTTTGTCAGCTATAGCTATGTGACTTTAAGAAGGTTACCTAATCTTATTCAGTCTCAGCTACCTCATGTTTAAACAGAGCTAAGAATACCTACTTCGTAAGATTACTTCAACAATTCCAGGAGATAATGTATATAAAGCACAAAATGAAATTCCTGGCATACACCACAAGTTGAATAGATGCTCTGTCTTTTGCTCTTGTGGGTGTCTCATATGATTTACTCTCAAGAGAAGGTAAGATCTTGTTAAAAGTAGCATTCATTTTGTCATTAATAGGAATGAAAAAAAAGTCAATTATTGATCCCATTTTATTATTTCTATATTCCACCATTATCTCCATTTTGCAGATGAAGAAATTAAGACCCAAAGAGGTTATTTGACGCATCCAGAAACATACAGCTCATAAGTGAAACTGCAAGTGATTTTATACCTGATTCCAAAGACTTTATTCTTTCTATTTATTCACACATATTAGACAGGAGATTGTGACTTCAGTGAATGGCTTTACTCAACATCAAAAATGTTTAACAACGAGAGATATCTCAATACTGTCTGGGTACTTGTTTCAGTCATATTTTTCACTGTTGTGACTAAAGGACCCGACCAGCACAATTACAGAGGAGGAAGAGTTTATTTGAGGGCTCATGCTTTCCGAGGTCTTAGTCCATAGAAGGCCAGCTCCATTTCTCAGGGCTTGAGGTGAGGCTGAACATCATGGTGGGAGAGTGAGGCAGAGAGAAGTAGCTCACATCACAGTGATGAGAAGGCACAGAGAGAGACTCCACTCTCCAGGTACAAATATATACCCACAGCCATGCCCCAGTTCCCACCTCCTCTAGCCACATCTTGCCACTTCAGTTACCACCCAGTTAATCCGAATCAGGGATTTTGAATTAATTTACTCATTCATTGGGCATTAATAAAATTAATGAAATTAAGGTAATTTGATGCCAGGTTCTGTACTGTCACATTTTAAATCACTGATTGGGTTAAGACTCTCAGAACCCAATCATTTCACCTCGGAACCTTCTTTCATTGTCTCACACATGAGCTTTTGGGGGACACCTCACATCCAAACCATAACAGTATTCTTTCTTATTCCTTTGACTTTTATTAATGATAAAATTGAATTTCTTAATTTTCTTAAAATTTTTTGGTTTCTTAAAATTGATATTTACAAACGCACTCATTTGAATTTTGAAGGAGTAAATTTTCTCATGATATTTCATTTGCTAATGTGCAGATACTCTCCCGACAAGCACAGATTAATGCAGGGCTTTCTGGTCAAATGGGAGCAAGCAGCTGGAGGGATTGAAGCTAGTATTTATACCTTAATTCCCTGGTTGGAGTCTTAACCCAGAAAGATCTCATACGAATATCACTTGGCTTCAGGGCGCAGTCTTACCAGGCATTCTCAGTTAATTTCACTATTTGATAAAGAGTCAGGAATGTCTTATCCCAGGTTCTTCCACAGGGATTTGTCTTCCCCTTCATGCTCACTGTCAGTAGACTTGATAAGTTCTTGTTAGTGATCATGATCCATTGCATTTAAATCGCATGCCAATAATTATGTATATGAATATATTTATGGATGCCCACCTGCACCAAATAAGAAGGCTACAGGTTTATTTTCCCAAATGATGTTTCTGAAAAGCATTTTTCCATACTGGAATCACTGCACAGATGATTAAGTGTGAAAGGCATTCTCCTTCTCTTCCTGCTCTCTGTTTTTACTTACTTGGTGAGAGGCTGCACCATGGGTCAGTAGCCATACTCAGTATCTCAGCCCTAAGCACGTTGATACCTTGTCAAAATTTGCCATTTTCCTCTTCTTAATTTTTTTTTACTCTATTATGAATGCTAATAGGATTTTACTATAAAAACACATAAACTCCTGCTATTTTCTTTTTAAAGATATAGAAGGTCAGAACTGTTTTAGGAGGAGGGAGGAAACGAGAAACAGTATTGTTTTCAATTTCAATTTCTTGTTGACCAATATGTTTCCTCGGGGTAAAATCAAAATATTCTTGTTCCTGATTCGTTACCAAGTTAAATATATATACATATATTTTAACATTAGGCATTCTGGGATATACAGCTAACTTCTTTCAAGAGTTGTGTCAATGGACAGGTCACAATTGCTTAAAGATGCAGTTGTAACTCTCTCATGAGCACTTACTTATGATGGCAATTCAAGTTTAGGAATAAATGTTTTCTCTTTGATTTTTCTAAGGAGAGAAAGTGATTTTTGTTCTTGAATATTTGATAAACATATGTGGAACCCATATTGAGTCCAATTGAGTCCAACTCAACGGGTGATAATGTCACAAATCAAATGAAATGAATGATGGAGTTGTTAAATAAAATAGACTCACCAAATAAATTAATGAATGAATTCTGGTGAGAAATATGCCAAGGCTCTATAGTGCATTAAAAATAATTAAATAAATAAATAAACAGGGATCCAATTTCTAGTGAAGGTATTCTGATTCTGTTTAGCAGTGATAATTATGACAGCCCCAAAACGGAAGTGATATAAGAATATAGTATTCACTAAGAATCAAAGTCAAGGAGAGTGACTTCTTGAAAGCACAAAATTTCATTCTTTGAATATTCCTGAAGAAAAAATAAATAAGTTGAACAACCAATCTTTTGTTTTGAATTGGTTTAAGTGCTTTTTAGACCAAAATCAGATGATTTTTTTTTAAACACCCAAACACACTACACTTAAAAAAATGAAAACATTAAAGAATAAACTAGAGTCTCTTTGAGTCCCAGAGGTAACCACAATTCTGAGTTTGGAGTGTATTCTTCGAATCCTTTTTTTTCTTCTCTAATCCCATTGATTGTGTGTTGTGCCTTTTTGACTAAAGGTGCAGTGTGATTATGGTAATATCATTGATTTTCAGGTGTGGCCTGTAGAATTGGTCTCATTACTTTAAAGTCACATCTTGTATAATTCATTTTTTGTAATTCTGTTTAGTATTTCCCCAGGCCTTCCAATACTTAAAAAAGAAACACACAACAGGGGAATCGCTCCTCGGGCAGCACTCAGATGGCGGGAATTCTACAATCACTTATTAAATTGGCCTCCTAAATCCTGAGTGGATTTAGTAAAATGGAATTTCAAAGAACTTCACAATGTACTGAATACCATTTTACTTAAAAGAAAACCAGAGTTCAGAAAATTAGATCTACTGGGGTCCTATGGGAAGCTTCCTTTCTCCTCCATCTTTTCTCACCTCCCACTTCTCTTAATATCTTGCAAAGATAGGGAAGAAGAGCCAAGCATGGAACTAAAGAAATTATCTGCACTTTTTGTTCTTACTTACTTGACCTGAGCCACTAGGTTCTTTTATGACGCTACTTGGTCAGAGAGTTATTATTAGGATTTATAAGCAGTCCCGTGATAGACTTAGATTTTTTAGGTGTTTATAACTGCCATAAAAATTTAGTGTGGCATGCAAGGTCTCAACCTGGCAGTAAATTTTGCAATAATATCTCTCTATTGTAAGAAAGTTGCCTGCCCATCTTTAAGGGATGGGGTAATAATGGGTGGAACAGGACAAGAATTCCATTGCACTAGGAAAATGTTGACACCAGGAAGAAATTGCCTTATTTTGTTCAATGTATTCTAAGTACCATGAGGAATGGTGGTATATGGCCAAGTAGATCAGAACGTCAGGGCAACTTTTGCATTTACCAACGGTTTAGACTTGGGCAACTTATTCAGCCTCTCTGTATGAAAATTCCTTACTTGCATAGTGTGATTACTAATAGTAATTATCTTACAGCTTTTTGAAGGATTGAGTCAATACATGGAAAACAGCTAGAATGGTGACCAGCACATTTATATAAAAAAAAAAAAAAGAAAAGAAAACTCTCTGTATTTGACATTTTAATGTTTTCTTAGAGGGCTGAGTAATTTTTTAAATTTTTGTCTAGACATCCTAACTGATTATGAAGCAGCATTTTAAAGCATATAAAAATTAACATATATTATAATCATTAGAGATGGGCATGGTGGCATATACCTATAATTTCAGGAACTTGAGAGACTGAGGCAGGAGGATCAATATAAGTTGGAGGCCAGCCTCAGCAACTTAGTGAGGTCCAAGGTAACTTAGTGAGACCCTGTCTCAAAATAAAAAAAAAATAAAAAGGTCAGGGCTGTTCCTCAGTGGTTAAGCACCCCTGGTACCCCTCTAAAATGTATAAATGTGTATGCCCAGCTTTTCTTTTCTTTTTTTTTTTTTGCTAGACACAGTGTAAGGAAATGGATCGGGGTTGTTTGAAATGCCATATTACTTACAGATAAGGAGATGAAGAAAAACTTGAATCCCAAGTGGGAAAAATACGCACATTGTACTGGAAGGTAGCATCCCTGGCAAAGAGCAAACCTTTGATCTTGGGTAACTCGAGTCTCAAGCAGATGTTAGCCTCAGATCTTACTTTTCAAAAGTCTTATCATTTGGGATTAGGCATGTTAAACTCTAAGGAAAACCTCAAGTTTCTTCTAAACAACTTTCCCCAGAGATAAGAATCAGCTTAATGGATAGAAAGAGAGATTTCCTAGTAGCCCCTTGGCAGGCTGCTTCTTAAAGGAAGCTTCCCTGTGAGCTCTGTGACTGTTGAATAACATCCTTCTCTCGGGATCACTTTAAATTTTTAGCAAAACATATAAGAATAAATAGGGTCCAAGCATAATGTTGATATTTTCTGTGCAAATGGTGCCTGTTTCCTCTTTTTCTCCTAAACCAGTGATGTGTGTATTAGGAGTGTGTAAACTGATTGCCTATAAATGATGTATTCATTTTATTGTGTGATTTCTCACTGGAGAGAAAAAGAACTGAAGTTTACAGAGCATCTACTATGTCTGATACCTGTTGTTAGGTGTCACCTCTTCAATTCTCAAAGTCATTTTGAAACATATTATTTCCATTAAAGGGAGAGAAAGCAGAGGTTCAAGTAAGTTAAGTTTGGCAAGAAGTGAGCATAGGCCTGACTCAAAGGCCTCTTGCTCATCTTAAAAAAAAAAAAAAAAAAAGAACAAAAACAAAAACAAAAAACCCCAAAACTTGTTTCTGAGGTGTGAATAGCTTTAGGTGTTCGAAAGTTGCCACGTCATAGAAACAACCATAGGATATAGATAGAAGTGGGCAGAGTTTGTTTCTGGCTCTCTATCATCTGTCTTCCTATCATCATTCTTCTCAATCATCCACTCTGATTTCCATTTTTCTAATTCTGTCCTAAGCTCACCAAATCTAAATTCAATATTCCCTCAAAACATGATTTCCTAAGTCTCATTCATCATTGCTATGCTTGGTAACTACAGCTAACCTGATAGACCAGTTTATACTAAATATATTAATCTCAAATAGCAGTGATATATTTTTGGCCCTTCCGTACAGTCGACTCTGCTGCTTCTGAACACCAGCACATTTTAACATTGAACATACCAGCATGAATTTAAAACTGACATGAAGCAGAGGCAGAAAATTGTTTATCTATTTCCCCATAAACAATGTCAACAATAATTATTGTGGTACTATTTTCTCTTCATTCTTCCAGAGCCAATGACAAGTTCTTACTTGAAACTTTTTGAGGTGGAACTCTGAAGACTTCCATGATCAGCTCACCATTAGCACTTCTTTCTTTTTCCATTTTCAGCCTCTATTGTGTATTTGTGCACATCCCTCATCCCAGTTGATTACAGGTATGTTTGCAGACAAGTTTTGGTGGATTACAGGTATGTTTGCAGACAAGTTTTGGTGGTTTTGTATACATGCAAACCTCACTTTAAGTATCAGTGTCCTGAATGTGTTTCAGTGAAGCACAGGTTAGACTGAAGCTATTTCATGGTCAAATGTGTGAATTCAAATTCTTGTTCTGGTACTTATTAAAATATGACAATAGGGAGATTGTTAAACATCTACAAATCTGTTTCCTCATCTATAAAATGGAAAGAGTAATATTGCCAGCTCATGGAGTTGTTATAATGATTCAACAAGACAATTCATGTAAAACAGTGTGGGATCTGGAACATAGTCATCAATCATTAGAGTATCTGGAAAAGCTTTTGAAATTGTCAAAGCCACAGCATCAGGCCTGTAGACCTGTGATTTGGGAAGATTGAAGTAGAACACTGAGCATCACAGGAAATGTGTTTGTTGAAGATGACATCAGCTCTGGGTTTTTCAACTGGTTATTGAGTTATATTCCTTGAAGACAGCTTAGAAAAATTGTATAGGCTCTTGACCCTGTTAATTGGTTGGTACTCATTTAGTCATGTGCACTGCTGAGAATCTACTTTGTATTCAGGCCTTATTTATCAGAAAAATGAGTCTTGAAGGGTGCAAGATAGTAACTATTATCACAAAAGACATTGTAGGCAGGGTGAAGCTCAATGGAAGAGGTCTGTCCTAGCATGTGCTATCTTGGGTTCAAGATATTACCAACACTGGAAAAAACTTCAAAGATAATTTACTTCGTTATCTATAAATTTTTCTATTTTGTAATTTTGAAAAATATATATGCCATGTAAATCATAGCCAGGGAATAAGAACTTTTCTAGATCTGATTTAAGCAAGAAGTTTTTTTGTGAGAAGGCAGAGTGCATTTTCAGTTTATGGTCAGATTGGTGACTCCAAAGTGGTCTTTACTACTGTCACAATTTAACTCAAATCTATGTGATATAAACAATAATGTATTATTACATAGATTATAATATCAACAAAATCCACTGCAACTTGTATTCTCTAAGAGCTCAGAGATTTCTATCTATGAATTCTCAGCTCCTAGACTAGTTCTTGACACATAGTTACTGACACATCTTGTTACACATAAGATATTTTGTCTAGATTGTGAAAACATTAATAAGAAATGACTCCTTAAAAAGGTGCTTACCATCAAGTGGGGAAAAATAAGTAAATCAATTAAAGTAGAGTGAAATAGATGTGCTAGTATAGAATAAAGGCAATTCTACCTATAGCAAGAAAGCCTTAGAAAGTTTGGGTCTTTCAGGAGTAGGAGTTTGAAGTTGATGAGCATGAGTTGAAGTTGGACAGCTTTCTGGGCAGAAGAAAAGCCTAGAATGGACATATTTATGTAACACCATGACACCTTTAGGATTTTCATATAATTTTGAATAAATTGAGTCCACAGTGTGAAATGAGTGTTAAGAAGTAAGACTGCAGAGAAAGGGAATAGCCAGATCATGGAATGTCTTCTTCCTTGAGAAAAATTATTTTATCTTGTGAGCAAAGGGGAGCCATTAATATGAAGCTATTAAATAAAATAACCCAATTTTTGCCTCTTAAAAAGATCATCCAGCAATAGTATGAGGATTTGTTGGATGATATTAAGACTAGAGGAAATCACAGGCAAAATTCATTACTTAGGATAGAAACAAAGTATGAACTAAGACAGGCTCGGTGGTGGCAGCTTAGAGAGAAAGACTCTATTGATATAAATGTGGCAAACAAATAAAGGAAGGTCAAGGGTTCAAAGGCATGATTGGATTGGTAGTAGAATAGTTAATCCCAAATGAACATTCAGTTTTTAAAAATGGGTTTTTATATGGAGGTATCCAGTTGATAGCAATTACATATGTGAGCTGTAGCTCAAAAGAAAAGTCTGATTGGTGGTACATCATGTATCTTCAGAGTATTATTAAATTACCCAAAGACACTATTAAAAATTAGAAGAGGTGAGACATGAGACCAAACTCAAGTCTATCAATTAGGACAATGGCCTCCAAACTTGCATATGTATGTAGACAGGATCTATTCCACCAGGTGATCTGTTTGAGGTAGAGAAGAAAGTAATACAGCTTGCATGTATTCTTACAGTCTGTATTATTAATAAAAATGAAATTAGCCTTTACTAAGATTCAGTAAATAGATTCTTATTCAGTCTAAGTTTCAAAGGACATGCATCCTTGGGAAAAGGATAATAATTCTGTACAGCAAACTTATTAACAAAGTCATCTTCAATTTATTTGTTTATTTTCAGCATATTATGGTATAGTCTAGCTTATGTGTGGCTAGCGATGCCAAATTATGGATTATGTTATCGGGTTTTGACTAAGAGCTAACAAGAAGTCCACAAGTTTCCTAAGAAATAACAATGATGAAAGGTAATACAGTAATGCAAGCCCAGGTGAACACAGGAAAAGTACAGATCTGACACTTCAACTCATAGAATAAACTTTTTTATAAGTCAAAAAAAAAGAAGATTTATTTGGATTTTTCAATGTTTCCTCTAAAATACATTTTTTAAAGATCAAGAAAAATGACTTGAAATGTGGGTTAATCATCCACCACCATAGCAATAAACCTCAAATGGAAAATATGCCTTGAGCTATTAGCTAATGATCCTTTAAAAGAATGTTTATTTAATTTTCATCTCAAATCTATAACTTTACACTTTGGGTGCATGTATGTACATATATTCATGTATCTATTGAGAGATATGGGGTAATATAATTGATAAACAAAGTCTGCATATAGAAGGTGGTTGGATTTTTGATATTTTGAGTTTTTCTCAGATAGGAATGAATAATTAATGAGAGTTGTGAAGAGTATTGAGTTAAAGGGAAGAGGGGTCTGAGTAGGATTAGGGAGAGTTGAAAGGAATTGCCATTGCTTATATCCTTTTCCCATACTAGCAGAAAAAAATGGTTCCCTGTATTTCTCCGAGAAATGCATCCCTGAAAAAAAAAATCCACACTCTCCTCATCACACTATTGATTGCATTATTGAAATTTAATCTCTGAACCATAACAGGGTACAGAGGCAAGAAAAGAAATTTCAGCAATGTGATGATTTTATTAAATGTTTGAGAGCCTTAGTGCCAGAAATTAAAAGTGCAATCATTGGTCCTAGTTTCACAGACCATTAAGCAAACAACCTGTTTCTGTTTGGACTATTTTATTTGATTCAGGTAACATAAAAGACTTTCATAACAAGAAATCCATGAAGAAAGTTGACTTATCCCATATTTGTCAATATGCCTCTATTTAATCATGCAAACCTTCATATGAATAATACAGCTATATATTTCACGCTGTGACATTTATGCCAGAATATTGGTCATCCTTAACATTCATGAATCCTCCCCTTCTGCTCATAGCCTTCTGTTGGTTCTGGGTGATCAGAGAACATAATCTTCACCAGGAATCTTAGGTAAAAGTTTATAGGAGTAAGTCCAAAACGGAAACTGTAGACTGAATTCCATTTATTCTCAATGCTTGAATTGCTTTGGTGGATTGCAATTCCTAGGATGTCAAGGGCTAAGAAAAAAACAATAGCAGTACATTCCATATAAACAAAGATTAGACTTTCCAATGACTCTGTTACTTTTGCATACATTACAAATATCTAAGAGTTAGATGACTATGAAATGACAACAAAATTTAAAGAGAGAGACTTAGAATAGGGTGAATTTGAGTTACATTCAAAGAAATTAGCATTTTTTCATATTTTGGGGGGAAATAATAGAACTGAGGAAAACTGGATGTAAAAGTGAATAGCATTGACTGGTGCATGACATACTACAGAAATGTGTTTAGGCTTGTAAGAATTGTGATGGGTGGACAAAAATGGGTAAATCCCAAGATGAAGAAGGAATATGGCCCTGACAGGTTCCATTTTTTTATTTTATTTTTTTGGTGGTAGATGAGGTTAGAATCTAAGAAATGCTGAAAAAACACATAGATGTAAGAATATTGAGAAAGTACCTTCACTAACCTTTTCTAATCATTAACTACCACTAGTGACACATGCAGGTAGTAACAAGAAAAATATTACAATCATCACAGGAATTCAGATTTTCATCTGGCCATAAAAATTCTTCACTTGCTTCCCAGTTGGCTCAAGAAGTTAAGGTAAACAATCTCCATAAATAAAAGATGAATAGAGCCTTTACAACTTGTACTTGATTTTTCCTAGGATCCAAACTCACCTCTGGGCAGGTTCTACAGTGAGTGACAAGGAGCTGCAGAAATTGTCATTTGGGGAAAATCTCCGCTGCTAGACCAAAGATAGCAACCACAAGATTATGTATTTACTCTTACCAAAGGGAAAAAAAAAAGGTTTGTTGAATTAAAATATTTTGAAGAAACTAATGTGATGAGATAGGGTCAAAATAGGTGAAGAAACCCCACAATCTTCTTATTTGAGGATGGTTTAGGATTCCGGTGTTATCCAAAGACTACCCATGAAAAGGCCCCAGATGGAACAACTTTAGGTGTCAAAAGGTCTCTTGTGTTTATCTAAGCAGAAGCTCATGAGCATCTGGGGGCAATTTTGTAAGTCTACTGCAAAATTTGCATTATGTGCAAATCAATTGTAATCAAATGGCAATCAATTTCATCTTCAATCTATCTTGAACCACTTTGTAGAAGTAATTGCCTGTGATTTACTTTGTGTTTGAATATGGACTATTTTTTCCTTCTTCTCTTTGTCATCATTTTCTACCCTTACCAATAGTCCCCAGACTAAGTGAAATATATCAAAAAGAAAAACACCTGCACTTGGTATACCTTTACACTGAGTTACTAACTAGTTCTTCTTTGGTTGGTCTTTGATCTCAGGTGCTACCCTAGCCTCTGGACCCTCGTTCCATTACTTTTCTGTCTTAAGACGAGTTCTTTCATTTTCTTGGCATTTATGCCTCCTCCTTTTCTGTCTCTATTCTCACTAGCATAAGAAGTCTTCTAGAAAGATTTCAATTTTCCTGGAGTTTCTCCCTCTGATACTTCCCTTGATTCTGCACCAAATACATTTCTTAGACCTATTTTACTTGGTCTCTTTACATATCTATTAGAGAAATCTTCCTCTTACCAAGGTTTTATGAGCCAGTTCTTGTACTTGCACTTCAAATACTAATATTACACTTTTCTGCAGACATTACCAAAGCTCTAGAATTTATGCCTTTTTTAAAAATATTTTTTAGTTGTCAATGGACCTTTATTTTATTTATTGATACATGGTGCTGAGAATCAAACCCAGTGCTTCACACAGCTAGGCAAACACTCTGCCACTGAGCCACAACCCCAGCCCTAAAATTCATGTCTTAAGAACAATAGGCATTGGCTTCAGCAATTCTGCATACTTTTTTTTCCCAATGTGTCTATACGGTGGGCAGTCTCCCTTTTAATGGAAAACTCTGCTTTCATATTGCCTAAAATGGAACACATCATGCAAACAAGATTTACAGATACAGTTGTGAAGAACTCAACATCAGGAAGCAGATAAATAGGAGAAAAGGGAAAGAGAGATAAAGTGCTTATCCTTTGTGGAGGACCAAGAGTTAAACGAAACAAAAGCTGCCACCATTTTGACCGTCATTATTATGAATGAGTAAAAAAATAACCAACTGGGATACATCCAAGTTTGGGCTTTTACCACACCTGGATATTTTGTTTCTAAATCTGACACCTCTGCTTGTGATCTCAAAATGGTAATAACAGTGATAAAGCCTAGTTTGAGCAAATACTCCTCCACAGCAACATGCATATTCTAGAGGCCAACAGCAAAGAGGGAGGGGGTACAGCAAAATAAGATTTTAGTGGAAAATAGTCATTAACAATTAATAAAAGGAGGTGGGGAGTGTGTGCTTCCTGTATGTCAAAGAACTGTTCATGATAGTATGCATAGCAGTTCCTGGACTTGGTAGTAGAGAACACATATCTCTGGGAATCAAACAACCTAATTATGAGTGAAGCCCAGTAGATTTTCCCTGGTGACATGGTCCCATTATTGGTGATGGCTGTCTCTTGCTATCCATTAGGACTTTGGGAAGCTAGCTGCATAATCAGGGTTTTGTGAGCTCAGAAAATTATGAGATGGTTGGCGAGTCTGCCTTTCTGTCTTCCTGTAACAATGCACTTTATTGTTTGGAGACTGCAGGAGTAAATTCACTTGAAATAAAAGTGATGAAAGCTTCTAGTAATGTTATGGTTATATGTGAATGCACATTTGGCAAATTCCATTGCTGAATGATGTTTGGTATGGCCATAGTGTCATTCCTTCTGCTAACTATTTTTCTCTTCTAGCTCGGAGAGGCCAAGTTCTTTCCACTTTCCTAACCCCTTCTCTCCTACCTCTGAAGAATTGAGAACAAACAGGTTTACTGCTCTATCCCTGGAGGGGATGGGGACTTCCCTTTTTATATATGGGTGATTAACTAACAAAGGGATAAGTGCCACCACTTTCTATATCTATGCATATGGATGGCTGAATTATAAAAGGTGATCTTCCAGGGGGCCCAAACCAAGGCACTTTGCCAAAGTCACACCACTAATAGCTAATCAGGGAAACCTTAAAAGGTTTGAAATTAGACTGTTGAGAAATCATCATTAACTAGGGCTGCTCTTTACCCTCAGCCTGTTTCTGTTTCTAATCAGGCTTCAGTAGTCTGCACAATAAAAACCACATCAGCTCAAAGCTTCAAGTCCTAGGTGTGTTCTAGAACCAAAGGAACTTCTCCTTGGAGCTTGCTAGAGTGCTTGGTCCTAATGGGTGTAAATGAAGAAATCATTAACCTACATCTTTTCTGATGCCTGTAGACTAAAAGGCAGTTCAGTGGCGCTGTAATTCTAATGGAAGGGATGGTGCTGCTGCTGCTGCTGGTGGTAGTGGTGGCAGTGGTGTGTGTGAATATTTATTGCAAACTTATTCTTCACCTAGGAAGTTCTTGGCAGGAATTTTAAATGTGAGGGTTATAAACTAATAAATGTGCTTTGAACAGTGCCAGCTTTACAGGCAAGAGAGGGCAGTACATGGCACTATTAAGGATAACAAGAAGAATTCTCTGATGGGAACTCTAATAAATGTAGTAGCATGCTGTAATAAAGAGCACTAGAAAATGGATGAGGTATAACAAAATTATTCATAAAGAGAAATGGAAAAGGATGTCATGCTGAGTGGTTACATGCAGTTATATAGACACTAACAAGGTTATCACTAGAAGCTGAGTGCTAGTACGTTCACATATGTTTTCTAACTAGCACAAAGAGAGACTGTTTTTATCTTGAAGAACAGGAGAGCCTGGAGTTAGAGGTGTGCTAAATCTTGCTACTGATTTTTAATAATTCAGAGCCAAATAGCAATAATGGTTCATGTAGGGTCAGTTTAATGAACAAAGCAACCTCACTTCAGGTTGTTTGATGGAAGGTTCTCCGCCGAGTTGCTAACTGGTATACTTTACAGCTATCTCCAGGGTTCTTTTTGATATGATATTATCCTCCTCACACACTGTGCTTTCTATACACCAAAATATAATGTGGTGCCACGAGCTAGGATGAAAACACTAAAAGAATTTTCAAATGAGCCCATGAGCTTTGCTCTGAAGCTGCAGTAATACTAGAAAAACAGAGGCAGCTACCCTGCTCACATACCTCTCCAATAAGTTTTCTAGGAAGCACACTAATTCAAAGAGCTGATTAGGAAGTCTTATGACTGTCCTTGGAGCTAAGGAGAAAAGTTTACCCACAATATGTTCATCATGCATTGCTAATAATTGTTCCATGGAAACAGACTTGTGTGATGTTGGACACACACAGTGATTATCGTCAGTTAAAAGGAGGCATTGATAAGCGCGCATCTTACTGACAGGCAGGATCCTCTATTTCTGTGAATTTTCCATCGGTGTTAAGTTTAAATAGTGCTTTTATTACACCAATGAGTTTAAATTCAACCCATAGGAAGAAGTTTAAACTTAGAGATTTATGACATTTAAATTTTTTGTTATTTTTAAGACTGGAATCAGGTCAAGACATGACTATGAGTATCACTGGCAAAGTCTCAAGCCAATAAAAATTATTGAAAGCATTTTTTTTTCCTAATGAAACTGACACTTGGGGATTTTGCATTTAGATTTCATTTTAATTGAGACTCCGAGTCAATTGTACAAGACAGAAGGCCAGAACATTCATGAACATTGGAATTCCTTACTGAATTCTATAGTGGTGACCAGGTAACCATCTGCACTAACCTGAGCCTTATGGCATGAAGACATGTCTGAGTTTTGTTCCGCTCCCAAAGCCTGGCATTGTGAGGTGTACTACTCAGAGATACTGACATAAGGATTGCATAATGGTGGATTGTTCAACGTTTTAGCTTTCAGAATGTTTTTTTCTTCTCCTTTGTCTGCTCTTCTCTGGCATCTCAAAATAGATATTTACATGTTTTGGAAACATGTAGGAGGCACAGACATGGGTGAGAGGATGCCCTCTGACCCCCAACCTCAAGAACTTTGTGCAAAGAGGCTTCCTTTGACAACTTGCTCCACCTAGATGTCCCATAAGGCCACACAATTTTCAGTTACATGCCACTTCTCTGACCTGAGGTTCCTAATGAGTTTGAGGTATGTTCCATATCTCCCGAGTGCTACTTGCCCTGAATTTTTTTTAGGGGGTTGCAGACTTGGAATGGAGGCAGGGTTCTTATTCCCATGCTATAAATTCTATCACTGTGTGTGTACTGATTCTCCAAAGTCAGTCACCTCCCCAGAGAGGATTGGGTTTCTTGGAGTTTTCACAATGAAGGCAGACTAGAGTTAAAGCATTTATGAATGAAAAGTTTGGGAGCAGGGGATTGGGCATGGGGTTCAAATTGAGAAGTTGGGTGCTGTTATGGTTTAGATATTAGTGTCCCCAGAAAGCTCCCGTGTGAGACAATGCAAGAAGGTTTAGAGGTGAAATGATTGGGTTATGAAAGTGTTAACCTAATCAGTGTATTCATCCCCTGACAGGAATTAACTGAGGGATAACTGCAGGTGGGTAGGGTGAGGCTAGAGGAAGTGAGTCATTGGAGACTTACCTTTGGGGTATATATTTGGTGAGCTCACTGCTTAGTGATGGCCCTGTCCTGAACTGATTTTCTCTGCCATACCTTTCCGCCATGATATTCTGCTTCACCTGGAGCCCTGAGGAGTGGAGCCAGCCTGGTATGGACTGTGACCTCTGAAATCATGAGCCCCAGAGTAAATTTTTCCTCCTTAAAATTGTTCTTGTCAGGCACTTTAGTCACAGCAGTGAAAAAGCTGGCTGAAACAGGTGTTCATTTCTGAAATCATAAGAACAAACCATCCTTTGCCCTCCAGCAAAAGCCCTCTGCATGGTGGTGGAGCGGGTCACAACCTTCAGGCTGACAGTAGAGAAAGACCAAATTTCTCTCCCATGTCATTAGTTAAAATAACACTGTAAAGCTGGAAAATTTACAATTTGCAAGCATATTCACCTACTTTAACTAATTTGAGCCTTGTAACACCGCAGAATATATATTGTCAACCCTATTTTATTTTCTAGGTGAGAAAACTAAGGTTTATAAACTATGAGATTTGTCACCCAAACCCTCAGTGAAGAAGTGGAATGTGAATTGAGGCCTTCTCTCTCCCAGTCTATAGATATCTGTCTCCAAAAACATGGATACAGTAGTCCCTCTTGTCTGAGGGAATGTGTTCCAAGGCCCTCAGTAGATGCCTAAGACTGCAGATATTACCAAATTCTTTTTATATCCTGTTTTCTCCCCCTCTACATATATATCTATGATAAAGTTTAATTTATATATTGACACAGTAAGAGATTAGCAAGTAATAAAATAGAACAATTGTAATAATGTATAATGTCTCTCTTTCTCCCTCCAATTAATAATTTTAGACCACAGTTGACTGCGTTTAACTGAAACCATAGAAAGCAAAGCCCTGGTTTGGGGTGGGGAACTACTATAGACCCTTTGTCAGATGTGAACAGCTAATGTTTCCATAGCTACCTTCGGAAACAGGAAACAGAAATCTCAGGTGGGAGGACAGAGGCAGGTGAACTTTGAGGGAATATGGGTAGATGTGTGCCATAACATCCAGGGAAGGACTGGGTCAAATTCCAGACCTAGGGAAGCTGGCGCTTGGGGCCTCAGGGAAGGAGCAGATGGCAAATATCCTTAATAGAGAAGAGAAGAAAGAGGAGACAGGCAGGGAGCTTGGATAAGCTCTAAAGACCAACTTCTCCTTGCAGAGCTTGCCTTGGGGAGCAATACAACGAGAACCGATTAGTGCAGGCCTTAATGCTTAGTGCGTGAAAGTGAGTAAGACTTATTGAGGGGAGACTAATGCAAGCAAAGCCTTCCATTTCCAAGGAGTAATTAAAATTCTGCTTGTAAAAGTTCCCGATTCCCCCATCTCCCTGGGTCACACAGGGCGACAGTTAGCAGGGTAGAACCATGGTCCAAGTTCTCCTGGAAAGAATGTGTCAAAGAAATGAGTACTACAGAAAGAAAGAAAAATGGGAAATACCAGGAAATGTTTCAAAGACACTGTATCACTGTTATGGGGAGGAAATGCCACACGTAACTTCAGAGTAACTGTTCATAGGGTGGAAAATCAATTTTGAAAAATGTAAGCAGTGGCCACAGTGGGACCCTAGCTTGAATCTGAAATAAACCGCCCTTAAGTAGAACATAATCATTTTCTTTGGTTTCTACAACATTGGCTTTCATAAGCAATAAAAACATTTATTTAATGTAACTGGTCCTAACGTGTTTCTCAAATGTAACCATAGTTGGGGACATGAAGGCCTGACATCCTGACATGGGCACTCAAGCCCATTGGTGATGTGTGCTGCAGGCAGAGGTGGTCTCTTACTGAGACACACTGGGAGAGGGGTTGCAAAGCTAAGAATGCCAGAAGCACGTATTACCTCCTTCTCCAAGTTGCATGCCCATCAACCTTGCCAGCCACACCTTCTCTATGAACAGATTGATGTTGTAAAAATGCAGAAAAAAATTCATCACATGAATTTATTTTGAACAACGGAGTCAAACTGAATTTTTTTTCATTGTATTTGTGACTTTTTACATTGAATCTGGATATAGTGTTTTACTCTCATTCAGTCTGCAAAGATCCGTCTCACCAGGACTAAGTGTTTGTCCTACCCACCTTCCTGTGAACCACTGGGAAGACTTCAACTCTCTCATCTCAAAAAGGCCATTCAAAATCTACAGCTTTGTAGGTATTCTAAGGGCCTGAGAAGTTAAGTTGCCACTTTTTTGTTTTGATACCAGCAAGCCCCAGGGAAATTATCATCTAAAGAATATTCTGCCCTTAAATTTATTTGTACATGGTAAGGACAATGGAATAGTCACTTAATAAAGATTTTTTCAGTTTGCAAATGAATAGTTAGACAGTTACTTTGCTATCTAGGCAGAGCTTTGAAAACATAGTATACAGAGATTTTGTTGCTGCAGACCATTTTGACCTTGGCAGTAGAGAACTACTTTGTATAGCCAGTAAGTAACTAATGTATTGTGATTTTTAAAAGTTTGGGAGTTTTTTTGTTTTGTTTTGTTTTGTTTTTAACCTTCCTCTTTCTTGAATATAACACATACCCAAAGAAACCCACACATTGAAAATAAACAGCTAAATGATTTATTAGAAAGTGAACACCTCTGTGACCACCACCCCCCCAGGTTAAGAATACAATGCATGGTAAGGTGTTCCTTCTAATGTTCAATAATTATTTCAGCAGATACTTTTTTTGTGTGTCCCTACTTTGTATCAAGCACTGCCCTCTGCCTACTTAAAACACAGTGAGAAAAACAATATGCAAATGAGGCAGATAAATATGTAACATGAGGTTATAAGCGATACGAAGCGAAACAGGACAGGGAAGGGGCATAGGAGTGGAGGAGCAAAGAGGGCAGTTACTTTAGACAAAGGTTGCCAGGGGAGTTTTGGAGCACAATTTGACTTTGTGTCTCTGAGTGCCCAACCCACAGAATCAATTACTAAATGTCTGTCAAGTAAACTGAGTGATGACAGAATCATCTATTCAGCACAGAACAATGAGAGCACAAAACCAAACAAACAGGAAACAGCAAAAACTGAGTCGGCTAGCATAGCTAGGCAAAAGTCATTTTGTCAGGGCACAGAAAAAAATGACCATTGAACTTCAGACACTGTTAGGACAGGAAATGTGATTCATTTTCAGGCACTTCCTTCTGAAACTATCACATTGAACTAAGATTTTACAAGTTCAAGAGAACTTTAAACCTAGACTAGACTATTAAATTTTGCCCAGTGTTCACACATTCAGCACTGACTTTCAACTTCAAACTAATTCAATTTCAATTCAGTTAATTTCAATAGAAGAAAAGCAGGGATGGGGGGCTGAGGATATAGCTCAGTTGGTAAAATGCTTGCCTAGCATGCAAAAAGCCCTGGGTTCAATCCCTGGCACCACCAAAAAACAAACAAACAAAAAAACATCATTCAATTTAAACATTGACACTGCTAAATGACCCACCAAATATCACCCTAGTTCTCTGAAGATGAGGAGACTGACTAGAAAGTTCAGAGTTCTCATTCTGTCCTAAAGCACACGTCAGTCATGACTGCCATAACCAGTGCTATGGAACTCTGGAAGAAATTCCAGTGGGAGCGGTCTTCCCATCTCCCTCTAGAGGTGGCTCCCGTGCCAGCCACCACAGTGCCTAGTGGAAAATCTCAAGGACCAGCTTCACAGAAAGATTAACATTGCCAGGGTTTTACATTCTCTCTTTGCTAGTTAGTTGGTCTAAGACATCTAGAATGTGGTCTTTAAGAATGTGGCCTGCTGAGAAAGAAAGAGAAAAAGATGGAGGAAAAAGAGAAAAGAGAAAGACAAGGAGAAGAAGAGGGAAAGAAAGGACGGAAGGAGAGAGGATGGGAGAAAGAGAAGGAAGAAAGGGAGAGAGACAGAAAGAGAGGGAAAGAGACAGAGAGAGGGAGGGAGAAGGGTTAGAGAGAAGAACTTGACATTGATATTTTGAAGTTTATTAGATATTTGCCAAAAAAATGCAATTGAAATGTCTATAGGATTCTCATATGGCCCCTTTTTATGCTAATTATATATAATATATATTATACATTCTAATAATAGGTAAACTGAATAATTCGTTATATATATGTGGGTATATATATAATTTATAGTTATAATATAATATATATAATTAGAATATATATATGAATATATATAATTTGAATACACACACAAACACACACACATATATATAGTCTTCATATTAGGTTATCCTCTGTACTTTGTTTTTTTTACCCATTACAAATTGATATTTCAAACACTGTGCTTTACACATAATAGCCCCTCAATAAATGTATTCTGATGACATTGATTTTACTAAATATATTTCCCTCTTCTTTTTTAATGACTCCTAATAATCCTCATAATTAAGTTAGATCAATAGTAACACAAGTGTGGAATTCAGCATTAAAAAAACTAATGTAATTATTCATTCTGTCAATCAATAAATATTAATTGTGCTTCCAGCAGTGTGCTTAAATGCTGGGGTTTTAGCCCTAAAATAGGCAGATGTGATCCTTACTTTATGGATTATAAAATCTATCTAAAGTGACATTAAAATCCATCATCATCATCATCAACTTCTTTTTCTTCTTTTTCGATATCATCATCATCATCACCACCACCACCACCTACACATCTGAGAACTTCCTAGCACTCTTAGCATTTTGCATGTATGAATTCATTTAATCATCACATTTTTGTAAATAGGCAATACTACTAGCCCTGCTTTTCTGATGAGAATACTGAGACTCTAAGAAATTGAGAAATGTGAAGAGTGCTCCTCTATACAGTACTGGGTTTTTATGAGTCATACATGATGAGTGAAATACCACCTAAAAGCAGTTTTCAGTATTGATACAGACAAAGGATTGAGTCCTCTTGCCTGTGACACTTCCTCCCTCTGCTTAAAAGAAAAAAAGAAAAAAAAAAACAGCAAAGTTTTGTGAGTCTTTAAATATTTTCATTTTCAATTTTATCTTTTACTTTTCTAACTTTTCAAGGACAGAATCATGGGTGATAATAGTTACAATTGCTTTATATACTTGACGTTTTGGAAGCTATTTGTTCAGATGGAGAAGGTAATACAGATTATGTGATGTGATGCGGAGCCTTCCAAAACAAGGGGAAAGGGCACACCAATTGAGACGTAAGCAAAGGAGCTCTCCTTGGGAATTTAAAGCCCTGTTTCATTTTCTGACCTCACTACATAGACTTTCACACCATCCAGGCCTGCCATTGGATAATAACTGTGTCCAGCAACCCCAGGGACCCAACCAATTTATCATCTACTCTGCTGGAGAGATTTTTGGTTCCTTGCATCCTGTCTTGTGCTGTGGGGTCTAGCGAAGCCAAAGGGTTGCTAATTGCCATGTTAAATTCTCCTGGCCTCAGCTATTCTCTCCCTTGTGTCTCTCAATCTCTCAGTCCAATTGGGGACGTCCGTAGGAATTTATCTGCACGCCAGGAGCTCAAAAAGCATTTACTGCTAGTTTGTCTGTATCAGCAGAGGAGAGAGGTGGTTTTCGTCAGGGTGGTTGTGCTCTGCATTTTATGATGCTATTTCATAATAGGAGGTTGCAATCTTCTGCCTACTGTAAGATAAAAGGGAAAGGAATTCACAACAACTTGTGTTTGGGGAAACATTTTCTTGAATTTAAGGTTATCCATCAAGATAACAGTTATTACTAATGTCCTTATCTGATGTTGTCTAAATAAAGTCCATTAACTGACTTTACATTCCCAGGTCTAGTTGCTATAACTTTATTATAGCTGTCAATACGGTGTTCAAAATAATAATTCTAGCATTGATTTCTACTTCTTCTTTGCTTAAAGACCCTTTGGCATCTCCACAGAATTTCTAGTGTTTAAAAAAAAATTGTGACATTGGGTAGGGGGAGATTTTTAAAAGTCATCGTATAAAAAGAGTCCATAGGAGACCTTCCTTATGAAATTCTTTATACAATGTAATTTTGTTCCACAAAGTAGAAAGCCGGTGACTTGTGGTGAATTTTTTTTTCCTCTCTGCACTTTCAAGTTTAAAAATATTTCTAGACAGAATGAGATACATTTGCAGCATTTTCACAACATTTTACAATGGTTAACCATGGTATCTTCCCTTATCTGAGCTATAATTGTTTAATTAATCCAAGAACCCGAAAAAAAAACTCTTCCAACAGATCCAAATATGAAATATTAGAATTTCTTTTACTGACATATATTTAATAGATTGGACTTCGTTTCTCAAAAATTGAAGGGAAAAACCATGATATTTCTATCAGCAACCTAGAGCAAGATGAACATCTCTTTTCTCTCTGGACAGAAGTAGGAAAGGCAGTTTGATGATGCCACATGTATTTGAATATTATATTATTACAGGTGTGTGTGGTGAAGATTGTTAGAGTTTGGACATGAGGTGGCCCCACAAAACCCCTGTGTTCATGCAGGAAGGAATTTTCAGAGGTGCAAAAATTAGATTGTGAGCACTGTGATTTTATCTATCCATCCTAGCTTGAATGGTCTGCCCAGATGGTAAGTGCAGGCAGATGGGGCCTGGCTGGAGGAGGTGGGTCACTGGGGACGTATCCTAGAAAGGTTCATCTTCCCGGCAGCCCTTTCCCCTCTCTCTTCTTCCTGCACCATGAAGTAAGTAGCTTTCCTCTACCTTGCCCTTCTACCATGATGTTCCATCTCCTCTCAGGCCCAGAGCAATGGAGTCATCTGACCATGGGCTAAAAGCACTGAAACTGTGAGCCAAAATACTCATTTCCTCAACATTGCTTTGGTTGGATATTTTGGTCACAGTGATGTAAAGCTGACTGACATTCAGGCACCATAACCCAGCCACAGGACTCTTCCAAACGTGGATTTGAAAGACCTGTTATTGCTCTTGGTGGGCCCTTTTGGCCTCTTCCCTTCTTTGTAACTGCTTGTTCTTTCCAAACCAAGTGATGGAGGCTATTTTCCAGTCACTAAGACGATTTAGAAATCTGGATTTTATTCCTGAACCAGCCATACTTTGTTCTCTTCCTTAATTGTCCTGTTGCTTCTCTTTCAGGTAGAATCATAGATCAGTGTCTCTTCCAGAAGCTATCTAACTTTATGGAAAGGGTGCCATCTTTGGAGTCAGAAATACCTGAGTTGTGATCCAACTTGTGCCTTAAATAAGATGTGAGACCCTGGACTAATTATTTCATCTTTTGGAGATTCAGATTATTTCTATGAAAAATGAAATAAGATTGCAGAGTTGTTTGTGAAAATTTAATTAGACTTCACCGGTACACTGTGTGGGTTCCTGTTGTTTGGATCTAGTGTCCCTCAAGAGCTCATACGTCAAAGGCTTGATTGCCAGCCTGCCATGCTATTGGAAACTGTAAGAGTTTCTAATTTTGTTTTTCCAGTTTTAATGTGATTTCACAAAATTAAATCCTTTTAAATAAAAACAAACAAACAGACAAACAAAAACCCTTAAAAAGTAGAGGTGGGGCCCAGTGAGTAGAAAGAAGTTAGGTCAGTGACACAATCCTAGAAAGAGGTATGCAGAACAAGGCCTCTTTCTCTCTCTGTTTGCTTCCTTGGCTGAGAAAGGTGAGCAGCTTTTGTGTTCCCCACCAGTCTTGCTACAGGTCTGAAGTGATGGAGCCAAACAAGGGATCATTGACTGAAATCTCTAAAAGCACGACCAAGTTAAACCTCTCCTTCTGTTGTTTATCTCAAGTATTTGCCACCGCAGTGGAAAGGCACCAGCACAGCAGGACTTACATTGTGGGGGCCTGATCATAATTCTAAGGAAATATAGATAGATAAATGAAAACATAGGGTATTGTGATCTGATTTTTCTCTACAGTGGATGTAATGTTACTTTTGGAGAAATCTTATTGGTTAGTAAAAGAGGACTTAGAACTGAAGTGAGCTATCATCCCACTCCTGATAGAATTGCTATCATTAAAAGGACAAAAGATAATAAGTGTTGACAAGGATGTAGAGAAAAGAGAATTATGGTATAATCTCAGTGGAAAGATAAGTTGACAAACCCCCTATGTAAAATATCATGGAAATGTCTCAAAAAAATTAAAAATAGAACTACCATATAACCCATAACATTTCTGGGTATATACACAAAGGAAATGAAATCGAGATCTCAGAGACATCCTCTCCCTCCCCATGTTCACCCCAACATTGTTCACAATATCAAAGACATGCAGACGACTTAGATATCTGTCAAAAGATGAATGTGTAGTGAAATTGTAGCAAATATCGACATGCAATGGAATATTATTCAGCCTTTAAAAAAAGAAGGAAGTCATGCATCCATGACATGAGTGAACCTGAAGTACATTTTGCCAAGTGCAATAAGCCAGACATAGAAAGAAAAATACTGCATGACTCACTCGTATATAGGATCCAAAATAGGCAAACTCGTAAAAGCAGACTATAATGGTAGTTGTCAACTGTGACCGTGGTAGTAAGGAACAAGGACGTGTTGTTCAAAGGGTAAAAAGTTTAAGCTATGAAAAATAAATGGGTTCTGAAGACCAATGTGCAACATGATAACTAGTTAACTACACTATATTGCACACTTCAGATATTCTAAGAGGTACAGATTAAGAGATCTCACCAGGAAGAAAGAGAGAGAGAGAGACAAAGAAAGAAGAAAAGAAAGGGAGAGAGAAAGATGGGAAGGAAGGTAGGGAGGGAGGTTGGGTGAGAGGGAGGGAGGGAAGGAAAGGAGAGAAGAGGGGAGGGGAGAGGAGGGAAGGGAGAGAAAAGGAAAGAAGGGATGAAGTGATATTCATGTGAGGTCTAGAAAGGTTAGTTAGCTTGATACGGTGGTTATTTGACACCTTAAACACATATTAATCCTTTTTTTAAGTAATAATTTTATTTATTTATTTATGCCTCCTCACACATACTAAGTAAGCACTCTACCACTGAGCCACAACCCAGCCCTTAAACACGTACTATTCCTATATATTATTCCCTCATAATGATGAAAGATTTATTTTAATCTGAATTAGTTTTCAGATGCTTACCTCCTTTACTAAATGACAATGAAGTTTACATCTATTTTTTAGCTTCTTTTCTGTAAACATTGGGTGAGATAGAAAGAACATTGAATTGCTAGATAAGTCCAATCAAAAAGCCTAAAAAAAAAAGGTTTTATCGGTGATTCAGGAAATGTAGTGATTTAGCTTTCATGTTCTTGTTTCGAGAGCATTGTGCACGCCAATCGGTGTTTGGTGTTGCCTCTGTCCTCTCACATGCAGGCGTGCCTTATGCTCCTGTGACATGTGGAGTTAGATGAATTTGAGGTTCCAGGTCCCTTAGTTTCTGAAACGTTATGATTCTGTAGCATACAGAGAGGGGAAATAGGATCCTGGTTCCCTAAGCCCTGAGCAGGATCCTTCTTTCTATACATTTAAATAATCTCAGAGTCATGAAATGTGCCTGTGATATTGCATGTTCATAGATGCAACCTCCAGAAAGAGGGAAACCTGAAGTTTATTCCAGATTAATTTGTTTCTGAAGATTGATGTGAAGCAGCCTTGATTTTTCTGGCCAAAACATGATTTTATAATTTAAAAACCAATATTCAATACAAAAACAAATGAACAAATGATATACTGAATTTACTCAGAAGTCTTAGTTGTTATGGTTTAAGTGTGTCACCTCCCAAATTTAGGTGTTGAAACTCAACAGCCAATGTGATAGTGTCAAGAAGTGGGTCCTTTGGCTGGGGCTGGGCTCAGTGGTAGTACACTTGCCTGGAACGTGTGAGGCACTGTGTTTGATTCTCAGCCCTGCATATAAATAAGCAAAATAAGATCCATCAATGACTTAAAAAGAAGGAGGAGGAGGAGGAGGAGGAGGAGGAGGAGGAGGAGGAGGAGGTCCTTGAAGAGATGATTAAGCCATGAGGACTCATTGTCAAAAAGGTTTCAGGCTGTGTTTGGCTGGCTTGCTCTTCTGCTTTCTGCCATGTGACAACACAGCATTCTGCCCTTTAGGAGGATGCAGCAATAAGATGCCATCTTGGAAGAAGAAAGAAACCCTCACCAGACAATCAAACCTGCCAGCACCTTGACCTTAAATTTCATTTTCCAGAATCATGAGGAATCCCTATTCTTTAGAAAATTCCCAGTCTCTGGTTTTTTGGTATAGCAGACAAATATTCTAAGACACTTAATCTCTTTTTTTTTGCCCCCACTTGCTATGCTTCACCAAGTCTTAAACACTCAATACTCTGATCTTTCTTTATAAAAGAAGGGCTCTAAGTAGGTGATATCTGATTTTCATCAATAGTAATAGTTACAACAATAATATTTTAAAAGGGAGAATGGTAGCTCTGTTGAATTAATTCAGTATTGTGACTATAGGTGAGATCTAAAGTCTTTCTGGGTTCAAAGAACTGGCTGTGACCTTGGACACTTTAATTTCTTCTCCTGTGCAATGGGAACACATGGCATACGGACCTGAGAAGACCGTTATGAAGGTTTATTGAATAACATATATAAGGTATTGGTCGCAGCTCAAGAATGAAAGCCCATCGATAATAGTGGTGGTAGTTATAGAATTAGTTACTGGATCTGATTCTCACTATTCTACAACTGTATGGATTAACATCAGTATTTTTATAGAAAAGGCAATCAAAGTTCAAGGTGGTTAAGTAATTTTTTAAATGTCATATGACTAGGAAGTAACAGTCAGATTTTCAAACTAGTTCTAATTTTAACCAGTGACATACTTTCAAGCTTGATAATTCTATGAAAATCCTATTTTGATTAGAATTATAAAATGACACTTATGAGTTAGTTACTCCATCATTTTTGCTCCCAAAGCACTTTATACACATAACTAGCAAAGCATTCATCGTATCTTATAACTCCAATTGTTTTATTTGTCTCTGACTCGCAGAAGACAGGGAATTTTGTGAAGACAGGATCATGCTTTTCAAGGCCAAGGGATGTGAATCCTCACACTTAGTAAACACATAAGAAATGTCTTTTGAACAAAACATTTTAAGAAAATAAAGAGTCTGTAGCAAAACAAAACAGAGCCAGACAAAAACAATTTCATTGGGTTAATTCAGCTTTATGGAAATAAAAACAGAAAGTAGGGAAATAACATTTAGTCAGGACAATAGTGTAAATAGACATCCAGGGTAAGATACTATTTAGCCTCTAGGCAAGAAATGGGTTCCATTGTCAGGTAGTTCCTCACAAAACAATGACTTTGAACAAAGGTTTTAATGGTTCTTGCAAAGAACATAATTAAAATCAATCAAATTTTTTATATCCAAGAAGTTTTAAATTTAGAGACCTGACTATTAAATTCAGACCAAACAGAGACTGTTCATTTTCAAAGACATTCTAGGAGAAATTCACTACAGTTGATGTTTCATATTAAAATTTATACCATCCATCATCCTAATAGATCATCCATATGATTTGTCCATCACATTATGAGAGCAAAATGCTATCTTGTCTCCTTGATGGCATGTCTTTAAAAAAAAAAAAAAAAGAGAGAGAGAGAGAAAAAGAAAGAAAAAATGGAAGGGAAGGGGGGGGTGGGAAACACCACACAGTTCCTTTTCTAGTTTTTTTCTTTGAAGTTGTTCATAGCACACAAGGTCTGGCATTGCGAGTAATTAGAGTAAACCATGCAGAAATCCCAAAGGAAATGGGCAGGTAGGATAATGTTTGCTGCATTAAAAACTTAAAAAGAAGGCTCAGTGTTTTAGAGGACAAGAAGGTGAATAAATCTTTATGAGGAAGATTAAATGAGTGAATCAGTTTTACCTGCTTAAATTAAACTCCCCTGGTCATAGTCGCAGATGTAATCATAATTTTGGAAATTAGAAAAGCTGTACACAAAATAGGCAGACCGGCATTTCTGAAGATTATCACCAGCAATAACTACGCAGGAGAATCCCTTGAAATGCTAGTCTCCACCTCAGGCCCAAGAGAGAAAGCTAAAAAATCCTGTCTGGGGCTGGCCCCAGCTTCTCCTCGGAAAAGTTCCCTTGGGAGATTTGTAGGTTCTGTCTTTAGCATGAGGAGGCCTGGCAAACAGAGTCCCTTTACAATCAAAGTCTTTATTTTCTTAAAAAAATGTATATAATTTTTTTCAGTTAATTATATTTGAGTCAAATTTATCACCGGTATGATACTTCTGTATTTCCTTTCTTTTTAAATAAAGAATGTTGAAAATTATTTGAAACAAAAAAGAATCTGAAAATAGGTTTCCTGAATTGCATAACCAAAACTGTCCCCAAAAATGCAAGGAACATATTTATAGGCATCTTATATTTTGTCTATTTTATCTATGCAAGAAGGTCTAATTTTCATCCTGAAGTCAGCTACCACATCATTCACAAAGGACTTAACATGGGGAATAATGTGAAGAAAAAACAAACAAACAAACAAACTACATTTGTTCCCCCCCCAAAAAAAAATAAAATTAATCTAAAATTTTAAAACATTGTTTTGAAAATAAGAACTCAAAAGCAGTCTTAATAATCTAAAAGCCTCTATTAGAGACATTTTTATGACTTTTCTTAATCTAGCTTTGATGCCATGCAGTAAGTGTTGTTGTTGCTGCTGTTTTTAAAGAACTAGGTTTTTATTCAGTGAAGTAGTCTAATTTTTCACCTAAACAAGTGCAGTGGCTCTTTAAAAAAAAAAAAAAATCACCAGTACTAAAATGGACAGAGCCAACAAGACCTCCTGAGAGTCACACCCGAAAGTAAGAGATGCTGATAACCAGAGCTGAGCTGGGCCCACAGGTGTGGCCACAAAGTGAGCAGATGTTTCCACGTGTGGGAGTTGGAGTTTGACTATCTATTTGCTGCCTGTGCCTTTTCCTTCATGTCACTCATTGTGGCGATGTATGTTCTCAAGCTGTCCAACTCCTTTGCCTCACTTTCTGCCTCTATTTGGTAGAGCTGTGGGTTGTGGTGTGCTATTTCTTTCTTGCATATTTTTAGATAATTGTTAAGTTTTTTTTTTTTTTTTTTTTTTTTTGTCTTGCTGTTTTGGGACTTTCAAATCAGACTTTCTGGTCACTGTTTCAGTGTATGATTTTTTTTTTTTTTCTAGCAAACAGAGACAGAGAAAGAGAGAAGTGGTGGGGGAGGAACAGTAGAGGCATTATTTTTAATAATAATGCCAAAGGCAGATGACCTTGCCCTTGCTCTGCTTTGACCCTGGAAGTTGAACTGCCCCAGGAAGTCATTAACAGAACCCTAGTGACTGTTTTGTCAGGTCTTATTGTTTAATTAGATCACAAGTTAGATCCCAATTTTCAAATCCTTTTGGCACATGCCATAATTCTCAGTTCTTAGCATCAAAATACTTCCTAGCAGCTGCCTATGTAAAGCAAAAAAAAGAAAGTAAATTATTTGGACCTTTTGGAGGAGGTTGGTTGGGGGGGTATAGGGGATTGAACCCAGAGGTATTCTTTATTTTTATTTGACCCTTTGAGTAAAAAAGTTTCTCAGTGGTCAGTGACTCAAGCATTTTATAGAAGTAATTACACCCTGTGGCTCTCAAATGCTCAATTTAGTACGGGCTTCCCCGGAATCCCATTAAGTGCTCTGTACCATATCTGGGGAATGGCAAGTCCTGGGTCCTCCCAACATCATCTCCCTGCTTAAAGATGCTTCTTGCCTGTGTTTACAGACTGGGACCTGAACCTTTCTAGATACAATGAAAAATCAGAGTTCTAGACCTGGCAGTGAGAAGATGTGTGGTGAACCTGTAACAGGGGTTCACTTAATGCTCTGACTACATCCCTTGTCGCTTTGACAGTTCAGGCTTTTTTCTTTTTCCCAACCTTCTTCTCACTGACCTTCTCCTCCCTGATCTTTTCCCTAACTTTGTCTTTCCAGATCTCCTCCTTCCTGGTCTTCTTCTCCCTAATGTTCTTCTCCCTGATCTTCTGCTTCCTGATCTTTTCTGCCTAATCTCATTTTAAAGAATCACCTGCTAATGGGCAGAATCATAGCCTTTGGGACAGGAGTCCCCTTGTGTTTCTCCTTTGATAGCAAAGCAATAAACCTTCTTTTTCCTTTTTCTCAAAACCATGTGCTTGTTTTGGGATTGGCATCAGGGACAAGGACTGAGGTGTTGGCAACAAATTGTCTGCATTTGGTTCCAATTACTTTGACCCATCAGAGTTGGGATTTCTCAAGGGACATCACAGAAATTACAGCCATCCAAAAATTAAAGGGGAAAAGCTAAAAAAAATCCCCAAAACCCTGGGTCCAGAGAATATTTTTGTTCCTCACCCTGTTTATGTTTCAAGTGCTAGATAGTTTTAGCATAAGGTGCATCAAATATTAGAACTTACAATTCTTCTTCCAACGAGATCACACCACTCATCAGTGAATCTCCTATAAAGAGGTTTATCTTTTTCTTCTTTTCTTTCTTACTCCTTTCTTCTTCCTTTCTCTCCTCACCCCTTCTCTCTTTGATGTTAAAATCCTTTTAATTACTTTTGTTGCCAGTGTCTTCCTCGACAGTCTTCACTGAACCAATCTCAATGTGTTGTGTTAATATTTTCCTTCACTTTTCTCTCTCTGGGTCCTATGTCATCCAGTTGTGGCTTTGCTTCTCCAAAGGTCATTATTTATTTTTACTATTTTTCCAAAGTGCAGTGAGTATGCACGTTGTACGAAGAAAGTAGTACAGGAATAGTTAAGAGAGATGACTGCTCAGATTGCTGAGATCCAATGAGGTTTTGGCAGGCACAATGCTTGGAGAGCCTAGTTCTGAAGAACAAGTATTCAGGTGGAAAAATGGAATGGGGGAAGCATTCCTCTGCTGAGATAGCATCTAGGCATAGGACCTGAGGGCCCTGGGCAGGGACCAAAAAGAATGCAATTCCAAGTAGTGAGTTCAGTATGAAAAGAAGTGAAATATAAAGGTTGAGAAATAGGTGATAAGAATGACAGAAAAAAGAGAGGATCAAGTCAGAAGAGATATTGCACATTCCATTGGAGTTTGGTTTTCATCGTATTGGTAAAGAGAGTAATAAAGAATCTTAAGAAAATGATAGGATTTCTGTATATGAAGATCACAGGTCAGGGGTGGGGAATGGTGCAAGAGAGGATAGTCAGGAGGCTGTTTTGGTAATCTAAGCAAGAAATGGTGGCCTAAACTGAGGTAGTAATAATAAAAAGTAGTTGGAGTCCATACAACTTGGTGATGAAGATGAGAAAGATAAGAAGTGGAGAATAACTTTCAATTCACTGGCTTGGAAAACTTAGAGAATTGTGGAAGTGATTCATTTATTTACTGAGGAAGAGGATACAAAGATGAAAATTCCAGAGAGAGAGTCAGTTCCCTTTGGGACATGTTGAATTTGTGGTGCCCGTTGTGTGCTTAGATGTTCTAGTTGACTGAGTCATAAATTGGGGATTTATGAAGTAATAAAGTCTTAGGAATAAACAAGATTATCCAGATAGGATTTTGAATGGGAGTAGAAATTCCAAGACAGAATCTTAGAGAGGAGCTACACTTTAGGCATAGATAAGAGAAAAGTAAGTCATGGAAAATAATGATGAAGAATCATGATAGAGGTAGAAATAAACCACAGAATGCATACTTTGACTCTCCCCTCACCCAAAACAAAATAGAAGATTATTCCAAACAGATATCAATACTCAAAAGTTCATTTCATTCAGTCATTACTGATAGTATCCAAATGATTTCATGGGTGTGACTGTCATGAATGTCAGTTGCAATGAGATGAATTTAGTCAATTTTAGTAATTTGTGTGTTTCAAAGAATTTGTCCATTTAATCTAAGGTGTCATATTTGTTGGCACAAAATTTTTAATAATATTCTCTGATTGTTGCTTTAATATCTATAGAATCCTTAGTAATGTTCCCTACTTCTCTCTGGGTATTTGTAGTTTGTCTCTTCTTTATATCTTGATCAGTTTAACTATGTTTATCAGTTTTATTGATTTTTTTTCAAAGCAACAATATTTTATTTCATTGGTTCTCTATTCTTTTTCTATTTTATCACCTTCTTCTGTATTTTTTATTACTTTCTTTTGCTGATTTTAGGTTTACTTTGTTCTTCTTAAAAGTTTCTTAATATAGGAGATTAGATTATTGATGTTCAAATTTTAAACTTTTCCAATACAAGTATTAAAGCTCCAGAATTTTCCCCAAGCTTCAGTTGCAGCCCATGATTTTGATATACGATGGTTTTAAATTTCTTTCATTTGAAAATATTTTCTAATTTTCCTTGTGGTTTTCTTCCATGAGTGTCTAGAAACATGTTGCTCTTTTCCTAATATTTGAGGATTTTTTCCATGTATCTCTTTGTTATTAGTTTCAAATTTAGCTCCTTCATGGATAACATGCACTGAATAATTTCAATTTTATTTAAAATCTATTGAAACATTTTTTTAAAATAGAACATAATCTATGTGGTCTCTGCATGAACTTCAAATAGCATGTATTCTTCCAACATTGATTGGTATATTCTAAATGTCAATTATGTCAAGCTATTTAGTATTGTTCAAATCTTCTACATTTTTACTGACTTTCTGACCACTCATTCTATCAATATCTGTCCTTTTTAGCTTATTTATCTTTGCTTTGTGTATTCTGAAGCATTGTTATCAAGGGCTTACATATGCACAACTATCCGTGTCTTTGATGAATGGCTTCCTTTAGCATCATGGAATTTTAGGTAATACATCCTGTTCTGAAATCTGTTTCATCTGACAGTAATTATAGCCACTATAGTATTTTTATTTTATTTTATGCTCAGAATATACATCACATAAGTGTTCCCTTTTTTGTTTTTAAACTATTTGCTATTTGTGTTTTATATTAATGATTGTGTTTTTGTTAACAACATGAAATTAGTTCTTTCATTATCTATTCTTATACTTCATGTCTTTCAGTTGGAGTGTTCAGACCATTTACATTTAATACAATTATTGATATTGTCAAATTCGAATTGCCAACTTGCTGTTTTTGTTATCATTGTTGTTGGGATTTCCATTGTTCCCTGTGTTACTGGATGTTTGTATTTAATTTTTAATGACTTGGCTGGTAACTCTTTGGTTTTTTTGTTGTTGTTGTTTTGTTTTGTTTTTTCCGTGAACTGGGGTTTGAACCAAGGGACATTCTACCACTGAGATTCCTCTTTTTATTTGGAAACTGGTCTTGCTAAGATGCCTGGACTGGCATTAAACTTGTGATCCTCCTGCCTGGGCCTTCTGAATAGCTGGCATTACAAGCCTGTGCTGCTGCACCTGGCTCAACTTGCCATTGTAAAAATTCTTGTTATCTGTTCTTCCATTGCTGCTTTCCTGCCTTCTCATGGATTGAGTATTTTTAACATTCCATTTTACCTCTTATTAGCTCTACTTCTTTGTTTTGTTTTTGAGTGTTTAATCTAGAGCTTACAAATACACTAGAACTTATCATCATCACTCTTCCATCTACTATGACTAACCATTCTTCTTTGCCCACTTTTGAGGGCAGGGTGAGGGGTTCCCAGGATATAGAACTTACTTCCAGTGCCCAACCCAGGAAAGGGTCAGGCTCACAGGCTTCCCACAATCTGACTCCATCTTCCTCTGTGTGTGTGTACATGTGCATCTGTGGCTATGGCTATGTGTTCATTCTGCTTTGGGTTTGTAGTGAACTTCTTGGAATCTGTGTTAGATTTCTACTATTATAACAAATACTCAAAATACAATGTGCTTATAAAAAGACAAGGTATATTCTGACTCTAGAAAACTTTCATTTCAGACTTATATGTTTTTCATTTACAAATATTAATTGCTCATGTCATGTTTTTCATTCCTGTTTTCATTGTGTTCTTTTTTTCCTTCAAGTAGGTTATATAGTATAATAGTCATTTTCATATCCTTATCTGCTAGTTCTGTCATCTCCTAGCCTGTTGACTAAATTTTCTCCTAATCACATGTTCCTGCTTGTCAGATTGGCTAATAATTTTAAATAGGATGCTGAACATTGTCTGATTGTTTGGATTTTGTTGTCTTCATTTAGAGAGTGTTGGGCATTTGGGGAGTGGGTGGACATTTATGATACTGGTCGTGATGGTTAATGGTATGTTTCAACTTGTCTGAGCTAAGGGCCACCCAGGTAGCTAGTAAAACATTATATATGGATATGTATTAGGATGTCAATAATTGACTAATACAAAAAAATTTCAATGTGCCAGGCTTGTCACTAAGGATATAAAAATGGTAAGAAGTCTACCCATGAGAAACACAGGTAGTCAGACACAGATGATAAGGTGGTGTGTTCAATGCAATGATGATGGTATACACAGTATTTCATAGAGATCTCAACCTTACCTTTGGGAATTACATTGTGAGGATAAAACTCAGAGCTGGGTACTATAAGGGAATTTTAAACCAAGTATAATATAGAGTAGGGATATTCCATGATTATGTTAGTCCATTTTTTTGTCACTGTGAACGAAATAACTGATGAACAATTTATAGAAGGAAAATTTCATTTTGGCTCACAGTTTCAGAGGCTCATTCCATGGTCAGCTGACTCCATTGATCTGGGCCTAAGGTGAGTCTGAATATCACAGTGGACAGGTGTGCTAGACAAGAGCTGCTTTGCCTGTAATGGCAAGAGAGGTTGGGGGAGAGAAGATGCATTTTTTCAGGACACACAACTGGTGGCTCAGTTCCTCCAGTCATGCCCCACCTGCTTACAGTTACCACCCAGTGAGTCCCTTCAAGGATGGACTGATGAGGTTATAGCTCTCAAAATGGAATCATTTTACCTCTGTATATTCTTGCATTGACACAGGAGTTTTGGGCATAAAGAAAAGAAATAGGTTATGGTAAGGAGACTATGAGAAGTTTGGCATTTCTGAATCATCAAGTGAGAAATGCAATGGAGTGTCAAAGAGGCTAGGGAGAAGGCAGAGAGATCAGATCACGAGGGGCCTAGCCAGCACACTTATGAGTTGGACTTTATCTCAAGGTATGCGAAGCCACTGAAGTGATTCAGGAAATGGACCAATGTATGGGCAATATAGAGTGAATTAGAGAGCTATAAAACTAAAGCCAAGGCTGTTTCAATGCTCCAGGAAAGGGATGCCGACAGGTGGGACTGGAGTCATGATGGTGGCTAGGATGTGGAAAAAAAAAAAAAAAACAAGCTTGATAAATAATAACTCTTTTCCTTTTTGAGTGTTCACTGCATTCCAGGTGTTAAGTATTCTATCAGATAGATAAGCCTTGCTGCACAGCCTATACCTTAATGACTATACTACTGCTTCAAGATGATTGCATGGTGTTATATTTGCCTTCTTACTCGTCTGAGTGGAAGGCAAAGATTTTGTCTTGATTTTGTGTGGGTACGTGCGTGCGTGCGCGCACGTGCGTGCGTGTGTTGCTGGGGATTAAACCCAGGGCCTTGTGCATGCAAGGCAAACACTCTACCAACTGAGCTACATGCCCAGCCCTTATCTTGATGTTTATAATATCTCCTCCGGACAGAAAACAATCCCATAGACAAGAGACCCACCTAAGAAGAGGAACAAATAAAGAAATAAACACAAAGACTATTTCCAAGAGTGGTGTGAACAAAGAAAAAGAAGTAAAATCAGAGAGGGAGTCTCTTTTGGACAGGAGATCAGAGAAATCCTCTTTGAGGAGGAACCAATGTGAAGCTTAAGTCATCCACATGTCTGGGATAGTCTTGTTCTAGGAAGAAAAAGAATGCTGCGCTGTTGTAGAAACAGTGAGGGAGGAAGAAAAAATGGTGTATGCTAATATCAGAGAGGGAAGTGAAGTCAGATCCATTCCCAGAGCAAGTCTGGTAAGAAATTTGCATTTCATTTCAAGTGCAATGAAAAGTCAATGGAGGGTTTTAAGGAGGAGGAGAAGGATGATAAGATCTGATTTACATTTGAAAGGAGACATTGGAAAGTGGGAGGGAAGGAAGTGAAAATTAGAGAAAGGAAGTTTAGAATTGGAGGCATGAGATGGGCAATTCAGTAAGAATGCAATCTGAAATATGGCTGTGTTTGGAGATCATTGGAGTTGCCGAGCAGAAGAAATTTGAGGTCAAGATATTTTCCATTTCGTTGTCTAAATCTTTGAGAATGATAATTGTCGGGGAGGAAGAGATGTGCTTATGTCATCCAGAAAAGGGAAAGAATATCTAGATAAAAACATAATAAGGGAGAAATTCTGGCATAAGCTTATGATGCAAATGTGCAAAAGAAGGAGGAGGAAGAAAGAAATAGCTGGGTAAGTCAGTGAAGTACCGGTGTGCAAAGAGTAGAACAACGGAGGACTCTAATGGGTACCAGGTGGATAGCGTTTGGTTTCAGCTGAAGCGAGGAAATAGATGAAGTGTTTGAGGAAAATGGTGACAGCAGGAGGTCCACTGGTAAGAGGGCAGGTGTTCCACAGTCCACATTGCAGGACTATCAGAGACACAAGGACAACTGAGATCAGAAAGACACTCTAACCTGCTCCCACTCCAGGTCTGTCCCAGTTCTCATTCACAGATTCCAGAGTCACCTGGATTTGGAATGAGCCCACGTGGCAATTATGCACAGAGTTGATATTCCCATTCCATTTATAAAAATGCAGTGCAAACTGGATCTAAGTGCACCGAGATGAAGAGAAGGTGAAGGGAAGATAAAATATCCTAATTAATTCAAACAGAACTAATGCGGTACAGAAAGTGAGTGGTGGGAACTGAGAAACAGACATAGATACAGAAGAATTAGAAAAGGATGCTGAAACTCGTGAAAAAAAGGAAGAGGGCAGGCAGGGAAGCAAGCACAAGATGTTGGTGTTTTAGTATTAAAACATCATAGTACAACTGGACTTCAGTGAAAGAACTGAATGCATTTCCTTATCCATTAATCCCATAATCTGATCAAAAAGCATATGGGTTTGTGAAAACATAATACATAAGAGAGCCAAAACAATTAGGGTAATTTTCTGATTTTTAATATAATCTAACTTCTATACATATGAAAAGTAAATGCCTCTGCTAGGGAATAAAACACTCAGCAAACCCTGTTTAGCATCTATGAGCGGGTTTGTCATATGGTTACTAAAATGAGTTATATTCAATCTTCAGCCTGTATGTTCATTCTGTATATCACTAGACACTGGCCTTAGGGACTACACACATCTGCTGGAAGTCACATGTATTCTATGAGAATCAGAATTAAAAATTATAGCTGCTTCATCTAATAAGACAATAGGGAATCTCAGCTATTACAGCCCTGTAGGAAAACTTTTCCCAATAATATTTCAATCACATTCCATAGGAAGTGTATTGGGTGCTATTGTTTTAACAAGTGCATTGGCTCATTTTTCATGATTGTGGGCATACTGCAGCATTTGGGCGGTGGCAGCTTTCCTTAACCCTCTCAGAGGAGTATTAACCCCGAACTCTCATCAGACATCCATCAGTTGACCCTCCCAGAGCTGTCATTACTCCTCAACATGCTTCCTTGCTCCAATCAAGCCACCCTGTTTACTATTCTCCGAATATGACTTGCTAATTTTAGTGCATATTGCTCTGAATCATAGCATGTCACAGCTCAAAAGGCTCTTAGAGATTTAGACCAGCCCTCTTCAATTTACACCTGAGGAAACACATTTCATTAGTCCTTCAGAACCTAGCTCATTCCCTCAGATTGCTTTCCCTGTTAAGTTGTAGCAGTTAGGGAAAACGTTTCCTTCTTTCTTCATTCTTCATCTTTCTTCTTCTTTTCTTTTCTTGCTTTCTTAACTTCTTTAGCTATTATAATTTTTCATCCAAAAAAGGAAGCCTTAGACAAGTTAATGGGCCTCCCTTGGGCTCCACTTCTTTCACTATGATAGGCAAGGGCTAGATTTGATCATCTCTAAGGTTCCTTTTTACTATGTTTTGATTCTCCAAATCTGCCTTTGAAGTCTCATGTTTTATAAATGTTCATGGTCATTTATGCAGGCAGTGAGTGCTTGCTTTGCAAGGAACCATGTTCACCGAAGCTGGTGCATGCTGGCTCTGGTTTCTCACTTGGGGGTATTCCATGATGTCTAAGGTCAAATGCCAGTTACCACAAAACAGTGCCAAGTGCCCGATCACCGCCACAACATGTGTGCTTCAGCTAATGTTGCACAGTACAAAGCAAGAATTACCTGAATTTTTTTTCTACTCCTGGACCATGAACATTGTTGTTAGTTTGGTTTTGGTTTCGGTTTTGATTAGTCTGTCTGTTGGGGTTATTTTTGTTTTTTCTCTTGTAATCCATTCTCTAGACTATCTTTTAAGAACTAACTTTTTTCTTAGTAGCAAGCTCTGATTCAAGGATGTTGTTTCTCCTTGGTCATCAGTAAGCCCAGGACCAGAACTGGGCCAGTAACACATATAGCAATCCCGGGATTGAAGAGAAATGGAGGAAAGTCACCGACAGCATTGGCCTGAAGGAACTTGTTCCAATTAACAAGTTCCTTTTAGAACTGGTCTGGTTCTTGTACTTTCTGAAGCCTGATTCTGCAGCTCATTCTAGTACTAACTCTTAGTTTTCCTTCACTTAATGCAGAATCAGTTTGTGTTGTGATAGAAATACCTCACCAGCTGTAGTGTCTGGATTTGCTTGAACTAGCACCTTTTTTTTTTTCTATTAACAAACTTCACCACTTAATACTATTCACTGATTGCCCCGCAAAGTTCTGGATATCTACTGTTTTGTATACATTTGTAATCTGACGCTTATTTAAACTTCACTTTTGAAAGTCACTTACTGGTGAAAACAAAGCGTTTTTGTTTGTCCCCCTCCCCTCTAGTAAATTCTCAACTTCTAGACACTTCCTTGAAGTATTGAGAAGAGTAGAAACTCCCACTCATGTTCTCTCCATGCTATACTCTGCCAGTTTATACCATTCCTTTAATAGCTCTTCCACTCCTCTTGTAAGTCTGACTTCTTTGTTCACCTCCTGAATGTTGGCATCTCTGTCAGTATATCTAGGCTTCTGCTCCTCGTCCTCTGTGTTCCACTGTGGCTGGTGTGTTTCAGCCTGGGTCATCCCTCTCCCAACCCCAGGGTACACCATAGTCTGCTGAAAGAAAAGGCTAAAGTTACAGAGGAAACAGCTCCTTAGAGAACAAATTTTCCTTGACACTTCGGAAAAAGAAAACATTATATTAATAGAACATTAGGATGGGTTTTTGAGGTAGGAAGCTGCTTCTTTTTCCTTTTTTTTTAATTGTCAGTATATTATTTGAAAGGTATCCATCATATCCCTCTTTATGGACAGGAAGGACAGCCTGGGATTCTCCTCTGCCATCAGGTATAATCTGGAAGTGACATCTGGGGAGCACTGCCTAAGGTGATCATATTGAATTATGTCATTATAACAAAGCGCTCAAGAGTATGGGCTCTGAGATCACATAGCCATGGTCCCATACTCTGTCACCTGTGCGCTTATCTGAACTTGGGCATGTTCTTTGACCTGTCTAAGTTTCCTCACTCATAAAGTAGGAAAATAATATCTACTTATAGAGTTGACAGAAGAATTAAATGAGATAATGCATGTAAAATGAAATGTGTTCAATGAAAGTGAGTTGCTGTAAAGAATTGCTATTTATCCATATAAAGAACGACCAAATCTTCATCTTTAACTCTGGGCATCCCCTCTCTAGTTCCAGCCTATGAATTGCAGTGACTTAGTGATCTTGTTCATTCCTGAAGTTCCAAATTGTTGTTACCTAGTCTAAAAAAAAAGTATTAACTTCAGCCTCCTCTATTTTGACCCATGGCACCACCATTTTGTCTAGCATTAAGGCATAAACCTCTGACTTTTTCATCTAAATCACCAATCTATGTCCAATCTCTTGATTAGACTGAAACTCATAATCTTGCTTCTATAAGGTCTCATTTGAGTGGCCCCCCTTTTCTGTTACAAGTGATAAGCCTGCAAAGACACGGTTGGCATCACTCGAAGTCTGTAGTTTACATTGGGCTCACTGTTGGTGTTTTATGTCTTGTGAGTATTGATAAATGTACAATGGCAAGTATCCTCTGTTATATAGTATCATACAGAGCGACTCATTGACTTAAAAAACCCCTACGCTTCACCTGTTTATCTCCCCTAACCCTTAGTAGTTTTGTTTTTTGTTTTTTGGGTTTTTTTTTTTTTTTACTATCTCCATAGTTTGCCTTTTTACCGAAAGTCAGAGTCGGAATTCTACAGTATGAAACCTTTTCAGAAGGGTTTCTTTTACTTAGCAATGTGATTTCAGTTCCCTCTGTGTATTTTCATGGCTTGATAATGTGGGGTTTTTTTTAGCACTGAATAATATTCTATGACCTGGATGTACCAAGTTTATTATATCCATTCACCTACTGAAGGTCATCTTGGTTTCTTCCAAATTTTGGCAATTATAAATAAAGCTGCTATAAACATCCACGTGCAGGTTTTTGTGGAGACATAAGTTTTCAAGTTATTTGGAATGTGATTGCTGGATCATATGATAAAGAGTATATTTAGTTTTATAAGAAACTGCCAAACTGTCTTCCAAAAGTAACTATACCATTTTGCATTTCTACTAAGCAATTAATAAGAGTTTCTGGTGTTCCTCACCCTCACCAGCATTTGATAATGATAGTGTTTTGGATTTTGATGATTCTAATAGGTCTGCAGTTGTTTTATTTTGCAATTTCTTAATGACATATGAAGTTAAGAATTTTTTCATATGCACATTTGCCATCTGTTTATCTTTTTCAGTGAGGCATCTATTGAGGTCTTTGGCTCATTAACTATTGGGTTATTTTCTTATTGTTGAAGTTTAGGAGTACTTCTATCTTTTTGATAATGGTCTGTTTTAGATATATCTTTTTCAAATATTTTTCCTAGTCTCCAGCTTGTCTTTTCATTCTCTCAAGAATGTCTTTTATAGAAAAGATGCTTTTTAATTTAAGCACTTTATCAACTTTTTTAAGAATTAAGTCTTTGGTGTTGTATCTAAATAAATCATACCCATTGTCATCTGGATTTTCTTCTAAGAGTTTTATAGTTTCACCTTTTATTTTTGGGCCCATGACCCATTCTGAATTAATTTTTGTGATGGGTGTAAGGTTGGTGTCTAGATTCATTTCTTTGCATGTAGATATCCAGTGGTTCCAATATCACTGGTTACAAATACTATCTTTTTTTTTTTTTTTTTTAAATCTTGACTTTAACCCTGAAGATTCCTTTCAGATTTCTGATTTCCATAACTTAAAGGAAATAAATTTCTTTGGCTTTAAACCACTAAAGCCATCATATTTGTTACAGAAGCAATATTAAATGAATACAGTTATATTTATCAAATTGGGTTTTGAGAGGATCAAATAAGAAAAATAAACAGACATATCTGAAGTACCCACTGCAGTACTGTATACAAAATAAATTTATTGCATCTATGTATTTAAGAAGGTGAGTAACACCATAGAGGCAAATGTATCGGAGGAAGTTAAGATATGTATTGGCAACAAGTGACATGTTTTTTGCATAGGAAGGTGGCAGGAGGCTGGTAAGGGTCAAGATTGACCTCCCATTTCCTGCCTTGATAATCTCATCATCAACTCTTCCCTTTCCCCATTGAGGATCTATAGTTCACATTGGCTAAAGGTGAACTTCTTAGGCTAGAATAATGAACAAAATATCTAACCCACTTTTCCATTGGCCTAATCTTAACGTTTCCCAGGTATCATCCCAACCTGCAAATAACCAGAGAGAGCTTTTTCATGCTTGATTATTTATTTTAATTCAGCATTTATTTCCTTAACATGAATACTCATGGCACTTACAACTTTGATTTCTGACTTCCAAGAGGACAAAACTGGTACAATAACTGCAATCTCAAGACCTTCCAGTGTATTGTTCTCCACAGGGCTAGACTCTCTGGAACAGAACAGTCAGAAATCAAAGACCTCTTCAGGGAATAAGGTACACCTTCCAGAAATATTTGACAACGGTGTTTTGTCCCTGGGTAATTTAATCAAGGGACATGTGTGTTCAGTGAATCTCCATTTAATATGTAGGGTAGCCAGGAAAAAATAAAAATGAAGTTAAAAGAAAAGCCATAGAGCAATTGTGTTTGTCTGGGTCCACAATTTATGAGATTGATATTGGATATAGAATTCCTTCTCTTTTGACACAATCAATTACACTGACTAATTTTTTCCTGATCTCAAATCAGTGCATACCTATACATTGTAGCATTTTCCTGAAGACTCATTATAATCATCACTGAATATTTATTGAGAACCCACTGGGCACAGAGAACCATACTAGGCATGTGATCAAGAGAAAGCCTATTTCCAGCCAAGTCCTTTTGTTTCCACCCTGTTCTGAGAGTAATAACATACCTAAGGAAAGTGGAATTCTGCTCATAATCAAACTTATTATCTGATTTGATCATTATTTTGATTGCTACTTATGATTTATAATAGAGGTCATTATTTTATTACATACTTTCTGTATATAATTAAGTTACTTAAATGAAGACTTTCATTCAGCTCAAGTTAGTAAGAATAATGTATTTCTGATTTTCTCATCATCGACCAAAGAGAAATGGAGCCACAGAAAAGACATTATACTATTGAGTCTCTTTTTTTCAAAAATTTAGCATGCATTGTGTATATAAATGGGAAGATTGATGGCATTTAGCATGAGATAAATTTCATTGTTTCAAAAAATTATCAGAAGTATGTCAAGGAAACTAAGTTCCATGCACCATATGGGGCTTGAATTCTCTCATCACATTACACCGTTTCAAGTTTTATAGGTAAAAAAAAAAAAAATCACTTTGTTACGGTTGCACGTATATTTTGTGAGACAAAAGAGATGAATTGATAAAGGAAGAAAAGAAAAATCAGTATCTTTCAAAACAGAATTTCATGTTTTTCATTGTTAGTGAGTTGGTTTATGTGTCAGGCAAACTTTGATCTTAAAATATCTTTCCGAGGCATGATTTCCTCCAGAGACAATTTTCTGTCTTGATATCCTCATAAGTGAAACAAGAATAAATATTTTGTTCCATAAAATATTCCTCCCATGACTATTCGTATCTCTCAAACTTGTCTTTGTGTGAAGGAAGTTTGTGGCCAATTTTCTGGAAATGGTTTTAGCTTTCCAGTATGCTTCTCTCTCCTTTAAATGAGAATTATTTTCTAACATCCTAAGAATTGGGGGGGAAAATATTCCCAATCACATCATCTTAATTGACTATTCCATGTCCATTGAAAATTTCTCCTTGATCTCTCTGCCTTTCTCCTCTGCTCTTCTCATCTTTTCCTTTCTCTTTTCCTGCACCCTCCCCTCTCCTCTGTCCCTTGAAGGGCACCTGTGTCATGTGTACCATGAGAATGTCAGCAGTTGCATGCTATTCCTTCCAGCTCTGACCTAACAAGTGGAGGTAGCTCCCCTCTGCTCAGCCACTTAGTGTCAGAGCTGTTTGAGTACATTCTGTGTACCCTTCAGACGACAAGTCTTCCTTTTTGTGCCAGAATCTTCTTGGAAACTCAACCAGATGAATTAGTCAAAAGTACATTCTCTGAGATCACGAAGAAAAGTAATCTGGAGTATGTTTGGGCTATATTTAAACTGAATATCAGAAGAGAAGGTCTGAATGTGTTGCCTTCTCTGATAGAAGAGAGGTAATTTACTTTCCCACCGGCTCCTATTTTTGTTATCAGAATTTTTGAATTAGTCATATCCTAATTAATTCATTCATCAATGTTAATTTGTATATTTTTACATTCTTGCCTTCTCCTTAACTCCTTTGTGATGTTGACAAAGATATTGTGACTAGTAGGCAAACTAAGAGGTTTAAAGAGTCACCCTAACTTATCCACCCAGGGAGTCCAGCTGATCTTCACATTATTGAGAATTCCAAGGCAACAGTGGAATCCTGCCCTCCATCTAGGACCAAACGTTCTCATTTCATCAAAAACTTCATTTCCTACAGTTAACCCAAAAGAGGCAATCAATGTAAGTGCTTTTATTAAGGTTATATGTTCAAGAACAGGTCCACCACATAAATGAAAAGCTCACAAATTCTATTTACAGGTTGTGTGTGCTTACCCTGATGAGAATTTCCACCCATTTTATTTGTAGTATTACAATGTAGTATGATTTTCCTCATGGAAAGACCCTCACTTTGTAGTTTAGGACGAATAACCTGAGAATATGAATGAGCAATGGCAAAGCCTTGTTCTCCCTACACCTTCTTCTTATTTCCACTATCCACTCCACCTGCGAGGAGACAAGGAACTGGGCTTTTTTCATATGTTAGAGCACCCAGAATGTTACCTTCTAGTGTGCAAACGTGCACAGAGAAGTCATGGCTGCCTTGGATTTCTCTTACCCCAAATTCAGTCCTCAATCCTCTTCTAGGAATTCCCAGAGGAATTTCACTCCTCTATTGGAAAAGTGATACGGATTGTTTCCCATTTTTCAAGTCAAGATTCACTCATTAGAAAAAATAATATTATATTCATTTTCATATTGTACTATGGTGACCGTGTCCAGAAGAAATGATCTCTGGGCAATGTCTAACGGGCCAGTAGTTCTTGTATGTGCTCAGGCTTTATTTCTAGGTCAAATGTTTAGAGTTTTGCATAGAAACAGTATAATAGATCGTGGTTGGTTTCCCACAAAAAGTTATTTCCATTTATAATGCACTGGAGCACAATATTATTAGTGTCATATTATCTTTTGTCTGAGTACCATGCATCACACAGATTCCATGGGAAGCACACCCATATATACCTGGGACACATTTCCCTTTTAATATCAGAATGTGATAAAAAGGCTAAGTTCCTTTTGGGCATTAGTTAACCATGTATTTATTAGTTCTTTTAATTCTTTTTCAATCAACTCTTCACCTATTTAAAATAAAACATTGAGGATGGAGAGCCCACAGGAACAGAGGTACCTGACTCAATCTACATGTGTACCTGCTGAATGCAAGATGAAGGATGGATTAGAGGCTCTGCAGTGAGGAAGAGCAGACTTTAGAACTTGGCTCACAGCTCATTGGCTGGTATCCCCTTTAAACCTTTATTTTCTTACAGGAAAAATGAGAATAATAGTCTACTGAGTTAGGCTTTTCAGAGGAGAGAGTTTAGATAACCTGTGAGAAGTACTTCTTAGCACAGTGCTTAGCAGGTCTTGCCATTACTGAACCCTGACCTGACACGTGGTAGTGCCTCACTTAGGAAACTCCAGCTGTAGTTACAGAAGTCACTTTTTTTGTACTGGAGATTAAACCCAGAGGCACTTAACCACTGAGCCACATATACAGGCTTTTTTAATATTTTATTTAGAGACAGGGTCTCTTTGAGTTGTTTAAAGCCTTGCTAAATTGCTCTCCGACTCTGAACTCACAATCCTCCTGTCTGAGCCTCTAGAGCTGCTGGAATTACAAGTGTGCTCCTGGTTGGAAGGCACATTTTGTCAACTATCACCATGATTTCCACCTCTCCTAACTTCACTGGCCCAATGCCCAGGACTGTACCCCAACATCACTGACTGCTGTAAGTGAACCTGTTCAATCAATTACAGCTGGCTGGTAATGAACACTGACTCAAGATTAGCTATTAGAGTCTCTCTCTCTCTCAGAATTATGGGTTGTGAATCAAAAGCCTTCGACTGGAAGCTAGGAGCTGTTTCAGTTTTGTAGCAGTAATCAAGAGACAAAACTTCTAGCTCAGAATCCACAGGGGCACTAATCCCTCTAGTTTTCAAGGTTAGCCTCAGATTCCATGTGATACTCTAGATCTTCCAGTAGATTCCCTCACTACTATTTTCTCAGGTAACTAGTTGCAGTTAGAATCTGCAACCTACATTTTTTCTTAACTATTGTTAATATTAGTATTAGTCATTGCTATAGTAAGAAGAACAATATATTATTAGTAACAGTGGTGTCATAACACAGACTTCTATTTTTTTTTAAAGAGAGAGTGAGAGAGGAGAGAGAGAGAGAGAATTTTTAATATTTATTTTTTTTAGTTCTCGGCGGACACAACATCCTTGTTGGTATGTGGTGCTGAGGATCAAACCCGGGCCGCACGCATGCCAGGCAAGCGCGCTACCGCTTGAGTCACATCCCCAGCTCACAGACTTCTATTTCTCAAAATTTTACATAAACTGTTTCCATCCTTTATGTTTCATTTCACCTTTATGTTTTATTTACATCCTTTAGATAGACTTCAGACTTTACTCTTGAATATATATCTCCATGCAACCTATATGATATTACATTAAATATTTGTTGAATATATGGAAGAAAGTTTTGAAGAAAATAAAGTTATTTTGGCAATGTAAGAATCTAGAGAATATACTAGAAAACAAGGAGGCTTTCAGCAAATACTCTAAAGCAAGGCATTTTAATAGGCAATGGTTAAAAAATGGGTACATCTCTTTTTGTCCCCGAGTTGCAGAATAAAAGTTGAACTAATTAATAATTTTCTTTCTCTCAGTTAAACACCACTTAGTAAAGGTTGAAAGAACAGAAATAGGAAGCCAAAAGTTTTCAAATTTTAATTAAAAAATAAAGAAACCTTAATATTATGATTCTTTTTAACATAAAGAAAGTCTCCATAAAAGCAGATCTTTCTGCTGCCTGCTAGAACACAGCCACTCCCTTTGACCTCCATAGAACTGTTACAGTGCACACACTTGTAGTCACCTTCGAAGGCAGGTTTTTGTTTGAAGATTTGAGATGAATGGCTGTTGACTGCAGCTTTTGTGAACTACAGGGAACTGAGTTGGCTGTTAGAATCTGTTAGTTTATATAGGAGGTCCTGGTCACCTGTTGGAGGATTCCAACTGGGGATGCTGGTTAATTAAAAAAGCAAAATATTATAATGATGAGAATTTGAGAAAAAAACCTGTAGAAACAACCTTTGTTAAAAAAAAAAAAAAAAGAAAAAAGAAAAAAAAATCCTTTCTGACAAGGAATTTGAAGCTCCCTGAGTGTGTTTGGATATAAATATACAGCAGACTCTACTGTCTTCCTGGACTTTCTGTATGGGACTGTGCTGGCAGAACTTTCACCTGGCCCAATCCTGGTTCTATTGTTTGAAGAGGGCAGAGAGTTCTTTTACCATGAAATGGATGGAGAACAAAAACGTGCTTTAATTTATTTTTATGATAAATGTCACAAAAATCAAAATCTAAAGCTATAGATTTTTTTAGTTTGATGCTCATAATGTAAAATGGAGTCATTTAATAAGAGATTGAAATGAGCATTTGCTAACAATGAAGTCATTATTTTAATGAAACCTGATCAACTTTCCTGAATAATTTGGGATTTTTTTAAACAACATATTTCAAGTCAGAAAAAAAAAGGAATAGACCATACGTTTGGCAGAAATGAAAAATGGTTACTATGGCAGCTTGATTTGGACATGGAAAACCTGTTTCAAGCTATTCATAAACCCAACTCTTGCAAACTATTTATTATGTACAATAAATTATATGAAACATGTAATGAAAAAAATGAGAGTGACTTGTTTTAGAACTCAGAGAGTTAATGAAAACTATTTGAGGAGGAGGGACGAGGTGAGGCGTGGATCCTGCTGCTCCTGCTGAACTCAATGAATTTTTATCTATTCCAAGAAGACCCCCCACTCTTCACTAGTTCAATGCAAATGTCACATTCTTTAAGGGAGAAAAAAATTGGGAATTTTTCCTAACCACATAAAGGGCACCATTTTCGCAATTTAAACATTATTCATTTCACTTCCATTCTTCATGAGTGACTGAACATTTCTCGTTACAAACCCAAGGCGAAACTTAGAGAAAATGCTAGAGATAGGGAGGGATGCATTGACAATCCTCTGTTCTGAGTAATTTATTCTGTAAGAGTGCTATAAAAAGACAATAGGAATATATTTTGAAGTGGGGCATGTATGTTTCTGTGAGTCAAGAGAAGTTGGCAAATCTGAGTCCAAAATAGGTCTACTGGAATGTACCTGAAAAAGAAAAGATTTGATTTCTGATGACAAATATAAATAATCTAATTGGCAACATAAAATTTACACTACAAGCAAGAATCTTTAGAAGTAATACATAATCAGATATTCAGTAATCCTGTATGGATAATGAATGACATGGAAACTTTACAATGGTGTAGAAGGATTTAGGTAGAAAGAAAGTAAGTGGTACATTGCTGTATTCATTTCAAAACCTGAAGACTCATGCTTTGCAGGATGGAATTAATTTGGAAAAGAAACAAGGAATAGGAAGACTGAGATGTATTTAAGGCAGGGGTCTGGTGGGCAGGACAATGTGTGCTAATGAGAGCAGTGTTTAGTATGTTTTAAAGTATTTTCCTATAAAACAGGCAGTAAACATTTCAACCTGTGTTCAAAAATCTATTCAAAAAAATGTGGGTGGCAGGAGAATGAAATTAAAATCCCATTGTACAGTTACTGAATCTGTGAAGTAGTACAAATACACTCTCTCTTATAAGCAAGATTAAACAGAGCTGTATCTCTGGAGCCAAACTGCAATGGGTTGAAATCTGGCTCTTCGTTTATAAACTATACCACCTCAGTGCCTCTGTATCTTCATACTTAAAATGGGTTGGGTAATGCCATATTCACCCCAGCAGAATTATCTACAGCACTTAAGTAAGTAAAATTTTGTAAAGTACTAAGAATATGTACCATGAAGTGAGCACTGTATCAGTGACTACTAAGTGAAAATTAAAAATTTTAAATTGCCTGTCTAATTTTTTAATATTAAAATATCTACATTGAGCAAATTTTAGAGTTATCTTTCTTATTATATGGCATCTTGTATTTTAATTTTAGTTTAACTTAATTTTTAACAGTTCTGAGAAACAACTGACATATAGTAAACTGTACATAATTAGGGTGTAAAATGTGATAGATTTTGACAAACACATACAACTGTGAAAACATCACTAGAGTCAAGATAGTGAAAATATTCAATAACCCTGAAAAATTTCCTCCTGTCCCATAGTAGTCTCACATGTCCATTTCTGTTCCCCACAACACTGTCCCCTGGCTACTATTTGTATGTTTTCCTCTGTATACACTAGCTGGCAGTTTTTACTATTTTGCATAAATAGAATATGTAATTCTTATAAATTCTTTTGGGGGGAAATGTCTGACTTCTCTGACGCACCATGTTTAGGCCAAGATAAATCCTTTTGTTGTTGTTGTTTTGGTTTTTGCCTGCATTAGTTTACCCTTTTTTTTTAATTGCCAAATGATATTTCTCAGCAATAGTACTGTGGGTGCAGCTATATCATCATTTATTTTTTTTATTCACCTGTTGAAGAACATATGGATTTTTTTCTTAGATCTTTATTATTACAAAGAAAACTACTCTGAAAATTTATGTATAAATTGTGTAGGGCCACACATTTTCACTTTTCTTGGCCACATATATAGAAGTAGAATTCTGGGTTGTTATTAGTACGTTTAACTTCCAAGAACTACCAAAGTTTCCTAAGTGAGTGTACCATTCTATAATCCCACTAATAGTTTTCCTCTATCAACAACTGATAGATCCATGTTTTCATTTTAGACATTTTGTAGGGGATTTAAGATATACTATATTAGTGTTAACCTGCATTGCTGTAATGATGAGTTGAGTACATCTTCATGTGCTTATTGGCCAGCCACACACCTTCACCTTCAGTGAAGAATATATATGTCCAAATATTTTGCACATATGTTACTGAGTTGCTTGTTTTCTTATTACTGCGTTTCAATTTCCAGTCTGTGTCACAATTCATTCTTTTAACTGTCAAAGAGTAGCTTTTAAGTCCAATTCATTATTTTCTTTTATGAATTGTGTGTTTAATATATCTAAGAAATCTTTTCCTAAGCTGTGTGTGGTGGTGAATTCCTGTAATTCCAGCCTCAGCAAATTAGTGAGGCCCTACGCAACTTAGTGAGACCTTGTCTTAGAATAAAAAATAAAAAACGAACTGGGGACCTAGCTTGTGGTAAAGTGCCCCTGGGTTCATGGGTTCAATTCAAGAAAAGAAGGAAGGAAGGAAGGAAGGAAGGAAGGAAGGAAGGAAGGAAGGAAGGAAGGGAGGGAGGGAGGGAGGGAGGGAGGGGGAGAGAAGAGGAAGGGAGAGTGGGAAGGAGGGAGAAAGGAAGAAAATTAAAAAGAAACTTTTGCCCACAGTGTAGGGAATTAAAGTTCATTTTTTGACATATGGACATCCAGTTATTTTCATTTTATTCATTGAAAAGACCATTTTCTCCACTGAATTCTTTTTGCAATTTGTCAAAAATTGAATAACAATATATCTGGGTCTATTTCTAAATGCTCTATTCTGTCCCAGTAAAATATTTTTCTTTCTACCAATATCACACTATAAAGATATTTATAATAGTGTCTTGATCTTTATAATGAAGTTTTAAAATCAAGTGACATAAATTTCCAAACTTTATTCTTTTCCTGTTAGTCAGACTTTTCTAGGTCCATTGCATTTTCCTATGAATTTTAGAATCAGCTTACTAATTTTGACATTAAAAATCATTCTTGAATTCTGATTAGGATTGTATTATTTCTCTAGATAAATGTGAGGATAATTGTTAGGAAAAAAACTCTTTCTTGCCATCCAGGAATCCATATTTCTTCATTTACTTGTATCTTGTTCAGTAATGTTTTCTAGTTTACAACATGCAAGTCATTTGTATCTTTTTATGATATCTATTTCAAAATATTTTATTTTATGCTTTTCTAAATCATATAGATTTTTAATTTCAACTTCAGTTGCTTGATGTTAGTAAAAACACACCAATTTTGTTTATTGATCGTCTATCCTGCATTCATCCCAGTTAATTCATGGCTCCATGGGATTTTATATAGACCAACATTTTATATGTGAATAAGAAGTATTTCACTGTTTCCCAATCTTTCTCTTATCTCATTTCACTATCTAGAGCTTTCAGTGCAATTTTGAACAAAAGTAACAAACGTACATTTTTTTTTCTTGCTCCTGATCTTAGCACTCAGTCTTTCACCATTAAGAATGGTTACGATATTAAACAGATTTTTCATAGATGCCACTTTACAGTTTCAGTAACTTATCTATTCCTAGTTTGCCAAGACATTATTAGAAATGGATGTTGGATCTGTCCAATGCTTTACTTATTTCTATTGGGATAATTGAATGTATTTTTTTTTCTTTTTTAGTCTACTATAAATTACATCCATTGATTTCTCAAATGTTAAACCACTTTCTCATTGCTGGCATAACACTACTTGTTCATGATGTCCATACTTTCTATATATTTTTAATCCAATTTTATAGTATTTGTAAAGAACTTTTATATCCATGTTTATGAGGTAAATTGATATGTGGTTGTTTGTTTTGCCTTATATTTGGTGTTAGTACAGGAATAATGCTGGTTTCACATGAGTTAGGAAGTTTTCCCTTTTCTTTAGTATTCTGGAAAAGCCTGTGTTGAACGGTCTTATTTCTTCCTTACACTGTCCACTGAAGCCATCTGGGCTTGTAGTTTTCTTTGTGGAAAATTTTTAACTATATATAATTTATTTAACATAGAGAGGACTGCTTAAGTAATCTATTTATTATTGAGCAGAGTTTCATAGTTTGTAACTTTAAGAAATCTGTTTGTTTTATCTAAGTTGTCAGATTTATTGAGACTAAGTTTGCATACTTCTCACTAATGATAATTTTAGTACCTGTGAAATCTGTAATGATGTCACTTCTTTCCTTCATGATATTAGTAATTTACATAGTTCCTTGTTCCTGAACACCTAGAGGCAAATCAGTTTTAATGATCTGCTAAACAACCAGAGTTGGATTTTTTTTCTTCATCTTATTTATTAATATTTTTATTGCTGGGCATGATAGCACATGCGTGTATGAGGCAGGAGAACTGCAAGTTCAAAGCCAGCCTCAGCAACTTAGTGGGGCCCTAAGCAACTAAGTGATACTTTATCTCAAAATAAAAAGTAAAAATGGCTGGGGATGTATTTCAGTGGTTAAGGATCCCTGGGTTCAATCCATAATTTCTTAAGCTGAGGTTACTGATTTGGACTTTTATTTCTAATTTCTATTTATTTATTTCTAATAGCATGTGCTTAAGGATAATATGTATGTATTTTTCCTCTAAATATGACTGTTACTGTATCTCACAAATTTTGTAATGTTGTGTACAAATTCATTTATTTCACAATACCTTTAAATTTTCATTTCAATTTTTTATTTAACTCATGAGGTATTTAGTGAAATCAGCCCTCAGTATCCATACTTTCTGTTACCATGGAATCAACCAACTGCAAATCCAAAATATTTAAGAAAAAAAAATGTGTCTATATTGATCAGGTACAGAATTTTTTTTCTTGTCATTATTCTCTAAACAATACAGTATACAAACTATTTACATAGCAATTACATTGTTTTAGATATTGCAAGTAGACTAGAAGTGAGTTAAGGTATATAGGATGATGTGTGTAGGTTATACGAGTACTATAAGGGCAATAACATATACTAAAATAGCAAATAGTATGCCATTTTATGTAAGGCACTTGAGCATCTTCCGATTTTGGTATCGGCAGAGGTGCTTGAACCAATCCCCCATGGATGTAAGGGACAAATGTATTGTGTTAGTTACTTCCAATTATTTGTGGATTTTCTAGATATCCTTTCACTATTGACTTTTACATTGTACTGTAAATGTTATGGTTTGGATGTGAGGTGTGCCCCAGAAACTCATGTATGAGACAATGTAAGAAGATTTAGAAGAGAAATGATTGAGCTATGAGAGCCTTAACTTAATCAATGAGTTATTCCCCTGACAGAATTAACTGAGTGGTAACTGAAGGCAGGTAGCCTGTGGCTGGAGGTGGGTCACTGGGGGCATGACTTTGGGGCACATATTTTGTATCTGACAAGTGGAATCCTGCCACCCACTCTGCTTTCTGATCAGCATGTGAGCTACTTCTCTCCACCACACTCTCTGTCATGTTGTGCAGCTTCACCTGGAGCCCCAAGGAATGTAGCCAGCTGTCTACGGACTGAGATCTCGGAAACTGTGAGTCCTCAGAATATAGTTTTCCTCCTCTAAAATTGTTCTGGTGAGGTCTTTTTAGTCACAGCAGCGAAAAAGCTGATTAAAAGAGTAACTACATTGTAATCAGGATATCCACTTTCATAAGTTGAATACTTTCAACTTTATTAAGTTTATTAAGATTGTGGATTGTGCTTAGAAAATGACATACTTTGATAAATATCCTGTATGCCCTTGTGGGGGAAAGAAAAAACTGTATTCTGCTGTTCTGTGGAAGGGTGTTTATAAATGTCAAAATGGTCTAGATGGTTGGTGTGTTGTTCAAATATTTTAGACCTTCACTGATTTTCTGCTTACTCATTCTTTTAACTCTCAAGAGAGGAATGTGAAAAATCTCTACTTGCTGAGAGCCACAGCCAAGTAGGAATGACGCATGGCAATTTCCTTGTCAGCCTACCCAATATTGCTTAGAGGGAGGACTCTCCATTGTGGAAATGGGCTTGACTTGGACCCAGGTCATTTGCAGTGACATTTCATGAATGTTTGAGAGTTTTGGTTTGAAAGGTGACCTTGCTCAGGGATTAGGGCGGCTCCAGGTTTAGGGTGGATCCTGCTGGATTAGGGTGGCTCCAGGTTTAGAGTGGATCCTGCTGCCTCAGGCACCCGCTCCTTGAGTTCCCGTGAATATTTGGTATGCAGAGCCCAGTGGAGGGAGTGATTTTTCCCCAGAACGTGCATGTAGTGGGCCGGTGAGAATTCGGGAATAAAGAGTTGCTGTTGGAATCTACAAGTTTTTGTGGTAACTCGGTTATTTTGTGCCCAGGCAGAATGTGGCATCTACTGATAATGATTTTTGTCTATTTCTCCCTGGAGTTCTATGAATTTTTTGGTCACGTATAATCTAGCTCTATTGTTAGGTACATAAATATTTAGGACCATGATGTCTTCTTGATGATTTCACTCATACTTATCATGAAATATCCTTATTTATCCACAGTAATCTTCTTTGCCATAGACTGTACTTTGTTTGATATTAGTTTGTCCATTCCAAATTTCTTTTGCTCTATGCTATTCTGGTGTACTTGCCTTTTTTCTTTTCCAATATTTACTTTAAATTTGTTTGTGTCTTTCTAATAAAAGTGTATTTCTTATAGGTTCAAATATAGTCTTACATGTTTATCCAATCTGATAATCTCTGTGTTTTAATTGAGACATTTAGACCATTTACCTTTAATGTGATTGTCTATTTGAAGTTGTACTTTAACTCCACTTATTATCTCAGCCCAAGTACTCCTACTTCTCCTTGCTTTTATCGCCATCTGACATAATTATTCTGTTCCAGTCTCTGGGACTCCTTGCCATTGTTCAAACACAAGTAGTTTCCTGTCTCCTTTTGTATTTACTACTTCCTCTGTTTATGTGATTTTTGTCAAGCATATTTATGATTCTCTCCTTTAAGCCTTTCTTCAACTGTCCTCTTTGCCATGGGATCCTCACTGATCATTTTACTTAAAATTGAATCTCTTCCCTCAATCCCTGGTTTTATTTATATTATTTTCTATTTTTTTTTCCTCAGGAGAACTTATAAAACGATGCATTGTACATTTTCTTTTCTGTGTGTTTTCTTTCTCCGCCACTGCCCCGCCTCCCCCCAAAAATGGATGGTACATGTGGCCAGAGATTTTTATCTGTTCTATTTTACTACTTCATCCATGGCACCTAGAAACATACTTAGCACGAGGAAGGTATTTGATAACTATACCAGATTCAAGCTTTTAAAAGATGTTAATTTTTTCTGGTCCTGAAAACCAACTTTATAACTTATGAGGGTATATTCAAACCGATGTAAGATATTTCCATGTAATATATGGACCTGAAAATATCTAAGTTGCATTGTTCCCTTCAGAACTCTATTTTCTAGAGGTATACCTTTTTTAGGAATCAAGAAGTAACCTGCACATCTGAGTACCCAAAGTCAACATCACATCATCTATATGGAATCCAACTGAGAACTCTCAGTGCCTCATCTCCCCCAGATTTCATTAATTTCATTTGTACATAACCCTATCAAACTTACTGTCCAGCTTTTGGTGCCACAGCAGAGTAGTAACCACACAATGTAGTCAGGAAAGTTATTTTTATAAGTAAGATTTTTATACTGGATAGGAACTAACATTGGTTTACTTTTCTTTATGCATAAGACCTATGATTTAGTGCTTAATACATCACTCTTAGATATATTACTGTGTTCATTTTGCAGATAAAGATATTGAGGTCAGGGTATAAGTGACCCCAAATGAAAAGCTTGGATTTTTATACAGCTTTCTCTTTCTCCTAAGTCCACCTCTTCGTAGTTACATCATGCTGCTTCACTGTTAATGGCAAGAGTGGCAACTGATAGTCCACCAGCAAGGAAAGAATATAATCTAGACAGAAATATTCAGACCACAGACCATCCTACACACCACAATTGGTGTCGAAGATGTCATCTCTGGATAGCACAGCAGAGTCATTAATGTTCATAATGATAAAACCAAGTCATCAAAAAGAGATTAATTACATTCCATCTACTCTGTTTAAGAAGGCAGAGAAGTGTGAAATCCATTTTAGAAAGATTTCCATCAAAAATGATTAAAATTTTCAACTATCCAGAATGATTCATTCCCTGGGGTTTCTACATAGCCAAATATGTAAATGAAAAAACACAAATATTGCCCATTTTCCACAAAACAAAGCAAACAAATCACATATACACAAAGGTGTGGAAAAGATTCAACTGAACTGTGATTTGGCTACCCCTACAGTGCTTACCAGGGTGTATAGCTAAACTGATAGGCATTCATTTTTTAAAATAATGTGTACCTTTTCTCATTGGTCAGGTGTCCATTTGAATGGTTAGTGCCCCTGCCAGGAAGGTTTTAATTATTTTGATTATTTTTTTCCTGCTATATGATCTTAAAGGGAGGGGTTAATGTATTCCCCATAGTTCTGAGCACATAGTTGAAATGAGTGTGTGTCTTTCACCCACAGCTTCCTAAAAACCTAACTTGGCTTTAGGTACAAAAGAGAGGTTATTTTTATTACAGAATAATACTTGATTTGAATTTCAGTTATAAAAACAAGAAGCAAATGTACTCCTCATCTCAGTCTAGTGCTTCATAAGTGGTAAGTATTTAATAAATATTAGTTAAAAGAATTCTCTCCACCCGTAGAAAATGGTTAAATAAATTGTGTTAAATTGCAGCACATCTAGGTGATGGAATGATGTCTACCTATTTCAAGTAATGAGCTGACAGATGCTCATATGGATATTTATTCATCCTCTATCCTCATTTACTAGAAGAATTTTTGACTTCTAATAAGTGCTCAATAAATATTGATTGAAAGGATTAATGAATAAGTTAAATATAAAATTAATGAACAAGTTATAAAACTCTATTGATATAAGTATATGATTAATATGACAATTTGGGGGAGGGGATAGGCATATAACTAAATCAAGAAATATTTGCAATGCTACATGGCAAATTATTACTAGTAATCACTCTGGTAAACTCCACCTTTTACTTTACTTATATGTTATTTAAATGTTCACCAAACATGTGCATTACTTTTATAATTGAAATAACTTATGGTATTACCATCACAAAAGTGTTTCACTACCATCTGACAGTCTGGTAGTTAAGTGTTCATGATAAAAGGAAAAATTGAGATGCTATCAGCTGCCCACGATGTAGAACATTTCCAGAACACTGCTGACAAAACCAAAAACAATGTCTCCATATTGAGAAGCCTTAAGTGGGCAGGTAGTGGAGAGGTGTGAAAATTAACCAAAAGAGGAACCATCAAAAATATTCAAAGAAGGAAAGATGGGAATGAACTCCTCAATATGTCTGGAACTTCCTTTTGATTATTAAAATGTTGGGAACTAAATAGAGGTAGTAGTCCTCGTCATATAACATTATGAATGTCACTGAATTGTTTACTTTAAAGGGGTTAATTTTACGTGATGTTAATTGTACCTCATTGAAACAAAGCAAAAAGAATGTATATTCACCAGATAAAAGTTTTTTAAAAAATGCATAAAGGTTTTGAAAATCCTCCAGGCAAATATTGGGAAATTTCTCAAGGGACTAATTCTCCAAATCAGAAAGAACCCATTGGGAACATCAGGGTCCAATTATAAAAATAAATCTTAGTCTAATATAAGAACCTTCCAATTGATTTTCCTTACCAAAGCAAGTTAACAAGGGGAAAAATATCATCAAATTTTGATACCAGAAATGGTCAACCATTCTCAGCCAGGTTGACCACATGTTGCTGCTATGCTCTGCAATGAGCTTCTCACCTGCATAGACCACGCGTTCTTCATATGTTTATCCCCAGCCTTTGATGGAGTGTCTGGCATGGTACACAGTGGTTGTTGAATGAAGCAGTTTAACATGAGGCTTAATGCTGCAAGAAATGACCAGTTTGGTGCTGGCCAGTGGAGGACGAAAGCCAGGATCTACAAATAAAAGCAAGCAACATTCTCAGAATAGCTTATTTCTTTCCAGTAAGGCCTTCTGCCCATACAAACACCTAAAATTCTCTTAGAAAGCTCGTGGAAAGGGATATTCCTAGACTCTACCTCCAGATAGTTGTGTTCAGGGAAAACTTGGAAATCTGTTTCACAAAAGGTTCTCAGACCACACTTCTAGAATCCCGGCTCTAGCTTCCAGCTGTCTTCCTTAATTTGTGGCAGAAATGGAAGCTCAGGACAGGGACAGCCAATGTCTTTTCACATAAAGAAATGTGGAATAAATAACTACTAGACTCTTTTGACCTGTTTTCATTCAGTGTAGGAAATACTTTATAACAATCAAAACTCTCCAGAAAATGAAAATGACTCGTGGTGTTATAAGCTTTAGAAACATGCTTGAAAGAAACATTTCTCAGGGAGTTATAATAATTCTCTTGCACTAAGAGGGATTTCAATTGGTTGGCTCCCAGGGTTTCCTTCCAACTCGGGTTCTCTGATTCTATATTAAAAACAGCTTGAGCGGGCAAAAAAAAGCAGATGATTCATATATATCTAACTGCTTTGAGAACTGTATATTTCTATAAAATAAGAAGTATTATTTACAATACTCTTGATTTGGGGGCTAGTATCTAACATGGTTTTTTGAAGTTTTCTGAACTTCATTTTAATTTGCATGAAAAAGTCAAATACAATATTGCATTGAAATAGAAATTTGAGGGATAAATTTTATTTGTACAATATAATAGGGATGAGGTTTTTAAGATCTATTTTTGTCATTGGGCTTAATAATTTTTACTTTTTCTGATTTAAAAACTAATGGTGAAAAATTTGCAAAATTCAGAGAAATTTTAAAAGGACATAATATAAAGTCACATATGATTTCACCACTGAGAATTAACCTTAAAGTAACATTTGGAGCTATTCTTTACCCATCCCACTCAAATACAATGCTATGGTAAATACATAATGAAAATGATTGTATCTGGAGCATTGATTTACCTTTACATATTTAGGATGGATCCTCAGCTATGGAGACTCTATTTTCAGCCCTATGAATATTTGCAGACATTCCATGCATATTTTCAAAATGCTTTACAGGAAGATTGCACCAATTATGGTTCTTCCAACCATGGAGGGGAGACCTAACTCATTGCTCGGTGGCAAGTATCAGTATTAACATAAAGAAACAACCAGAAAAATTTCCACCAAATTTAATGGGCAGAAATTTGAAATTTTGTTTTTCCTTATTCTCCTTTGATTACTAAGGAGCAAATCTGAATATATTTGCAAGTCCATGTTACTCTATATATCATTTTTTCTTTTAATGTTTTAGGTCTTACTTCAATTGTTTAAAATTTTGCGTCCCACCCAACCCACTGCTGCAGAGTCAACCTGGAAGAACTGAAAGGCTCTTCAAGATGGCGGACCAGAGGGAGGCAGCATTCTGTGTTGCTCTGTGATTCAGATCTCACCGAGTTGGAATACTGCATCTCTGAGAGTGTTGAGGACCTCTATATAGCTGCTCTCCACAGAAATCATCAGCACTGTGATCCCACACAGGCCTCAGTGGTCCAGTAGGACGCCTGGCATTCAAGCAGGACCCAAAGTCCCAATTTCCAGCCCATGCAAGGGTCCGGAGCGCCTTAGCAGAATCACCTATCAAAATATCTGCAGATCACCAAGACTTCACTCCACTCCCATGCAAGTCACTCAGCTGCTACCTACCCACAGCACAAGGCCAATTGCCCAGCTCCCCCCCCCCACCTCACCAGGCTCCCCCACCTCACCACCCACCTCACCAGGCTCCCCCCTACCTCACCACCCACCTCACCAGGCTCCCCCCCCCACCTCACCAACCACATCACCAGGCTCCCCCCACCTCACCAGGCTCCCCGGCACTGAAAGCAGGCTTCCGCCATCTTGGCTCAACATTCTCATCACATTAGGTGAAGGCAATTCCCAGATCAGATCTCCAGCGGCCAGGTACCAATTTCCAACCTTCCCCTCTCCCCAGTGGCAGTAACCCAACACAGTTGCTGTCCAGTACAGGTATGCAGTGCAACCAGGGAGCTGTCTATGCGAGCCCAGGGTGAGTTTCCTCAATTGGGAACTGCTAGGGGAGAGGGAAACAGAGCTAAAGTTTGGAGCCTAACAGAGAGACCAGGAACTGGGAAATCTCCAGGCAAGAGAGGGAGATAGTACCGGGCACTCACGTCATACAAGCCAGCGGTCCCAAACAGAGACCCATGAGGTGCATTCTTTCTGCAGGGACTGGCAGCTGCCACTCCCTGCATCCAGGCACCCTGCACCAGGACCAGTCTTCCCACCCTGGTTACCTCCACCATATGGAGGGTAGAGACACCAGCTGACAACAGATGACCCTACCTATTGGATGAGAAAAGAAGCAGGAAAGGTAGGAATCTCTAAAGCTAGCTACAACCCCAGTTTCTTCCTTTTTTTGTTTATTTGTTTGTTTGTTTTTCCTCTTCTACTCCTCTATCCTCCGGCCCTCACATCCCCAATATATGTGAAACCAAGAACTTTGCATGAAATAGGACTTTGAGGACTGAGTCATCTAAATAATATAATATTGAGGTGTTGTGTATGACCCCCCTTTTTTCTTTTTCTTTTCCTTCTTTCATTTTTCTTTTCCCCTCCAAATTTTAATGTTTCAACATCTGTATTTTTCTAAATACATATGTGCGTTTGTTTTCTGTACTCTACTGTCATTGCCTACCCTAAATTACTTCCTGTCTATTCTCTTGCTACTAACCCTCTTCTCTAGATTTCTCCTTCATACTTCCTAAGATATATTAACTCTATATCCTCACATCCTACCTCCTCAGCATATCCTCCTATGCCTCACCTCCAATGTATTGTCCACCATGAGAAAATATAACCCTTTTCAAAAAACTACTGATTATATTTTAGATAATAATTGAATCCAACATTTCTGTACATTGAGACTAACCTACAAACGTCTTAATTACAACAAATTGTTCATGGGTGGTATATTGTTGATAGTGGGATCTGTTAACATTATCTTTCCCCACAAAGGAGAGGTCTTGGAACCCTACAAGAGCACTACAAACCTATAGGGTAAAATCAATAACAATCTAAAATCTCGTTGCCTATGGCACAACCAGGATAAAGTATTTATTTATTTATTTTTAGGGTGAAGCTCAATCTACAAAATTTTTCATGTTTCTTAGAGGGGAAGCACATTTTAAAGAGGAGGACATAGTTATCAAAGTTATTTTAATATTTTTATTCTTGAAATTAAAGATATTGGTGGTGCTAAGGTTTTTGCAGAACTAATAGTACCATTTTTTTTAAGGAAAACAATATGTCAATAAATATGAATGACTTTTTCAAATGCTTGGGAAGACACAATGTAACATAGATATACATTTTTTCACTGCCTGCACCAAAATTTTGTTTTCAATAAATCAAAATAATTCTGTCAGCAAGAAGTAATTTCAGGTAATTTTTTATTTTCATAATTTAAAAAAGTCCTTCAAATTTGACAAGATTCTTTAACATCTACAATAACCAGAATATCCTACATAAATTACTTACAAAATCATGTCTTTACTATATGATATTTGTTGTCACCTAACAACTTTTTGAATCATCCTGGAAATGGCATCTCCCCTCTAGGTGACCACCAACAGGTGTTGGTGACATCTCTGGCTGATGAATATGAGTCCATTAAACAGAGTGTATAGTCAGAAACTTCTGAATTTCATACAGTGTGTTTTTGTCCCATTAACTTTTTCCTGTTAAGATAAAACATTTGTTAAAAGAGTAATACAAATACAATGATAAATTTTAGCATTTCCATAGTCTTAAAATAATCAATTTTAAAGCAAGATTTATTTAAATGAGCACAACTCTCTAGACACGTATTATTTTTTGTCAATAAAATTTACTTTAATCTACTACTTAAACCTCCTTTTTTTTTTAGAAAATAAACTTATTCTACTTATAAGTGATGCTTGAGATGCTGAGAATTCTTTGGACTGTACTCAGTTTCCTGGAAGTTTCTCTCTTTACTGTGTCATGCAAAGGAAACATGGCTTTCTTTTCATTTATTTGTTTTTACTACCTTTCACTGCAAGATTATAAATGACAGATAGATATCATGGCAACCTAAAAAACGATCTCAACAAATCATATTTTCCAACATTTTTGTTCCTCCCCTGTTAGTTTGGATATCAAAATCTGTGGACTGTAATTCAACCAGTGCAAAAAGAAAAAAAAAAGTTTAATACTTACTTTCCATTATCAGTCTAAGCATTCAAATAAATAATCCCAAACTTCTGCATTTAAAACAAAGTGTTTTGGGTAAATACCAATTAATTCATAGTCTAGCTGCTTCTTCGTGATATTTCTCTCCTTTCTTTCCTATTTCTCAAGGTAGTGTCTGGGTTCATGGAAAGAATTCTGTATCCTTGCAAAGAGGAAGGAGGTCTGCATGCTGTCCATATCATTTTTGCTGGTCTATGATCTGACAAAAGCATCGTGGTCTTCTCTAGTCACTAGCATCTGGCTCTAGTGCCACTGAATTGTTGCTGGTACTGCTTTCTTTTTGAGTGGTTGGAGGGATGGACATAATGCCATTGCTGATATATGTCTGGCGAATTTCAAGGAAATGTCCTGCTCAGTCTTCACTGCCTTATCTCAGCTCTTATGGTCTCTGCAGAACCTCTGGTCAGCTGCCTTTCATCTGCTCTTAGCCTCACCATGGTGGTCCCATTGAAGGTCTGTTGCATGGTAGTTCAACCAGTTGCTTGAGCCTCCTAGATTCATAAGGTGACTTACAGATCTCTTCCATACCCACCTTTTCTCTGCCATAATAGGTCATCCTGACCTTTCAGTTGCCCCAGGGTTGATGTGAACTACATGTGAAGGTTCTTCTTAGTCCCTCTTTTTGATTAAATACAGGCCAACAATTTCTAAAAAAAAATAACATAAGTGGCATAATGTAGCCTCTGAAATTTTTTTTTTTGCTTTTTTCCAGAGACTATAATTTTTCTGAGCTGCAGCCTGAAACATTAAGTACTGAGAATAATTTTTTTTTCTCCCAGACCTGGGTGTTTCAAACCTAACTTCCTTCCCTTTTACCTTTTGCATTTTCCTAAGGGAAAAGCCAGGACATTCAATTTGAATTCTTACTTCCCCTCCCTTGAATTCTCTCAGAACCACTCTCAGGACTGTATCTTTGTCTTGCTTTTGGTTTAAGTTGCGATTTCCTCACATCTAGTTCTTTTCTGCTCTACACTGAAGCCTATTTTCATTCCTCCAAGACTTAATTTGTATACATAAATAGCTCCTAGAACTTAGAAACATCCTTTCAGTTACCACAAATCTCGATTCACAAGATTTTTGTCTCACTACACACTGATGATTAAATAAAAAACATGAACAATAACTCTTTTTCCCTCTTTGTATTCCTGTTTTAATAATCCAAGTCCTTCCTGAGATAACAGATGCCTCTGGCTGAATAAAAGGAGGGTCAATTAATTTCTTCAAAAAGGCTTATCCTTGTTATAGTTGAAACTGATGATAGTGAGAAATTACTTTGTCTTCCACTTGGTTTTCAAATTAATTTCTTAGAGATCCATTCCTTTTCTGTAGAACTTACTTTTTAAAAACAAAATACTTTAAAATAAAGATAGACTATAGTTTATCTTGAGCTACACAATAGTTTTCATATAGTACTAGGAGGATTTCAATAAGAATGTTTGAAGTTTCAATCTAATTGAAAAAGCATCAAGTATATTTTGTCAACCTCCAACATTGTGAATAATGTAGGGTGGAGAGGTTTATACAAGGAAGAGACAAGATCTTCACTCAGCCAATGAACACATAGTACAATCAGAATAAAATGGAAGACTAGAAATAACTGTGTCAACATGTGTTTATTGCTTGTAATTGAAATAATAATAGCATAGTAGCTAAAAAAAAAGAAAAGAAAAAAACAAGTATGCTACCATTTTCTTATTCTTCTCACTGCCAAATCTTTGGGGAAAATAGTAGGTACCCAATATTGGGTATGGTATGTTGCCCTACATCATCTGTTGAATAGCAAAAAGGAGTAGCCAGTCTGAGCAACTTGATAAGAAAGTGAAGAAATAAAGCAGGAAAGGTGGGCTCAGCCTCACACTGAGGGTAGAATCAGGACAGGTGGAAACGGAGAAAGCAACTCTTTGAGGCAAGAAGAAATCAGCACGTAGAATGGCTTGGGAAATTAGACGTTCGGAAGACAGTGTTGTAGTAAGCATTAAGTTGGCTGAACAACACAAATTCTAGAAAAATTTATTTGTTCAGATATTTGTTCTTGGCATTGCATCCTCCCCCGCCCGGCCCTGTGCCTCCATATTTTTCATAAAGCAACTGTTTTTTCATATTCTTCCTCTTCATGAGATTCCTGCTGGCTCATTCCACTGCTTCTGTTTACTTGGTCACAGCTGTCCATGAGCATCTTTCTTCTCCCAAGTGGTCTGACTAAGCAAGTTCATGGCAAATAATGAGCAGCCCAAGGGTCAGTCCCAATAGGTCTGCAAGATTGGACTTTGGGATAAATCCATTTTTGCTACTAGTACTTTTCTTCTAATCCTGCAGCTTAATTTCCATTGAAATAATAATAGCATAGTAGCTTAAAAAAAAAGAAAAAACAAGTATGCTACCCTTTTCTTATTCTTTTCACTGCCAAATATTTTGGGAAAATAAGAATATATACACTGCTAAAACTCTCTTCCAGCCCATAACTCTGCTGGAACTGCTTCTTCCAGAGTCCCAGTGGTTCAGGGATTCATCTCAATAACTTTTCTTTCAACTTTATTCTCCTTGATTTCCTTTTTTGACACTTTAACCAAGATCTCTTAAAGTGTTGTGTTTTCCTTCTTCTTAGGTTTCCAGAATACAAAGATCTGATTTGCCTCCTACCTCTCTAAACAATTACTCTTTTTGTCTCCTTTTGCTCCCCAAATGTTATGATTTTAATGTTGTTTGTCCCCCAAAGGTTCAAATGTTGAGACCCACTGTGGATGATGTTGAAAGGTGGTGGAAACTTTAACAAATGGAGCCTGGTGGGAAATGATTAGGGTGGAGGCATGGCCCTGGAAAGGTAGTGAGAGGGAGCTCATTCTCAGAGAGTGAGAAGTTATAAAATAAGAAGTCTAATCCCTGATCCCTAAACATCTCTGGCTACTTACCTTGCATGTGCTAGCCATGATGCCATATTGTGAACAGCCAAGAAGGTCCTGAACAGATGTTGGTGCCCTGCTCTTCAAGCTCCAAGCTTCAAACTCAACAAGCCTCTTTTCCATAGGAAGCCCTCATGCTTTGAGTTTTTTGTTACATCAACAAAAAAATTAATTCATTACACCAAATACAGGTGTTTTCTAAGATTCTGTCATAATATCTTTTTCCTCCCTGCAATATCTTCTTTGGATTTATACTGTGTACCTTGAGTATTACTTCTATGCAAAAATAATTTATAACCTCTATTTTCAACCGAGTTTTCCGCTAGATTATAATCCTGAATTTCTAACTATTTGCTGAACGTTATCACTTTAGATATTCCTATCAATCACTTCAGCTCAATATGTCCAAAGCTGAGGTCCCCAATATCCTTCTCAGGCGTCCCGTTACTTCTCTGTGTCCTTTTCTGGCAGTGTTGTGCTAGACCTGACTCATACCAGTTTATGAAGACTCATTGTGGGCATTTTTTCCCCAATCCCAAAGTCAGCCATGGTGGGAGCATTTATACTACAGATAAAGGCAAAAACTACAAATCAGGGCTTTGTTTTCTTTGTTCTTTCTCCTCTCCTTCTTCCTCTCATTTCTTTCTTCCCTTTTTCTGAAAGCTAAACATTTTCCAGCATCCTACTAATTTTTGTCATACCACTCTCCCAGTTACTTAACTTTGAAATATGGCAGACATTTGGACTCTTTTCTTTTCCTTAGCCCCTAAATCCATTCCACTGTCAAGTTTTTTAATTTTCAGATCACTGCAAACCTTACTACCTTCATTACTTCTAGCCTAATTCTTGCCAGACCTTTCTCCCAGTCTTTCCCTTATCTCTAACTGACTGGGCAAAGGCTACTAAATTAATCTTTCTTAGGACCAGATCTGACTACAGTCAAAAGTTTCAAGATTCTTCTTGCTTAAAAAAGTTTAGAGTCATTAATTTTCTATCAAGATCAGTCATAATCTGGTCCCCCAATCTAATTCCAGCCTGTGTCTCAGTGTTCCTATCAGTTATCTCAGGATCCTAAGTTCCTCGTTATTTATGGATCACAAAAAGTATTTAGGAAAATCTGAAGAATCAAGCTATCTAATTGGCTATATAGGGACTTTTTTTTTTTTTTTTTTTTTTACTATGTGTCTATTTTTTTTTTTCCCTCCCAAAGAATACCTTTGCCATTTCCTCACATCAAATCTTACCTATATATCAAGGTTCAGCCCAAGGTCAGTTTCCCCAGTCAAAACAATCCATTTCAACATCTAAGGACCCATCCTAATGTACTTTACTTTTATAATCACATTTGTAATTTTTGCCTTTCATTAAGATTTCCTGTGAGTATACTATATCCTATTTGTAAAAAGTAGCCTGGGCCATGATGATTTTCTTCTTGGGTCTAAGGGGCATATAACCAAAGTTTGTTGAATAAGTCAATTTAAATGAATTAAACTATATTCAGCATTTTTTTCAAATTTTCTAGTAATTTTTCTTTTTATAACATGTTCTAATGGAGGAAGAAATTTTTTTTTTTGCCAGCCTCAGCAATTTATTTATTTTTTTTCTTTTTTTTTATTGTTGGTCATTCAAAACATTACATCTTTCTTGATATATCATATTTCACAGTTTGATTCAAAAGGGTTATGAACTCCCATTTTTACCCCGTATACAGATTGCTGAATCTTTTTTAAAATTACATTTGTGATAGTAATCATTGAGAAATTGAGGTCTGCCACTTAGATGAGGTTATACTTGGAACTTCAGATTCCCTGCCTTTCCAACATTATTTTCCACCGTACATGCTCTTACTCTTTACGTTCTAGGCAGAGTTTGCAAGGATGGATGATTGTTTGGCTAATATACATATTGCCTAGACATTAAAGGAAAGATATTAAGAAATACTATACTAGACCAGAAGCTCCATGAGGACGGAGACCATAACTGTCTTAGTCTCCAAAATAGTATCAAGTTTGACTAAGCAATATTTTGCAAAATTAATGAACCCACTTCCTGTGCTTTTGTCAACTCCATAGGTAGAAGGATGAACATCATTCCTAGCATGATTTTGCTGAAGTTTATTTTTCAAAGTTTTTTTTTTCTTCCAAGTTATAAAACCACTGTGTTGTAGATTAAGGACTTTTCTCCAAGGGCTTTATTGGTTTATTTATTTACACAGTTTGACTATATCTTGGCAGATAGCATCAGTAACTGAGCACAGAAAAAGAGTAATCGGGCACTGTTTTAAAATTTACTGATGACCTCTTACAGAAGTAATACTTTAATGTGGGCAGCTTGAGTAACATCCCTGACATTTTTTGCCCTTGTTTGTCTCTGTTGCATGATGGCTGACATCCTTAAATACATAGGTTATAGTTAATGCTCATGGCGTCTATTTATCTTGTCTAAATATATTTACCTTGTTCTAATTCTAGAGAAGATTGTGTGTGTTTGTGGAGATGTTTTGTGTGTGTGTGTGTGTGTGTGTATGTGTCTGGTGTTGTTTGTTTTTTAACATTGGATCAGAAAGTTTCCCCTTTGTTTTATTCTCTAATCCGGAAATGGCTCCACTAACAGAAGCCAAAGATCTCTTCAAAATATATGTACATAGACTGGTTGACAGTACAAATTGTTAAACCACATGAGTAGATGGCACAGGCTAAAGAATATCATCATAGGCCAAGATCCAAAATGAGAAAAAGACATTCTGAATCCCATGCAGGTGACAGATAACATGTCAGGGCTTACACAGAATTGGTGAAACAGCTATTAATATTCTCTCTATTGCTTCTAGTATGTATTGTTTCCCCCATTTTCTCTAAGCTGTGTATGTTTTTATTAAATATTAGTATTTTGTCTACAGCTGATTGCTTTAATTTTTGTTATACCTCATTCCTCATAGCAATATTTATGATGAAATCCCCGGTCTACCAAATGCACCTTTCTCTTGCTGGCTTTTAATGTGCTCCATGCCTCTTGTGTAGCTAACAATTATTGGGTTTGGGCTTATGGAAGCCTCCGATAAAGTGTAGTTTCCAGAAACACATTTTTTTGGGGAGGGTATTTAGTGTTAAAATGAAATAGTAAGGCCCATTAACACATCTGACAATCCATTTCAAGATATCATGATTCTGAAATATGAATGTGAAAAAAGCATTATCTTAGCCTCATCCCTTCCATTTCTCTCTATGCGTAATATTTTCTCGATTAGTGTGGTTGGTAGACTGTTGTTTAAACCAGTCAATGCAAATTAGCCTTGTAATTTCCTTTGTAATAAAAGTCTGTTCTTGCTCACCTAATCTGCAGTTGAGTATTATTCAGGCTGTTGTTTTGTGGTTCTATTAAGGACAAAGGAGTCAGAAGAGCGGTAAATATAATCTACTATCATCTAGTTCAGATATGGGTTTTAAATGATTCCTTTTTTTTACATTAGTTTAAAATAAATTTTGTAAAACACTGGCTGTCATCTTTGAAAGTGCTAGACCCCATATTTATTTTAATACATTTCTTGGAAAATAGTGCATAATTAAAACTTCTAACATACATAAGGATAGATAAGGTATTTTTCAAAATATTTTAGAAGCTCATGTCCAAGGCTAATGACCAAACACTCATACCAACACAGAAGGACCACATGTAAATTTAAAAATAATGTGAGTTATATTTTCATTTCAGGGAAAGTCATTTGTAAATTAAATAAGCCTTTAGACTTTCTTGTTGATGATGATAATAATGGACAACAATATCTCATAGCATTATTGAGGGCTGCCATTTGCCAGATTCTTAAAATAAATTAATACTAATCTTCACAACAACCCTGTATATTTATATATGTTTTTTCCTATTCTGTCAGTGAAAAGTCAAAGCTAAAAAGATTGTATAACTTTCTTAATACTTCATGCTGGGAAATTACAGAGTTGAAATATGAAATCATGTCTGCCTGATTTTGGTACACATCCTCTTTGAATTCTTTGCTCCTCACCCACAACCTCCAAATACTTGGATCTCACAATTTGGAAAATATGAATTTGCTATTAGGGTTTACATAATTGCTAATTGCCTAAAATAATTTATAACATTTTTCTATAGAAAACATTTTTCTTTCCATATAGATATTTGTAAATAAGATCTAAAATGCTGATCTTTATTAATTTTGTTTCAGTCTGGCACATTGCACCCAAATACAATTATCCCTTGGTGTCCACGGGGAATTGGTTCCAGGACCTGTGAATACCAAAAATCTGCAGATGCTCAAGTTCCTTATATAAAGTGGCATAGCATTTGCATAGACCTATTCACATCTTCCTATACACATTAAATCATCTCTATATTATTTATAATACCTTACATAGTGTGAATACTATGCAAACATCTCTTATACTGTATTTTTAGAGAATAATTTCAATAAAATTGTCTGAATGAGTTTGGCACAAATTAAATTTTTTAAAAATATTTTTAATCGAAGTTTCATTGAATCCACTGATGTTGAACCTGTAGTTCGAGAGGGCTCTCTGTATAAATTGACCTCTGACCCCACCCCTCAAGTCCCATAGTCAACATTAGCCACCTTTTCTGTCCTCCAGTTGTTTAGACCTCTGCCTAAGCTGGAAAAGACAAATGTTCTTTGAGCTCCTCAAGCAGAGCAGAAAGCTGTCTTACCCATTTCATATCAACATCTCACAATGTCTATCACTAAATGGATACTTAATTGTTCTCCTTTAGGCCCTAATGTCTACATTGGGGTCTTAAGGAGAAGGGTCAGAATCCACCACCCCCAGATAGTAAAATGTGTTGAAGGGATAAGTTAGTCATTCAATTCATTGATCAAGTTCTTGAACAAAAAGAGGCAAAGTAGAATAGCCACCCCCAGAAAGAAAACAGAAATGAGTCACAAATTGCCTTGTCACCAATGGGTCCTTCATGGGATTATTTGAATCATCATCATCATCATCATCATCATCAATAACTATCAGTCAGTACCCCATTATCTCTTAGACTGTGCCAGCTTTTTAATATATTAATATTATCTCATTTAATTCATAGAAAATATGGCTAATATTATTTCCTATCTTAGAAATGAGGAACATGACACTCAGGGGAATCACTGCTATAACATGTCAGCCACCAGCTGAACATAAGTCATCTTCCTTCAACTCTGGCTTTCCCCACAACACCAAATCTGGAATTTATCCAGGAAAATAAGAATTCCTGTGTTTTATAAAATGCTACTGTTTCTTTCACATACTTTGTGTAATTATAGATTTATAGCTGTGCAATGAGTTTTATAAACTATTTATATACTTAAAATATGCTCTACACCAAACAAAAGCACATTGTTATTTTCATGGAATTATTAAATGTGCATCCAGGATTTGGACGCCAAATAAGGTAAACATGGGCCACATTGTTATTGCTAGGCCTATTTTATGGAGGGGTGAGTGTGCAGGGGCGTGTGGTGTGTTACCCACAATTTTAAGAGGATGCAATTCTTGAGCTTGATGATACTTTACATATAGTTTAATGTTTAAAAGAAAGTGCCCCCAAACACACCATTTCTATTACAAGCTAGATTATTCCCTATCAGATGAAAGACAAATTGGGAAATCTTTGAAGTGTTGTATGCAGCAGCAATTTCGAGTGATAGCTATTAGAAATGCATGTAACCTTATTATGCTAATATCCAAATAAAAGATGGGGGCAGAAAGGAAGAGTGAAATACAAAGCAAATAGTCTGTTCTTTACCTAGCGTCACCCTGGAAGATGTCTCCATTCAGGTTCTACTTCTTATTACAACCTCCCAATTTAGTTTGTGTTTATTTAATTATTTGTCCACTTCAGAAAGAAAGTTACCAGTAAAATGACTAATTTTTAAAAAGAAACCAAATATATTTCACAATCTCTGCCAATGTGTAATGTCTTCTAACACTGGCCAAAAATAGCAGTAGACTAATTTTGAAATAACTGTTTTCTCTGCAGAATTTTCAATGATATTTTCACTTGCCCTCCTTTCTTGAACTCCCGCCCCAGAAAAAAAAAGGGAGGGTGGGTGGGTAGGGGAGATAACAGATTACAGTAAATTTTGGCAAAGAATTCTATTTGCATCATTTTCTTAGAAGTCACGTGCTTTGGATTTCCTCTTGTTTATGATATATTAAAATGCCTTCCAGATGTTTTTAATTATAGAAAAAAAAAACGTTTTCAAGAAAGTAGAGTAATCCATAATAAAATTTCCTCTTTTTTTTAATGGCCAATAAATTAGTATATTCCAGCTTATCAAACTGCCCCATAATTCTGAGACTGACCTGTTTCTAGAAGGTCAGGCATTGAGCTAGACAACTAGATTTGGGCTGAGGTTGAGTTTTACCAAGAACACTTTCAGTTCCTGTTTCCAATTGAGGCTGCTCTGTGCCTGGGGCCTACCCCCATGTAAAAAGCCATTGGCTGGAAGTGCTTAAATGTCCCACACAAATATAAACACCTCCGTAGTGTTGGGAAGATGAAAGGAACAGCTTATTGATATTGTATATGCTAACATTTGGATGTGGAGGGAGACGGGACAGACAGCATTTAACTGCTGGTCTCCAGTGCTGTAGCTGGGCTGTAGGAGGAGGTTTTCATTTACTGATGTTGGATGTGTGCCCAGACTGCCATAGTAGAATTTAGGGAGAAACACAGAAAGGGGTAGAACCACAGAATGGTTTGGGGGAACATCCATGTGGAGCAGAAGAATAAATATATATGAAGACTGCTTCTAGAAATCAAAGGACTAGTCACTGGGGAAGAGTTTTAAGCACCCCCAAATCCCATCCTGACCCTCTCCATTTGCACATGAAGGTAACTCTTCGTTCATCCTAATATTGATTTAGAGTAAGATAAAATTACAATTCAGTTAAAGGGAAAGAGGACGGGGAGGGCTGGAAGAATTCTTAGACCACTTTGCCTGCTATTTTAAGCTTAGCAAGGGGATAAATGTGGGTCAGTGGGCTGTATTTTGTTTTGTTTTTGTTTACTAAAATTATTGAAGCAGAAAGGCCTTTGTGGATCACGGACATGGTGGTTTTTAAAATGTAACAGCTAATCAGCTATCATGTAGAACAGACCATAAAACTGCAAAAATATAGATTTTTTTATGGTTCAAAATGTGAATTTAAATGGGACATGTGCTGTTCTCACTTAATGGAGAATTTTCTGCTACTTCTCTCATCACCCCATCTCACCTCATATCTTTATTGTGACTTTAAGCATATTTGCCAAATATGAGCAAGCATGTTAATAATGATAGCTCTGGAAAGGAATTGTATCAAAGAAATGTCTGCAAAAAGTGGTGCTTGGGAAAATTTTAAATAAAGAAAGTGAAGTAGTATGACAGATATAAAGTGGACAGTCAGGATTTATTGAGTACCCACTATACACAGAAGAAAGAGAGTCTTATAGAAGAAAGAAATTGGAAGAAATTTCACTGGACAAGAGTGGATGGGGCAACAGTGGAAAGCTATGGGGTAGCAAGAAGACCTGTTAGCTCAAAGGTTAGAAGCCTGCAATTCACAGGAAAGCATGCAGGATTCAATGAGTATCTTATAGTGAGAGAAAAGAGTGCCAGTAGGTCAAGATGGTTAGGACTTTGAATTTTACAACCAAGCATAAAATACCAGAGGGAGATAAAATGCTACTATTTGTTTCTGTGGTCAAAATGTGTCTGTTGGGAATAAGTGGAAGATACCAAGACAAATGAACTCAGTGTAGGGTTCTCACTTACCACCAGTAGCATCTTCAGTGACAGCAGAAAAGGGACTGGATGAAAGGAAATACCACTCAGTTTATTCCACTGGGCATCAAGACCACTTGACTCAATTTGAATGAGGAATTTGGAAGAATCTTTGGGAAATGTGATGTCTGGGAGAAGAGGGGATCAGCACATAAATGATATAAAACAGAATGAATAAGGCAATCTCCATCCAGAATGAATTGAGACTTTTGAAGTTACCAAGTAGTGCGACCCTACTGTACCAAGATAAAGAAATATAGATTGAGTGGTTCAACAACTCACACTAGCAAACATTTATTTCTAACGGGCTATGAATTAAGCAGAATTCAGGCAATGTTCAGGAAACAAAAACTACCACTAACACTAGAACAAGCACTCCCTCAGTTATTTTAGCCAGAAAATGCACCTGTTGATGTAGCTACAGTCAAAGTGCATTGTCCTCAATATAGGAAGCCCACTGTGATCCAGGAGCTTTAGTAGGAAATCAAATGGAGTAAGAAGGAAAGAAGGGATAGTCCCCACCCCTTCTGACTTACCAAATCAAAACTTCAGTCCGTGGAGAATTGTCGGGTTTTTTAGCCCTGATCTCCTCTCCTCCTGACCAGTGGGAGAAGCGGGAAAAGCATGCCCCGAACAACAGGAGGAGCCAAGAAAGGTAAAGGTCGACTGGCCGCCCACCCCAGCCCTCCCTCCCTGCCTCCCTCCCGGGAGGACAATCAGACTTTCCAGGGAGAACAGTCAAAGCAGGATCTCATTTAATAAGGAAGTACACCAGCTTATATACTGCACAGGAGCCAAACAGAATAAAGGTCAGAGGGGTGGAGCAAGTTCACATGTACATCCATCCCATAGTCCTTCCAAGGAAGGCATGAGCTATCCCCCAGGGCGGAAGAGTCCTGGACCTATCCTGAGGTGGTCTGCCTCCTCCGTCACCACCCACAGCACCACCTCCTGGCTGATTGCCAGGAGCCACGTGTACAGCCTCAAGACCAGGAAGCAGGCAGCCATGCCCTACAGAGAATAAATGTCCAAGCTGGAGAGAGAGAGAGAGAGAGAGAGAGAGAGAGAGAGAGAATATTACCCATATTGCCTAGGATATGGCCCTGACATGAATGGAGTTAATTATCATGCATTCCAGGTAAGAAATATTTGTCCACAAATAACCTGAATGGAGCCTGAGGCTACCTCTTCCTTCTTCCATCTCTTCTGCTCTCAACCTTGTTCCAAGGAAAAGCTCATGATGCAAAATTCCCATAAAATTCCCATAATTAATAATTCCCATAATGCCCATAAAATTCAAAGTCCTATAGCATGGTGATCATCCCTGACCTACTGGCACTCTTCTCTCACTGAAAAATAGGAGAAACATTCTGGTTGGATGAATCATGAAAAGCCTAAGGAAGGCTGTATATCTACAAATTGTGAGCTACAAAGCTCAGTGGTGACAGAGGAGAAAGTGAGAGCAGATAAACAGACACAAAGATTTTTTATACAACTGTGCTCTTTAAAGACTGTGCAGTGTTAAATCACAATGAGAGCAGGGTGCTGTGGTACATGCCTGTAATCCCAGCAGCTCAGGAGACTGAGACAGGAGGATCACAAGTTCAAAGCCAGTCTCAGCAACTTAGTGAGACCCTATCTCAAAATTAAAAAAAAATTAAAAAACGGTCTGGGGTTGTGGCTCAGTGGTTAAGCACCCTGTTTTCAATCCCTGGTACAAAAAAAAAAAAGAAAAAAAATGAAAAATCACAATGAGATCTGAGAAAAATTACTAGAACTAGTCAAACCTCTAGAAACTAAATCATGAGATAACTTAAAGAAATGGTGATTTTTTTTCTTAGTGTAAAGATGTAAAATATTGAAGAGATAGGAGTAGGGGTTAGAGGATGGAACCATACAGTTGTCTTTCAATATTTTGGAGATGCCCTCTAAAATAATCAGTAGACAATATCCTATTCTTGAGGGGGGCACAAAGTTCAAGGAAGCTTTGCCAGTTTTGTTCCAAACTTTAAATTCCATCACTGTGTCAAATCAGAGATAAACTGAGAGGGATGTTTTCAACTGGACACCCATCTTAGATGAACGGTTATACCAGATGACTCATAAAAAATTATTGTCCAAACTGGGGCTGAGGGTGTAGCTCAGTGGCAGAGCACTTGCCTAGTACGATCAGTGCCCTGAGTTTCAACCCCTAGTCCCCAAACTAGGTTTTACACACACGTGCAAACACATACATGATGGAGTTTTCATTATGACAAATCATCCAGAATGTTTCTAAAATAGAGTTATAGAGACACCCAGTTAAAGTTGAATTTCAGATGAACAGTAAACTGTTCTTTTTTTTAATCATAAGTGGGTCACATGTAATGTTTGGGGAAAAACCTATACCAACAATTTCTGTTGTTTATCTGGCATTCCAATTTAACTGAAGTTATCTGACATTGTAAGTTTTAATTTATTCTACATTCTATCTGGCAACCTTCTGCTGTAGAAAACATACAACAAAAGAAAGGTATGTGTGTTTGTTCAAAATTCATAATTTACATAATTAATGTAATAAACATAAAAAGCAGGGAATAGGGTGTCAGAATTCATTTGTACGTCTATGGCCATTATAACCTTGGGCAGATTGGAGGTATTGATCTTATAGCCACAACAACAGGTGGACTTATTTTTTTTTGTCCCCATTTTTAAATCATTTTTGGCTGGATTATTTTACAGTTTCTAAGAATTTTAAGATGTGTTTATTTTAAGGTTGCTTTTTCTGTTCATCATATTTCCACTAGAAATTCAGAAAGGATTTTGTTCTAAATGATTCATGGTATATCATGGTGATTATTTGGCTTTATTAGTATCTTCTTATCAAATCTAACTTTTAATTCAAAGTTATTTAGTTGGATCACATTAATTTGCTGCTAAAGCCTGAATACTGATAAATTAAAAATTGAATTTCCTTTTAATAGATTATAATTCAGAAATTAAAATTAAAATCACAACAGTGATCAAAATTTCTTACAAAAATTTTATTTCAGGTCAGCAGAAATGTGGTTCACATGACAAAGACAAATGAAGGAGAATATTTTTATGTTTCAACTAAAAAAAAACTGCTATAAGATTAAAACATAACATCTTTATAAATTATAAGATTCTTGATATTTTAAAAATATAAATTAATTTTAAAATCATTACTTAAAACTCAGTACATAAAATATGGAGTTGTTAATATATTAAGTCACACTATTTTAAAATGCCTACTTTACATATTCACACAAAACAGAATTGCCTTGTCTAATATAGACCTTGACCTCAAAAGGCTTAGGCCTAAGTTAGAAGGTAATGAAAAAGTGAAACAATTATAAGAAAACGAATTCAGGGTGTCATCAAGTTCTCAAACCAAAGATTTAGAGAATGGAAACAATTATCATGGGGATGGAGCAGTTGGGGAAGTTTCATTGAGAAATAGCCTTGGTTTGTTTCTTGCAGGACTGGTTGGGCATGCATTTTAAAAAGAAGATCCATAAAGTCCTATCTGGATACAAATCAGTACTGAGATCTCTGAGAATTTCAGGAGAAAAGCAGTATGCACACCTTGGACAAAAAAAAAAAAAATAAGAATGAGGGTAGGAAAAGACAAAAGATAATGTAGGAAGCAAAGAAAAAGTAGAAATGGATTCTGCCCTCTGGATCTGCAGGACTGTGCCTTTGTGGACTCAACTAATAGAAAATAAAAAATATTTTTAAAAAATGTATTTGTAGTGAGCCAGTTATGGTGGTGCATGCCTTAATCCCAACAGCTCGGGAGGCTGAGGCAGGAAGATTGCAAGTTCAAAGCTAGCCTCAGCAATTTAGCAAGGCTCTAAACAACTTAGTGAGACCCTGTCTCAAAATATAAAATAAAAAGGGCTGGGGATGTGGCTCAGTGGTTAAACATCCCTAGGTTGGATACCCAGTACAAAACGAAAAAACAAAAAAACCCCAACTGTGTAGACTATTATATATATAGACTATTATATATATAGACTATTATATATATAGACTCTAGACTGTATAGGCTATTTTTCTTGTCATTATTCCTTAAACCACTCAATATAACAATTATTTATGTAGGATTTACATTATATAACGTATTATGAGTGACATAGAGTCAATCTAAAGTATGGAGACGATATGTTTAGGTCATATCGTCATGCAAATACCATACCATTTTATATAAGTAGCTTTGGTATCTGCAGAGACCTGGAAAACTGTCCGTGGATCCCAAGAGACAACTGTATTTCCTTTTGTAAATGGCAGGACATAATTTTGAATGGGAAATAGAGTTATATAAATCAGAACCTTAAAGACCACACCACAGAATTAGGACTGACTGTTACAGCTACAGAGCCACTGTATACTCCTGCCCAAGATACAGGGATACAGGCATCCAAGAGTGGTGTTTCTGGTGGTATGCATTATGTATACATTTCAACAAAAGCAGCTTAGAGTGCTTTGAACCATCATGCCGAAACTCCGAATATGCCAACTGACATAATCATTCTTCTTCTTCTTTTTTCTTTTTTAAACAGATTTTCAAGCTTTTAGGGTGACTTCTATTCAGAATGAAGACCCATAAAGTCCTATCTGGATACAAATCAATACTGGGATCTCTAAGAATTTCAAGTGAGTTGGAGGCTTTGTGACCAGAAGGTGAGAAACTACCTTGATCCTGCATCCTTGCCACAGGCAGATCCCCCACTGACAGCCACAGGGGTTTGGCCTATGTCAAGGCTTTCAGATCAGGCACTGAGATTACTTGCCAAACATTAATCTCTGTGAGACCAGACACACTGTTCAAAGAGATGTCACTTCCGTGCCATTCTCCCCAACTAAAGAGGAAGGCATTTCTGCAAGCTATATTTTTGCCAGCTCGTCCATCAGAGAATATTTATTTGTTCATTAATTTCTTTTATGAACATTGTACAAGTTACACAGTACAGTACCTCCTGATCATTTATTGCCCAGATTTACGCTCCGTGACTTGATGGAAGGTGCAGTTCCAGAATGGAACTCTCTCCTCTGAGTAAGCAGTTATGCTGCAATTTACAGGATCAAGACAATTCTTTTTAGACACTGTAATTAGCACTGGTCTTATTTATACATCTCCCTTAACATTGTGTCCCCTTTAAAAATACTTTTATTTAAAATGGCATGCAAGGAAATAGCTTGGCATGCCTATGGGGGTGGGGGAATAAACCACTGATAAATCCATCTGTTAAAAACCATGGTACACAAATTAAAAGAGTAAATTAACATTATTCGCCCTAATCTCCCAGCACCATTGTTTGTGCTTAGGGTTTCTTGCAGAATATTCAAAAGATACATTTTCCAGTAGACCAACTCCTTTTAGTCACACCCTGAAAATGCTTTGCCTGTTTTAAATAGGTCCATTATACTCTCAGACACCTACATATTTAGTAAATCCAGCCTTAGTAAAGTAACTGGTCTATATGGTTTCCTCCTCTATTATTTATTTTTGTCTTCTCCCAACTCCCTTTTAAACAATTCACAGTCACCAAAATATGTATTAAATTCCTCACTAAAGTTTCCCTACTAAGCTGATTCTGCCTCTAGCAGAGCAAGAGGCAGTAACTCAACAGTCCTGAAATTTCTTTTCTTAATTCTTAAATGTTTCCCTTCCTCCATCCCATGTGAGATAGGTGAGAAAACCAATTGCCCCCACTGCTTAATGCTTCACAACTCAGAAACTCACTCCAGCCTTACGATTTTGAATCCCAACCCAGCTGGTGGTTTCTGGATTTCGGGCTCTGAATATGAGTTCAGCACTTTTAAATCAATCACTATGAACGGCATTTCTGTCAAATGGAAATCTTTTCTTCTTTGGCAGAAAAGCTTTCCTGATATTTGGCTACAGCCTCAGAGAACTGAACAGTCTCATAAATGAAACCAGGATGTAGAAGAAAAATCAAACTAGATAAAATGTTCTAACATCGTCATTGGATGAGTCCTGTGCAGTAAGCCGAGGCACCTCTGCACCCTGTAAGATTTTTCAAATAGCTCTCCCCATTTCAGGCTAATGGCTTGCTGCAGTTCCACTAGCAAGGGGTTACCTGGGTTAGGTGGAAATGGGACGAGTAAGCTACTCCTGGGATTCTATTCCCCCAAACTTAAAATTCTCTCTTAAATTATTAAAATGCTTTAAGAATTGGGTTGCTTCATAAATTTCGCTTGTTATTGCTTTTAGCAGGTTATGTCCTCTTTCAAAGTTCAATTGTTGGTGGAATTGCTTAGCCAGATGTGATTCAGCAGCTTGGGATGTTCCTCCCTCTCCATTTCATTAGGACTAGTTTAAATCTCAAACCTTGAAAATGAAGAAATAACATCAAAGTCTTGGCAACAGAAGGGAAGATCAACTTCTCTGGGACTTAACTAGTCATACAAAAGAGATTTTATAATTTTTAAACTGTGTCCACCCCAAAGTCACGTGTTTTAAGGTAACAAGGAAATGAATGGTTTCTATGTTTTTGAGATTTCTATTATGCTTTTTTACTTCATGTATACATGAGTGTCTCATTACATAAAATAATCTAAACTTCTGGGCATGGTGGCACATGCCTGTAATCTCAGCCACTAAAGAGGCTGAAGCAGGAGCCTAGTGAGTCTGAGTTCAGCCTCAGCAACTTAGTGAGACTCTAAGAAACTTAGTAAGACGCTGCTCAAAATTTAAAATAAAAAAGGGCTGAGGATGTAGCTTATTGGTAAAATTCCCTTGGGTTAATCCCTGGTACAAAAAATATTTTTTTTAAATAAAACAATCTAAAATATATAGAAAAATATCAACTGTAAAACTTATTAGGAAACATCCTAGTAGAGGTGATAATCTTCTCCACTGGGCTCATAAAGGATATTGGTAGTTTTCTGCCATTTTCCATGCGGTAGAGATGTTTACTATATCTTGATGTCTTCATTATACTCAGAATACTTCAATAATCTAATAGATATCTCAAAATTATTTTATCTATAGATAACCCTTGATTTATGAACACTGAACCCAAGATTTTTGAGCTCTAAGTTAGTCTGTGGTTAGTAGATATAGGGGAATGTTAATGGTGAGGAAAAAACATGAAAACATACATGAACACATTTGAAAAATTCATGGAGAAAATACTGAAGTAGATATATTCATTCATTTAATCTTTATTCAGCACATATTTATGATTTACTGTTACTGAGTATGGAATGCCAAGCACTGTATTAGTTATAGAAATTCATCAGTAAGTGAAACAGACATGGTGCCTACTTCATGAATTCGGAACATTGGTCTCCTTGAAGCAGGAAGGGCAAGCTCTTGAACTCTTTGAAGAAATGTGGTTGGACTCAATTGCTGCAGATTTCTGAAAATCTAATCTAACTATACAGCAAGGAAAACTAAGGCAGGGCCATAAGCCATGTGTTTCAAAGGGATAGCTGGGAAAGTCAGAACTTTTGAGTTAAAAGCATCTTTTAGACTTTATATCCTAACCCCTTTTCTTAGCTCAACTGAAATCTTTGTTTATTTTTATGGATGAGCTTAGTCTAGAACCTGTATCTATTGACACCCACAAAAGTATTTAACAAGGTTGTTCTTTGAATATTATAACCACAATCTAACTTGTCAGTGTAGTCAGAGCATAAAAGAAGGTGTTTTAAGTTAAACTGTGTTCACCCCAAACTCACGTCAAAGTCTTTTAATGGTTTGGATCTAGAATGTCCCCCCAAATTGCATGTGTTCAGAGGTGGAGCTTTGAGGAAATGATTGGATCAGAAGGGCTTTGACCTCATCAGTGGATTAATCCATTCATGGCTGAATGTACTACTGGGAAATGAGACCTAGATGGAGTAAGTAGGTCATGGGGGGGCACACCCTGGAAGAGTTTATCTTCTCTCTGGCCCTTTTCTTCTTTTATTTGCTTCCCAACTGCCATGTGATAATCAGTTTTCCTCTGCCCTGGGCTTTCTCCATGATGTTCTCTCTCACCTTAGGCCCAGAGACATGGAGCTGGCAGACCAAGAACTGGAACTTCTGAAATATACTTTTAGCCAAAATATATTTTAGCCAAAATACACTTTTCCTCCCTTACGTTATTTACATCGGGTATTTTGTTCACGGTGAAGCAATGATAATTGAAATAAAGTCTTTACTGCTAGTTTTTCAAATTGTGACCTTATTTTAGAGATAGAATTTTTGCAGATGCAATTAGTTAAGAAGAGGTCCTGTTGGGATTGGGTGAATCCCTAATTCAATATGGCTGGTGATCTTTATGAAAAGAAGGAATCTGGAAACTGATGTGCAAGCAGGGAGAATACCCTGTGAAGACTTGTGCTGTGCTACTACAAATGAAAAAATTACTAGAAGTTGGAAGAGAAGCCTGGAGCCTCCATAGGGAGCATGATTCTCCTGAGCCCCCATTTCAGCCTTCTTGTTTCCAAAACTGGGAGATAAGATAAGCCATACAGTGTGCTTTATTATAAAAACCTTAGGAAACTAACAATTCCACTGGAGGTTTACTCAGTTTGCTTTCTCGCTCCTTGAGACTTTCATCAAACAAGTATGTATTGAGCACCTAAAATGTGCCAAACTGCAGAAAACACTGAAAGTACAAAAATGGATTAACCTGATCCCTGTCTTCAGAAAAGTAGACAAATATTTCAAAGTGTTAAATACGTGTGCTGTTAGATTCCTCCCACCCCAATCTGGGATCCACTTCTATCTGTGTGTTTCTTTCCTAATAAATATGATTTATTCCCCCAATTGATACTGAAAGACTGGATTCCATTTCTGTCTTGGGCTCAGCCTCTTCCCTGGAAATGCATGAAATTGGTGCTTCCCAGGAGTAGTTACTGTCTCCAATCAGTGAGTCATGGGCTGGGGGTGTAATCCAGGCCAGTGACAGTCCCTTAGTGTGCTATTAAAGCAAGCATCTCCAATCCACCCACAGAAGAGTGCAATGAGGACAGCGTTGAGTCCTTGTCATGCTTTATCAGGGCCATAAAATGAGTCTTTAAAATTTTAAAGTTTTCAAATGAAATATACAAAGGTTGATTATTTAGCAGTTTATCAACTTTACCCTTCTGTGGCAAAGGGAACAGATGATAAAATTGTTCAAAGGAGGCTTCAAAACTACTTTATGCCATTTTATTGCAACTTTAAAGAGGACTAAAAACAAGTCTCCCAGTAGGCCCCAGGCCGGCTTTGCCATCTTCCCCTCTAAGGGCAAATTTGCCTTCCTACAGCTGATGCTGCTGGAAGCAGGCCCTCTCCACTCTCCCTGGGACCACATGGTCTCTGCTTCCAGGTCTGCGTCTGTGACAACCAGAAGCCAGAAGAACTGGGGGGACCCTGGCCCACAGAATCAACAGTGGGATGAGTCATGCCTTAAATCGCTCCCACTTCGTGATTACCTGTTGCTTTTCTCCATTTCCCAATGACCTCTTCCTCCAAGTCTTTTTGTCACCACCACCACCATGGTCACATGCATGCAGAGAACAGTAAGAATGAATTAAAGACAAAGTTAGTCTAAGGTTACACTGACCCTTAAGTAATTTCTCTTTATGAGGAGGATAGGGGTCCCACATATGTATGAAAGAAGGGGGAGAAAAAAAAATGTACTTCTCTCAAGTTGTGAGGACCATGTACAGTATGTGTATTTTGCAGAAAACCCACTGGGAAAGCCCAAACAATGAACTCAAGTGAATTTATGAAGTCCTTATTGTCCATGATTTTTAGTACAGTTGCTATTTTTTTTTTCCTTGAAAACAATTCCCTTTAAATCCCACCTTTTGAATCTAGAAAAATAAAATAAAAACTCATAAGGTGGCATCTCCCTTTTGAATGGCAGAAAATGAACCAGGATTCTGGTACAAATGACCCTCTTGGTCCTTCGGTATTGGTTTTATTGTCTCAGTTGCAGGAGAGCACACTGGGAAGCTGAAACATTGCCCCAGTGGGTTTGTATTGGACTTCCTGGGATCCAGCCACTGTCCTGGTGGCTACTACCCTCTCAGCTACTATATTAAGAAAGGCAATTAGAAAATCTATAGCTACCACATAGATAACCCAAAGTAAAATGCAGAGAGAAAATTACAACCTACAATCAATGGCTATGAGATCACAGAGAGAGTGAAATTTAAGGAATATTATTGTTAGAAATATATATCCATTCACTTAGTCATTTATTTTTTCAAAAATATTTATTGAGTATCTACTACACTCCAAGTACCACGCTAACCTTTAGGGACCTAATGTTATACAAAAATAGAGAGAGCTCACAGTTTGATGAGGGAGGGGCATCAAATAATGATGTAAATAAATTAATTAAAAGTGTCAGTGTTAACCGGGCATGGTGGTGCAGGCCTGTAATCCCAATAGTTTGGGAGCTGAGGCAGGAGGATCTTGAGTTCAAAGCCAGCCTCAGCAAAAGTGAGGCACTAAGCAACTCAGTGAGTCCTTGTCTCTAAATAAAAATACAAAATAGGGCTGGGGATGTGGCTCAGTGGTTGAGTACCCCTGAGTTTAATCCCTGGCACCCCCCACCAAAATAGTACAAGAGTAACGTAGTGTGAAGGATAATATGTGGGTGCCATTTGGAAATGAGTGAGTTTTACCCAGCCTAGAGTGGAGGTAGTGGTGGGAGGGTCTCAGAGAATTCTAGTCTGAAAAATTAATTATTGAACTTTGATTTAGAGAAACAGCAGGAATCAATTACCTAGTTAGAGGGGAGGCTGGGGACGGGGTCAAGAACACTCCAGGCAGAGTCCAGTGGTGGGTGACCTGTCCTTTGTCAAAGGAAGAAGGCACATGTAAGATCTTAAGGGAAACCTGCGTGGCTGACCATGGGAGAGAAAAGGATGAGACGAAAATTCTGTGGTTGGCAGGAGGCAGCCAATCCAGGCAAAGCTGGGTAGAACCTATTACAGCTATTAGAAGTGACCCCACAAACAATATAGAGCCACACAGAGGCCTCAAGTAGGGAGAGAAATGGGTGAGAATACCATAGCTCCTGCTGGGATTAGCTGCATTCTGCAAAACTGTGTGCTGCCCTTCTAGATCCATATCTCCCAGGAACCAAAGTAGCACTGGTTGTCCTGCACACTGATTGGACAGCTTCCTATTCTCCAACACAGGGGATGCAAATCACTATTAAAAATGCAGCAATCTGGACCACACACCTAGTGAGATTAGCAACTAATAATAGATTCAAAAAACAAAATGCTCCATTTGGAGTATCTCAGCAGAACCACCTGCTAAGAGAGTAAGGAGAACTATGTGAAGGTATTTCTGTGTTGCCTTTAATTTGCTTCCATATCTATACACAACCTCTAAAAACAGCAAATACTCCATCAAAGTTTATCAAAAGTGAGAGTAATGTAATTTAAGTTGTTTACCTTCAGGAATAATGAGCTGATTCATAACAACAGAGCAGTAACCACACTTCCAAGCTACTGGCCAAAAAAGTCTGGCTATTACCCAAATTTGAGTAAATCACACCACAAACACATGTTGATTTTGGCCACCCCTCTTTACTTAACTAAATGTTGATTTCAAATGATCTAAACTCCCCACATTTACTTTTACTCTGTTCTTCAACACACTGTGGACTGAGGGCTTTTCTCAAAATTCAGATCTGCCTGTGCCATTTCATGGTCAAACTCTGTAGAAAGGTCTTGGGTGCCTTGGTCTCATCTGGTCTCCAGCTTCCTGCCACTGGGTGCTCCTCCTTTCTGTTCAGGGCCCTCCACGAGAGGGGACCAGAACAAGATTTCATCCTTGTCCTCGAGATGTAGATGGTCTGCGGAGAAATACTACATTACATCACAAGGATTACAGTCTATGACAGCTCCATAAATGGGCAGCTTCTCACAGAGCAACTGCAGGATGTCAGCAGAGCACATATGACCCATACTTATTGCAGTCTCCTAGAATTTGGGAAGCTTTTCTGGATTCAGCATCCTGTAACATGCAGCCCTGGAGTGAAGACCACCCAGTTCAAGATGGTACTCTGTGTGTTCCAATGCTGGTTATTTTCTTTCTTCTCTGCTGATCTTGTTTCCCACATTGTATTGTAAATTCCTTGAAGACAAAGACTATTGCTTACCCTTAAATATCCTGGACGTTGTTCATACAAGTGCTGACCACACGGCAAGCACTTCCAAATATATGTTGACCATGTAAGAGGATATTAAATTCTTACCTTGGGGTGTATGGGGCAAGGGAGGGAGTGGTTTAGTGATTCCTCCAAATCAACCACGAATGGAAAGCAGAGCTATGTGGAGGAGGCTGGCATGAAGACAAAGCTCTCTTGGTACTTAATTTTTTTTTTAAATTTAACCGTGATAATGATATAATGGCTATATGATTTAATTGGCAGGTAGGAGCCAGAAAAAGACCTCACTAACTGACACTAATGAGAGGTAAACCCATTGCAGTCCGACTGAGGTCGCTCTTGGTAATTGATTTTTCTATTTTTAAAATATGTGCTTGGCTCACTCCAGCCAACATACACACAAGTTGACTGCAACACAGAATACACTTTGTTCTTTCATTTTGTCAAGTGTAGTTGCATTTTAATTATTTATGATAATACTTAATAGTATATTAGTAAGTGTCCTGTAGTGTGGCATGTAAAAGTAATGAAGTCTTAGTAATATGAGAACACGATAGAGCTCTCAGCTATTAAATCTTCACTGAGAAGTGAAGTAAGACTATGTATGGGCTGCTCTGGGAGAATTGGGGGTTTGCAGATTAGGGAAGTGAAAATTAGCAAACTTTTTCTGAATTACATTTATGAAGTATGTAGTGATATTTTAAAATGCATTGAATGTGACTAATATGTTTGAATATGAAAAAATATGTTAAATACGTGTTTCCTTTATGTGGGCTGCTCAGTAGATATTAAGACTTCTTAAGAAAAATAAAAAAGCCTCAGCTGGTTTTCTACTTGATGGCATTCTTTTATATCCTTTATTTTTATTCCTAACTCCCACAAAACACATTCTATCTCCAGATTATTAAGAATAATTTGAGCATGTGAAGGTTTTTTAAATTTTAAATTAATCTCTCTTATGGTTATGGATGGAATTATAATCATTTCCTGAGGAAAAATAAGATTAATGTTTTAAAAGTTATATAAGACTTGACTTCATATTTTTGCTATTGGTATATTTTACATAGTTTTTTTTGCTTAAATATTCTGTTACATCCAATTTTCCAATTCTAAATTCCAGAAATAAATTTTACAAGATCCAGTTGAATAAATGTCTGCCAGAAACTCTACCATATCCTACCTCCACTCAAAAAGGACCCTCTCTCTCTCAAAAAGGACCCTCCTTCACTGCCGCAGGGTCTTTGTTCTTTTCTACCATTTTAGAAGTGTTTGCCCAGTATCTTTGTCAGAGTAATTAAAAATGTTTTCTAATTCTTTCTGTTTTTTTTCTTTTTGCAGATCATGTCTTCCTCTTCTATGAATAGCTCCTTCTTCATTTCTCTCCAATTTTCTCTTCATCTCCCTGATTTCTCACAGCTCATTCCTCATCCTCTTTAAAATCTTTATTGGTAACATATCCTTATTCTAATCAGCTATGTTCCCTTATCCATTAATTTCATGGATTCTTTTTTTCCCCCCACATTGTACCACACTCATAAAAGACTGAAATACATGTTTTGTCCTAATACTAAAATATTGAGGATATCTGTGTTTTGAGGTTTTACGTGGCCAATTTTTATTATAGAGTTCCCATAGTTACTTAGTTCATTGGTGAACAATAGGCATCGAATGTGCATAATGAGATAATAATGCATAATTCTTGTGGAAAGAATTTTTATTTTATTGTAAAAATGAAAACCCAGGGAGAAAGGAGATCTTGTCTCCAATTTCATGATGAGTAGCTAAGGCAAGCTTGCAAATAAATATCAAAATTATTATCCTAGTGAATATTTTGGCAACCAATCTTCTGCAGACAGAAAAAGAAATATATATGTGTGTGTATATATATGTATATATGTATGTGTATATATGTATGTATGTGTATATATGTATGTATGTGTATATATGTATATATACATATATATGTATGCATATATATAAATGTGTATAAATAGTCACTCATAGAGGTTAAAATATTTATTCATTTTATATTCATCTTAAAAGAAATGGTTGATAATGACTTATCTGAAAATTTGGTTGTGAGAATAAATGGTACTTCTCATGAATATAGAAAAGCTAGGCAAGGCATTGTGTCTAAAGAACGTAAGTAATCAGAACAAACAAACTAGGAAACATAACATACCAGTTTTTCCAAGGGGAGACCTGGAACTCACTCAATGTGTATGTGGAGAACCAAGCTGAACTTGGGAGATTGCTTTAAGAGTTTTAACCATGGTTGTAGTACCTCAAGCATTATATCATCAATTGGTGGCAGATGCTCTATTCCCAGGGAAAGATACTAGCAAGAATAAGTGGATTGGAATTCGTATTCAGGACTAGAGTTTCTCAGAATAGGAATTTCAAGAGAGTGTGCAAAAATTAACCAAGATCTCAAGTCTAGAAACTTGGGCACACAAAAAAAGACAACAACTCAGTAGCCCATTGGACATTAAGAGGTGACAGTCCTGGGTCTGATTAGTAGCACATGAAATTAGGAGCACAATGGCCAGGTAATCATCTGGGGTGATCATATTTTATGCTCTGGCCCTGTGAGAGACACAGTTATTGCCTACTGTGAATCCAGACTGCTTTGGGAACTGTGGTGAGGGTCTCCCCTCAGGAGAAACAGGAAACATACAAGACAGAAACAGGAACTGACAAGCAGTAATTTCCAAAGTGAAATATCTATGTCTATATATGTATCCATTTACATACACAAATAAATGTGTATTTGTGGATACATATGCACACATACCAACAAGGCACAGCTACTCTGCATTTTGCACCAGAGAAATCTGTGGCCTTAAAGTTGTAGGTAGGTTAACGTGTGGAGATACCACACCCTTTATTTACTCCAAATGTATCCAGGAACCTGTGCAATTTGACATGGTCCACAATCTCATGTTTTCCAGTACTGTGGACTATGTAACTTGAAAACTCTCCAAGCTATCAAACATCTAGAAACTTAAGAAAAATTATAACACACATCCTTTTAGATGCATAGGCAAAGTTGTGAGAAACCCAGGTTTAAAAAAATAAATAGGAAATTAACAAGCAGCGCAGTGACCCAGAGCTGACCCTTCAGTGCTAGTAGGAATGGGCTGCCATTCAGAAACCAGTGGGCAAGGGCAAGGCCTGGAGTCACCACGATGAAGCTGGAATTGCACAGCATAGATTTAAAACCCCTCCCCATTTGTAAAGGAAAACAATAAGGATGATTTTCTGTATGAACAAGTGGAGGGAAAGGACTATATATTTTTGTATTTGGCAGCTTTCCGTCTCTATGACCAAAATACCTGACCAAAAAAAAAAAAAAAAGAAAGAAACAAAGGAGGAAAAGTTTATTTTGGCTTATGGTTTTAGAGCTTTGAATCAAGGTCAGCTAACTCCATTCCTCCAGGGTCAAGATGAGGCAGACCATCGTGACATAAGGGCATGGTGCCAGAAAGCTGCTCAGTTCATGGCAGACTAGAAGCAGAGAGAGTGATTAAGGCACCAGGAACAAAACACAAACCCTAATGGCATGCTCCCAGTTACTTACTTCCTCTAGCTCCACCCTATCTGCCTACAGTTACCACCCAGATAGTTCATTAAAACTATTAATCAACCAAATGGATTAATTCAAGTGATTAAGTTACAGCTCTCTAATCTTTCTACCTCCTACATTAATGTGGGAGCTTTTGGAGGGACACCTCATACACCTCATATCTAAACCATAACAACTTGAGAATTTGTAACTTCATACTTTCCTTTAGACTGAAGTCTTTCAAATTTGTACTACAAATGTGTGTATATACCACCTCAAACTAAGAAGTTTACAGGTCAGAAGCCCAAACTGCTTGCTTGCTACGTACAAGAAAACATAGTTTTGATGGCAGTATAAACCCTCGACAAGGTGAATTTGAGTCTTTGCGATAATCTTGATTCAAAATGGCATCACAAATTAGAATTTATGAAACACAGTAGAAAACAGCCTCCACAAATAAAATCATTACATTCAGGAAGCAGGGGATTAGTCCCATCTTATCCTCATGTAAGAAGTTTAGATACTATAACATAATCATGTTTAAGTTGTCAAATATTTAAAAAGGCTATGAAAGAATGATAAAATAATATACTATAAAAGGACTGTCAGTAATTAAAAAAATAGAGTAGAGCACATGTAATTTTAAAAATATAGTTGATAAAATATAAAATTAATCTACTTAAATAAGATTAGATCTAGCTAAAGAAAGAATTAGAAAATAGGAAAATAGAGCTCTTAAAATTATTCTTATAACATAAGATAGAAAGATGAAGATCAGCCTAATATAGAAGAAAGATTTTCCAAAGGAGTCCAGAATAGAACAGAGAAAATTAAAAAGAGATAGTATTGAAATAATCATTGAGAAATTGCTCCAAAATTGAGATGATCATGGATTATAAGACTTGAGAAGTAAAAGTATTTCCATACTTGATAAATACAATTGAATCCACACCTACATACATCACAGTAAAACTTCAGAACACCAAAGTACAAAAGGATCTTCTAAAATCTACCAAAGAGAAGGGGAAAAAAAAAACATATATTTGAAGAATTAAAATTATACCAATAGCACAATTATCATAGCAACAATAAAAATCAAAAGGAAATGAACACTTTAAGGAGTTGAAAGCAGAGAGCTGTTAACCAGAATGATGTGCTCTTAAGATCACCCTACAGAGATGAATATACTTTTGACATTCTCCCCTTCCAAATTTAGCTCAGATAAGGTGACTGATGGTGACACACACAAATACAACACACACACCAAGATGGCATAAAAAGGTCTATTAATCATAGATCAAAGCTTTCTAGGATGATTAGACTCCCAAGAAAGCCTGAAAACCACTGAGAGTGCAGGCAAAGGAGACTGGAATGGGGTTTGTGATGGTTACCATTGAAGGATCCAGAAAAGGGTTTCCTTGAGCTGTTCGGGTTTGCATGGTTTGAATTTTCTGCCACCAACACAAGAAGGTACCTAAGAAACCAGTTAAAGACATATTGTATTCCATCAAGTAAAATTTCTCTGCATTGAGAAAATGTTGAAATGGGCACAGAATAAATTTAACCCAATCCTTAACTTACCAGTTGCTGATTTTATGGAACTGATCTTATGGAGAAAGGAAATCTGAGTGCATACAATTGGCTTCTACTTCTTTCCCTAATTCCTGAGATGATGTGATGACTCTGCTTCTTGTGTGCCTAACATCATGTCCTATTTGTTTTTTGATTTTACAAGCTCCAGGTTCAGGTACACACCAATTGCTCTGCTACTTCCTCCAAAACAAAATGTGCTAGGTATTAAGTTCACAGATGCTGGAGATTTTGTTCACTAGATTTTACTGATCTCCCCTACGTTCTGCCAAGTTCCCATAGTAAAGTCTTTTTCCTTAGTCTAAACCAACACTGTTCAAAAGAAATAATGGGCCATATGTGTCATTTCAAGTTTTCTAGTAGCTACATTAAAAATAAATAAAAAACAGATGTAATTGATAATACATTTTATGTATTTAACATATCCAAAATAGTGCAAAAAATTGAGATTTTTTTAACCCCCTTTTATTGCAAGGATGAATTTCAAGTGTTGCCTGTATATACCTGTTTTATACATGGTGCTGAGGATTGAACCCAGAGCCTCACACATGTTAGGCAAGCCGCAACCCCAGCCCCCAAAATTCAGATGTTTTATATTCTTATTTCCTAAGTTTTCAAAATTTAGTATATATTTTATACCTACAGAATATCTTAATCAGATATTAACATTTTGTCAGAAATACATGTTATATATATATATATATATGTAGAGAGAGAGAGAGAGAGAGAGAGAAAGAGAGATTTCATAAGATTTAAAGAGTGAACTCATATAACTAAATGGTCCCCAAATACACTTTTTAAAAATGATTTTAATAAAATTTAAATGCAAATTAATTTAAATTAAATTTAAGAGCTATTTTCTCAATCTTTCCAGCCACATTTTAAGTTCTCAGTAGCCACATGATGACGAGCAGCTCCTAAGTTGAACAACGCAGACCATCATCACAGGCCATTTCAAGCCTGTCTTCCTCTTGTGTGTCACATCTTGAATTAGAAAAGCAAGAATGACACTTCAGTTCCCGAAAATGACCTTCCACTGACATTTGAAACTCTTTATAACCTCTGGAAAGCACTAAAACAAACAAACAAACATGAATCCACAAGCAAATTCTTAATGAAACTAGTTAAAACTCATTTTTTCTTCCTTTGTTCCCCTAAAGAACTGTCTCCTGCTTCCTTTTAAGCCTTTATTTCAATGGGACAGTACTATTATTCATTATATCCTTGGTGAGTTGCTATGTCATGATCCCAACGAACACAATCCCTGAGTATAGGTTAGGTTTGGTTCCTAGATTGCTCATTCACTGGCTGTGTGATCTTAGGCAAAGTTACTTAACTGTTCTGAGCTTCAGATGCTTTATCAACAAAACGGGGGTAATAATGATGCTACTTAATCACATGGTATAGTGAGGACTAAATATGATAAACCTAATAAAGTGCTTCACTTGGTTCCAGAGCTTGGCAAAAAGTACCCAGACAATGTCAGCAAATATTATTGATCTCTTTCCCACTAAAATCTATGCCTTTTAAGATGAGGGGCTGTGTCACAGCCTGCTTGATAAGTTGGCATCACTTAGTATTGTGCTTTGCCTATGGCTATATATACAACCCAGTAAATGTTTATTTTGGAATTGAATTCAAATAGAGAGTTATTGCTCACTGGATTTATTCTCTCTGCTCCTTGTGCCCTGTTTGTTATATCACCATTTTGTACCTTTTTTTGCTTTACCCTTTTTCTGTGTGTTCTCAGTCTCTACTGTCTAAAGAGACAAGTGAGACAAATAAAATTAAAAAAAAAAAAAAACACCTTTTCATAAGACAAAGCAGTCCTGGAATAGAAATGAAGTTTAATTGCAAACCTGCACTGGAATAAGGATGCTGGGCATCAACCCTTAACTCCTAGAAATGCATTTGCACAACAGGCCTCTCTGCCAGCTGCCCCACGGTGGCGAGAGCGGGGCTGTGTCACAGTGCGAAGGTGGTGAATTGCTGCAATCTCTTGGGTCAGCATGGCCATCCTGTGTACACTCATCCTCCCAGGGTCTGGCAAAGACATCAGGAAGTTCCTTTGCATGCTGATTCTTTGAATAAAACACTTCAAACTCCATCACAGTGGCTGCCATTAACTGATGAAATCAATTAAGCCAGCCACACTACCTGCTGAAAACTGACCCCGCAATGACTCAGAGGAAGAGACGGCTGTGTCTCAGATGAAATGAAAGGAGAGTGGACTGGCTTTCTTCTTCTGTTTTGAGAAGCAAAAGTTCCAACGACGTGTTCTTTTACTCTGCTTTGAGAACAGCTTCCCCCGCGACTCTGAACCACCCCCTGGTTGGCGTCTTTCCTTAAACTCACTAAGTTATTACGGCTAATTCTGTGGTTAATGGTTTCTGGAAAGATGATATCTACCGGCATCTGAGTGTACACATTTTGGCCTAAATATTGAGAAATCGTAGGTATGTAATGCAAAGCCTGGGCGTGCCGGCCTGTAGAAAGTAGCTCATTAAGATTAATCTTTTACAGAGTGACTAATGCCCAGGGAATGGCCAAGGCCTTCGCCTCTGATTCTGCAGAAGTTTCATCCAAGCTTTCAAACAGGTTCCTTTGGCATGCAGCTGGTCACTATTGAAGACTTTACTTGAACATATGGAACTTAAAAACCTCAATTTCTTTTTAACTTTTGTATACTGTAGCAATTTCTTGAAAATCAAATGGCAGAACCTAAACAGTAGACCGGCTGCCAAAACGCATGCCCAGTTGGGGAAAACTGTGTGGGGACTCATCCAGCACGCTTCGAGAGCTTCAAGTGCAGCCTGGGAGAACTCTGTATTACCTTCTGTTCCCATTCCTGAGCTCTGCCAAACTTTTGTTTGAAAAAGCATCTTTATGCAGGCAGTACATTTGTTACGTCGTATCTGAGAACACTTTCCACATTGGCTCCTACTTTCAACTTGCGTAAATGTCTTGCTCTCCTGAGCCACTTCTACAGAAGAGACCAAAAAGACTCAGGGCAGATGACATTATGCTCAGGGTCCATGGCAGACCTTCTCAAAGGGGACTTTTTTTTTTTTTTTTGCTAAAATTAGTATAAGACAAGAAGAGCGTTCCATATGAGTGCTGTAGTCAGCTAATAGAAGTCAAATTCTTTCTCAGGGAATTGTTAGTCCTCATAAAAAAGGAGGAAGAAATTGCTGCTTTATCAATAAAAGCATATAGCACCGAATACCTACACAAAGAAATTTTCAGTATAATTTATGGCATTTCATCATGTTGAACTGCATTCCAAGTAATTCACCCTGACAGTTTTACTCTCAAAATGGAAATCTTGGTATTTTTCTTGCCTTCATCAAATAAAATGAGTTTGTGTTCAACTGTAGTCCATATACTTGATAATTTGTCTGACTCGGTAAGGTTATTAGCAATTTAAGAAATAAACCCATTTGGATTTTCAGAGAGTTAGTGGAAATAGGAGATGGCTGTGATGATCTCTTAAAAATTACGATATAACACACAAAAGTGAGATTTAAGTAACAAGATTTTCCATATACCAATAACACCAGGGAAATTCAAACTCCAACTCCCTCGATTAATTTCCAGGGATTAAGAGGTTGGTATTGAAGTCAATGAAAGATACATTTTACAGAGCTGAGAGGTCAATTCAATTCAGAAAAGCAGACCCAACAGCACACACACTCTCTTTAGAGTTACTGTGGTTGAAATGCACCCGGATCAATTGGGTGGAAGATTTTTATAAGATACTCCAGGCTGGTCAGAGCAAAACAGAGGATAGTGGTCACAGCCAGAGGATCCTAAAGGTCTCATTGATAGAATTATAGACCTCTAAGGGCACTTAAAGATTATTCAGTCCAACCTTGCTGTTTTGTAAAGGACGATAGTTTGAGTCTTAGAGAGATTAAATGACTTCCCTAACACCCCTCAGCTGGTCGACTGAGGGGTTCCCTCTCTTGTCTTTCAGAGATCTTTTTAACTCCCTCATCAAATTCTTTCAGGAATTATTGATTATCTTGTGTCAGTTCTTTTGATTTTATAGCTTGGAATGAGGTTTATATTAATTTCTAGGTAAAATGTCTATTAAGAGAATTTTCACAGTCTTTGCTTATGATTTCCTAAAGTTCACTTAGCTATTTCCAATATTGCAATGAAGGTACATAGATATCAGTTGCACTTGGATCCAACTTTTCCATTTACCAGACACTTTGATTTGCTAATCATGTAAGTTATTTATTTTTTTTAACCCAGTTGTGGAAGACCAGCAAGTTTAAGTGACTTTGCCAAGGTCACAGAACCAGACACTAAAGAAGTTGAGACTTGAACCCCTCACTTTTATTATAACATGGAAGTTATGGACGGATAACTAAGGCTAAGAGCTCAACTTCTAAAGATTTTTTTTTTTTTTTTTGAGACAGGGTCTCTCTAAGTTGCTTAGGGCCTTGCTAAGTTGTTGAGACTGAATTTGAACTTGCAATCCTCCTGCCTGAGCCTCCCTAGTCACTGGGATTATAAATGTGCACTACTGTGCTGGCTCAATTTCTAAAGTTGTTAATGATGAGGAAACAAAAGGATCTTTTGCTGTCTCTCACTTGGAGGAGAGCATGGAATTTAGACTTACAGAAATTCCACCTCTACTTTATACTGGTTTGGGGATGTTAGTTAAGTGAATTCTTTAAGTTTCAATTTTCTTGTTTGTTTAATGGTGATAACAATAATCATTGAGTTTTGAGAATTATTAAGTGGGTATACAGTTGAAAATGTATGTATCTAATTGCTTTGCACAAAAAAGTGCCATATAACTGTTACTATGCTATTATTCTAAGAGATACTATTAGCAAGAAATAAATAATATCCCCTATTATCATATATGTGTGTGTGCACAGTTTTATGTATAGATAGCTATGTTTATATGGGTTTTATTATATGATATCAGTAATTATCCTTTATGTCTTTCAGATTACAAGCCAGAGTAGGTCAAAGACATGTGATACTGTTTCTCCCATAACCAGAAATCAGGGGTGAAAATGAGGTTGACTTTGCTCACTATGACATGAGTTTTTCTTGCCATACCCACAGACTTATGCTTTGCTATAAGTCATAATTCTAGAAAAGGGCATACTTCTACCAGGAGATATGACAATGACTACATTGAACTAAAAGACTGGTATCTGGTCATGGTAAGCCCCTCAAGCCTCTGAGTCAAACAAGGGAGCTGGTTGACTGTCTGGGGTTATTGGTCCTGATTGTCCAGTGGAAAGGGAACTGCTACTACCCAGTGGAGGTGACAGAGCATGGCTGCAATAGAGAAACACTTAGAGTGTCTTTGAGACCACCATGTCCTATATTAAGGTTAGTGAAAAACAATAACAAACCAGTCAGGGCTGATTGTGTCCCAGACTCATCAGAAATGGAGAAGTGAAGGCTTAGGATTATTCTATCAGGCAAGCAACCATGGCCACTTGAGGTGCTTGCTAAGGAAAATGGAGATATGGAACAAGTAGTGGGAAAAGGTACCATACCTGTGTGACCAATAGCAGCAACAAAGAGTTATGAGTATTTATTCTCAATTTTGTTATGCTTGGGTGTGCATGCATAAATGCATTTGTGTCTATATGTGTGTGTGTATATATTTATATACATAACATTTTTTCTTCTTTTTCTATTCCTTTATCATCTAATACCAGATATATTATTGATAGTTAACTTTATATCACAGTATTTAAGTTACTAAATATCAAAGGAGAAGAGAGAACATGACCTCAGGACTTTGCATCTTCTTCTAGGGAAGGGTTAGGGAGTTTTCAGTAATACACAGAATAATTGTCAGTTCTTGTTATTTTTTTTTTTTACTTAGAGATTAACTCCAGTTTAAAGAAATGCATATGTGCCAACAAGGAATGAATTACAGCACATAGTACTAGGTGTTGCTGTGAAGATATTTTTGAAATGATTAAAGTCCATACTCATTCCACAAAAGTCAGAAAGACTCTCTGAGGTAATCTAGGTGGGTGTGGTTCCATCACTTAAGAGGCCTTAAAAAGCACAACTCCCTCCTGAAGAATAAGAAATTCCACTCATGGACAATAGCTTCAGACTACCAACACACATAATAAATTTCAGACCTTCCTGGTTAACCCTAAATCATGTAAGCCAAGTTCATGCAATCAATCCCTTAATGTATATATTGACACAGAAGGTGTGCATGTGTGTTTGTGTATGCATTATTCTTTGTCAATTGTTTTTATCTTGGTAAATGGTCTTTATTTCCCTGTTGGCAGGGTCATATATATAGTCTTATTGATTTGTAAAGGCTCTTTATATGTTTAAGATATCCATCAGAAATATATTTAATACATTTTTTTTCAGTCTATCATTTAAGCTTTATTATGCTTTAAAATTTGGAGATCTTCTTAAGCTTCATGAATTCATGTTTATTAATGCTTTTTTATGATTTTGTATTCACATTAGAAATTCTTTATATTTTATACAAATTTTAACCTATTCCTATAAATATAAGTGACAGATGTCATGGATAACCATGGAAACTGCTAAATAACTTTCCTTTATTCATTATTCCCCAAGCTCTTTTATAAAACCACATGACATACTCCCTCAATTTTTTTTTCTTTTTGTTGCTAGGGATTGAGCCCAGAGTCTTGTGCCTACTAGGCAAGCACTTAACTACTAAACTACTCCCCAGCCCCTCAATTATTGACTTAGTTCCTCCTGAACTTGAATTCCTGCCTTCTCCAAGAGGTTTTTATTTGGTCTGCCTTCCACTTGTAGGCATATTATGTTATTTCTAATAGATATTTTCCATTCTAGCTACAGCTCAATGTGATTCAACTCATGTTCTTAGTCATTTAAAGCAGTTCTTGGAACAAGGAAGAACATTCAAATGATATGTATAATTTTACTATGGCTTGGATCTTTTGGGTTTGAAAAGCAAGTATTCAAGTCCTTATCTTGAATAGTGAGAGTGGGATGTGCTTTTGGAGAACTGCATATAGAATGCTAAGTAGTGAGTGAGATAATAGAAGTCTGTATAAGTCTATGAACAAGAGGTACCACTTAATTGTGCAAGGTGTGTCTCAGTTGAAGAAGCCTTCACAGAAAAATCAAAAGTTTCTGGAAGAAAGAGTAGAAAGCAACCAGTGGAGAAGATGAGAAGGGAATCCTAGGCAGACAGAAGAACATGTACAAAGACCAAGACCATGTACAGAACAGTTGTTGATTGGCAGACACTAAGGCCTAGTTATGGCATAGATGACTTGTTGGAGAGTGAGAGAATTGGGGCTGAGCATGTAGACAGGGGTTGGCACAAAGTGATGTACACTCCATGCTAAGGCATGTGCGTTTTATAAGTGGGCCCCGGAGATTCACAGAAGGTTCTGAAGTCATAAGATGATAAGATCAGATTTACATTGAAAGAACAAAACTCAGCAGAAGTAGAGATGAAGCAGGACATCATTTAGATTTCCAGCCATAACAGCCTAAACTAAGTCAGTGTCAGAATTGAGAGGCAGTGACCTAGGAATTTAAGATGGCAATCATTATGTATCCATTCAAAGATAATATTCAAAATATGTAAAATCAATTTGGCAAAGACACTAACCAGCAAAGATGATGTCACAAAACCATCAGAAAGGACTCCAGATATAAACAAAGCAACAACAAGGCTATAATTTATATGTACCAACTGAATCTGAGAACTGACTTCCATGTTTGTGTTTTCTTTGGAGAGGACACCAGGAATTGAACTCAGGGGCACTTGACCACTGAGCCCCAGCCCCAGCCCTATTTTGTATTTGACTTAGAGACAGGGTCTCACTGAGTTGCTTAATGCCTCACTTTTGCTGAGGCTGGCTTTGAACTCTCCATCCTCTTGCCTCAGTCTCCTGAGCCACTGGGATTATAGGCACGCACCACCACGCCCAGCTCCATAACTGTTTTGAGTCTTATTTTCAAAGTTCACGTTAACAGTGATTTCAGAACAATATTGTGGAGGGTAGGGACAAGAGGGAGAGCTTGTTCACTTAGGTGCCCTGGCAGAGGGCAGGTAGTTGATAGAATGCCCAGCGGCTGTGTTGCTGTGAGCCAGGTATAAGTGAATAACAACTGTGATGATGATGTCTGAGAACCTCAGGAGGAGACCTAGCCTTGAGAACTCACCAGAAAGTAAGTGCTTTTATCATACACAGAGGTGGCACTTCTGCTTCCTTAATCATACAAAGCCACGCCGTGAGCAGACATTTCACCTATTGATCTGTCTTTCCTATGGACTTAGAGAAGGCAAGGCTTTTTACAATTCATGAAATTAGAACATCATTCCTAAGTTGATGATAAGCCTGCTAAATGTTCGTTCTGACTTGGCCCTGTAACATTTCACAATGCTAGACCTTTCAAACGGAAAGATTAATTTTGGAATGGAGAAAAAAAAGTGATTTTCATTCCTATTGCATTTGATCTTTGAAATGGTAAGATTTCTGGTTATTTGCGGTTCTAAACTTTTTTTTTTTAATTCACTAGCCTCGGAAGATTTATTGGCAGTACAGAGAACAAATAACTAACCTGATCAGTGCCAGCATCTCCTTTAGATTCCCTAAGTATTAAAACACAACTTTAGCATTTACATTGCTTTTACTTCACAGTTAAACATTAGCTACTTTACCCTCGCCTATTCTTTTATCATAAACAGCTCAAAATTATACTTGTTTGTTGACATAGAGAGAAAGAGAATTAAAAAAGAACTTAATGACAAAGTCTTTTAGAGGTGTTTTGAGATCCAGAGGGGAAACAAGAATGCTGTCTGCAGTTTTTCTGTACCTTATCTACACACTCCCTGCCTAATATTTTTTCTCTGGATGCTTTAGCACATTTTAAAATGTCCAATCCCTCTTTGTTCCTCGTAAAGGAGATATGGAACAGGGATTCCAACTTGGTTAGACATGCTCTGACAAGAACACTCACAGCAACACTAAGGCACAAACCTGTTAAGGATTTCACCTTTTAAGAAATGACAGAGTAATTACAGGACAACATGTCCTTCATGAGTAAAAACAACCAAACTAAAATGCTTTCAAGGCTGGCGTGGCCTACTTCTCTCCTGGCAAGCTGCATAAATCATCAACTGTGAAGGGACTGTTTCCTGGCCACGTGGCACATGTGTGCACACGCGAGTGAGCACACACGGACACATCATGGGTTAATGCACTCGGTTTCAGGTTAGTTGAAACTCTGATAATAAACCCCCAATACGTTTTTTTTTTTTTTTTTTTTTTACCTCCATCTCTCTCCCCCTTAATCTTTAAACCTCAGGCTGCTTTAAAGGGAAATTTAATCCATATATGTCTGCCTCATTTTCATTTAAATCGTCAAAAAAGTTGTTTTAAAAGAGTTCTTTGATGTCCCAGACTCCCTTGAGCCTTTTCTTAGCCTATTTTCTTAAAAACAGGAATTAGCATTTTCCCAGGTGTAGAGGGGCCTAACTCTCTTCCTCTCAAACACAGCCCCCACCGTCCTGCCCAGGCTTCAACTGGAAAGAAAAAAAAAAAAAAAGTTTTGGAGTTATAGGGGGAGTGCTGTAAGAGAAAACAGCTTATCTAAGGATCAAAAAGCATTTGCAAATATGAACTCTTAATGTGGGGCCTTCCATGGAGGTTAATAATTAACATTTCTCCCCTTTCTGGGCCTCATTCTGCCCTAAGGATCTGCTGGAGGAAGTGCCCAATCCCCCCTACTCTTGACTGATGCCTAAGTTTTGAAGAATACCGAGATGGGGATCTTAAAACAAGCAGCTTTTTCTGCCTTCTCATATTTGTGATAGACTACAGATATGCCCATGCGGAAACCCGTAGTTTTCTGCCCTCTGGGTGGTACTTTACTTCTTTGCTTTGTGCCTAATGTATATCATTTCATTCTGGCTTTCACATTCAGGACAGAGCTTCTTAATCATTTTTAGATACACAAAAGTAGGCATATTCCATCTCACTGTGCACAGTATTATCCAAAGAGTAATCTATGTTTGGCTAAAACTCAAGGATTCCCACAGTGAAGTCCTAACTTTAATCAATGGAGAAATCTCAGAAAATTGTTTAGAAGAAATGTACAGTTCAAGAAAGAACAAATATTGTAGTTCCTCGATACAGAATTCTTACTTTATTTTTTTTCCCCAAAACTTTTAAAATAAGTGCTTGTGTTTCAAATAAGCTTTCTTTCAACACCATCAGAGTATCTCATTTCAGATTAAATACAATTAATATCAGAAGGGATGAACCCGAGATAGCAGTTTCTATGAATCATCCTCAAGAAATCCACAGTCATCATATATCAAGTGACAAATCATTCTGGAATCCAAAAATAAGACTCCAGTTCTGGTGGCTCAGACCAGTGAGGGGGTTTTGTATCAGTTTTGAAATGCAAGGCTGATCAGATCACCCTTTTATGACCCTTGGTAGCCACACTGCATTCATGTTAATGGCTCGATAAGGCTCTTTCAGATCTCATTGCTGCCAGGGCCTTGGGCTTCCTCTTTCTGTTGACTGTGTCCCAACCCCAGAGACCCCTCTGCTCTTCTTTGGCCTGTGCTTGCACATTTTCATGCCTTTGCTGATGTTGGTTCCTATCCTAGTGTTCTTTCCCCACTTTCTATGCCTACTAGACGTTTCCTTGTCCTTCAAGGTCTACCTCAAAAAATAGCTCCAGTGTGTCGCTTCCTTGAACTCCTTCAGGAGGGCTGTTATGACTAGTCTCTTTATCTCTTGGTCTTTCCCATGACCATATAAGCTTTTGGAGGCGAGGCACAGATAGTGTTGGTTTATCACCAGCACCTGGCAGACTAAGTGCCTGGCAGTGTAACACTCTGGGGATAAGACCTTGTCCAAATCACCCACTCCCACCTACAGAGAGAGTCTTCAGACACAGCCAAGAGGAAACCAGCCAGGCTGGGCTTCCATAGCACCACGCACAGGCATTTTCTAGATGTATGTTAAATGGATGACTGGATGGATGGATGATTAGGATCCAAAATCTTAGAATTTAAATAAGTTCAAGAAATTCACAAGGACCTAGTAAGTACTTAATAATGTTTCTAATAGGAGTTGTAAGGAGATAAGTAATTCCATGTCCACCTGAAAGAATTTTAGATTAAGTGGTGAACCAGGGCTTAAGCACCTAAGAAGATGAATAGAAATTCCAGAGAAAAACTACAGTGTAAGTACAACAGACAACCTGTGAAGCCAAAATAGTTGATATGCCACCAAATTAAAGTAGGGAGGGCAAGTGGGTCTTTAAATAATACCTTAAAGAGTTTAGAATTTTTAACTTGCCAAGTACTTTTCTGTAGATTAGCTTCTCCAAATTTTACCAGTATCATGCCTTGAAAATATTGTTATGCATTCCTTAAGAAAATGTGACATAAAATAATAATAGCAGCAATAAATAAATAATTTAAGCAACCAACTCAAATTGTCCCAGCTAGAGAACAGCAAAGCCCAGAAATAAGGATATACATCTCTTCATTCAGGGCAATTCCAAGTTTTGTAGGGCCCAAAGCATATAGAATTGCCAGATGTGGGGGGTCTTCTTGAAAAGGAAGATAGAAATACAAGTACAAAATTAGGAAGTAGGTATTTATTTAGAATGAGAAAAAAAATCATAGCATAATATTTTTTTTAAAGGGAGAAAGGTTTTCATCTTTTTTTTTCTTTTTCTTTTGGACATAAAATACCTTTATTTTATTTACTTATTTTTATATGGTGCTGAGGATCGAACTGCACATGCGAAGCGAGCACTCTACTGTTGAGCCACAATCCCAGCCCGTAGCAAAATATTTTTATTAATTGCCTGACATACTCAACAATGATTTTTTCTGACATTTCAAACCATATCTTCAGATTGTATTTCAAACACTAGGGTATGTCCTGTATCCATCAGTACCAAAGTTATGCCACAGAGCCAGTTTGGAGTAGTTTAGAAACAAAACCACTAATACTAAAATAAGCGTTTGCATCCATTCAAGCTGTGCGCAAGGCTAGAGCACCCAACAAAATTCATTGTAGCACCTGCTTTCTCTCCCTGAGATCATCAGAAAGCCCATTGTGTGGGGTGGGGATGGAATCACCCTTTGTGGATTATCCACTAAACACAATACTTGATATGCAGAAGGCAATTAAAGCATATCTAGTAGATGAATGCAAGAATGAATGACAAAGCAATGTTTTATGGTGAGGAATCTCATACAGAGCAGTCTCACTAAAGCTCCTCCATCTATATTTGAAGGAGAGAATTTGTGAAGACAGCTCATTTTTGAACACAACAAATGATCAGCAGCTGGAAAGGGCTCTCCAGCCCTTATTAAAAGAAGTAGGACATATCGTTCAGAGGACCTAGGCAGAGGGGTGGTAAATGAGCAGGAGTTTTGGGGGGCTTTTATTCAATTCCCTTAGCTGCACCCTAGAAAAATTATTCTCCTCGTAGCTTAGGAAAATGAGTCTTTGCTAAGTCACCAGATGTTTTCTTTTAATTTCATGGTAAATTTCTTGTTGATCTTATAAGAGGGACTGTCCCCATTCACTTTGTGTCCCCCTATTTTACTTTCCAGCCTTCATACCAGGTTGTCAACTGCTCACATTATTCATCAGCCCTGAAGAGTAGGTAATGTTATTCATAGCCCTGACTGCATCCTCTACCTCACTGCCCAAAGTAGAAAAAGACCTTCTGGAAGGAACTGAGCCAGATAAGCACTCTCTTCACTCTTCACCATCCGCACTCCACTCTTTGCAGTCATGTGTTTTCTCTTCTCAGTGTGTGAGTCCAATTCTTTTTGTTAGGATATGCATGTATATAGCATCTCCTGCTGTCTTTGGTAATCCACTTCCCAAATTACTCCATGTGTAGCAACATTGCTTTGAATGCCTCTATAGTTCTTTGGGATTATGGTCTTGTATCAATCTCTTTTTTTTAGCTATGTGACTACAGGTCTCCGAATGAGGAACACCACTTTCTGCCCTGCATTCATCTCTTCTTTTTGAAGTGCTCAGTGACTAACCCTGCTGCATACCAAGACTGTTTGTTCTTGGTTACCCTTTTGTGCACCTTTTTAATTCTTCCCCGTATTTCCTGTAAGAGGATATTCATGTGGGAACATAAATGTAGGGTTGATATGCACTGACCTTTGGTGTTCAAATCATTTGTGAAATCTGCTGCATGGCCTTTCAGTTTTCCGTTATTTACTTCCTTCCGTTATTTTGCTTCATTCACATCTGTGTCTGCTTATTGTGCACCCGAATATGTCAGAGATTTCAATGGCAAAGAGGAAAAAAAAAAAAGCACCGACAGACCATCTTCTTTTTCAAGTTATCATATCATAGAGGGTGATCTTTAAACAGACTTGAGAGTACTCTGAAGAAGATGGCACGAAAATAGAGCAACCAAATATGGTGGAAACTTAACTTATAGCTAAACTAAGCGAGTCAAAACACAGGAAGATAAAGGACATGATTGAAATTTTTTTTTGAAAGTTTTCATGCAATGTTTTTATCTCTTTATCCTCCTAATATTTGCCTAGACAACTTTTATTAGCCCTTCAAGTTTCAACATCTAAAGTGCTTTGCAGAGCTTTGAAACACTCTTCTAGCTTCAAGCTTCATAGATATTTGTCTCCTGTCTATCTTCTCCAATACACTCTGCATCCCACAGGACGATAATGAGGTTACCTCTCTAGTTTACTGCTGCTTTCCAGTTCTGGAAGCTGAAGATGCTCATGGATATTTGCTAAAGGAATCTCACCTTAGTCTCCATGTCCTTGGTATCTAATATGGACCTTTTCTATTCTCTACCTCTTTTGTTCCAGCCAATTTTCTCTTCATTTTTACTCAAAAGGCCTTTTTGGGACTTCCACTTCAGTCTCATTTTGTCTTTTTGTTCCCTTTGCTGACTTTCCATTTCAGAGGTTTTATAATGTATTCTCCTCCTACCACTGTCTATTCCTCTATGGATTTCTGAGTCATTGCTCCCTATAGTAAAGATGTGTCTGGATCTTTGAGGGTCTGGCATGTTTTAGAGGTGCCACTTTAAAAGACAATAATGCATCCCAGGGATGGAAAGTTGACCTCCGCTCTCAGTTCCCCCTAGGAATGGCAAATGATGTTGTCCATCAAGAAAATTCAGAAAGCAAATTGAATTGAATTTTTGGAAAATAATGGAACAGAATAAGGAGGTAAAAATGGTGAAGGGAAGAGGTGTTGTGATGATAGAAAAGCAGAAGTAGGAATGAGAGATAAATCTATCATGAGTTGGAAAATTAAGTCAGTGTGGTGAGTGAAAATCACTTAAGGCCCAGTGGCTAGAAGCTTTTGATTAGAAAAAGCATGAGTTTTATTCATTAGCCATGCAACCTCAGAAAAATTACTTAACCTCTCTCTTCCAGAAGAGCTTTGAGAGAAGAGGTCACCAAGTGTCTGTCTTGTGCTTTCACTTTGTTTGGGTTTGCTTTGTTTTATAAAATATATAACCACGCAAGACATGATTAAATTCACCAATGTAGGTTGAAGCCTTAACCATGGTGTTTAATAAACGATGGTCGTTATAGTTTGTTTGAACCATAAGAAAAGCTTTTGTTCAGGAATTGCAGAAAGAGGAGGAAAGAAAAAAAAAAACAATATTAATTCAATCAGCTTCCAGTTTCTTCGGCATTATTCTACTGTCCACACTATCCAACCAGCAAGGAAACCAGTAGAATTTCCTAGCTCTTGCGAGCCCCATTTCAGTGAGTAAAGTGAAATGCTTGCATTTCCGGAGCTGGCTCTTGTCCCTGGTCAGTTCAAATGGGTTCCGGCAGACCCACTGGAAATGAAACATGGGCAGCACATAACCAATCCCTCTCAAACGACACCACTAAAATGATGAGGGTTCACATTGCACAGACCCTGATGAGTTTGCTTTGGGGGCCCTTCACTGTTGTACACTGTGTTATTGATGCTCTGATGAGAAATCTCAAGGAAAAGACCTAGTTAGTTCCTGTGGTTCCTCTTGGGGAGAATGGAGAAGCTAGAGAGGCCCATTTTTCTATGGCAGTTTGCCCACAAGCTACAGCCTGTATCATGATGATGAAATGATAAACACTGATGATTACCACCCAACATTTGCATCTAAATTCATAATGCAGAATGCATTCTATGTAGCAAACCCAGCACCCTTGCTTGTTATTTCTCAGTGCATTACAAAGCAAGGGTCTAAAAAATAACCTTCCCCTAACGTTTAATGTTCAAGTTAGACACTTGGGGTTTTTTTTGTGTGTGTGCTTAGACATGTTCACAATGTTCAAAAAGGTCTGCTAAACACTATTTCTTGTTCTTGAAATACAATATTTTGAACTCTATTATTCCACCTTCATCTGCTCCCCATGTAATCTCATAGTGCAGAGTAATTTAAAAGAAATATTGTTCCTATGTGGCTTTCTTGTTTTAACCTAAAACCAAATTCTGGGCTATTGTAAAGTTTAGAAAAGCTACCTCAAAAATCTGAAGACTTAGCTGTATTCACCACATAAATTTCATAACATTTCTACTAAACTCTAGATAGCCCACCCCATCCATTTCTCTAAACACAGGCTCAAGGACTGAGCAGCTATTTTAGATGGCCAAGATGAAGTACGATTACGTGAAACATCTCTCCCTATTTAGCTCAGAGCCTCAGTCTATGCTGTCTTAGCTCTGGGGATCCAGTCTCAAGGAGGTTGGAGCAGGTGTGGGAAGTCTTCCAGACAAAGGTCTCACTCCCACAAGGACAGGGTGTGCTTAGGCTGGCTGGGAATTCTCTGGCCTCTCTACAAGCAAGTTTTGGCTTCCTCCTGAATTTATAGTGTGATCCTGAGGTCCACTAGGAACCATTTGCTTTGATCCATAGTAAGTCCAAGTTTTATAGGACTCCTACAAATTGAAATTGAATTTGGAGCCCACTCTAGGTCTACTCCCGAACCAGTTTAATAGCATGGCAGGTTATGGCCATAGAGCAATAATCACTCCTGGCCCTTGTTTATTATTACAATCAGCTCAGCAGGAGGGCTTTCTTACATGCTTCATTGAAAGTTCCCATGTCTTTTTCCTCTTCCATCTGTATTACCTTATATTAATCTTGAATTATGGCATCTCTTTAATATGTAGCTAAGAAAACATGCTTTCAATATATAATATTCAATGTTATACATAGCTATAGATACTGCTTAACTGATTATCAAAGAATGAAAAGGACAAAAGAAAGCGTAGCTGTGGCCAAATATGACATAGTATGAAACATCATTAGGTTGCTGTTAGTGTTTGAGGCTGGGACTCCTTATTCAAACATGGTAGAAGAAGCTGTCTTTAAAATGCATGGCCAGCCACCAAAGCAAAGCAGGACGGATGCCATTTAAATGGAGATTGTAACTCTGCAACAGCCAGTAAACTTTTTTTGGAAAGAAGTGTTCATCGAGGAACTTCGAATCAACTTTGTATGTAAATGTATACTAAAAATAAGCCATGCGTTATGGATGATAGGTACATGGCTCTGTCTCAAGGATTTTTCAGACTAGTTGGAAAGCAAGCCACTTACCTACAAAACATTTCATCCAAACGTCCATTTCCATTTCCAACCAATGTGTTGTGCTGTATTTTTTTTTTTCCTACAAGAGCCTCCAGACTAGCTGTCGGGGTGACAGACACCCTGCCTTGTCACTAGCTCCATGTAGACCAACATATGGAAAAGTAAAAAAAGGATCTGCAGCCCAAACAATGTGCTTCTGTTGCTTATTTCCGAGTGTTCTGTTGGGCTGGTACTCTAACTGTCCCACTGATAATGTTTTCTTGTCTTAAAAAGTGATGAAACCAAACATAAGTTAGAAAAGGGTCCAAGAGGAACAAAGAAAAAATGTGGAAAATATCTGTGGTCTCAAATGATATGTTTTCGTTCGATTTCATTGAAAATATTTTCAGATCTAGAATATTTGCAATGTACGGCTCTCCCTTGGAATATTTAACTTTCAATATAGGCAAGTCCCTTAGTAAGGAATTGTAGAGCTATCAGCAGGTAACAATTCACACAGATGCACTATTTTTGAGACTACATCACTCAGTGCATTTATAGTATTGGTATTATAGAATCTCTTTTGTGGCTTTTTTGTTGTTGTTATTGTTCTACAGATTTGGTCTCTGTCTCTGGATTCAGTACAGAGGTTCCTCCTCCTTTATCACCCTGCACTCAAACTAGGATTCCCCCCGTTCTAAGCTGGAAAGGTGTTGCTCTCCATTTTAGTGTTTGGCTCTCCATCCTGTGGTTTGGTCCATGTCTATGGGTTTGGCAGAGGCACCACGTCTATGTGTTTGGCAGTATCCAGGTTAGGCTCTGTCCTCAGATATTTCTAGCCCCCATGAACGTTTTAATGTGGCCCTTTAATATTCCTTCCTGTAAGTACAGCTAACTGTCTGCTGTCTGCATTGCACTCTTCCCGGTGCTGATTAGATAAACAGAGATTCTTTCTCTGGCAAAGAAATTCTGACCCGATCCTTTGCACCATTGCCTTAGCACACTGGTACAGACAAGGGAGGCTCTGAACACTGAGGATCAGCTTTTGAGAAATCCAGAGGGGGCCAAGATGACAGCCTCTGACACAGGCAGGCATGACAGAAGGGTATTAATTATCCATAACTACAAGCATTTCCATGTGCATGCTTTCCACCTGCTGGGCCTAATGCTGTGATGCTCTGACTTTATCCACTGTAGGAATTTCTAAAAGTCATCATCCTTGTGAACAGTGTTTGAGCACTTGCAATGTGAGAAAACTGTGAGAGGTGCTGGGAACCAAAGAGGAAGAAAGACAGATCTCCCATCCTTTAGGGACTCACTCCCTAGGTGAGGAAGAATTGAACAAAAATGCTAAGATGCAGAGGGTACTGCACTTAGGACCCTGGGAATGATGGAAATAATACGGGCAACAGGATTTTAGGGAAGGAAGTACTTCAGTCTGGGAATGCAGCTCTACACAGACTTGATTTTCTTGATTTAGACCTTGAGGACAAGGTCTTTCGTCCTATTCCATGAACACTGGTGAAGCTAGATATCAATAAGTTAAAAGCCAAGATTTTTAATAAGTGTGTTGCCAGCAATTTGGAATTGTATGCACTTTTCTGTAGAAGTAAGAAGCTAGAATTATGGAGGCAGTCAGCCCCATCTCAACATGTGTTAAGCCGGGCTGTAAGGGAGCCATGTAGATGAAGCTGCTGAGGCCCTTGTTTGCACGGGAAAGCCTTGATAGATAAGAAAAAACACTGAGGCTGCAGGCTCCTGCTTTGAACTGTGCAGATGTGAGATGTGCAAAGAATGTTACAAGCCCCCTGCTTTGACACAGATAAGAGAAACAGAGAGAAGATAGAGCCTTGGGTCAGAAGGCTGAGAGCTTGGAGAAAGGCGATGCTCATGCATTTCAACCAGCCAGGCTTCCAGCCACCAATATGTGGAAAGAGTCAGGGAGAGGAAGAATGCCACTAAGAACTGGAGTTTCAAAGCCGGGGGAGGGATATGCACAAGTACAGAAAGAGCCAGAAACCTTGAGCATCAACTGGTCTCCTAGGAGAATCATTCTTACCTGGAGATCTCATACCCAGAAGGACCATGTGAGCTCTGGACTTTCTGAACAGGTTTCTAAGTCTCTAGCTATTTCCACCCTGGCTGCAACCTGATCAACTTGTAAGCCAGGGGGTGCCCAGTTGACCTGTCAGTTCTTAATAAAATTTTATTGCAGTAAAATTGAATTGCTAAGCCCCTAGAAATTGACCCAGGGTTGACTCCATCTTTCAGATTATATCAAATGGTCAGGGTTCCCAGAATCACACGTGTTTCCAGGTGAATCCAGGGGCCAAGGTATGTTAGTGCTTTGTGTCAACTTGGGGAGGTGGGTACATTCTGAGAGAGTGAAATTCTTCAAGCATTAAGTTTGTCTTGTTCTGGCCCAAGCATGATAGTGGAGCCCTTGGTAAATTTTTAACTTGTCATTAAAAATGCCTTTCATATCAGAATTTTCAAGGACACTGACAGCTGAACAAAAAGAAAAGGCAAGCACAGGAATTATAAAAATAACCAATCACACATTTTGAATAAAAAAAATGAAATATACCTTCTTTCAGGGTGTTTTAAGAATAAAGAAGTGCATTTTTTTGCTGATAGACTGCTATTAAGGACACCTCTAAACCTATCTGCCATAAGAATATTGCTCTGCCACTCTTCTTGTAAAGAGGAAAATGAATGAATTTGGCAAATGTAAAACTTGCAATGTGTTTTCAATTGCAGATCATGACACTTTCATCCCGAAATTTGGGGAAGATAACTTTTAATTACAGTAATAAGAACCACATGGGCCATGATTGATGTGAACCTGATGTGTCCTGTTTCTTTATTAATCTTTTTAATTAAAAGCAAAAGCATGTTGTATCTGCTGGGAAGGAGATGAGCTGGGTGGTGACGCTCTGCCTCAACTATGAGACAGCAGAGCCTGATGGCCCACCAACAGCCCCTGCTCACCTGAGGCCACCAGGTGAGGGGCCCAAAGTGGGGAACACTCGCTTCCAGCTGGGAATCGCTTTCCTTCTATCTTTTGCTGAAAATCATCTACAAGAACAGCCTTTCCCCCCACCCACCCACCCTTTCTGACAGATTGATTTTTGCTGGCATTGTTAAAACTGGGATATCGGGGAGGGAATTTAAATTATGGCCACACCAGTGTTGGGAGTTGATATTTGCAGTGAGAGTAAAGATAAGGAACTGAAATGAAAGGTGGGAGGGAAGATGGAAAAGGAGCCCAGGGCATGATGGGAGCATGTCAGAAAGCACCGAGGCCCCAGAGACAAAACCACGAGGGCTGCACTAACTGGGATTGTGGGTTTATAACAAAGCCACAGTGGACAAGATAGGAAAACAGGATTGGGAAGAATGAGAAATATAGGTCAACAATCAAAGTAGGAAGCCATGATGTAATCATGCTTTGAACTTTCATGTCTGCGAGAAGTCATTACTTTGAGCTCTGTGCTGTAGATTCGAGTATTCATCAACAAAATTTGGGGGGGGGACAGTCCTTCTGGGCATCAGGCATTGTGCTAGGCCTTGGAGTTGCTATTATTAGGAAGACAACCCAGAAGAGTCATAATCTCATGAGTGATTAGGTACACATGTGAATACGGAAACAATAAGGGAGCCCTCTAACTGCTTTGTGGAGAGGCAGGGTGAACATTCATCAGGCCAGAACACATGAGCTGACTCTGGAGAATTTCTGATCTTCAAAATCAGAAATTGTGGAGCTCCAGTTGTGGAGCTATGGAAGCAGCGTTTCCATTAGGAAAATGACACGTAGTTGGGTGTAGGTCTAGATGGGGTGAATGGTGCACAATGAGGCTGGAGAGACCAGCAGAGATCAGATCAAGAGGGGACTCTGCTAGGAAGGTTATGGGAATCCACGAAGGGCACTTAAATAAGTAGTTGTCAAGGGAAGGGGCTAAAAGCAGAGCTGTAGGGTCAGAAAGACTGGACCATATATTGAGCCTTTACTAGCCACTGATATTGAACAGCTAAGCTTCATTGTTGTCCATGAAAGTAGGGATAACACCTCCTGAAGGGTTTCAGTGAAGACCAGATGATGAAGCATATAAAAGTGTCCGTCCGACATGGAATAACTAGATGCTCAATAAATGTTGATTTCAATTGCGTGCACAGTTCCTGGTTTGGCAGAGATTTCCTGAAGAAAACTTCAACTTGAAGCTTCCCTTCCTAATCTAGTTTGGATGCAATTAGGTAAATCTTTCTTTACCCAGAAGATGCATTTAGTACAAAGCAAAGATTAAAAAAAAAAAAAAAAAAAAAAAAAAAACAAGGCATAGCAGCTTCACTGAGGTTGAGCCCAAGTGCACACCAGGACAGACCAAAGGAAAGCTGAGTAGGTGGAGGAGGAGGTGAGAACTGCTGGGGTGCTGGGTAGGAGGCATGGGGGGGTGGGAGGACAGCCCTGGGGAATGGGGCTAGGGGATCAGCCATGGACTGCAGGATGGCTTTGCAGCCACATCAGTGTTCCTGTGTTCCTCACAGTGCTTCTGCATTCCTCTCGCCCTCCAGCTCTCAGCTGTTTTACTTGTGCGATACAAATGCAGATAAATACTGGCATTTCTCTTTTGAAAAATTAAAAAGCTTTTCAGACAGTGCACCTGACGATGACCCATCCTTGCCTCTGTTTTTTTTTTTTTTTTTGTATCTGGCATGCTGCTCTGGGTACGTGTGTGGGGAGAGGACCCACCAAGGACATGATCTCAACCCTTCAAACCCATTATCCCCACAGCAAATATCAAGCTTTCCTGGCTCTCTTTAGGTCCATTATGAACAGAAGGGGTTAAACTGTGCAATGAGGCAAAAGAAAGAAAAGACAGGAAGAGAAAAATCAGCACAGTCCTCCCCACAGAGAAAGAGACCTCTTATTAAATTAGTTTTTCCAGATAACACATGATCCGTTTCCTCATTGGGTCACTGTTATCTTTAGTGTCATTTGTTGTCAACACACTTCCCAAAGCCAGCAGTCTCTTTCTGTTTTTGTTGAGGAGGAGACAAATAGGGGTTGTTCAAATGAAGAGACACAGAATGAAGCAGGTCCAGAGATGCACACTTGTAATCCCAGTCACCTAGGAAGGAGGCTGAGGCAGGAGGATGGCAGGTTTGAGGCCAGTCTCAGCAATTAAAGAGACCCTGTCTCAAAATAAAATTTTAAAACAGGGCAGAGGATGTAGCTCAGTTGAGTGCATGCCATCATATGCAAAGTCCTGGGTTCAATCCCTAAAACACTCAGACACACACACACACACACACACACACACACACACACACACACAGGTGTGCACATACGTGAATGATCCCTTGCTTGCTGGCTTTCAGGGGCATATTAACATGCCCACCGGGATAGTGAAGATGCTGAGATGGCATGTGATAAAAATTTAATTTAGCCTGGTATATTGTTAAATTGAGGAAGTCCACTTTCTGGTATTCAGGTGGAGAATCACTGGTTAGGTATTTTGGTGATATTCTGATCCTTCGTGCTTAAGCAAGAAAAACTAATTATCTTTAAGGGTCTCTAATTGCTGATATCGGCCTCAAACCTACCATCTTCCTGCCTCAGCCTCCTTCTGAGTGACTGGGATTATGAGCCACGGCCCTGCTTCATTTTCATTTTGATTCTCATTTTTCTTGGTGGAAAATTTTATTTGGGATATCTGAGGGGGGTTGACACCAAACCCTGCCATAGAAGCTACCATCTTCTCCTTCTATGGTCAGACCAGCCCTAGAGACGACATGTGATATCTATGTGCACGTCTGTGACGGAGGCCCTTCTCCATTGCTCTCCTCTCTCTTCTGTGCTTTGACTTCTGCATCTCCTCCTCTGACTCAGATCTCCGCATTGTTCAGTAGGTGTTGAATATTTTCTTATTCTCTGAGGTTTAGGGTTTAATTCTGCACCATTTAGATCCTTTTGAGTTTTAGCCAGCATACAGCTGCTCCAAACCTAACTTCATCTCTTAAAGATTACTGACTTGATAGAAATTTGGAAGCCTAACGGGAACTATGGAAAAATGTTTTGACTTGTATTTTTCCAACTGCCTTAGTTCTGCCAACTAAAGATCAGTGGGAAGAAGATAAAAGCATACCCCTTGTTAATTTAATCCCACCCAACTCATTCCTCTCAGGATCATATTAATTAATAAGTCGTGTTATTCAAAAATTTATTGAGCACCTACAATAGGCCGAGTAATATGCTCAGAGATGAAGATACAAACATTGACAAGACATAGTCCCTTACCGGTCAGTAGAGTGTGGTGAAGGAATTTGGATATGAATTTTTAATAAGCCCATTAGGAGATCCTGATGTAAGTAGTCGGAGACCAAATTTTACCAAACTCTAGTTACTGATGATTCAATTTTCCAAAACCCAAATTTATTTTCAAAATAGAGGAGAGTACAGAATGTTAAAACCCTTTTAATTGTGTTGTCTAGTCCTGTTTGTAACATAGGCCTTGAGCCTAATTGGTAAAGGTTTTAGCAAGCAGAGAGCATATGTTGATAACACCTCAATTGATATTAATGGTCCCCAAGGAATCATCTGTTAGTGGTAAGAATTGTACTTTTTTGGCTCTCCTGAGGCCTCTAATCTCTTTCTCTATAAGTTGCCCATAAATATACTGTTGGTTTTCTAAAAGAAAGAAAGGGAGGAAGAAAGCAAGCAAGCTCCAATTGAAAGGAGGAGAGGGAGGGCTCAGACTCTGGTCTGCCTTGTGCACTGGGACCTTCGAGAGGACAGCAGATATGAACAGTCTACTCTCCTTACTCATGAGAAGCAACAGCTTTCTCCATTCATTCTTGGCACTGGTTTCTAATGTTCTTTCGTCTTGCCTGTAATTAGAATGTTGATTTAAGTCCCTCACAAAGTGCTTTAAAAGGTACAGGACACTCTGGACTTGCTGAGGGGAAAACAGAAGGCTCTGCTCTTTTCCACCAGTGCCTCTTGGACTGGACATGGAGAACCCCAGGATAGAATTATAAGCTTGCCCCAAGCAAAACAGAGTCTATATTTTCAAATCTTGGGACAGCTGTTTGGCCAGGGCATCCGTTCAGCCCATTAACCTGCTCTGATAAAAATATAATAATGATAGTGTGTGCGTGGGGTATTGCATTTACAGCATTACCATAGGACTCTATAATCACTTGAATATATCAGATTAAACAAGAGAGCTTTGACTTTTAAAGGTCTAACACTTGAGATGATAGCTATTTATGGATGAATGACCCCAAGGGCTGGCATTTGGTTTGTAGGGCCGGTATTCACCCTGTACCCATCAGTTTGCTGGTTGTTTATGGTTGACATCTATTCCGATTGGCTGGGTTTTCAATCCTGATCAGTTGTGGATTTACTCAGCTACACAGATTTTCGGTATCAGCCCTGTGCTCTGTGCTTTGGTGAAGATGTTCTCTTGAATCCCACTTCTTAGGAGTGAACAGGCCCAGCTGGATCACTGTCATCAGGGTCTGAGAGGCCTTGTATGTTTTTCAGCTAGACTTCACAAAGCAATGTTTTATTAATGTTCACAAAAATAAGAATTTTCAGAGTTTTGAGATGTGTTTATCAGGAATGTGAAGAATTCACAAAACGGTGGTGTAGATCAGGCAAACACAATTTTCTTGCACGTTTTAAAACCTGAATACACCAATTGAAAGGGGGAGAGGGAGGGCTCGGACTCTCATCTGCCTTGTGCACTTGGTGATTCTCCATGTTCTTCCCATCAAATTGGGTGTATAAAGTTTCTCCCTTTAACCTCCCTTTATTTAAAAACCAGGGTTCTAACAACCTACTGGACTAGCACCGAAGACAGTGATTACAATGACAAATGAGACAGGCATGGTCCCTGCCCTCATTGAGCTTCCATTCCAAGATCTTGAATCACATTAGAGTACCTACATTTATAGCATTCACTAGTACTTACTATGTTTCAGGCAGTATTTTAAACCTTTTATATGTCTTATTTAATGTCATCTACCCAATAACATCGTGAAAGAGGTTCTATTACCAATCCCACTTTGCATATTGGTAAACTTGATCTCATAGAACTTACATAACTTGTTCAACATTACAAAGTTGATAATGATAAAGCCACAATTGGAATTCAAGCAGTCTCACTCCAGAGCTTATGGAACTGTAATTATTACCCAACATGAGTCAACATGGAATAAATAAAATTTTAAATACTGGGAAACTGAACTCTGAGTATCCTTATGGTTTCCCTGGTTGACTGTTGAGATCCAGGGTGAAGTCACTGACTTCCCTGGATAGAAAGAATTGTAGAGCTCTTAGAGAAGAACCAAGAAAAAACATATTTTTGGCATGATCTCTGAACAAAGATCGTTCAGCTTGAGGTCATTTCATGAACCAACCCACTTCACCCGCAGAAGTTTGACTTTGTAGACTGTTTCCTTCCCGAGACTCTGGAATCTTCCTTTTGGTAACCTCCAAACACTGGGCTACCTCTGTCATCTAGAGTGATCCAGGATGAGTTTACTCTGTTTGGCTACATTGTCTTTCATGCCTTTAGCTCTGCATTTTCTCATTTACAGGCCATTTTTCAGAGATGTCATTGATGCCTGTGACCAGATTTTCACCACAGTTAGGATTTGTGATATGTATATGATACTGGACTTTCACACAGGTGTTTTTCTTCTTTTATTAAAATATAGCAAAAAATTAAAAGTTGTGAGATTTTTACATAATGAAAACCCTCCTCATGGTGACACTCTCTTGATGAACTTTGCCTACTTCCCTACACATTACCCATCTGCCAAGTAACCAATGCTTCATTAAGTGGGGCTGAGTCACAGTCCTCTACTCTGGGCCCTCCCCAAAATGCATTATCTGGTTAACATTTTTAATTTTCTTAAGATGACAATATTTCTTGAAACGATTTCTCTAAGAATGGAAGAAAATGATTGAGAAAAATACATTTTAAAGAAAAATAGATTAATTCTATAAGGAGGTGTCTTAGTCTCTCTTCTATTGCTATAACAGAATACCCGAAGCTGAGTAATGTGTAAAGAAAAGAGGTTTATTTGGCTCACTCTTTTGGTGGCTGGAAAATCCAAGAAGCATGAGGCCAGCATCTGGGGAGGATCCTCTGGTTGCATCATTACATGGCAGTGAAGTTGAGGAGAAGCAGGTGCATTCAAGAGAGATCACATTATGGAGAGGGAGCAAAAGAGTGGGGAGAAACCGGGCTCACTCTTAAAACAACCTTCCCTTGTAGGAGCTAATCCTGTGAAATATAAATTGTCCTGCAGTACTAGCATTAATCCCTTCACAAGGGCCTCACTTTTTAAACATCCCACCACCTTTCTATACCATTATATTGGGGACCAAGCTTCCAGAACATGAATCTTTGAGGAGCAAATCATATTGAAACTATATCAGGAGGTAAAAACTGTTCTTTGTTTCTGGCCTGCTTTAATCAAGTTCCTGACTTGCTTGGCTCCTATAGGTTTTTAAGCTCATGTCCTGGGACTTTGATTTTGTTTTCCCTATCATATGTTTGCCAAATCCCTGTCACTATTCTCGCCCTCTTGATAGCATGTTAGTCTGTTGTTTTGCTTCAACAGATGTGTCTGGGTGCAGTTCACAGAATGCATGCATCTTTGACCTAGAAGGCAAGTTTTTTGATTTGAACTTATACTTGTCTTCCCCGGCTGTTCACCCACTAAAATCTTTTTGTCTACTTGCAACATGTTAAATGTCAAGACAGAAAAGTGGCATTCATCCAGGTAAAATGTTTTGCCGCTTACAGAAAAGTGATATGGAGACACATCGTCAGGATGTGACATGGCAAGGCCAGGTCAGGGTCAGGTCTTAGAACACAAAATGCAGAATTCCCTGAGACGCAACCTGAGATCCCAGCCGAAGTGTCAGAATGTCATCAACACAAGTTAGAGTCTCAAGAGAGCCTCTCCCAGCATCGTATTTTTAGAAAGAGAAAAAAAAAAAGGCGGTCTTTAATAACTATAACTGGGCAAGAGCTCATCTTTATAGCCCATTATATTGATAGAAAGAGCATATAATGACCCCTCATTAAAATCTAAAGTCTCCAATTATTTTATTATTGTTATTAAATATCTATTGAGTTCTAGCTTTAATTTTACCCAGTTGGTCCTGTAGATGTAAATGACTTGGTTGTGTAGAATTTAATTTAGGCTTTTTTTCTGGCCTAATATTAAAAAATAATTTTAGGTTTGACAGTTCCTTACCTCTCCCAAATACACACACACACACACACACACACACACACACACACACACACACACGCACACATACATAGCCCCTGCCAGAGACACACAAATCCATTTCTTTCCTTGGTGCATATTATTTTCACTATTATTTCTATAACAGAAAGGAAAGAACTTGCTGGAAGAAGCAAAGGACACATGACTTTATTTGAATCAGCTGTAGAAAAAAAAGGGGGGGATGTCATGATTATTTAACTGGGATGAGGGTCCTGAAGCAAGGCATCCATCTCTACAATCAAAACTGAGAAAATTGAGTTGTGTGCCTATTTTTTGGAGGAATGTCCAGATTCCTTAGGTAATTTATCCAGTTTTTCACACAAATTTGTAGAGTGTCTACTATGTGTACTAAGTATCTTGAGATAACAGAAAAAAGGAAGGCCAGGCCACCTGTCCTCAGGACATTTCAGGACTAGGAGTCTATTCAGAAGGTCCTATTCAGAAGCAGTGGCTCATATGATTTAGCAATAGTGGAGGCCCTGCTGGGTTTACAGATCTGACACATCCGAGTCAGCTCTGGATGGTGTACCATGGTTGGCGTACCTAGATGGCTTTACCATTCTTAGTTCTACCCTCCAGGGGTGACTATTTTTTTTTTAAGGTTTTATTTTATTTTCTTGAAAAGATATTCAAAATACTGAGAAAATAAAAGAAAATGTAAACTGAGTTCCACGGAAAGTCATTTCCTTCTTTCCTCCTCCATACAGCTGCTCTGGGCTTCCTTCTCTTCCTGACAAACCCTGGACATCATCTTAAGGAGCCATTCTAAGCTTTCACCTGCAGATTCATAGGAAACCCCATGAGGTGACTTAGAAATGACCATCCAGTAAATCAAATTAGCTCAGAAACTGTCAATACTTGTTTTTAATTTCAAAGGCGATATTAGGTCTGAAAGAAACTCCAAGGTGCGCATGCATGCGTGCACCCACATCTTCTTTCCAAATATCTCTTTGTTCAACCATCTGCCCTCCTCTCTCTCCTTTTCTTATTAATAAAATATGGATCATGATAAAACGTAGGAACTGGAGGAGAAGGTACAAACGTAGGAGGACAGAACGTTGCAATATGCCCTTTAGCTGCAAATGATCCCTTTGAGAGTTATCAACAACTGACAGGGAGGAGAACATGGCTAGTGACGAGGAGGGGGCCCTCAGTGTCTTCTTGAGACCCAAATCTTTGTATAGTACTATTTTTTGAAGTAATAGAATCTTTAAGTGGCAATGATTGGGAAATCTTCCAAAATTACTATATCAAATGACACTATTAATAAAGTTATTTTAATAATAATAGCATATGCTTATTTGATGTATTATTTAATCAAATAATTGAATTAATCAATTTTATTTTTCTTTATGGTTGAATAAAAATTCACTGTGTATACATATTACATTTTCTTTACCCATTCACCCATTGATGGACACCTGGGCTGGTTCCATAGTTTGGCTATTATGATTCCTGCTGCTATAAACACGAGTATGTATGTATCACTATAATATGATGAGTTTAATTCTTTAAGATAAATACCTACAAGTGGTATAGTGCGATCTTGTGGTGTTTCCACGCCTAGTCTTTTGAGGAACCTCCGTACTGATTTTCATAGTGGCCATGCTAATTTACTATCCCATCAACAGTGTAAGTGTTCCTTTTCCTCCACATCCTTTACAGCATTTAATATTATTCTTATTCCTTATGACTGCCATTGTGACTGGTATGAGATGAAATCTCAGTGTAATTTTGATTTGCATTTCCTTAATTGCTAATGATGGTGAATATTTTTTTTTCATATATTAGTTGGTCATTTGTATTTCTTCTTTTGAGAAATGTCTGTTTAACTCATTCGCCCATTTATTAATTGGGTTATTTGTGGGTATTTTTTGTTTTAAGTTTTTTGAGTTCTTTATATATTCTAGGTATTAATACTCTATCAGAAGAGTAGCTAGCAAAGATTTTCTCCCATTCTACTTTGCATTTCTAATAGTTCTCTTTGTTATGCAGAAGCTTTTAAATTTAATCCATATGCCCATTTACTGTTAATCTTTCTTCCCACTCTTGCTCCCAGGAATCCATAAGGTATTTTCTGTCTGTATATTTACCTTTTCTGAACATTTGGTATAAATGGAATCATGTCACAAGTGGTCTCTTGTGTTAATTTCTTTCATTTAGCATATACTTTTGAAGCCTGTCTCTGTGAGAGCATTTATCCTTGGTTTGTTCCTTTTTACTGCTGAGTACTATTCCATTGTGCAGATACACCACATTTTATTTATCCACTAACCAATGATAGTTCATTTCTGGCTATCATAATTAATGTTGCTAAAATTGTGCATAATATGCAAATCTGGATTATTGCATATCTTCATTTCTCTCAGGAAGATACCTAGAAGTAGAATACCAGGGTCATATAAGGCAATGAATTAATGGGGGAGGGGTGGGTGGAAAGCAAAATCTGAATTCAGGTAGATCTCAGTTTTAGCCACAACTCATGTTCTACTGTGTTTCTATATTTCTATGAACAAAAAATAACTATTTTTTGTCATTAAAGAATGGAAATATAGCATCTATAACATTGGATGATCCTGAGATGCAAAAGATGAAATATAAATAAGATTCTCCATCTACAACCAGGCACCTAGAAGTTACTTACTACTTGGAGGCTACTACTATTGTATTATTATATTGTATTATATTGATTGTATTATCATTATAATCAGAGAGGAAGGATTTTAGATAATAATTCTTCTTTTATTATAAGAGCACAAGGTAACCATGTCATGCTTCAAACTATTCTTCATCATTTACTGACTATCGGTCCAAGCAGATAATTCAGGAGACTTCAGTTTTCTAATCCATAATCTACCTTTCAGATTTGCTTGAAGGACTTGGTAGGATAATATGGGTGAAAGAAATTAGCATAAATATGTTCCACTCTATTTACTTATTCATGTATTTCTTGAGAAGGGTCTTGCTCTGTTGCCCAGGCTAGCCTCGAACTCACGATCCTCCTGCCTCAGCTTCTGAGTAGCTGTGCATACCACTAAGCCCAGCTGTGGTACACTTCACATTCTTAGTAAATAATAGACATTGAAATTACTTGGGAGAACTTTCTTCTATTCACTTTTTTTCCTATAACTTAATTCCTCAAAGGTGACCATTCATAAAAATTCATTCATAGTTTAAGAAGACTGAGATTCAGAACTAGGAGAATTATAATAGAAATGACAGCTAATATTTATGGAGCATTTACTAATATGTGAGACACTAAAATGAGCATTTTATGTAGCCACTACCTAGGATCTTCCTAATAACTATTATTAGCACAAGAGTGTACTGAGACACTATTATTTCCATCAGTGAAGAAATTTTGCTTTATGGAGGACCACTAGATAAAGGACAAAACCAGGACATGGCTGTCTGTCTCAAGACCAGAACCTTAATCTTTGCTAATACCTGGTGTTCAATCACAGCAGTGAGTTCAGTCCACCTGATTCCTAGGTTGCTTGGGCTCTGAAAGGTTTATATGCTCTGCAAAATGTGGTTATTTAATCCAATTAAATCTGACTCTTACCTCTTTTCCTTACCACCTTTTTCCACTCAATACAGTTGGTGGGAAATCCAACCTCAGTTAATTTTCTGGGGTCCTTCTGTGTCTTTGAATTGTGTGATTTAGAATAACACAATCCTGGAGCCTCTGCTGGCCAAGAAATTGTGGAAAGGTTTTTTTTTTATCCTCTTGCCTTTAGTCCCTCATGATCACTGCTGAGATACGTGATACCCCTATCAGTCTAGAACTGGTGGAATTCTTTGCTCACGGCATCCACATTCTGTAGTTGGAGACCTCGTGAATGCCCACAGCCTCTGTACTTAGTGTTTCTGTCACTCTTCTATGATCCGCGTACCCATGCCCATCAAAGATCCCAACAACTCTTCATTCCTGGAGCAGGGAGCGGTCTCTGTGGTCAGCCTAAGTCTCTTTTCTTTCCCTCTCTTTTCAAAGACTCTGTTTTACCAAGCAAAGGCCTTTCCAGTCTCCCCTGAGGAAAGAGAAGCTGAAAACATGAAAATCAAAAGCTGCGGATACCCACTTTCAAAAGGGTTAGAAAAAAAGATTCCCAATATTTCATGGTAAACCCATAAGACACAGTTAATTTTGAGTGTGGTTATCCTGCCACATTACATTTTCAATAAATCACTGTGCTACAGGTATGTCAGACATTTGGAAAAGCAGATTAGAGAGTAAGCTGACACTGCTGATATTTCACAGGCTCTGAAGGGACCCAGCATTTCTCCAAACCTTTGATTCCTAACACACAAAACGATGACATTGTTAACAGGAAGTGTGCATTTGAAGCCCTGCTAGTCCTCGGAGTTAGTGATGGTAGCTATAGTTGCTGGCACAAGCAGAAGCCCAAGGACTGCCATTTAAAAAAAAAAAAACAACTTTTTCTCCTTATTTTCCCATTTCCCTTTTCCTAGGTGTATTTCTTTGTTTTTTTTTTCCAATTATATTTAGCTACACAATTAAAGAGTGGCAAAATAGGTGCCAGAGTTGCTAATTATATAATTATGAAAGTACAAAGCAGCTATGGTGAGTAGTGAAAACATCCACTTGTTCCAATTAGGAAGCCATTAAGGGTCCTGCAGCCTGGCTCCACACTTGTCTCTGTCCCACATTCCCCCTTGAGGTCACCATTCTGCAGGAATTTACATTTAGGGGCTCACTGTAAAAGGCTGAGGTCCTTGCCTCATCTCAAGGCCTGAAGGAGAGGGCAGGAAGCATGGAGGTTGTTCTGGGGAAGAGACGCCAAGGTTTCAAATGAAAGCTCTGAGCATTTTTTTTGAGACCATCTCTTCTGATCCTGATAACCTGTGCAGCTCTATAAATTGCGTGTGGTATTGGGCCCATCCTAGAGAGAAATCCGCTCAGCGTCGCTTTCATGGCTAATGTGTCTCTTTATCTGAAAGAGTTTTAAAATAGGTGTTTTAATAGCATTTTAGAAAGTATAGGGCTAAACAGGTGATATCTTTCCCCAAAAGGTTATCTTCCCTCAGCACAGAAAAGTTGGTTAACATTGGAGGAGGCTCATTTGATAGATTTATTTAGCCCCCATGAAAGGTCAGGAAATAGTTCCTTCTTTCCTTGGTCCTTCCTTCTCTCTTCTTCTTCTTCTTTTTTTTTTTTTTCATTTCTTGTCCCTTCTTCTACATTCAAATGTCCTGTCTATAATTTTAAAAAATGTTTTAATTAACTATTACACAGAGAAGAAAATTTAGTAAGATTTTAAAACTAAAAGTAGTTCATTACAATGTGTTGTGTACTTGAAAATTGCCAAGTGAGAAGATTTTTAAGTGTTCTTTATTAGGAAGGAAGGAAGGAAGGAAGGAAGGAAGGAAGGAAGGAAGGAAGGAAGGAAGGAAGGAAGGAAGGAAGGAAGGAACCTTCCACACAGCTTACGAAAGAGAACAATCAGGAAACTCCTCTGCACTCCACTGTTCCTACAAGTAATCATTATCCCAGATTTTATGTTCTGTATTTGTCAATTTTTCTTTATAGGTTTTTAACATACATATTTCTTCCCAAACAGTATATTATATGTGAACTGTATTATATACCTCTAATCTAGAAATTCATTCAAAATTTGATTTTGATCATCTAATGTTATATTTTGAAGTCCATTCATGGTAATGCCTACATAAATGCCTAGTATAAATTCATGTGTTTATATTCTTTTTATTAGTAGTATGGCATTTGTTAATATTGTATGTAGCAAATTTATATAACATGTAGTATACACTGCATGTAATATATATTTCCTATTGTATAGTATTCCAGTGGGTCAGTACCATGATTTTTTTTTTCACTTGTCAGTGGATATTAGGGGCCTGTCTAGTGTTTTATTTGTTTACTTGTTTTGTTTTCTGCTGTAGACAAGTGACTATGATGATTCTTATGTGTATCACCTAATTTACACTTGCAAAAATTTTAAGTGCAGCAAACTTTACACTTTGTGTTCTCATGACCCCTTTTAACTCTTCAAAATTATTTAGGACAACAAAGAGCTTTTGTTAATTATGTGGAGCATTTGCTTTTTGAGTATTATATTTTATATCTATAAAATTTGATAGTTTTAGAAATTGAAACTCAGAAAAGTTTAAATGCTTATTAATTTATATAAAAAAATAATAGCCCCAGGACTGGGGTCATGGCTCAGTTGGTAGTGCTTGCCTAGCATGTGTGAGGCGCAGGTTTGAGTCTTGGCACCACGTAAAGATAAATAAAGATTTATTGACAACTAAATATGTATAGGATAACCCCATTATATCTTGCTATGGACTGAATGTTTATGTATCTTTTCAAATTCATATGTTGAAGCACTAATCCCCAGTGCCATGGTACTTGGAAGTAAGACCTTTGGAAGGTAAATAGATCATGAGTGTGGAGCCCTACAGGATGGAACCCATGCCCTTACAAGAATGGATGAAAAAGACTTGATCTTTCGTTCCACCAATGGAGGATACAGGAAGAAGATACCCATCTGTAAAGCGGGCAGAGGGACTTACTCAGGATCTAGATACATCAGCTCCTTGATCTTGGACTTAGTCTCCAGAACTGTGAGAAATAAAACTCTGTCATTTAAATTAATTGTATTTTGGTTATAGCAGCCTGAGCTAAGACATACATTAAACTCAATCATAATTTTATGAAAATAACTATTTTTTTTTCAAAAAGAAAATAAATAATGAAAAGAGTAACATGATTTTTAAATTTTCATAAATCTTTTTTTTATATGTGCCTTAAAACAACTACTTTGTAACTCTCTGTATTCAGTCCATTGGGTTTATTGTTTTGGGTGAAGTATTTGAAAAACATCTGATCTCTCAAACATATAATTGAAAATAAGAAGGGCTCCTGAATCTCTTGAAAAGATTCTGAGACCACACTTCAAGAAACACTGCCTGGGAGTTGAATTATTTCTCAAGATATTACCAAATTATTTTACAAATTGTCCAAATTTATACTCCTACTGACAGTGTGTACGAGGTCTTACTATCGGTTCATGTCCTTGATGATATTCAATATTATCATGTTTTATTTCATTTAAAAATCTGCTATATAGAAAATAATATTATATGATGGCTTTATTTTCATTTATCTGATGACTAATGATGCTAAAGATGTCATATATACTTTAAGGGCTAGGCATGTTTCCTCATATAAAATGCAAGTCAACTCTTTCACTCCTTTTAATATTGAGTAATTTACTTTTTCATTGATATGCTTTCTTAATATTTTGCCTATTTTCCTATTGACTTCTACATATATTACACACATCTTATCCTCATTGGTGTCCTGCCTTTTTATTCCCCTTATGCTAGTTCTTGATGAAAGTTTATACATTTTAATAAAGTGAAATGTATCCACCTATTAAGGTATAGTTTAAGAAGGCTTTTCATGTCTTTAGGTTATAAAAATGTCCTTTTATATGTTCACTTTGCTTTTCATGTTTAAGCCTTTAGTCCACTGTGGACTGTGTGTTAACAGGTTGAATTTTTGCATATCTAGAGTCATTAGTTTCATTCTAATTTACTGAATTGCTCATGCTTTCCTTGCTGGTTCAAATCACTATTTTTTGGTATGTGAAATGTCATATGTGCTTTGATCTACATCTGGGTTCTCTATTGAATTCATTGTTCTATTTGTCTGTTTCTTACTAAAATCATAACATATTTATTACATTATCTCAGATAAATCTTTTTATATGATAATGCTAATCCCTTCAACTTCTTTAGAAACACCTCATACTGGTTTTGTTCTCTTATTTGCCATACGAATTTTGGAATAACTATATCCATCCCCTAGAGATGAAAAAAAGAATTAGTCATGTAAATTGGTTAGCACTACATTCTATGTATAGATCAAATTGGGAAGGATTAACATCTTTATGAAATTGACTCTTCCTATCTTTGAGTGTTGTATACCCCTGAAAGCTTTTGGTCTTCATTAATGTCTTTAAATAAATATTTAAAAAATTATTTTCCATGTGGTCCTGCATGTCTTCTGCTAGATTTTTGACTGGATACATTTATATTGTGTACTTTTATTATAAATACTACCATTTTTAAATTTGCAACTATATTAGTATAGAGTCATGTAACTAGCTCTTTTAATATCTGGCATTTTAGTAAAATCTGTTTTTAATTTTAATAATGTGTCAATAGTTTCCGGGGAATATTCCTGGTAGACCTTTGTAGATAGTTGTGTTGTTCGTCTATTACAAATATTTAATGTCTTCTTCTTTTTCAATTCTTATTTGTATTTTATTTTTTTATTTACTTTTTGGGGGTTTTATTTAACAGATGAGAATAGCAGCTGTGCTTATGAATAGAAGTGTTGATGGCTGGCATCTTTTCAGCTTTTCTTTGAAAAAGGAAATGTTTTTTTTTAAGTTTACCTTGAAGTTATCATAATGGCAATGGCATTCTTTGGCAGATATTTTATCAGTTTATGAAAATTCCCTCTTTATATCGTTAAGAACATTTTTGATGAATGAAATTTTTCCATGAACAAAAGTTGAATATTATCAAATACGTCTGTAGCTATTGAGAAGCTGCCCTACATTGTAAGACAGTATTGTACCACAAATCACGAGCTGGGGAAAAGAACAAAATTCAAAACTCAAAAGTATAATTTCTACCCAATGTGTCTCTATTTTAACTATTACAAGTCAAGAATTTATAAGTTGAACTATGGGTAGTTGGGGACTATATTTCCAGACTGTGTTAGTTAGAACACATTGGGATTTCACACCCTCCAGGCACATTCAATCTCATACCACTCCATAATGGTTCATTTAATCTCCAGTAATGCTTGTGATCGTTAAGTTTATTTTGAACTGCTTAATTATTACAATATATTAACAAATTTGACTAAATTTTGGTTAGTTTTTGTTTTTTATCCTTTGAATTTAGGCATGTCTCAGTCTTATGTTTTAGATTTTTTTTTCATAAGCAGCACATAACTAGGCTTTATGGGTATGCTCCTGTCAGAATCCCCAAAGTAGATGGTCTCTAAGATTTGCCTCCTATCTTTGTCCTCAAATTCATCAAGACTGAACTTCAGATCACCAAGGAATAGCAGTTGCCTCTTAGTTAGTTTAATTGTGTTTGTTTGTTTGCTTTATTTTGGGGCATCAGAGGTTTTTCTACTCCAATTTCCTGCTTTTGTTCATTTTTAGTCCCTTTGGACTTCCTCTATCTTTGTCTTTCCTATTCAGACAAATGTTTTTAATATTTAACATAAATTTATATAAAACTTTTTATGGCAACATAACTGGTTAGGGTACCCACTTTCTCACATTACTAAACCTAGAATTCCTTTGTCATTTTTGTCTTAAATACTTACATACAGAGACACAACAATTGTGGTATATATGTGTATTAAGAATTGTAATGCGGGGCTGGGGATGTGGCTCAAGCGGTAGCGTGCTTGCCTGGCATGCGTGCTGCCTGGGTTCGATCCTCAGCACCACATACAAACAAAGATGTTGTGCCCGCTGATAATTAAAAAATAAAATATTAAAAAAATTCTCTTAAAAAAAGAATTTTAATGCAACAACAACAACAACAAAAAAGAATAGTGTTACCTTAGATTAGATAGAGGGAAGTGAAAGGAAAGGAAGGCAGGGGATGTGAGGATAAGAAAGATAGTAGAATAAAACAGACATTATTACTGTATGTATGTATGTGACTGTATGACAATGTGATTCTACAATATGTATACTCAGAAAAATGAGAAATTATATCCCATCTAAGTATGATATATCAAAGTATATAAGTGTATTCTACTGTCATGTATAACTAATTAAAACAAATAAAAATATTTTTAAAAATACTTACATATGAATGTTGAAAAGTCATAAAGTTCATCAGATCACCAAAATTTTACTTCTGATTTATGACAAAATTACTCAAGGGGTAGTAGATGTTTGTTTATTTGCACAAACACAGTGTTAGAAGAGAGAGGTACTATTTAGACAAAGAAATGATGCTAGAAATCTGATCTTCATTAATGGATTCATCTAATCAGTCACCAGACACGTGTTCTGCACTAGCCAAAGGTCACAAACTGGGCTGGGTTTTGGGGTATAGCTGTGAACAAGACAGACAGGACCTTTGCCCTCACAAGCCTTGTCCTTTTGAAAGCTACTGTCCTCTATAGGCTGCAGAGAATAAGTTGGCAAGGTCTATGTGGAGAAATGTCAGAGCATGAGCAAGAGCTGGTCAGAGAAAACAGGAAGGCCACAGACTATAACAGGTACGGCTGTTCAAGCAGAAGGTTAAGGAAAGCATTTAAGAAATGCCAGTTTTTCACGTGGCACTAATAGTCCCTGGATGGACCTACATTCTCTAAGGGCAAATAAGACCTCTTACAGAGATCATGAAGTGTGGGTAAGGATAAGCATTTAGGCAGATGCCTTTACTAGGTCTGCAGAGATTTTACATATTCTGTAATAGGATTTTGCATCTGTTGTGTATCCCAAATTACAGTGGATGAAGTATTGTACAATAGTAATGAATGAATTAGAACCAAAATTCCACCTCACTTTTGTTTTAGGTAGACAAGAAACCTCACACTGAACTTGAATCTTCTCATAGGTGTTACCCACCCTGATCATTGGTCACTCTTTGGATGTCAGAAATGCCCTTTATTTACACTTCATGCAGCCAGAACTGTAATCCAATAACAATTTTCCCAGTAAGTGCTTCTCTCGTACCACTGGGAACAATTGTTTTGCTGCACTGCACTTAAAGGGAGTTTAAACTAAAAAGACACAAATTTCACTCACTTATCTACTGTGGTTGTGGATATGCTAAAAAAAAAAAACCTATTTTAAATTATTGAATTTGCACTCCTAGGAGACAGCAACATAATTGCAAAGAGGTACCTTTAATTTTTTTATGTATTTACTTATTAATAAAGAAGAACTTTCTATTCATATACCAAAAGATTGGTCCAGTGGAACAAAACAATAATGCAATGAAATCTCTAGTTCATTAAATTGGAATGCTGGGATTGAATTACTAATTTATGTTGTTTATAATTTCATAATATAAATTATACTATTTTAAAATATAGGAGAAAATGGTTCCCTTGGAATCTGCCTTCCTCCAACTCTGACTAGGAAAGTTTTATTCTTCCCTGAGGAACTGGGAAGTAGGGAGAGGCATTGAAAGATTGCTGTTTCATAGGCGCTCACCATGAAACATTCAGAATCCTGTTTCCTGAACTCCAGGAGGCTTAATAAACATAGCCCATCACTTACAGATGCTCATTCTTAGGCTTTCGAAAGACATTGTTATAAAGGAAAAGATGGATTTTTGAAAATTTGACTTCAGAGGTGTTACAGGTATATTTTCCCAAAAGGTACATTTTGAGATGGAGAAATGTGAAAACTTCATACGAATTAGCGCTTTGGAAAGGAAGAGAAGGCGACAGGGTCAGGTAGGCGGGCTACAATGCAGCATCAGAGAAGGCTTCCGCCTAGACCTGGGAGAGCTGGAACTGGGGACATCAGAGTCCAGCAGGGAAATTCCCCTTTTACTCCTTATGGACCAGCTATTGGATGAAGGTGGATGGGCGTGGCCTGGGTGTGGGGAACTCCTGCAACACAGGTCTTTTCAGGGGGTGGTAGCCCAAGGCTTTCTGCTGACAGGGCTCACAGTTAAGTCCTGAGAGAGATTCTGGGAGGTGCCTCATAGAACCCTCTCGACTTAAAAAATTCAACAAAAACCAGATAAACATTTGTCCAAAGTTAATGAAGGATAAATATCTGAGTTGGGAGATTTTAATGTTCATTAGACACACATTCATTGACTTAACAACCATTCCTTTAGTAATTATTACATGCAGACATTTTACCAGATGCTGTAGAGCTGAACCAAGTACCAGAGGCAAAGGATACCCTGAGTGCTGGGCAGCACAGCAGGCCAAGAGTGAGGGAAAGGCTTCCACCCTGTACTCACAGAAACTATAAGAGACCAGAATTGGTTCCGAGGAGGAAACATTTTATAAGTTTTAAGAATTTATGAGCTTTAAGCATAGTGTGTAGGTGGTAGAGCAGGGATGTAGTCTGTCCTGCCTAAGCCCAAAGTCCACACTATCACCAAGGCAGGCAGGCCACCGTGACACAGACAAAGTAAAGCAAGGCCACTTCTTCTTACAGTAAACATTTGAGAAATGCAGAAGAAGTGACTAATTCCAACTAGAAGGAAGATTGGAGGAGCCTGGAAGACTGAGGAGGATTCCCTGGGGTGGAATAAAAGGGACAAATTGAAAGAGATGCATGACATTTAGGAACATAAAGTAATTCACTCTCTGCACAAGATTCAATGTAATATTTCTAAAACCCAAGCTACATCATGCTTAAAACTGTGGCTCTGCACCTTGATCCTTCATGATTCAGCTCAAAATTCTTAATGTAGCACAGAAGACCAAACGTCATTACCATAATCAGGTCTTAATTTCCCTTGTCAGCCCCAGCCCTTGACATTCTCCAGTTTAAAATCTATAGCCCAGTGGAATGGAGCTACCTCCAGTTCCCCCTTAACTTGATCCGGGGTCCTCTGCTGTGTCTCTATCACTCTCTGCATCTGTTTCTCCCCTGCCTGTCTTTGTATTTCTGCCTATCCTTCCTCTGCCTTCCTGCACATTCCTCTGGTCCCAAACCAGGTTTTTAAATACATGCTCATACTTCTTGGGACCTGCTCTCTCTCACCTGGCTCATTCCTACTCCTCTCTCCTCATGCCTTGCTTAGGGAAGCCTTTTCGGGGTCTCCCTCATGCCCTCACAGCACCCTGTATCTACCTGTGCCCATGACAGTGTTGCTCACTGTGATGATTAAAACAGCCGCTCCCTAAAGGTGTCTTCTCCTCACTAGACTGTGCTCCTTCAGAGAAGGACTGTGTGGCATTTACAGCATACCACTTGTACCAAGCACAAAACCAAGTGCACAGAAGGTATCTAATGTTAAAAAGAAGAGAGGAAAGAAAAAAGGAGGGAGGAAGGAAGGAAGGAAAGAATTTTGTTTCATGTAAGAAGCTATTGTAAGGTTTACTAACAGCTTTTAGATGAAGAGAAAAGAAAAATGTAGGACATTCAATTTCAGAATATTTTCATGTGAATGCTAAAACGTGCCTCTTAGATTTGGGATGTTTTGTAGTCACTTTGAAAGAGAAAGCGAAAAGTTTTTCACTATTTTCACTCCATTTGTTATATCTTTTCTGCTATGGTCCTGACATTTGCTATCTTAGCTCCTCTGACGTTTCCGTAATGAAAAGCAGATTTTCTTTCCTTTGGTTTTTCTGTGTCATTTCAGATCCACCCTCGCCTCTACTTTTTTGTAACTTTTCAATTATAAAATTGTATGCTTGTTATATAAATTTCAGAAACTACAGAAGTATATAAAGGATGATACTTGCCCTTTTAAATGTTTCTACAGAGACATTCCAATTACGTCTTTCTCTCCCCTCTCTTCTTTTTCTTCTTTATGACAAAATTGCAATAGAGCTTTATATTCAATTCCACATTCTGCTGCTTTTTTTCTTCCACAAAGCATAACACAAACTTTTCCCCAAGTTATTAAAAATTCCTCAAAAGAACTTTTTTACATTTGTATGCGATATTTAATTATATGAACACATCTTAATCCATTTAAAAGTTCCCTCATTTAGGGACACTTAGATTTCATTTTTTTAATAGAAAATAACTAAAAGATAAAGGAGCAGTGAGTCTTGATGTTGGGTAAAAGTGCCACCCATGTAGAATGATGATTTTAGTTACACCAGCCCTCTCTGAACGACATCATTTTGGCCTCTACACATTTTATTTTATTTTTTAAATTTTTATTGATTTGTCTCTACTCATTTTAAAGCCTTCAATTTATAATCCAGAAACTAAAAACCACTTCAGAAAATGGTGAGAATGATCTGGTAGTCTTTAGAAGAAGAAAAAGTTATCTACACCTATTTATTCATTCATCACATGTTATTAATTGCCATTTCTGTGGTTTGGATCTAAAAACTATGGAGCCCTTCTGGAATAGGCCTTCTGAGAGCTCCTAGTTTTCTGTGGAAATCAGTCATGTACACAAATAACCACAATGGAAGTCTGTGAGCATAAAGTCATGAGAACTCAGACAATTAGTGTTAGCCAATTTCACTGGAGACATCTTTTCTGATGGGGCACTTTAGAAGGCTCTAAGGTAATTAAATATTTCTAAATAACTTATTTGCTCATTTTTTCAGGTATGTATATAGCATGCATGTGGACCAATGCTAAGAGGGTAAAATATAGTTAATTCACCCAAAATTTTTAATTAGGCTATTTAAAAGTCTTTATTAAATAATTAATGGTGATATTCAAACAAAATACTGTTCATCAAATAAATTTTAGTTCTCAAAGATCATCAGAAATGTGAATCGTGCAAGCAATTATGACTTGAAGATATTTTAAAAGAAAAACAAGTACTTTCCAAGATTTACAGTGGTTTGCAATATTAAGTTCATCTTTATACCCTCAATTATTGCAAATGTTCATAGTTAACCTGCATTCATTTCAGCCTCCTTTATGTAGCTCAGTTTTGAGGTGCACTTTATCCAGCTCCATCTCAGATGGCAGCCCCCTTTTCCCACTTACTTTGAGGTGCCACTCACTCAAAGATGATTGTGATAGAATGAAAAAAAAAATTGCTCCATATTCCTCCCTCAAGCACCCTTGGCTTTATTTTCAGAGCTCATGCTCCTGAAACACACTAATTTGCCTCTTTCACCTCAAGGCTACTTCTAGAAAAAGCCAGCCATGCTTCAGGATATGTAGATTATTTTCTGGGTGATGGTGCGACACCATGAGCCTTGCGTATTTCTGAGAGTTGAAAGAGGATCACTACTCTGAGTGCTGCTGTGAACTCATCATCCCAGGCATTTTTGAGGATTACCTTTTTATGCCTTGTTGACTAGAAGACTCCTGAAGATTGTTTCTGAAAATAACAAACATAAATGCAAAGATGATGCCAATTGTCAAATACAAACCAGATTTTAAAATAGCAGTGTGCACTCTTCATTAACCTTTTAGCTGTTATTGTCCTCTTCTGCATGCATGGGGGAAACCCAGATGGATACTAATGTGTTTCATATTTATTTTTCTGGTTCATATAATTTTTAAAGTAGTTTTCTTACTAAAAACAAATTCTTCTAATAGGGGTCTGGGCAGGAAGAGAGACCAAGATGAAGAGTCATACCTCTGAGGTAAGAAACACAGCTGTTGTTGCCATGATTTGTTCAAAGATGAGCTCAATTAATGGGAAACAAATGATTTATAACCCACAAGTTCACATGTGAAAGGCATTACTCTGAATAAGTAATCGGCTGTAGGTCTGGTGTGGCTAATGTGCTGTATCTGTGAACATTGTTCCTACACTGTGAATACTTGGGGTCATTGTTAGCCAGCTCTCAGGGCCAGTCACAGTCACACTCAGCCACTTCTGCCTCCTGCCTGTTATACCAAAGAATATGTTTTTCTATCCTTGACTTCCATGTCTTTTCTATAGCTATAATTCCTATTAAAACATGTTGTTTCTCGGGTTTAACATTTTCTGATACTTTCAAGTTGGATGTTTCCACAGCTGAAAGCAAATGGTTTCATTCCTCTCACCAGCTCCACTCAGCACTGAATATAGAGCCAATCTCATCCAGTTGGGGCATCCAAGGAACTGTGATGTGTCTGATGCGGCTCATGGTAAGTGACAGGCTGTCAGCACAGCCTGAGCAGGTGGCAGGGCCAGGAGGAGGGGCTTTTCTAAAGCAATATCCAGGTTTCTTACAATGAAATAACCCTGTGTTGGACTTTCAGAAGTAAAATCATTGCTCACATATGAAACAACAATAGTAATTATTCTTAAGCATAAGAATTTCCTAATCAGATTAATCATATTTAACATTTATGAAGGCCATGGAGAATTACATGGGATTTACAAAATGCCTGGTCAACATTTTAGACATTTACATTTAAGCAGCACAAAACAGCCAAAATATTTGTAAGAAAAACATATTTAAATGTTCACAGTGAGGGTATTTCATGTGGCTCAAGCATTTCTCAGAGGCGAAAAAGGATTTTTTTTTCTGATTTTGCTTTTAAACTTATAATTTCCCTCTATTTACCCACCATTCTACTGAGAAGAGTGGAAATAGACTTTTCCTATAAAGTTTTTTGAGAAGCAGGTTAAATAAAATACCAGGTCATTGCAGGTGTCTGGGAGAAGATTGATATGCCCCCAGTCTCTAGCCTCTTACATTGGATTTGAACTTGGATTCTGTTTCCTCTTAACTGATCCTGCATTCTTACTGGAATGAAACCATGTTGTTTAATCTGGTGTGAGCACTGCTCCATCCTCATACAGAAAAGTAATGGACTGCCCACTGTCCCAGAACATCAGAAAAATTAACAAGACATACACCTTTGGAGGACATTGGACACCAATGTTACGGAAAATGCCACAGTACTCTTTCAGGGCAGTGGTGCGTTCCATAAAACGTATGGCTCAAGGAGAAACGCGGTTATAATGATATAAAGCAGTATTTTTGATAGAAGAACTCTGAAATGTGCAGTTCTTTTTGTTGGCACTCTCCCCTATGCTATGCTGCATAGAACATGTGCAGGACTATTCTGAGTTTTCCGGAAGTGAAACAACTTTATGGTAATCATATGCAAAATGTTTCTCAAGTTTTTTTGCAGTTTACTTTTTTATGAGTCTGTTAAAAATTTAAGAGAAGCCTTGTTGACATTTTATATGCTTATTTTTCTTTCAAAGGAAAATTGGAGGATTTTTAAATTTTCATATCTAAGATGATAAAAGGTGGAATAACATCATAATTCTTATCTTGTTCAATTTGATTTTTGGTTCTTTTATTTTCTTTTTATGAGTTTTATTCATCTTGGAGCCAGTCTTGTATTCATCATTTAAAAAAAAAAGTTCAATTTTTCTGTTTTGAGGAATTTGCTTGGAGCTAAAAAGTATCAGGTAGAATTCAGTTCAAAAGATCAAAATTCTTAAACTACAACCACTGTTAACAAATACTATAAATATTTTAAATATTATCATTTAAATATTTTAAGTACCCCCAACAAATGATTTCAGTGAGTAGTTTGTCCTTGGAGTAAACTCAAGAAATGAACATATTGTTGTCTTGAATATATTTAAATATCACAATCGTATCTTTTTCCTCCCAATATGTTTATGAAATGAATGTTTTAATGCAAAGATATGGCTACAGCCATTCATTACTTTATATAATGTTTTATTCATCCAACTGACACTAAGATTTTTATAGTTCTCCAAATAGATCACTGATCTGAGTATTTCTTTGACCACCCAAGTACCTCTGGGATCTCTTAAGAGAGAAACATTATGACATTTGTAGATACAATTCATTAGATTTAACACAACAGTTAGTTTTTAGTTAAATATTGACTTGTACATCCAGGTTCTATCTCAGGGGAAAGAGTGATGTTTTATCAGCAAATGGTTTCACTGACTTTTTTTTAGCATTGACTTCACCAAAATTTATTGAGCACCTATGGTGTGCAAAACAACACTTAGCTATCCTATGTATGTGTAGCAATGCAGTGGAAAGACAGATATACATAGAAGAAGCACTCAAGTTTTATTTTATATTAATTTATTTACTATTATATTAAAAAGGTAAGAATTAGTGAGCTATTAAAAAGGGTTGATGAGTTCCTTCTAAACAGGCAAGTATGTGGCAGCTGTGGGAGGGAGAGAAGGAATGGTGGCATTTTTCAAAGTAGCATTTGGTATTACAGATTGATGCATGAAAAATAAAAACAAGTATAAACTATTGAGTCAACAAATTATTATTATTATAGCTGTTTTTATGAGATGATCTTGTTCTGCTTTTGGATTAGGCTGCAAATTTCAGTCACTCATTTGCATTCCTTCTTTGAAATGACTTTCCTCTGGTTATATATTAATTTGATGTCTATGGGATTCCTAAGTTAGAAGATTGACTTGACCTGTGGCTGGTGCCAGAGAGATTGCATCCTGTGTCACATCAGCGAATTAGCACTGACTTTAACCCTTATATGGTAAAGCCTAACACAGGCAAAACAACATCATCGTTATTTTTCTAACTTCCAGCACTTCATTAACTATGACACCACATAGGGGTTATATAACTGTGAGCATAACTTTGTAAAGTTTATAAACATAACAGAGAACGTTCTCACGGGTGTCCTAGGCCAAGCTGCATGCGTCGCTTTTTGGGGTCAACCAAAGTTCCTTCTCCAGACAGCTCACCCTTCAGTTGCAAGGGAGGTGCACTGCCCACACTGGCTGTCCCAGCGCTAACCCTCCATGAGCATGCTCAGCCGCCCTGTACTCCTGCCAGAATGTCACCAGAGGAAGACGGATTGCCTCTTAATAATGTTTCTCCCAAGTTTCACCAGTCCCTGGGTTCTTAGTGCTTGACCCTTACAATGTGGCATGCCTCAAGCCTCTGGCCTAAAAAAGACCATGAGTCCTGGGAGAACCAGATTTTCAGCCACAGCTGCAAGCAGAAATCCAGGACAGAGAAATCCATGCACACTCAGTGAATCCAGGCAATTCCAACTGCCCAGTTCAGAACACTGAAGCCTCATGGCCAACCCCCAGGGAGGCTCAGAAAACCTCCAAGTCCACCACACCTGGCTGTTAGGCTGAGTGGTGATATCTTTCAAAGGCTCCTCTCCAGTCTTGACTTTCTTCATTATCCTTCCTCTCTGTGCAAACATTCAGATGTAGAACATAAGGCCATTTGAGGAAGAGACTATCAGGGAACTCTCCTCGGAGATCATCTGTTCAGGAGCCTTGATGGTAGAAGACTATTATCCTAGACAACAGTCTTGGTGCCAAGAATATTCAGCAGTATTGCTTCGTGGTCCAAAGACAACACATATTAAAGTGTCCTGATATACATTATATCTATGTATGTGCCTCTCTACACTTTAATCCTCCTCCCCACCCCTTTATAAATACATAAGGGCCCAGTAGACAGGCCCACCACCTGCCTTATAGGATAGTTGTGTCACATTGGACTGTTATTCTTTGGCATTTTACTTTGAGTCATTATTTGAACTACAGTAAATAGATTCAAATAGCCAACAATGACTTATGCTTTACAGATCTATCTTGGGTTCCCTCCTTATTCCATGTTTTTTGTTGTTTTGTTTTCGTTTTTTGCTTTTATTTTTTTAAAAGAAAGAGAGAGAACTTTAATATTTAGTTTTTTAGTTATCGGCGGACACAACATCTTTTGGTTTTTTTTTGTATGTGGTGCTGAGGATCGAACCCAGGCCGCACGCATGCCAGGCAAGTGAGCTACCACTTGAGCCACATCCCCAGCCCCTTGTTTTTTGCTTTTAAAGACCTTATTTACTTTGTAACAGTTTTAGGTTTACTGTATAATTGAGCAGAAGATGCAGAGATTCCCTATATAACCCCTACCCCACATATACGTATCATCCCCATTATCAACACCCCTTCCAAAACTCTCTGCATGAGTTACAGTGGATGGAACTACACTGACACATCATGATCACTTCAAGTCTGTAGTTTGCCTAGGAATCACTCTTGATGTGGTACATTCATAATAACAGGTTTTTCCTCCCTTTCAATTTCTTAGCTATTTTATTAAGTCTATAAAATTATGTTTCTCTTTCAAATAGTTTTTTTCTCTCTCGTTATGATTTTAAGCAAAACACTTATAAAGCACTCTATGTCTCTCTATGTCTCTCTGTCCAAGGGGCCTGCCAAGAGCCACGTTTGGTTGGAGGGAGATGGCTTATTCCCCTGCCAGCTTCAACCCAGCTTTCAAAAGAGGGAGTTTTTTCTTAACTAAAAACTCACTCAGTCTAAGATTCTTGGGGGAAATGTCTTGTGGGAACCTGGGAGGTGAGGATTTGGGTGAAAGGCAGATTGGAATTTGAATCCAAGATCTGGTATTTAATTGTTGAGTGCCTACGCAATTTCCTTAATCCTGCATGCCTCGATTTACCCTCCATGAAATGCAGATCGTAAGAATTACTGGACTTAAGAACGTCATCAGTAAGGATATGTCTAATACTTAGTAGTGCCTGGCATGTAAATGCTTAATAAGTAGCAAGAACGGTTAAGGAGGAAGTTTTTGAGAAAAAAAGAGCTCCCCAGTATTTAATTCCTATAAATGATAAATTAAGCTAATATTTAAGCTGATGTTTAATTTGTGTGTGTTTGCACATAATAAGGATTAAATCCATGGCCCTAAGCAAGCACTCTAGCACTGAGTTACATCTCAACTTTTCTTTTTTCTTTTTCTTTTTCTTTTGTACCAGGGATTGAACTCAGGGGCACTTAACCATTGAGCCATATTCCCAGGCTTTATTTTTTTATTTTGAACTTAAGGATCTCACTTAAGTTGCATAGAGCCTCACTGATTGGCTGAGGTTGGCTTTGAACTTGTGATCCTCCTGCCTCAGTCTCTTGAGCTCATGGGATTATAGACATGTTCCACAGTGCCTGGATTTTTTTTTTTTTTAAACAAAGTAGCTTTGTTAATCTACCCCTCTAATATACTTAGTCTCTTTTTCTTCATGTGCCCTTTCTGAAGACCCAAATCTCTTAGTTCAGGTTTCATTTAAGAAAAGACTTTTGGCCACAGACTCCTCTTCTGGCACTGCCTCCCTCCACCCACTGCCACTGCCCCCAAACTAGAGGGAGCAACAACCACAGTAAAGAAGCTTTCCATAGGTTTTACATTCATATCTACCCAGACACACAGGGAAGCTGAAGTTATTTTTTCTCTAAATGTAATACAGATATATGAACTCTAAAGAGAATACCAATACATGTTTTTCAAATGATAGAATTTTTTTTGTCCTGGAAATTAAGGAGAAAGATGATCAATTTTTCAGATTCTTCATTAGCAAATTTCCAAGTGCTCCTCCCTTTGATGGTCAACCCAATACCCCAGTCATCATTGTGCTGGTAATTCATAGATAAGTCCGATTAAAATGCAACTTTTGAGGGACTGGGGTTGTGGCTCAGCAGTAGAATGCTTGCCTAGCACGTGCAAGGTGCTGGGTTTGATCTTCAGCACCACATAAAAATAAATAAACAAATTGAAGGTATTGTTTTCAACTACAACTAAAAATGTATATATTTTTTAAAATGCAACTTTTGAAAGTCCAAACAGGCAGAAAAGCCACCTAGAAACAAACAAAATCATCAAGAATACCTGTAAGAGTAGGGATGAAATCATATCTTCAGTATCTTTCTTCCCATAAAGATTTAGATCATAAATCTTGGGTGAAGTCATGACGCTTAAGTAAAACCTACTCAACACTGAAGCAACTGGTGGGGTTTTTGTTGGTTGGTTGGTTGGTTTTAACTAATGCCAAGATCTAAAATGCCACCGTGGCCACAGAGTGAAGCAGTTAGAGCTACAAATTTGAGCACAGAGCACTCCTTTATCCTCCCACTCCCCAGCACTGCCAGCATCTGCTCTCTGCAAAGCATCCAGAGAGACCCTGATGGACACTGATGAAGAAAATGGTCTCAGTTCTGATCTTCATGGAGCTTCAAGTTGAGGAGTCCGACAACAAACCATCAGCAAACAAGGAAAGGCAACTAACATACGTATAGGAGGTAACAAATGTCATAAAGGAAGTAATTTAGTGTGATGATGACGGTGTGGGCAACATGCACAGATCAGGTGCTGCAAGGCCTCCTTGAGATGACCCAGCCAGCCTCATCAAAATAATGAGATGTCAGCCCTGGGGAAAGGCAAGAAATGGAGCTCCAGGTAGAGTCGAGACTGAGGCCTTGAGGCCAGACAGAGCTTGATAGGCTGACAGACTGGCCTTCCACTCTTTGCTCTGCTGCATATTATCTGAGCAAATCTGTTTGGTGTGGTGAATATTATCATTAGAAGTGTGAGCAGCAGGGCAAGCTAACGGGGTTCACAGCTTCTCCACTGACCAGATTTGTGCCCTCCAGTTAGTTACTTATCCTCTCTGTCCCTTAATTTTCTCCTTTGTAAAATGGGAGTAATAATAATATCTAGCTAATGAATTGTTGTGAAGATAAAACTAAGTGAAACATGTAGAGTAAGACTGATCACATGGGAGACATACAAATATTAAGTTTTCTTATCATTACCATCATCATTATTGCTATTATTAATACTGTTAAGACTCTCTGAACTCAGGGGGTTAAAATGAGGATAATATTAATAAAGCCTATCTCATAAAATTCTGTATAGATTCAAATATAAATGTGTGTGCGAGAGAGAGAAGTATAGGTGTGTGAAGTCAATTTAGTTGAAATTCACCTTTGCTTTGAAATAGGCACAGTTAACAAATGACTAAATAGGATTTTCCCTTTCCCAAACTTCCTTGGCTCCCACATCAACCCTGTATCACTTAATGAGAAAATGTGTTTCTGCCCTCTTAGGATAAGAGGAGACACAGATGTCAGAGTTGGAATCTGGGTTTCTAAGGGGTGAATTCTTTACAGTTGAAGGGCTTGAATATATTTCCATATTTATTGCATTCCAGGCTTAGAATTATTTGAAAACATACTTCTAGGATCTTTAGTGAAGCTACCAAGTCCCTGGTTCTCGGATACCTTCTCAGCTCTTCATTTCATTACATAAAGTAAGGGAACACCTATAATTTCTCCCCTGGTGCTTGTCCATTCACTCTGTCATCAACACGATGAAAGGAGCTCTGAGGTTAAGGTCTGAAAAGCCAGAGGATTCAGCAGATGAAACCTAGTATCATGTCTTGGACAATTTGCATAAATACTCAAAATGCTTATTTCCCTATTACCAAGTGAGAGAGCTGGATTGTGTGATTTCCCAGCTTATCCCTACCCATGAAGACTTAGGCCTCCAATTGTAATCAATCCTGAGTTCTCTCAGTTACCTTTGCCCCAGGTAATGAGGAAATATATGTTTCTAGGTACTGGATGGAGGCCAACACTTGTGGATGGATGGGTGCCATTTGTAATACGCATCATTGTTTGAACAAGTAGAAGTTAAACCCAAACCTCAACTGCCCAATAATTGCTGACTGCTCTGTGTGTGTGTGTGTGTGTGTGTGTGTGTGTGTGAAACACACCTGTGTTAAGCACAATCACAATCAAGCATGTGATTTTTTTAAGAGCACAATTCTTTTAAAGTGGGTCTAAGACAGAGATATTGAAAATTCCAATACCACCTTTTATTAAGATGCTTGAGAAGATGTCTTTAGGTTACAAATTGGTCAAAGAAAATACAAAATACTTTAGAGTCAGTTTCTTTCCTTTTTTTTTCCCCTTTCCTTTGTCTTTTTACTACCCCACTGGATTTCATCACTGTTACTCTTTGTCATTTGAAGTGAAAAGCTCACAGAGAATAAAAGGAAAATCATCTACTTACACTAATGCATTAAATTTGGACAAGGATAGTTTTCACATTTTTTTTCTTGTTTAACAGGTAAATTCTGAAACTGTTTACCCTCTGTTTTTTAACCCTCTCCCTGCTGGGACAGGGTGGGGGCACTACTTAATGGGGTGCCATTGAGTTCATTTAGTAAGAAATGCAGAGAAGTGCCAACAACTGAACAATATTCTTTGTCATTGTGATGGGGAAGAAGAGGCTGTCTTCAGAGCATTTCTTTCATACTTTGTAGCTCTAAAAGTAGCCAGTTAATTAGATTCCATGGTTACTGCTATTGTAATATCTGCTTATTTGAAGTGCAAAGATAATCATCAATTGTACACTCTTGACTACACTATTAATGGCTTTAATACCCACATTGTGTTTACATTTTGCATTGTAACGAACACTTAGCTATTGTGGTTTTTAACACGTAGTAATTCAGCAAAGACTGTCTCCGTGCAATGCCCTTGCCATTTCATTCTGCAGTATTAAGTGTTGTTTTTCTAGCGAGGTCTTGAAATGTGGGGCATTATGTATGAGTTATGCTAATTTGTTAGGGCAATGAATACATTAATTTCATTAGTAAATGGCCTCAAAGCAATAATTACCAGTGTAGGTGTGTCAAAAGCGATCATGTTCAGTTTTGCCAGTTAATTATTAAGATTTTGTTCTGAGAGGCCCAGATTTGACATCTAGATTCAATTTAGCCATAAATAAAACCCCAAAGTATGTAGGGATGAAGAAATGTAGCCAAGAACTTGTTTTGCACTTACGTACTTTCATGTTTTGTCCAATTGTGACTGCCAATAAGATGCCAAAATAATTAGTGTCAGTGACATAAAGTTTTAGTAGCCCCCTCCCCCAAAAGGAACATTTTATTTAAAAAAGCAATTATATTTTCTTGATATCCTTCTTGGCCTTCCATAACTGGATTTTTAAATTATCTACAAAACAGTATGTAACTTGCTAAGATGAATTCCAGTTAGAATTGTTGTCTGAAGTTCCTCTTTAAGTTAAAACTCACTTTATTTTTTTTTTAATAAATGGAATTTTCCTCTAATGGATTAATTGGCTCTGTGAGTCTGCTATATTATTATACCACTTGAACCATTTGCTGCTAAGCAGTAATAGTAGAACCTATATTCCAGTATTAATTTCCACAAAAATCTGACATTCTTTTTATAATCATACACCTGTTGGAAACATTTAATGCATCTCCATTTGCTAAAATTATGTGTGAGGTCGTTTAACTCTGAGTTCGGGCTGTTTATGGAATCTTGGAACGCTAACCCAATTTCAGTGTCCTGGTGTCCTGCTCTAATGGGAAAATAATACTCTGCAGAATTTTTGGAGAAAAGAAGTCCTGTGAAGTTTGAGGAACAGATGACACACAAGTGTAAAGAATGAGCACGTGAGCCACGACAGGAGAGGGAGCCAGGCAGATGCAGGATGAGAGATGGGAGAAGAAGACCTTACAGGAGAAAGTGTACGAAAGGAGCAGGCAGAGAGCACACTGCTATCAGAGTTTAACAATGAAAAAAAAAAGTCTTTTGTTGTTTTGCAAAGCTTATTGTCAAATCAAACACCAACAGTGATCCTCATCCTAGTAATGGTGATATGAGCATGGAGCCGGCCAGCCAAGAAATTGATTTCTAGTTCTAGATTCTTCCTATCTCATTGGAAAATGACAGGTGCTTCTGTTCTCCTGATCAATTTTCCAGACAGTGAATCTGTCAATGCAGCCTCTAACTTCTACACCAGCTTTAGCTTTGACTATATAACATTTTTGTTTTCAACACTTCCAAACTTCAACCAGATTCCTGCTATCTGCAGCAAGCTTTCGTGTGCAACAAACCATCCTAACCCCAGGATTTGGAAAGGCAGATTATTTTACTCAAGAGCGAGTTTACCTAGGTGGTAATGAATGATAGATCTATCCTTTTGATAGATCCAACCTGTTTAAACAAAGGTATGTCTCTCCATTTGTTGTGCTAGTTCTCAGTATTAGGGACTGGTTGAAAAAGATCTTTACTTCTCCCTTTCAAATAATACAGGATTCCAGACTTTTGAAGTGACTCTGGTTCAAACTAGCAGAGTCTAAATATTATTTAAAGATCCTTGATTGACACTAATTTATTTTAAGTAGGATCTTTGGTGGTAATCTTGATTAACTATTGCTACATCTGCAATATGTTTACAGACATGAATTGCTATTTTTATGAAATGTACACTGGAAGATTGAGAATCCAAGTAGCCCTCTTCTGATTGAAGATATTAAGCTAAGATACAAGGTTTTACCTGCTCAGTTAAAGGGAAAGCTTAGAGGTTTTATATTGGAGTTGCAGAGTAGAAATGAAAAACTGGGGCCTCTGCCTTACACACCTCCAAGATCGTCCTGTTGGCATAATATTCTGAACGAAAGACAGCACTAGGAATAGTGTCATACACAGCCTGGGTAGTCACACAGAGTAGCCCTGGTAAGGACTCACCCTTAAGAGAGATCTGGGTTTGTCTAAGCTCTGCCATTTACTCTCTGAATTCCCTTGAACAAGTCACATAATCTCTCTCTTCTCATCCATAAAATGGTAATAACGCAATATTCACCTGCTTCACAGAGATGCCATGAAGATTAAATAAGCTAATGAACACTGATAAGCCTGGCATATGGAAAGAGCCCAATAAATATTAGCTATCATTGTGAGCAGTGATATTATTCTTCTAAAGCAGTAATGCCAGAAATCTGTAAAACCAGGATGCCTAAACATAAGGTGTGCTTTCTCTGCCCCAACTCCCAATAATGCTTCAGACGCCAGAGGCTTCACGTATTGGCTCAATGTATTGGCTCAGTGGCTTATAGGCCTTTCCAATCTCACTCTTTGGTACAGGAATTTGAACCTCTCACCAGGCCCCTAAATGTCCTTAGTTATTCACCAATATTCTTTGCTGGGTCAACTCCCTTGGTTCATTTTCTCTTGGTTTTTTTTTTGTCTTCTTCATTGTTCTTCCCAGTGTCTCCACAGCCTCTCCCACCACCATGCACCATGCTCTCTGCTTCCTCAGTTACAGTCATTTTCCAGATCAACCATCAATAGCCCTGGCATGCTTCTCTTGCCCCCATGTTCTGTATAGGACACATGAATACTTAGCTTGACTAGCACAGAAAAGCTGCACAGTGAGGGTGGAGCCAAACGATTTCACACAGAAATATCCGAAAGGAATTAAACTCTTAAATAGTATTCCCCTGAATCTCTTTCTTGCAGCCTGTCACAAGATACTTACAAGTGTTACTACAAATTTAAGGCACTACTATGCACCATCAATTGTGCTAAGCCTTTACATAATTTTATTATTTAATAATCACTAACTTATAAGTATAAATATTATTGCTCCTTTAGGGGTGATAAAACCAAGACTTGGAGAGAGTTTGAGTTACCTGCCCAAATTCATATAGCTGGTAAAGTATTGAAATATTTATTTAAACCCACATGCAATTTCAAAGTCCATTCTCTTAACCACTACCTTCTACTCCTTTCCCCTAGATGTTATAGATTCTGACTGTTTGAGTCAAATTTATCCTTCTGACATAAGTCTTGAAGCATTTACATAAAAGAAAAATAAGGAAAACTTTGCCACTCTGCATAACCTATTTATTTTCCACCTTAACTTCCTAAAATTTTAACCCTGTTCTTTCATTCTTGAAGGAATTTTATTTTTCAGAATGGAGGAATGTCATTAATGGAAGAAACACCAGAAACCTGTAAGCTAATGATACAAAGGTGGTAGAACTTTTCATGTAGCTTTGCATATGTCCATTACACATCTGCTGTCAGGTAGGGTTTAGGTTATAATCCGAGCAGGCCATGCTTTAAGCACGAGAATAGGAGAATGCTAGCTGATAGAGTGTGGATGATGCCTGAAGACCCATTCAGTTACTATTACTGCATATAAGATGGAGCAAATCACTTCAGTACCCATCTTCATTTGGTTAAATGAGTGGGCACCAAGCTCCTGGGAAACAGCAGAGTTAATACTAGATATAAGTCAAGCCAAAACTAAGGGTTACCTCAAACAGCACTGTATTTCATACCGATATTTTTAATACTTTTTTGATTTATGTTCAAAGATTATAGATACGGATATGACTAATAAAACAGATTTTAAAACACATATGTGGAGGATCATGAGACTTCATAACAAAATAAAATGGGTTCTCCCAATAGAAAAGATGGAGAAGTTGAATACTCTGTTTTGGCCTCAAGTATCTCTCTTTGGAAACTTAAGCAAGACATAAATACAGGTTCTGAAGGTATTCCTGTCTCTCCTTAACGAGAGAATGTGTACATTCATTCTGCAAAGCCCCAAAACAAATGTTACACTTCTGCGGCTTTATGTAGGAGCAACAGACCCAGGTCTATAGGGAAAAGGAAAGAATAGAAGGAGAAAAGGTGATTTCTACTATCCAATCTGCAATTTTTGCTGATGTCACTGTCCTTCTCTTTAAACCTGGGACTATTAAAAGATAAGATGCTGCCAGAGTTAAAACAAATCGCATGACAAGGAGGAAGCAAGGGAAGTTTTTGTCTCCCTGCTCTGCTGCACACCCACCAGGGCTTGTCTGCTGTGGTGCATTCTGCAATATTCTTCAAAGCACCAACAATTGAGCATAGGTGGATGGAGAGACTTAGGGCCTGTGGAGCCAGAAAACCCTAGAAACACAGTTTTGTTTTATAAAAGCTCCTAATGCCCAGCCCATGGAAACCATATTGTCTCAGATTCATCTGCCTCCCAGTGTCCTCACACTCTGGTACCTTGGAGATTGCTGCCTGCCTTGTTCCATCATATTTGAAAACTACCCAACTCCAGATGCATTAGATGTGGCCCAGTAGCCAAGACCTGCCTTAGCACATACCATCTCTTGGATTTCAAGAAGAGAACTGTCCCTGTAGGATTGCCACACTCTTTGCAGCGATCTCCAAACTGTCACATTCAAGCCAGGCCACAGATCTCTGCCAGGTGGCAAGGCTGCCCATGGGGAAGAAGGCACAGTTGTTTTCTCTCCTGCCACAAAACAGGAGTTAAGCAATGCTTTGCTAGCAGAGCTAGAATGTGACTCTAGAACTTGTTAAACAGGTTGTCTCTCTACTTAGGCACATGGATTTAGGTGAAATCTGAACTTCTGAATTTTAAATTAATATTTATGGCACAATTTAATACACATTTAGTAATGTAAAGAAACTGATTGAAAGATGTGGTTTGCACATAAGCCCCACCAGAAACTCATTTACTAACAGAATCCCAACCCTAAGTAAAATAAACAGCTTTGCTTTCTACTGACATTTTATAACCACCTTAAGGGAAAGGTGGAGAGGGGAATTGGGTTTCCATGTGGATTTAATTCAAGAACTTCCCGAGAAACTGCTTGAAGGCAATACAGTAGTGCGCCAACTTTCTTCTGTTAAGTCACAAAAAAATAGACTGTACCAAATAGAGGGGATCAACCACAGCTGCAAAGAGGAAATTTAGAATTATCATCAGACCCATATCAGAAGGTCCTTTATGTTTATAGCTTCATAAAAGTTCACAGTTAGAGTATTTGCTGCCAACTAATAAAAAAGTAATGAAAAATTTTGCAGAATTTTTTTTGTGTAGACAGCAGTTACCTAATCCCTAAATCCTGATGAATTCATATATTCAAAAATATTTAAAAGGCAAAATATACCCAAGAATTTATTTGTGATCCCTTTAAAGGCACAGGTCTCAACCTCATTAACAGATAAGAAACAACTATATTGTTTGGCTGTACATCAGTATGTGTATGAAAGCATATTCCAGTTTCTTTATTGCCCAAATATTCAAAAAACTATAATTAAGCAATGACACTCCAGGGTGAATGTTATTAGGTAATAATGAAGGCCTTGTCCCTCTAATGCCCCTTGATGTTTGCTATTACCCAGAAACCCCTGGCTTCTGTGTCTTTTTGTGATTATAAAGGAAATCTCTCTTACCTTTATTTTTAAAATGAATTCTAACAAGAGAGCTTTTGTGTAAACTGCACTAAACACATCCATCCATTCAGAGGAACGTGGTTGCTATTGGAGGGGTGAAAGGAAGACATGAATAGCGCTTGAAAATATTTCTTCTGCTATTTTTGGTGCTGAGCATTTCCCCCAGTGTATTTTTAATATGAACAAGCAGACACCTTCTGTGTGTTTCATAAGTTTCTCGCGTCTCCTTCCTGTCCGCATCCCTCTCTCAGCCCCACACCGCCAACTGGCCTGGCCTGGTCTGGCTAGGAGGCTTTAGCTTCAGATTGCCCCTAACCTTTACTTTTCATTAGGGAGCACAGAGTGGGGTAGTGGGGGGAGGAGGAGAATTAAAACTGGAGGTGTTTCAAGCGGCTGTAGTACATTATGCCACTATATGATAAAGTCATATAGTTTGGAATGAAAGGTGAAGTATGTGGCTTGCGATCTGGCATTAAAATTCATTGCTGTGTAGAGCTCATAAAAATCTGTATATAAATGTTGCTGCTATTATTTATGAAGAATAATTGTATGATAATGCTTCCTCTTTAGTTAATTATTTGTGTAGAGCCATAAGAACATTTAGCTATTATTATTATTTATAAAATCTGTATGTTTATTTAGTGCTACGTGCCAGTCACTGTCTTAACATACATACATTATCTCAGTTAATCTTCACAATAACTGCTATGTAGTGCATTTATAAACCTGAGTTATGGGTAGTAAGTTCTCCTAAGTTATAGGACTAGTGAGTAATAAAGAGAGATCTCTGCCCAGGTCAGTCAGATCAAAAGCCCAATATATTAACTAGTTCACTCCGTTAAATCATTGTCATCCCCAGACCCATGTTAAGTAAGTAAATAGAGTAGCCTTTTAAAGCTAAAGAAATCAAGACTTAGAAACAATTAACTTATAAATGTCACATAGTTATCCAGCAGTGGACCAGGGAATAGAAAGCAGACATTTCTGAATATGGCTCACTGCCTTGACCACAAAACCACGTTGCCTGAACTCTTTTGATGATCCTTTCTTTGGGAGTGGTTATTAACGTTGGAAAGCTTGAATGACCATGATGGAAGTGTAGATTAGCACCAATTGCATTTTTTTTTTATTAACAAAAATATAAGCTTACCCATGAGAGCTACTGCCTGGGAGGTATGAAAGAAATATCCAGACAGAGGATCAAAATAAAACAAACCCAATTTAAAAGCCCTGCTTTTACCATAAATTCGGTGCACTAGAGGTCAAATCAGACCCCTGGGTGCAAATGGAGTTGAGCACATCTCTCACTTAACACAGATGTTTTACTGTCCTTTGACAACCACTGTTTTTTTTTTTTCACAATTCTATTTTATATGTATAAAATGGAAATGCTACCAGCTTGCAGATTTTCAGGGCTTTTGAACATTCTTTTCCAATGAGCACGTGAATCAAGAAGAAATAGAACATAGAACAAACCTCTCTCTCCCTCTCTCCCTCTCAAACACACACACACACACACACACACACACACACACACACACACACACTCCAAAAAGAGGCAAAACCTAAAAAAGCTCTCTGGTCCCCACCCTGCTATTTGCATCCTTTCCTGCTGAGATAGATTTCAGGAGGGCAAACCACCTAAGTACCACCCTCCACTTGCCCATTGTGCTGATTTTGCAGGCATATCATTTTTCACCAGAGCACAGTTGCCAAGCACCGGCAAGATGCCCTGGTAAAAAACCCACACCTCGCCGTCTGCAGCCGCCCTGCCTGTCCCCTCAGACCCAGCCATTCCATCATCCCGTGTGGAATGCCTGGAGCTGTTTGTTGAACTGCTTCATGTTACTCTTTGACTGAGAGAGAGACAAATGTTCCATATTATCTTTAATTTCCATAAAATTGTTTTAATCTTTGCTTTATAATAAATGTATAACGGTGCCCTCAGGGGATCTCTGTTTTGTATTATAGGTGTCTCCATTGGAGTTATGTGTGAGATAGAACGGCTCAGCCTTTGCCTTTCACCCAAAGGACTCAAAAGATACTTGGAAACAAAAGATTCCTCTGGGAATCATCCATAAGCATAAAATGGAAAATTTCCTCTCCCCCAGTATGTCTCCATCCAGCTTCCTTATCCTGGAGTCATGGTTATTAGCGACATCAGATCCGGAACCTGAGTCGTAGGAGCTGGGAGAGATTTGCCTTTTATCTGAGAGTACCAGGTTTGGGTGTAATAGTTACACCTGTATGTGTGTATATATATACATATGTCATTAAAATATATCATATAGAAACAGAACTGTAAGAATATAATTAATTAAATAAACCAAAAGCCTCCACCAATGTGTCAGGTTTCAACTTCACAGCTCTGATGGCTCTTGAATATACCAGTGTGATGAAAAAGGAGAAGGGGAGGAGGTGGGAATGGGGAAGGTCTCATGAATACATTTTTTGACATTTTGTTTATTATCATTTTATCTAGGCTAGTGGTAAATGGATGGACTTGTCAGCAGAAATCTCTTGGTGAAGTAAATAAAGAATCTTAATAGGCAGGGAGAAGAGAACTAATGGCAAATTGCTCACAAAGAGATCTAATTTATTGGTTTCTTTTTCACTGAGATTCTGTTCTGGATTCTGGCTTTGCCAGAAGAAACAGCTGAATGATGACATGAATCCACAAGCAGAGAAAATGCTCTATCTGGTCGAAAGGGGGAAAGGCGCAGAATTCTCTATGGCCTTACCCAGCTTCTTCTGAAAGTTAGCTGCTGTATGTAATGGTACCTCGCACAAAGCTCAAGCCAGGAAAGTTGCCTTTATTTTTATTTTTTTGGTCTGTTAATAAGCCCAGGCTGCATTCACGAAAGAAAAATATTGAATGTGGCCACACCAGTTATAACATTATGACTATTTGGGTTTAAGCATAATAAAGACACCAACAAGAGTTCCTCAGTTATTAATATTTTTTTCAGGTTAAAAGGCAGCAATAAATCATAAAGAGCATTTCCAAGCAGTAGCACTTTTATAGAAAATTGCTTGCTATTTAAACAAAATATTTGTTCTTCATCTCAGGAAAATATGTGGATGCTTCTGAACAAGGAGCTATTTTTCTACACTTTACCTCCTATAATTAGTCCCAATCCTACTTTATTTTTTTTAAAATTTTTTTTTTGCTTGCCTGGATCACAGAAAAATGGGGCCCAGATTTGCTTTGGTTGAGTGGGCAGTTCCTTTATTAGTAGCCTAAGTTTTTCCACAAAATGCAGCATTCTGACTTCAAATAGTCTTCTTTTGTCTCCTTCCTTGTGAAAGGGCTAGAGTCCTTGGTGTAGCACTCTTTGGGCATGGATGAAGCAAGTGAAATAGAGAGTTTTGATCCAGGAGAGATGGGTAAGACTTGCCATCCACCTCTTTTAGTTTAGAAGAAACTCTTTCACTTGTGCATTTTGGAAAAGACTCCCCTGGAAACCCTGAGCCCAGAGGTCTGCTCAGGATGCTGCCATTTATCTCCAAAATTTGGATTATTTACATCTTTGGGCAGGGTTTGGGAGGAGAAGGTCACAAAGATATTAACCTATCTTTCTTCACTCCTGGATCAGACTTGTAGATTAACAGGAAGGAATGGATATTTTAGTCCCTTGCATAGTGCTCATTTGACCTTTCAACTTCATTATAGCCTCTTAAGGAAGCCAACACATTCGACTGACTACCTCTCAGTGATCATATTGCCAATAATAGTCTATTCTTTGTTCATTTACACTGGAAGGAAAATGTAATCATGAACATGTTTAAATATACCCTTTGGCCAAAAAAAAACAATCATATCAACAGCAGATGGAATCAGGTTCATAGGTGAAAAACAAACTAGCCTACCATCACCAACATGGATGGCAGTGCCAATTTCATATACTGAATTAAACACGTTTGTTTTTTTTTTTTCTCTTGAACATAAGTTCCTAAAAAGAGTTCCTGGCATTCCAAGTAATGATTGTAAATCTACCAAGTTAATTTATGAACCAATAAAGTCCTGTCAAGTCTCCTTCTCATCTTCTGGAAAACAGGTCTGCAGAGAGGGGAGAGAAAAGCCCAGCTAGTTACTAAGGAAATATATTCTTGCTTCCTGAATATTCCTCTTAAGCCTTGCTTTGGAGTCAGTTTCTGTGCACTATGAAATATGGAAATCCCTTCAAACACAGAAGGTATTTGGGGTGATAATGGTCTACATTGTTAGATAGTAAGGCTTTAAGGAAATTAACAATAAATGCATCATTATTATATCCAAACTACCATCAGATTAAATTCAAAACTCTAAATGAAAAGCTGAGGCATTCTGTTCCTCAGACACATAACATAAAATCAAGGCTGTTACAAGGAGACAGTATTTAAGTGGGCCCCCTCCTCCCTTTTCTCCGAAGTAAACACCTTGTAAATTTGTCTGAAATTTTCAAATTTTGCATTAATTGAGCCTGCTTGACTATTCGTTTGAGTTTGGGTGTGAAAATACATCAAATCATAACACACAAAATGCTGCACTCTCAAGCCACATTTCATAACATGATTTCATCAGATGGTCTTAATTTTCTGCATGACATTATCTTTTCAAGCTGACATAAGACTGGGCTATGATATTTGCATACTTAAGACAGAACAAGCAGCTTAACTATGTTTCTGCTTGTGTGGGAATTTAAGACATTTTTACTTTGAGGAATCAAACAAATAAACCTTAAAAAAATTCCTCTATGAATGACTTTTTCTTGCCTTGTAATGAAAGAAACACTGTGAGCTATTTTTAAATGATGCTGTTGTATTCAAACAGCTGTCTTAATATATTTGAGATGTATATATCCTTTCTCTTGAAGGCCTCTGTGTTAGTCAGCTTTCCATCAGTATGACTAAAATACCTGACAAGAACAACATAGAAGAGGAAAATTTTATTTGGAGCTCACAGTTTCAAAGTTTCAATCCATGGTCAGCCAACTCCATTCCTCTGGGCCCAAGGTGAGGCAGAACATCATGGCAGACGGGTGTGGCAGAGAAAAGCTGCTCAGCTCAGGGCAGGCTGGAAGCAGAGAGCATGATAGGGAGGAGCAAGGGACAAAATATAATCCCTAAGGGCTTTCCCCAGTGACCTACTTCCTCCAACCACACCCCAAATGCCTGTAGCCATCACCCAGTAATCCATTTAAATTATTAACCTACTGATTTGGTCATAGCTCTTAATCTGATTATTTTACCTCTGAATATTAATGCATTATCTCACACATAAGTTTTTGGGGAATACCATGTATCCAGACCATAACTGTCCATCTATTTATCAATTTACCTGTATACCTACCTATTATCTATCTATCTTTGGTTCTGTTTCTCTGAAATACCCTCATCCAGTGGAGAAGAACAGGAACTCAATTCTCTTTCTCTCAATTCCATCTTCTTTCCAACATATACTACCATCTTCCCTCTCACAAGGTTTATAACCAGCTAAGCCTGTAAAAATATAAGTACAACTTGGAGAAAAAGATAATTGCCCTCCCCCTTACTTATTGAATTCCGTCAGAGAAAACCATTTTGTTTGTTTGGTTCTTTGTTTTAATGAAAGGGAGTGGACTATTTCTGATAGACATAGATCTTGTTAGAGTCTTGGCATAATATATACACAATAATAATTCTGGCTACTGCACATTGAACCTAAAATTCTCTTATCAAGTTCACCAATGGTCTCCATATTCCCAAGTTATTCAATGCATTTTACTTCGTCTCTCATTCACATCTAGCATAGCTGATCACTCATCTTTGAAATAATGTTCATGTGGCTGCTGAGGCACCATGTAGGTCAGCTTCCCCCACTGGCCATGCCTTCTCCAGCTCTTTTTCTGATTCTCCTCTCTTCCTGACGTCAAGCTTTGAATAGTCTATGCTTCCATCATCTCCTGCTTGGATTACTAAAAAACCCTCCTCACTTGTCTCCCTACTTTCTTGCTTGATCCACATGCTGAGAACAACCTGCAATGTATCTTCACCCTTCACCTCTCCTCTGATCTTCAAATTATAGGTCCAACTTCCTATGCAATACCCACTTAGACGTTTAATATTCATTTATCAGTGAAAAATATTTGCTGCAGTGAATAACAGAAGACTTGACTACTGTGGGCTTGAACACAAGAGCTAAATTATGCCACACTGTAGGTTTTTTGGACTGTGACAGTCCAGAGCTGATCATGTTGCTCTATGACAACCTCAGGAATCCACTCTCCTCTGCCTGCAGCTCCATCATGCATTCGGTGTGTACTTGGTTCTTATCAACACAGGGGGCTGCTGCAACTCAGGTATCCTTTCTGCATTCCAAGAAGAAGGGGAAAGGCCAGAAAGTACGGAAGACAGAAGCCTTTTCCTTGTGAGGATACACCTTGTTTTACTTTTTTCCAAAGAGTTTAGTTGGGCAGGTCTACCTTTATCTTACTAGTCAGAATCCTATCCCAGGGTCCCTCTTGACTGTAAGGTAGGATGGGAATTGGAGATTTCATTATTCAGTTTGTACCCAGAGTAAAGAAGGAAGAAGGGACGACGAGAGATGTTGTTGACTGAGACAGGACACCATCTGCCAAGGCACCTCACACTCAACCCCCAAGTAGTTGCCTGTGAATGTTTTTTGTTCTCAGATTTAAAGTGTTGTTGCCATCACTGACTTTTCTCTTCCTCTTTCTACTACACATCAAACCTACCAGCACATCTTTCCCACTGTACCCGCACTCCAACTGCGTCACCCCATCACTTCTATTTCCCCCTTAGTCTATGTTTCCATCATCTCCTGCTTAGATTACTAAAAAACCCTCCTCACTTGTCTCCCTACTTTCTTGCTTGATCCTGAGGGTTATTCTCTACTCAGAGACCAGGTGACCCTTTTGAAATCTCACATCGCGTCTTCCTCAAAACCCTCTGATGACTTCCACTTCACGCAGTGACTGTAATAACATCTTCATTCTCTCGACCCGGCTCTTCTGGATCTCCCTCTGCTATGCGCACTTTGGCCTCCTGGAGAATGCAGCTTTCCACTGCATTCTCCTGCCTTGGAAACTTTGCAGGGTTCCTTTTGCCTCCAACACTGGACTGCTACTTGTCTGTGGGTCTCACGTCTCCACTTCCTTTAGTCCTTTGTTTAAATGTTATCTTATCATAGGGACCTTCCCTGAATTCTTTATACGAAAGCAGCTACTCCACCCAACTCCATCTCTTTCTCTCTCTTTATATTGCTTTATATTGCTTTTATGACCACAAGATATTTAGTATGTTGCGTTTTTATGTGTAGACTTGTCTATTTTCTGTTCCCTCAACTAGAACTTCTCTCCACGATACTGGAGCCTTGATTTTATTTATTGCCTGCACATAGTAGTCACTCAGTATACACGTAGTAAATTAATGTTTACAGAGTGCCGAACAATGGTAAGTACATTGTATACATTATTCAATTTAGTCCTTAGAACCCTGTGAGGCAGGCACAGTAGGGTCTTCATTTTATAATCGATGAAACAGGCTTAGAGAAGCTTGCAGCTTACCCAAGATCTCATAGTTAATACGTGGCAGAAACAGGATTTGACTCCACATCTACCGGACTCCAAAACTCAATCTCTTAACCCCATATTTTTATTGCCTTTCAATAACTACTGAAAGAATGATGGATATATTTACCGACAAACAAAAGCTTCACTGGATTTTCCTTGTTCCCCAGGGCTCTTTATGGTTTAATTCCATTTGCATTCGATGCTCGGTTGTAGTCTCTTGTTTCCTGTGTTTTCTAACGGTTAGAGGGAAATTTCACAAGCCTCAGGAATCCTCTAAAAGGAACCTTCTGGAATGAGTCCACTTTCTTCTCTCTCCCCATCCCTGATCTTAGAATAGTTTGTAGATTGATCTTCTAAGAGTTTGGATACTTTCGCAGCACCTTTTAAACAAGAATAAAACATAGCACTACCTCACGTAATCGACCAGAGTGGACGAAGTGGAGACATGTTTGGAGTCTTGCCTGTTTACTTCGGATTCTCTTTTGTAATTTAGTTGGTTGTCTAGCATTTCTTGCTGTGAGATACTTGAAAAGAATTCAAAGTTGAAGAATCTACTTCTCAGGAAAGTGGAAGAATAGGATTGATCAAATATGCAAATTACATGGAATCTGGACTTCAAATAAATAGGCTATGTTTATTTAACAAACATTTTTTTTATTAAAATAAAACATTTTGATTCTCCTGGACTTAGATTCTATTTTCTGTGACTGGTATATTTTTGAGAAAATTAGTGAGGAAATTTGGCATGCATGCATGAACTTAAATCTTTCTGCAGCAAAAGGTGGGGAGTTACATGATCCAAACTGCTGTGTGCCCAGGCATATATACAGGTATCTTTGCAGCCTGGAGTTCAAGTGATGGTTTATCTGGGTCAGCCAAAGGGTGGCTTCCTGTCACACCTTCAATTTTTGAAGAATTTGCTACTTGGTCCAACAACTATAGGCTGTTCCTTATCAGAAACCCATGCTATCGAATGCAGTTGGGATCACCCAATTCTGACCTTTTAACTGTACCTGAATTAATTTTTAACTCAAGGTTTTAACAAGACAATGAAGAGTTAAGAGCTGAAAAAGACCATGAATAAACCATAGATTTGCTGAATCAACCTCATCTTACATAGATAAATCTTTGAACAATTCCAAGAAAGAAGAGGGATGAAACTCTGGGGTGCCTCTGACCTTGGCTAACCAGCTCCAGGCTCAGTCACTCAGGGGATCCCTTGGTGAAGAGTGTTTTCCTACCCAACTCCCACCGCTCAGCCTCTGATCCCCACTGTTGACTTGCAGAGCTCCTTACACGTTCACACTGGAATGGTGGAGAGGTTACTGTAAGCCAGCCCCGATCTAAGCAGTTTCATAAATATTAGCTCGATTTAGACCCTCTGAAGTTAGGGTTATTTTTCTCTCCTGGCATAGACTAAGCACTCAGAAAATGCTGAAGATATTGAAGCACAGAGAGATTAGGTAGCTTGCCCAAGGTCACCCAGCTAGAAAGTGGCAGCACCTCATTAAAAACCCAGGCAGTCTGGCTCCAGAGCTCAAGTTCACCACCTCCATGCAGCACTGTGCCTTCAAATTACAGAGAACTCTGACCAGCAGCCAGCAGCTAGTGCCTGTGAAGTCATTAAAGTATACAATTTCTGCTTCAGCTATCCAGAGTTCACCCACTGCTCTCCTTGCTGAAGAGCCATTTAGAAGGAGGTTCTGCACAGGAGTTCCCAAGACCCAGTTTGAAAGAAAAACTCTGCCACGAACCAGTGGTGTGACAACGCAGGTTATCCCCTCTAGACTCCCCAGTTTCCTCAACTGTAAAATGAGGGGGATGGACGCTGGACAATTTTAAGGTCCCTTTCGGCTGTGACATTTTATGAGTCCGTGTCCTCTATTATCTGTTCCTATTTCTCCCTCTTAAAAGTTATAGCAATTGGCTTTTGTGCCAATGTGCACTGCAAAAGCCACAGACGGTAGTTGCAATGATATTGAGGTGACTGCCTGCCTCACTGTGACTACTTCCAGGGACTCAATGTCTAAGGCGGGAGATGAAAATGAACTCTGATGTCTAGTGGCCTGAGAGGACTCGCACAGCCTTCCTTCTCAAGGATGATTGGCACAAGGGGAATCACTTCAAGGTAATCTGCTTAAAATGGGAACCAAATTTTCAGAGACAAGACTGAAAAAAAAAATGGAGGAAGGGCTGCCAATCAGGAGCAGGAGCAGTGAAGGAAACAAAACCACAGAGATGCCACTTTCAGAGGTACCAGAGGAGAGAAAACCTGACTCCCCAGCCACCTCTCCTTCTATTTCCTTCCATTGACCGAAACTGCATTCTAACTGTTAGCCCCTACATACGAAAACCATTCTCATCTGGGGTTTCATTTACTCTGTGGTCCACTTTCTCTTCTTTGTTAACTGACTTAATCCTACAAGATTCTCATTTGTCATTGGCTTTGCAAGTTGTTCAGAAAGTTACCCAACATCGTCATCATCACCCTTGTCTTTTCAGTGTTTTCTGTTTCACTCCATAACATATGAATTGTGTTTGCCTTCTATGGTTCATTGTTTGACAGTCAGTGAAATATTGACAAATGGAAGCTTTGGTGATCATGAGATCCTGGGGCCAAGTTCGGTGAGGATATTTGTGTGAGGATTACTTGTAAGTGTTCAGTACCTGAGAGCCTATTGCTTCCCTATGCCACCTCATAACTGTGAGTACCCAAACATGAATAGTTAGATTCCTCTAGTATAATACAGGAATTAAGGTGCCCGACCTTAATTAGATTTACAGACACACACGTCACTGATCTGACTTACGTAACTGTACTCCTACACATATCCACAAGACTCTATTCTCTCTTTAATCAGTTAAGGGATGATTCAGTTTAATGGCCAAATGCTGCATACACTTACCTTTCCTGCAATTAAAACAAACAAACAAAACAAAAAAAACAAACTTTAAGTCTTAGATATCCCTTGCTACACAAAAAAGTTCAGAAATCTTCTCAGTCATCATTTGCCACCAATCTAAAAATGTCTCAGTCGTTTCTGGGACATAAGTGAATAAAGAGTGTTTATTTACAATATAATCTTGATTCCTGATTCACCTTTTCTTCTTTGAAGGGATAGATATACCTTTATTTCCTTACCAGTGATGTGGCATCAAATATATGACATCTGCTCATTCGCCTCTCTTTTTCCACACTGATTTTATCATAAGGAACTACTTTTCCCAAGTTCTCATGCCACTTAGTTTGAATGCAGTTTCAGCCAATAGAAGGGACTAGAAGGAGCCGGGGGAGAAGTCAGGTATCTCTCCTCTGGTAACTCGGAAAGTGGAATCTCTGTATGTGTTTCTCTGCTCCTGCTCCTGCCTGGCAGACCTTCTTCCTGACCTCAGCTTCTGCTGAGCCACCCACACCAAGGTTCTAGCTCCAGCTGTTTTCTCCAGCTTTTAGCTCTGATAGCACCGCTTCTCTTGTGTTTCCTCTGATCTTCAATGTAGTCATGCTTCCCTGTTGTTGCTCATCTCTGACTTGCCTCCCTGTCCTCTCTTTGGCTTCTCAGCAATTTCACCATCTGTATTACCAATTCCTTGCATTAAATTCTCTCTACTCAAAATACCTACAATGGGTTTGATTTTCTTGACTTAGTCCCTAACTAATATGATAAGCATGAAATTAGGTCCTTGTGAACCAGCTGAGTCTAAATTCTACCTCAAAAACACTTCATGAAAATTTCCCTATCCAAGTGAGTTGCACTGAATAATTTGAATAGTCTTCGTAACTGCTCTAATACACATGCCACTCAACAACCTTCAGGGAAGAGGGAATTTTCTTGGGCATGTATTAAACAAGGTACAGATGTACTTACTGAGGTTAAGAGTCATTTCCTAATTCTTCCAGGAAATAAGTTGACAATTTCTCTTTGATGTCATCTTTTCAATCCTGTTATAGCTTCTATTTCATTATACTCTAGCAGTATTTCCTAACCTTAGTCCTATTGATGGGCTGAATAATTTTGTGTTAAGGTAGGAGAGGGGAGACTACACTGTGCAATGATATTGAGGTGACTGCCTGCATCACTGTGACTATAGTGATGCATTTATAGGATGCATTTTTTACCCTACCCAATAGATTCCCTCCCACCCAGTTGCAAGAATAACTCCAAATGTGTCCAATGGAGCAGAGAACAAGGTCAGAGTGGCCCCCAGCTAAGAACCACTATATTATAGTTATTTATATACAGATAGATTTCTTATCTAGATTATAAACTCTTTTGGCTGGGAATGTGGCTCAAATGGTAACAGGCTCGCCTGGCATGCACGGGGCGCTGGGTTCGATCCTCAGCACCACATAAAAATAAAATAAAGCTGTTGTGTCCACTGAAAACTGAAAAATAAATATTTTAAAAATTCTCTCTCTCTCTCTTTCTTTCTTCTCTCTCTCTCTTTTAAAAAAGATTATAAGTTCCTTTATATGAATAAATGTAAATTGAACATATTCCTGATTTGAATATAATAAATACTCAAAATTGTTGTTAATTAATGCATATATTAATTTATGATTAGTAAGCACATGGATTTATTTTATCCTATTTGCTTTTCTCACAGAGGCTAAAAAGAAAAGAAAACATAACAAACATAACATTATGCATATATTTAAGGTAAAAGTGAGAAACCTGGAGGGTAATTTTTATTGGTGTTTGAACCAAATCAATTTCAGGAAGAATGATATAACAATGAGCATATTGTTCACAGAATGAACATTTCATATTATATTCAGAATGATCACAAAAATGATCTTGACATAAACCTTATAATAACCTCTGTGACACATAAAAATTATTATCACTGTTTTAAAATGAGGAAAGCAGGGCTCAGAGAGGTTGAGTGACCTTCAGAGCCTCACTCAATATATAACAGCTGGGACTTAGGTTCCTTCTTCTGCCTCCTCGTTCCATCCTCTTATGGGGCTTGCAGGACACCTCTATCTTCTATCTTTGTTGTCTTCTCTATTCTTTCAGGCACCATCCTTTCCTTCCATCTCTGCCTGGGTCTGTCCATTAAAAACATGGATTGCTCAGTTCTCTGCCCTTGGCCTGCTGCCCTTCTGAATGCACATGCTTCTTCTAGGCTGTCATTTCAGGTCAACCACTACCTCTATGACTGCCAAACACAGAGACTCTGTAGCCAAACAGCCTGGATTCAAATGCTGGCTCCCTCATGACCTAGTCTACCACCTTGGAGAGTCACAAAAACTCTCTGTGCATCAAGTTCTTCATGTATAGAATGAAGTTGGAGAATAGTACCTACCTCAGTGGGGAGCCTGGAAGACTAAAATAGCAGAATTCATGTGTAGTACTTAGAAGAGTGCCTGGTACCGAATAAATATTAATATAGACTACCGAGTTAAATAAAGCAGAGCAGATGTCCCTCAGTTGTCCCTCTCCTGGGTTCTAAACCCAAAATAATAGAAAAGATGGAGAAAGGAAGAGGTCCACGGGTTGGTGAGAATGCTAATGGAGAAACACACATTAGGAGACAGATAAGAAAATAGGAAGAATAAAGTCCCAAAGCATTTTCACAGATTCATCCAGTCACAGTCTCTGGCTCTCTCTGTTGGCGAAGTCCTGACATCGGTGCTATTGTTGCACTAACCACCCTGCGTTTTAGTTGTGTTTAGGTGTCTGCCTTCATTACTAGTGTGTGAGACCTTCAATTCAATTAACAGGTCACAGTCATCTCTTTATCCTTGGCACCTAGCAAAGTGCCTGATGCATTGTTAGTACTTAATAAATCTCTGCAGATGAAGGAATGAATGACCTGGTGAATGCAGATGGATGGTTTAGAGACACATCTCCCAGGTGAGGCGAACTTGGGTCACTGCTTGTGATTGTCAGAGCTCTATGGCGATAGCTAGGAAGACCACTCAACTCCCAGTTCTTTACCTTTTAGAAGCCCTCATACATTAGCTACTGCTCTGCAGCTCTAGCAAAACTGTAGCCTGGGTCATGGCCTCATGGTCTTCAACTCTCGGAAACTTAAAAAAAAAATTTTTTTTGAAATCTCACTACTTCTGTTATACATCAGTTTTCTTTTTCTGCTCCTGATATTGCTTCGTATTTCACAAGGGCCCTGTGATGTCCCTGCCTCTCTGTAGCATAAAAGCCTTTCTAATGGCCTCAGGTGAGTGCAGTCCAGCCCAGAGGCAGAAGGGTGGACCCACAGACCCCTGGAGTTCCTTTCAGCATTAGAAATCCATGCAGCAGAGCCGGACAGCAGGATTTCTGCATTTGTTATTCTTCTGTTGACCAAAATCTAGTAGTTAGGATCGTTTCTAAACAAGGACAGCAGAGAGAAGAGAGGCCCAGGTAATATATTGGTAGATGCCAGACAAAGTGACAGGGAAGTGAAGGAAAAATATCTCTGTGCATGATGAGGAAAGAAGGGAAGAGAGGGGGCCCAGTGAAGGTATTTCAGTCCATTTTCTCCACAAATAAACAATTGCAGTCTTAATAAAAAGAGGTTTCTTTTGATGATAGCCAGCTAAAGTGCACATTCTCTGCAGTAAAGTAGCTTTTAAAGCAAGTTTAAAGGGTTAGAAGGGTCTGGAAGAAGAGTTTATAACTAGCTGTCTCCTGCTTTTATGCCCTGCTAGCTTCGCAGTCCTCCAACTCCTTCCCGCTCCCCAACCCAAGGAGAGAGCAAATGTTCACTGGCCCAGATTAGTGCTGAGCGATGACTTTTTTGGCATCCAAACCAGAGTCAGCTCAGTCTACCAGTTCAATTTCAGGTTCACAGATCCGGGGGTGATGTTTTGGCTACTGACTTAAATGTGTTAATTTTTTAACACTCACCAGGTCGCCTTTTGAAGTTAACACCCTTTTAAGGCAAGTAAGGAAAATTCACACCTCTTCAAAGGCAACTGTTTTCAGAAGACTTACAAGAGTGTAGTGTGTGCTGATCTACCTCGAAGCTCATCACTTAGAGAAAGCATAAAATGTTTGAGCTGGAAAATTTTTGTTTTTGAAATTCACATACATAAAGAGTGAGTTTAACATTTGTTAACAAATATTTATTAAAGAAGCAGCATACAATGTCTGCTTGCTGGAAATTGTAGAGATACAAAAGTTACTTTTTCGAAACCTTGAGGAGCCTGAAGTCTCAAGAGAGCCATTGCACTTCTATATGCACATCCTGTCTTCTCCACTATATTCCCGCAGACTCTTTGGTTTCATCTATTTATTTTTATAAGTTTTAGCCCTAGCCCAGAGCCTTGTCAAAAGGATATACTTAGTGATACTTGTTGATTGTTATTCCAAAGCCCTGGGAAGTCGAGGAAGTTTGCTTTCTTTCTTATCATTTTACATATTCTGGTTAATAAGTCAAAAAAATACCATCCAAGCCAACAAGCATGTGAAAAGATGCTCAATGTTGCTTATCATTAAGGAAATGCAAATTAAAATTACAATGAGGTGAATTTCACATCCATTAGGAAGGCAACAGTATGAAAACAAGCAAAATAATAAGTATTGGCGAGGACATGAAAAACTGGGAATTTTGTGCACCCTTAGTGAAAAATGTAAAATGGTGCAATGCCTACGGAAATCAGTATGGCAGGTCCTCAATAAATTTAAAATGGAATTGTCATATGACCCATAAATTCCACTTCTGGATATATATATATATATATATATATATATATATATATATATATATATATAATAACTAAAAGCAGAGTCTCAAAAAGATATCTGTACATTCATGCACATAACAGCTTTAATTCACTGCAGTCTAAAAGTTGAAGCAACCCAAGTTCATTGATGGATAACTTGGTATACTCATAGAGCGGAATATTAATTTAGCCTCCAGAAGGAAGGGAATTTTGACACAAGCTATAATATAGATGGACCTTGAGAGCATTGTGTTGAAGGTATTATATCACCAAAAGACAAATACCATGTTTCCATTCATATAATTCATCTACAGTCAGATACATAACAAGTAGAATGGTGGTTACCAGGGGCAGGAGGGAGGAAAAAATGGGGATTTCTTATTTAATGAACATAAAGTTTCAGTTTTACAAGATAAAAAGTGTTCTAGGGATTGGTGCACAACAATGTGAATGTATTTAGCAATACTGAGCCATACATGTAAAAATGATTAAGATGGCAAATTTTCTTATTTATATTTTACTGCAAGTAAAAGAGATACCATCCAAAATAATTAATGAAACAGTTATGTAGGTGAAATGCAGAAGGGTGTCCTAATTCCCTCTGGGTTCTTAAATGTGAATGATGTAGGTCACAAATAAAACATCACTCTGGTTTTTATGAGCTGCAATATTGGAATTGTATCAATTTCAGAGTCCATTAACTTTTGATAACCAGGGTGGTTAGCGACATACAGTAGATTCTGTGTGTATGTGTGTGTGTGCAGGTGTGCAAGCACGCCCAAGCCCCACCCCACCATATGTACTTTAAACACAGCAATGCTTACAGGAAGTCAAGGAATGTGTTAAATATGAAAGGGGTAGTGACGCTTGCTCTTTGAAAGGGAAGAGATGGAAATTAATGTGATTTAAATGCAGTATGACAAATATTTAGCAGTAAAATGTTCATTTTATCAGCAACACTTTCCTGTAAAATGAAACTTTGAAAATGCAGCTCCAAGTTTCTTGCATTGCTCTTTCATTATGTATGTGTGCCTTAGTTTCTCTCCATCACATTAGTGCAGCTTTGTGACCCTGAGGTAGAAATTACGATTGTCAATTATCAATAATATAGCTGGGAATTTGGGAAGTATACTCTATTAGGAAAGAATTTTTCTTCCTTTCCTTTCCTTTTTGTAAGGGAAAAAAAATCCCTAAATACAGTGATGAAATATTTCATGTCTCTCCTGTCTGCAGAAGGAAGATGTGGAATTAAGGAGAGTTATAAAATATAAAGACTCTAGACCTGCATGTGATTATCCATATTAAATTGAAGTAAATTTACTTTACATTGCTCACTGCAAGTTTTTTACTTGTAAAACAAGATTCCCCCACCGCTGCCCTGGTTTCTACAAATCTAAATGCCTTGGAAGAGTTGAGAACTCAGACTAGTCTGGGTGGCTTTTCTCCTTTCAAATGGTTCAATTAAGCCATATTAAAGGTGATTAATTTAAAATAACCTAACTGGAATGACTTTTCTAGTAATTATCTGTCATCTGAAGAGAGGCATAAATTCAAACGTATACAGATACCTTGGTTGGCTGAAAAAGAACAGGTTTCGTGAAGTCTTCATGGTTCAGTTCTTGAAAAAAAAGTTTTTGTGTTTGTGTATGTGTAAGATCTTTCATCCCTTCTATAGAAGCTAAGATCAGACATTAATAACCTATACTATGTGATTTGCAGATATTTTTTCAGAGACCAGGACCAACAATTACAGTATCCTTTTATATTCTTCAAACCCATTCCTGAATATCTCATAAGGCCTTGACTTGCCCATTACTATCTCCCAAGTTTAGAATTTTAATTATTTCTTTGCTCAGATTATTGTAGTCATATATCTGACTGTAATTTTTCCAGCCAGTATATACTTTTACTGGTGCAAAATTAATCTTCATTCAATCATAAACTCATAAACTCCCAGTGGTCTACATACAACACTATATTTAGTCCAGCTGCTTAGTTTGTGTTTGAAATCCTCCACAATCTGGGCCTAGTCAGTCTTTCCAGGCTTTCCTCCCACTATCCCTTCTAAGCCCTCAATTCCTGCTACATGTGGCTTTAAAACTTCTCAGAACATTTTCTTTTATGCTGTGCTGTTTCTTCCACATAGTCCCAATTCTTTGCCAATTAAAACCCCATTCTTTCTTCAGAACCCAAACCAAGTACCATTTCTCCCATGAACACTTCTCTCATCATGATTCTTAAGATATTCTGGACCTTAGCTTTCACATCCGAAACCCTTAGCTCCCACGTTTTTTTGCAAGAGCTATGCATCATCCGCTTTGACATTCATATTGGATCTACAGCTTTGCATATTACATAGTAAACGTTTATTGATGAAATATTTACTATGTTTACTCAATTTCCATACTTTATTGAGTCAATTTGTTGTTAGTTTAACTAATCAAATTCTCAGCAGAGAAGAAGTATCACAGTTTACTAGACCAATACAACAAATTCAGGAAGCATTTACTGGGAAACCTGCAATGTTCCAGTCAACTTCCAAGTGCTGGGAGATGAAGAGGTACTGACAAAGAAACCCCAGGCCACCCGAAGAACTGAGTCAGGAAAACAATGCATAGGGAATGGCTCTCAGTACACACCCTTCACACAGACTCAACAAAGACTCTGGTCAATGAAGAGGAGGACAAAATGTTCTTTTCAAGACTGTCTTGAGGCCTGAAAGACTCCACTAGACACAGGACACAAATCTTCTATCATGTATAGCATACACACTATGTAGTAACTACAGCTCCTCGTTTTTATGACCATTTTTCTTTTGTTAAAGCTGGTGCTGACCCAATTCCCCCTCCTTTCCACTCATCTGTATTTTCTCTCTAGCAACTTTAGGATTTACTATTTGTCTTTGATGCTCTTAAACCCTACTATTAATATCCAGGTATAGGGAGTTTTTCCTCGTATAGCTCATGTTTGGCAACATACATGTCTTTTTAAGCAGAGTGTTTCATCTCTGTTTCTAGTTAATTCTCAGGAATTTTGTCAAATTTTTCTTCACCTTTACCTCTTCTTTTGGGTTTTCTATTGTTTATACCTTAATATTTCTTCTTTTAACATCCATACCTTGCATTTTTTCTGTTGTATATTCAACTTTTTCTGTTTTGAATTAGCACATGTTAATTGTACAGATTCATGGGATTCAGTGTGCTATCTCCATAAATGTATACAGTATACATTGATTATATTCACCCACACTTCTTCCATCTTTTATGTCTGCCACTTGTCTTCTGATTCTCCAATTCCCTAATTTATGTTTGAGTCTATGTTCCAGCTTCAGGAGTGTATTCTCTAGGGTTCTTCAGAAAAAAAGAGCCAATTAGGTATATTTTATACATATTTAGCTTCTTCAATCTGAAAGTCTGAATTCAAAGATACTCCAAAATCCCGTACTTTTTGAGTGTTAACAGGATGTCACAATAGAAAATTCCACACCTGACTTCATGTGACAGGTCACAGTTAAAAATGTAGTCACACTAAAAATATTGTGTAAAATTACCATTAGGCTATGTGCATGAGGTATATACAAAACATATAAATTTTCTGATTAGACTTGTCTTATCCCCAAAATACCTCATTATGTGTATGCAATTATTCCAAAATTAAAAAAAATAAAATAAAATTCCAAATCTGTAATCCTGCTGGTCCCAAGCATTTCAGAAAACGGGTACTCAACCTATAGATGGAGATTTATTATGAGGAATTTGCTCATGCAGTTATGGAGACTGAGAAGTTCCACATCTGCAGTCTGCATAGTTTAGACCCAAGGAAGGCAGGTGATATAAATCAGTCTGAGTCTGAGGCCTGAGAACCAAAGAAACTAGTAATAGTATAAGTCCAAGTCTAAAAGCAGAAGATAGAAGATATGTTCCAATTCAAGCAATGAGGCCAGAAATAAAGGAATGAATTTCTTCTCCTTCTGCCTCTTTCTTATTCCATTAAGGCCCTCAAAGTATTTGGTCATTCCCAACCACACTGGGGATGTCAATCTACCTCACTCAATCTGTTGTTTCAGTGTTAATCTCATCTGGAAACATCCTCAAAGACACCCCCAGAAGTCATGTTTAATCTGGGCATTCTATTGCACACTCAAGTTGATGCATAAAATTAATAATCACAAGGAACATCAATCCAAAGTTATGTTCATTAGCCTCTTTCAGAGATTGTTTTTATAATTGCACCTTTAAAAAAATCTTACTCATTTTTACATCTACTTGTCAGGTGAGTTATTTTATGGAGGGAGATGCTTTTTGCTCTTGAAGTGATATTCAAGGATCTTGGTTGATGTGTTCTTGGCTGACAATATGAAGAGTAGATCCAACTTGAAAAGAATATGACTGAGCAATTTAGCAAGGCCCTAACCAATTTAATGAGACTCTGCCTTAAAATAAAAAAAATAAAAATTTTAAAGAAGGATTGAGGATATAGTTCAGTGGCAAAGTACCTCTGGGTTCAATCCCTAGTACCAAAAACAGAAAGAAAACGTAAACAGAAAAACAAAACAAAACAAAAAGAATGTGCCTGAAACTCAAGCTTTGGAAAAGCCAGTGTCTCAACAAGGACTCAGAGAAACAGAACTAAAAGACCCGACTAGAACAACTGTGGAGAAGGAAAGTTTATTTAAGGGCTCATGATTTCAGAATTCTCAATCCATAGATAGCAGACTCCATTCCTTAGGGCTTGAGGTGAGTCTGAACATCATGGCAGAGGAGTATGATGGTGGAAAGCAATCACATAGTGATCAGAAAGCAGAGAGAGAAAAACTCCACTCTCCAGATACAAACATATACCCTAAAGCCACATCCAATTCCCATCTCATCCATTCATACCTTACCACTTCAGTTACCACTCAGTTAATCCCTATCAGGGGATTAATTCATTGTTTGGGTTAAGACTCTCACAACCTAATCACTTCTCTTCTGAAACTTCTTGAATTGGCTTATATTGAGATTTTGGGGGACACCTCATATCCAAACCAAAATAGAATAGATGTATATGTAGAGATGATAGATACAGCTAAACATACTAGAGATATATATTATGAGAAGTTAAGTAGAGGCATAGATAAGTATATGTATACATATATTTCATTGATTGTATATATATATATTAATGTCACATATGGCTTAATGGCAGATATGTTCTGAGAAATATGATACTTGGCAATTTTACCATCATGTAAACATCAAAGAGTGTACTTACAGAAACTAAAGCGGCAACTGCGATACCTCTAAAGATATAATTTTTGTATGTGCGGTTCACCATTGACTACATGTTGTTTGGTACATACCAATGAAATAAAGAGAAAAAAAGTTTATTACAGGAATTGGTTCTCACACAATTATGGGAGTGGGCTAACCAGTCTCTGTAAGGTTATTTCTTTTCCATTTTAGACTAAAGCTTGAAGTCATCAGGGCAGGGAGTTGCAAAGAGAAGAGGTTAAGGGCAGAGAGCAAGAACAAGTCGAAACCTACAAGGGCAGACTGGAACCTGTGTTGGTTCTCTCCACCTCTAGTCTTGATAATAGTCACACCTTGAAGAAGTTCCTGCCCCTTGTCATTGAGCTTAATGGCTTTCCCAGAAGTTGAAGAAGCTAAAGGAGAATCTAAAAGAGGATAGAGAGGTTGCCCAGCTGCTGTCTCCAATAGATGAAGTAAATAAACATATAAATGCATAAGCTGCAGAAGTGCCTGGAGACCCTGCCTGGATCTCCAGGACAATAAGGCAGCTACTTAATTTCCACCTTCCAGCTGTTATGCAGAGGAAGATTTTTTTATAGACTACCTGAACTATGTCATACAGGGAAGGAATTCTGGGAAGCAAGGTTCACCTGGCCAGATCTGTATTACTCCTGATTATCTCATATTCTATCTATAAGTCTGATTAAATTAAGAACTGAAATCAGAACCTTGAAGAAATGGGATTTCCATAGTCATTGCAGCACTATGACAATATCCAAGATGAGGAAATGATCTAAATGTCCACTGATGGATAAATGAATAAAGAGAATGTGATATATAAAGTCATATGTCATTTAACAATGGGGATATAGTGTGAGAACTGTGTAATTAGGCAATTCCATCATTGTGGAAACTTGACAGAGTACATTTCTAAGATGACCACTGGACAATAAACATATGGGGCCATTGTGCTACCTGTGGTCTGTCATAGACCAAAACATCGTTATGTGATGCATGACTATGCATGCAATGAAATATTATTTGGCCTTTAAAAAGATAGGAGAAGCCAGGTGTGGTGGCACACACTGGTAATCCCAGTGGCTCGGGAGGCTGAGGCAGGAGAATCACAAGTTCAGAGCCAGCCTCAGCAAAAGCGAGACACTAAGCAACTCAGTAAGACCTTGTCGCTAAGTAAAAACAAAATTGGGCTGGGGATGTGACTCAGTGGTGGAGTGCCCCTGAGTTCAATTCCCAGCACCCATGCCCCCCAAAAAAGTAGGAGGAAGGAGAAGGTAGGAAATCCTACAATATGCAATATCAGGGATGGAGCTCAAAGACATTATGCTAAATGAAATAAACTGGACTACATAAAGGCAATATACATGAATCTACCTTAACTTAGATATCAAAATCTGTCAATTTCATAGTATTAAATTAAAAAAAAAACAGTGGTTGACAGGGTCTATAGGGAGGAAAAGGGGGGAGTTGCTAATCAATGGTCATATAATTTCAGTTATATGAATGAATAAGAGGTCTGCTGTATAGCATAGTGTTCTAATAACAATGCTGTATTGCACAACTAGAAACCTGTTAAGAGGATTGATATTATGTTGTGTGTTTTTATCACAATAGACATTAGAATGCCTGTCTTATAGCAAGGAAAATGGTTAACTATTGTAAGAATGAAAATATATCTTCCCATCCCTCTTTGGAATTTCTACCTTACACTGAGTTCCTCAACACTTCCAATAGCACACAGCCAATTGACAAAACACACATAGTGTATCAGCTGGGGTTCTGACAGCAACAGATGCCATCCTCAGAAGATTTGAAGGTATTTTACAAAGGGACTACTTAGAAAGTGGTGGGCAAGGTAGGAAGTTCACAGGTCTAATAACAGAGGCACCCTTACCATACCCTTGCCCAAAATAACGAGAGAGGTCAGTTACCAGGACCCCAAAGAAATGAGTCACATAGACAGGGTCACTTGGAGAAAGCCAGGGACTTTCCATAGAGTGACACAACCAGTCAAAACATCCCTTCCAATCAATGAGTCATAAGACCAAATGTTCTCACCTCCCTTTCTAGAACTTTCCATCAATTAAACATGACAAAAACCAGAGGGCTAGGGAACTGATTGTCACTCTTCCAGGGTAGAAAGCCAGGTGGAAGAGAGTGGAAAATATATGAGAAGGAGCAAATGGAAAATATTCAGCAAAATAAAAATCATCATCATCATCAACAACACCCTCTACACAGAAATTAGAAAGATCTAAAAATTACTTGAGCTAATTCTGTTATTTTAGAGGTGAAAAAGGCAATGTGTTGAGTAGTTGTGATTTATCAGAATAAAAGATCCATTAAGGGCAGGAATTTCTTGCTCATTTCATATCCTTAATACCTAGCACACTGTCTGACTCATAGTAGGTGCTCAATAAATGTTAATTTAACCAATTTGATTGACTCAAATTGGATTATGTAAGACAGAGGCGCAATTTAAACAGTAGTGTCCTGACTTTCAATTGTATACCACCACCTCCAGATATCATTTTAATTTTCAGGCATGCTAGAAATTGAACAATATAACTTCCTTTTTACTCCCACCCCACCATAAGTGATAAAAGTCAGAAAGCAGGAAAGAAGAAAATTAAAGGGTCTGCGTGATTTACCAAATGTGTAATTAGCCTCCAATTAGATCTGAATAGGCTGCAGCACTTTCTCCTGTTGAATCTTTTAGTACTGAGCATATTGAGTGCTTTATCATGCCTTCACGATTGCCCAATAGCCAGCCAAGTGCTGAAGCTTTCTTGTGTTTGGAAAATGAATCCATATTTCTAATACCAGTTTTTCTTTTAACCTATTTGTAAATGATTTATTGTAGTAGCAAATCAGATCACGATAAGATAAAGCTTTTTAGAGGTCATTAAAGAGTTTTGGGGAAGTTCCTACAAAGATGCTAGTCTTACATTGGCTAGGTGATAAGGCAACTTAACAATTTATGTCAAAGTTTGCAAAATGTGTTTGTCTGATAAACAGTTTGCTCTGCGGGCATCAATCATACTTGCTCTCCGTGGTGTGTTGTATTTTTCATGAAGTGAACTTTAGTGACTTTGCCCATCTATAGGTTTTTTTGAGATTGCAGCATGCTAAAGAGAGCTTCCCCATCTCCCCTCTGCGCTGCTGCATTTCAAATCTCCTAAGGCAGCCGCTGTAATGCAGGGTGCCAATGTGGGCAACCTCAACAAGACAAGTAAGGAAGGAAATTGTGGAGAAGCTGGTGTGGAAAGAGAAGAGTCAAACAGTCGTTGGATCAGGGTCAATAGAAATACTAGGGCAAAAAAGACAATGTTTGTATGGGAATGTACACCTACCCACCCATCAAATGGGCACGATGACATTCTGTAAGACTATAATGGTTCACAAACACAAGGAGCTCTTGATACCAGGTAAGAGTTGATTCCCAGTCTCAGCTCTGGTCCTTGCCATGTTCTCATTAGTAAAATGAAGGTAATACTATGTGCACCACCCCCTCATCAGATCGCACAGAGGTCAGGCACAGGAAAGCAGATGAGATTACATTGTCAATGAAACCGCTATGCAAGTAGATGCCATCACAATAGATGTTGACTCAGGAGAGAGGATATATTTATTATACTTTCATAATTTAAAAAAGAAAATACCTAAGACTGCAGGACAACTTGGTTAGCATACATTTGGCTTTCTCAAATCTTACCATTTTAGAAGCATTTGCAACTGCTTATAAATCACTTCTCAAAATTGCCCTGAGCTGAAATGATATTTCTAAGCGCATGTTAAAAGCCTATAAGTGCTTCTGTTCGTGAACAAAGTGAAATCAGGTTACGTTAATAGAAGTATTAATTAATTTGCTCTAATTTTATTCAGCAGAATTAGCATTATTGAAAAGTCTTTCCCATCCTTGAGTACCCTAAAGTGTGTGAGGCTTTAAAGACGGGGGATCCAGCTGCAGCACCTGGCAGTGGGTATGAGAGCGTGGAAGGTTATTGTCTAATGTGGAAACCTGAGATGTTACAGGGAAGTGCTGTGGGGTGTGTTATAATGAAAATACCAATCCACATTAGCCATGGTTGCCATAAGCAAAAATCTTAATATCTTGGCCGAACCTACTTAAGGTTCATGTAATAAACCCGCATTCCTAATTTTATTAGTGATGTGCCAAGTTAAGCACTTTGCTGGCCTTTGGACAGATTTATAACTTGACTGTGCTGAATTAGTGGTGACTGACAAGAGGACATTGTTTTATAGGATGCTATTTAGATAAAAACCTGCAGGGTGTTTCTGTAATGTTGTCACTTCAAGTCCAAACAGGAAAAAAGAAATGTGTATTAAGGAGGACTCTTCATTAGCTTTTATGAGTTTAATCTAGCGCAGTCAAATGCTTCCTTATAAGGCAAGATGTTTTAATGTACAGAGACAACCTTATCTCTGTTCCAGGTTTCAGAATAAAACAATCTCTTAGTATTGAGTCAAAAGAGAAAGTTCGATGAGTTAATATTTGTTAGGCACTAAGGAGAACAATGAGTGGCACTCAGCAGGCACTCTCTGGGTCTGTTAAATAAGCTCAACACAGAAAAGTGAAGTAAGTTTTACACACTCCATAATATATTTCTATGTATTTATCCCCCCAAATCACATTTAATCAATCCTTCCCCTCCTCACCAGTATTTTCGTGCTACTGGGGTTTTCCAAATTGTTAGTCATTATTTTTCCTCGTGGTGTTTAAAATTCAAATACTGTTACAGGGAGAAAGACCAGAACCTTCTATCTATTCATGACATCAGCATGACCAGTCCTGATGCTTTTTTTTTTTTTTTTTGGTTTTTTTTTTTTTTTTACTAAAGCAATCTGTCTGTTCAGAAGGCTCAGTGAGGATGAGAAGTGTGGGACTTCACTGTACCTCACTGTCAGCAGCTGGATGGTTTCCTGAACACAGACCTTGGCAGCCTTCTTGGTTTGGTTACTAGGGAAGAAGTCTTTGGAAACTGAAGCCAAGGACTATAAATAGGTTTTCCCTGTGACCTAAACAGGTCATTGTCCTGAATGTCAAATTCATTAATCCAACTCCAGACCCTTCTCATTAAAAAAAAAAAAAAAAAAAAGAAAGAAAGAAAAGAAAAGGCTTCCTGAACTTTCTCTTCCCCTCTGGGACCAAAGATAGAGATAACTGTATCTTGAGCTGACTTTCTATGCACTCACTACCAGTCTTTATGTAAAATTCAAAACTCCAAATGAAAGATCCTTACGGGCTTCTTAGAATCTGTGTTAGACTTTTATTTTAAACGTTGAGCAAAAAAGGGCTGAGGATGTGGCTCAGTGAGAGAGTGCTTGCCTGGCCTGTGAGGCCCTGGGTTCAATTCCCCAGCATCATACTGCCTTGACCCACAAAAAAAAAAAAAAAAAAAGTCAAACAAAGGAAGCCAGCCAAAAATCATTATTCTGTTCCCACATTTGACAAAACAAGACTCCTGTGGCCAGCATGGCATCAGAAGATACACACAACAGGCATATCCAAGCACACTGAGAGGTACATTTTGAAAAGTGTATGTGGTTTCACTTGAGCATTCCCCAAGGTGGGGTGTGACAAGAAGTAAAATTTCACCAGCATTTTCATCTTATTTCTCCCATCTCTTTTCTAGTTGTACATTAATTTCTTAATTTACTCAAGCAAAAACCCAGAGGTTAAATAACTTGTGTAAGATCACTAGGAAATGAATGGGCCTGCTACTGCCAACCTCTACTTTTTATGAACTTTCTGTCCCCAACAGAAGCCCTCATACCTTGCAAGCTTTCAGCCACTTTGCTGATCCAGGTACAAGGATTACAAATTAGGGATCATGTCCTGTATTTCTTATTCTTGATGTTTCTAATTTGGGGGGCAAATATCTGAGTGCAGATGGACTGGGTCACCTTCTGACTCTTCCACCATCAGTTGGTGGATACGCTGAGGTTCATTCTCCTCATCTGTAAAATAAGGTTGGTAATAGTGACTTCTTGTTGGATCATTTTGAGGATTACATAAAAAAAAAAAGTAAACACAAAGTGCTTAAAACAGTGTGTGGCACATAGTAAGGTTTGAGTAAGTGCTAGCTTAAGCACTGTTGCTGTTCTTATTGCTACTTTTCTTCTCTTCAGAATTTTTTTTTAAATTTAAGTTAGGATAGACATGACTCCTTCTTTGTTATCGGTCAGCTGGCTTATGCAGGTACAGGAGACAAAGTTCTGGAAATTGCCATTGTATCTGATATCCCCTGTCTAGATCCAGGACTCAGTAATCTTTTTCTGATGTAAATAAAATTTCAGGTTGAAGTGTGTGTATATGTATACACACTTACATACATGTCTCTGTGTCTCCATATGCAAAAATGTACACACATATATACGTCCTAGAGTAGAATTAAGTAATAGAAATGAATGTGAATGGCAAACCAGCACTAAAATCTCATCTCGGGGACATTGTATCATAACGTGTATGAGACTGCTTTCATTGCATAACATGTGTGTGTGTGTGTGTGTGTGTGTGTACACATATATTTTGACTCCAGGCAGAGAATTATCTAATTAAATTTTGGTTTGAAAAGCAGTTTCCACCACCACACATTGGTGTTGTGGCTTCTCTTCTCTCCCCTCTCTCTCTCTTTATCTCTTCTCTTTCCTTGTTTGAGTCCTAGATGGCAGATGAGACTTCTGCTCCCCTTGGCTGGCCCATTAAGTGTGCTCCTTGCTTCTTGGAGCCTGGATGAAGTCACATGGCTAACATGCCACCTCTAATCCCATTTTCCATTTGTATATTGGATTTTGTTAACCACATTTTAAATAAAAATACAGCATGATTCTAATGTACTAAGGAGTTCCAGGGATAACCATATAATTTCAAAATGATACTGATTTTGTTTATATGCAGCATAATCTTTTACAGTCCTTAGTCTTTATTTGAAGCATTGCAAAGTGGATTTTTATGAAAGGTATTATAAAGGACTCCTTGTTTCTGCATAACAGATCTGAACGTTAACTGATCAGAGTTCAGATAAATAGTCTTTACTCTCCATTAAAATATTAAAAAGCCTTTGGTAAGAAACTGGCATAAAGATCCTTCATTCTTGTTTAATGAACACTTGTTGGCAAGTATAACACTTTAATAGCTTTGCAGAATGAATTTTGTGTGTGCATCCTCCATTTCCCTGTCAGACACTTGTCCAGGTGCTGGAAATTTATTGGGGGAAGCATATTTTTACTCATTAGTTTTGTATTTGATTACAGAATAGTAAAATATGAACCACCAAGTCCCTGAGGCATAGCTGTGTACATTGAGATTAGTCATTGCATGTCATCGTGTTTTCCATAGGAATTTATATGGACAGATAGGATAGGTGCTTCTTAAGTAGGTTTAAAAGCAAAGCAAATTTGTATTTAATCTTTTTTTTTTTGCAGCTATAGTTTCCCTAATGGAGAAAAGGTTAGGCTATATCATATATTTTAAACATAGTTTTAATTTTTTTCTCTTTTCTATTTTTTTCCTTCCCAGTTGAAGCATATCAGATTTTCATGCTAACCACTACTAAAAAAAAAAAAAATCAGTGCCTATAAGGACGATATGATATAAAACCTGTCAACAAAGACCAGTTTTGCCCACATTCCAGCAAGCACAATGAGAAGGGATGATTATAGGTGTAGACAGCCTCACCATTCAAACAAGGAGCTTAAATACAAAACAGAAATTACAGGCTGATCTTCCAGATACATCTCTCTCTCTCCTTCTTTTTTAATCTACAAAGCTGAGGGGGTTTCTTTTATAATATAAAGATTGTAGTTTCCTCCTTAAGCAAGTTATAAGTTTGGAGACTGAGGTGGTAATTTTTTTTAAAGTTATGCTTACACAGAGAAATGATCATTTTGTTGTTTCGCAGTATAATAATAATAAAAAAAGCAGCATTAAATAAGTGATTTTGCTTTAGATTGTGCTATGCTTAAGCAGTGCCAATCATATTGTGCTCTTTTCTATAAAGATGCTCATAAATGCAAATTTCAAAACAGAATCTAATGAGGTACTTAATGGTCACAAAACTGGCACATTTGATAATTAATGTTCCTTACTGATTTTTTTGCTGATGCAGCATAGTGATAAACAGTGGTATAAGTTAACTAAACATATTCTTGAACTAGTTAAAACAAGAGCATGAGAGAACTTTAATAATGCTATTTGCTACCAAGTGAAAAAACACTTGATGGCACTTTTCTAGGATATGTGAGAAGACTATATACAAAGAATGTTTCCTGTGAGAAGCAGAGATCCCTTCCACACACAAAGAGGTGTGAGAAGATTCCTGCAACTTATCTGCTTATACTATGTCCCACTGACAAAACTAAAATACTTCATTTCCAATCTATCAAACAATAAGTACCACTTACTGAGTACATACTATGTGCCAGGCTCTTAATTTTAAAATTTCATTTCATCCCCATAACAATTCTATGTACAAATTCTCCTATACAAATAATTGTCCCCATTTTAAAGATTAAGGTTTGAGGCTTAGCAAAGTTAAATCCACATAGCTTATTAGTGAGAGTGAGACCATCTATAGGGAAGGCATTGGCACATAACATAAGAGTCCAGACTTATTAAGCACATAAAGCCTGAGTTTAAATTCATGATTTACTGCTTATTTTGCAGCTATGTGACACACATATACTCCTTCAGCCTCAGTTTTTTCATCTGTAAAATGAGGTTAATAATATCTTACAGTATGTAAGAATTGGAGACCATATCTGGAGTTCAGTTTAGGATATATGACATGATGATATGAAATGGTTGGTCTTTCCCTCAAAACACCACACACACACACACACACACACACACACACACACACACACACACATTCACACACTATACTTCCAAAGAATTTAGCCAAATTGCAGTTGGAAGACAAGTATTTCTGTTTCCAAAGCTCAGAATTTTTCCAATATAATATTTTGTCTTTTGTAAACATGAGTTATAGGTAATTCTTTGTCTCACAGCACACAAAGCAAATTTAAATTGCAGTGACAGATACTTGAATCTTCAAATGTGACATATGATTTTATAAGTGTCTTTAATAAAAGTATATTAAAGGCCTTGTCAGCCTCATGACTCTAAACCTGGTTTTGTGTGGGCTCTGTGTGACCTTTACAACTGTTTGTAATAATATTGTGTGAAATTCTGTTCAAAATGAATGCAGAACTTGATTTCTCTTTACCCCTATTTACTAATCACAGAATTTAATTTGGGGGTGTGTGGGTGGATATGTAATTCTTGATATTACTTTGAGTGGTTGACTTGAAACCACTTTTTAATGGAGAATACTCTAGATTAAAATAATAATGTAGACATGGTTGGGGAAAAAATATGACCCCAAAGTCTTTCCTCGACATTGTTCTTTCAAAAGAAGGGAAGACCAGATACCCTAGTTTGAAAACTACCACTTCTAGTTTTTTTCTTAAATTACATCAATGTTTTATGGCAGATGGATCATGTATATTTTTTATTGTTGTTTGTAAATTCCCATTGACTTCAAAAGGGGCATGCCTACTAAGAATAGTGTGCATTTCACAGCTTAGAGTTAAGGGATTTGAGGGACTCAGAAAAGCTGAAAGATAATTGAAGACTCACAGGGGAGGCATAGAAAGGATCAGAACAGCAAAGGGAAGCTCAAGGAGGATTGTAGGGGCTCCAAAGGAGCTGTGAATGGATCAGAGTAACAAGCAGAGGTTAAAGGAGCTCTTAATGGCAAAGAAACAATGAGAGAGAATTAGAATGTCACAGGGGACAAACAAAAAAAGAGGATACAGAATGGGCTAACTATCCCCAGAATGCTATCCTTATCCCAGCAATCTCATCTATTCCTGCCGACAGACCCAGTCTACATGCTGATATCTCATCCCCAGGACCAGACCATAAATCCAAACTCCTGCTCATCTGGGTGGCCATAGGTAGTTCACACTCAGTATGCCTAAGCTTGAATTAAGTATCTCATCTCCCTGGCTATGACTTAGGTGTCATGGTGTCTCAGAGAATGTCTCTGACTGACGCTCTTCATTTTGGATCTTTGGATATTTGGATCAAAGTCTCTTGCTTTGGTTGCGGTCACTGCCCATTCTTAGATTGCACCTTCACCTGCAATCCCGCAGGCCATCCTCAAGCCCACAGTCCTAAAGAAATCTGGTATCTGACTTCCTCCTTCTCTGAGAGAGAGGAAATTATTACATCATCTGCTCTAGAAATGGAGTATTATTCTAGATTTCTCCCTCATTTTTACCTTCTCTATGTAATAAACCAGAAGGTCTTATTAATACTACCTCCAAAATATTTCTCCTGTTCTTTTATGACACTCATCTTTTTCCTCACTGGCTTTTCCTGTGAGTTCATTTTTTTTTTCTTCAAGCTTCCTTGCCTGGAACACTGCACTCATCCCCAACCTTGTTTCCCCATCTGCATTCTCAATACCACCACCCCCCCCACTTATCTACACTGTGGTTCTAAAACCTAAATACAAGGGTATCAAATTATTTAATCCAGTGAAGACTATTTCAATGCCTCCCCCCAAGACAAAGTCCAAACTTATTAAATCAGTATATAAATTCCTTCTAGGGCCACCCCCTTCCTTATTTCATCAACATAGTTTTCTGCCATTTCTTATCTCCTGTCACCCCGCAACCACACTAAACTACTTGCACCTCCATGTAGGTCATACTACCACACCTGTTTTCTCCATTTGATATGTCTTTCTCTCGGCCCCACTGTCAACCTCCCTTAAAAACAACACTTATTCTTCAAGATTTAGCCCAAGTGTCTCAGCTGAAATACTTCTAGGGGACTCTAGGCTTTCCGCTCTGCCATTCCATCTCTGTAGCATGGTCAGACATTCCCAAGTTATATTACCATGGGGAAAAGCAAGGAATGTCCAGACCATGCAGGTAGATCCACACCAGGCATCGAGAGCAGATTGGGGTTTAAGGAGTCACATCCAGCTGAAGATGGTGGGTAAAGTCTGTCCCAGCACATTAAGCACAATAGGTTTGGGACAGGTCAACATCCCACAGATGACAGTTCAGATCTAAGGAAAGTCAGATGACACCTGTGAGTTTCCTCATAAGGAGATGGAGCTTGACAAAGGAAATCCAATAGCACTGGATTGACCTGGGTAGGCAGATGGTTGGTTGACTTATGTGCATTCTGTTAAAGAAAGCAGAATTACAGCCCCTATGATGAGGGATAGTTGATAGCTTAATAAAACTGGGTTTCAAGATCAGGAAACAAGACAAATCACCAGCAGCAGAGCAAGGGACACCATGTCTTAAAAGAAGCAAATATTCAGTCACAGGAAATGGAGGCATGCTTTAACAGGTCCATCCGGGGAAGCTGGCTTGATGCGGAGCCCCAGAGGGACCGAGTGGGGCTGAGCCCCAGCAAGGCTACAGCATGCCTGTAGTCTCACTGTGAGGGGAAGAGCCAGAGCCAGGCAGCGCCCAAGCCCTCCACACCACAGCTGATGCGAATTCTGCCAAGGAGGTGTTTTTTCTTGACATCTGGCCTAATTTTTTTCCTTCCTTAATTTTATTCAAGGCAACCTGAACAGCAATCATTGTACCATTTTGTTTCACTTTTGTTGTGCCTTTCCTTACTCTTTTTCTTGAAAAATCTCTGCTTGATATTTGCGGACTTCCAGTGTTTGTAAACTGTCAACACATTCTCATTAACTGTTGCTTAGTCAGCTCTCTTTCCAGTTTACATCCTTAACCTTTCTTTGCATTTCAGGCCATTTGTTACAAAAGTGTTTCCCTAGATCAGGGTTGTCCTCCTTTTCTGGCATGGATGCAGCCTCGTTCAAATGGGGAACGCCAGAAGATATCTCCCTCCATGTCGAATCCATCACCGTCGACCAACATGGGCAGCCTGCTGCAGAAACACAGTTCCTTGTCCTCTCCCAGCCATGTTCATCAGACAGAAATGTAAGTCTGTTTCTACAAAGTACAATGATCTCCTCGCCTGGGACGGCAAAAAGCATCAAATCCTCTATCTAAAGAATTTAGTATTATGGCTTCAAGATTACATGCAGCAACTTTAAAGGCCTAAGAGGGCCAGATTCTTGGTCTATTTCTGCTGGACAACCTTAGACAAATTCCTTAATTTATACTGGCCTCTGTTCCCTTATCTGTAAGATGGCCATGATATGCAAACTTAGAAAGGAGCAAATACATGTCCTTATGACATAAAACTGTCATAAGGAGAAAATATGTGTCGATAACTTTAATGCTACACACAATTTTTCAACAAATGGGTTCATAATTATGTATATGGAAAAACACTCAGATCCAAGTTTCTTCATTAGGGTTTCTTTTTTTGTTCCACCCCCAGAATTATTAAAGCAGACACTCCCTCAGGCTGACATCATTGACATATTCTCTGGGATTTGAGGATGAAAGTCCCTTCCCCAAATTCATTGCATTCTTCTCTTCCTGAAGAAGCAGGGCAATATATCTTTGCCAGTTTTATTTAATCTTCAGAAAATTGCCTTATGTGAAATTCTAGAAACTTCCTGTTTCTATTCAATTAAGATCTTTATTTATAGGCCCCCATCCCTGGTGGGAATTTCATGAATATATTTTTGCAAGTGCGACTCATCTCCTGCCCAACTTACACCAAAAACTGTTGGGTGTTGCAGATAGAAACATGAAGTCCGATAGACCAAAAGTTCTTTGTCCATTGACAGCTTGAGCAGCTTTTACATGTCCACCATCTTGGTTTTTTTTTTTTCTTTAAATTCTAATTTGTTATATAAGACAGCAGAATGCAATTCAACTCATATTACACATTTAGAGCACAATTTTTCATGTCTCTGGCTGTACGTAGAGTCACACCATTCGTGTTTTCCTACATGTTCTTCAGGGTTTTTTCCCTTTTTTCCCCCCATCTTCACATCAAATCTATCAGGCAGGTATAATTATCTTTGTGTTTCATAAGATTAAATTAAAGCTTTTGATTTTTATAAGTATATTACAACTAATTAATTGAAAAACAATCTGGGTCTCTTCATGCCCTGTTTGTTATACAGGCTCTAAAGAAAGGAGACTTCAATAGACCTTTTTGGCCACCATATTGGCCGCCATATTGTTTAATAGCTTTAAATTTGGAGCCAGTTATCTCTGGATTTGAATGCCAGCTCCAGCTCTTAAGAACTATGGGCAAGTTTTTGTGATCAATTATAAGCCTTATTTCCATTTGTAAAAATACATGTAATAGTCCGTTTCATGACATAATTGAACAGAGTGCTGGGTGTGTCATGTAAGTCTGTGAATGGTAGGTCCCTGGCAGACAGCTCTCTTACATAGTTCCAGGTGCTATGTGTGGTTTGAATGTTTCTCCCTTGAAATTTAGATCTTGCCAATATGATAATATTAAGATGTGGAGGTTTTAAGAGATAATGAAGCCATGAGGGTTCCTCCCTCATGAATGAATCAGACCCTTGTTTAAAAAGAAAAAAAAGGCTTTTTTGCAGAGTTAAGCTACACATCTGGCTTTCTGGCTCTTCCACTCTCTTGCCTTTCCACCTCCCACTATGTGAGGACACTGTAAATAGATCCTTAGCAGAATGTAGATGTCAGGAGGAAGAGATCAGGAGGGAGAATAGGGAGACTGCCCCTGAGTAACTTCCTGGGTAGTAGAGGACAAACAGCACCTGCAGATATTGCTGAAAAACTTACAAAAAGGCATTTTAAAATCAGGACTTACATGACGGGGTCCATGCCTCTCCAAAGAAGGAAAAATGCCTGACTGATTTTGTTTGGACTAACACCTGCAGGAATACCTTGTGGATACTGAGTGCCTTACCCAGGATTGGGCAGGGGGCTGATTTCCTTAACCCTATAGAGCTATATAAACCCCTAGACAATAGCCTCTCTTTGGTATCCCTCTCTGGCAACCTCTCCCTCTTTGGGAGCTCTGCTTTCTATTACTTTAATAAATCCTGTTACTTTGCTCTCACCCTTGTGCCTGTGGATTTTATTCTTCAAATTCATAAGACAAAGAACCCAACCCCACATTCTATGCTACACTAGCCCCTCTATCTTGGACTTCCCAGTCTTCAGTGCTAGAAGAAATAATTTTCTAATCATTTTTAAGCTACTCAGTATTTTGTTGTGACAGCAAAAATCAGACTAAGATTCTGGGCAAATCTCCTTTGTTCATAAAATTATTAATGACTCTCAGGTATATTCAGAGGAAAGATCAAGTCCCTCGTTCTTGTGTTAAGTGTCAAAATACTTAAGAACACCTTATTCATTTCCACCCAAAATATTTTATGATTTTAAGCATAGTCCCACCTCCTTTTATTTAAACAAGCAGTTGTTATTTAGGAAGAGTTGAAAAATAATATTGTGTTAGTTGAAATGGGGAGTGAATCACTAATATTTTTACTTTAAATCTTGTAGAATCAGGCTCCTCTCCCCCTTTCCCCAGAAGAAAAAGTTGCTGCAGTATTTAAAATGTATATTCAGTGACATCATGGAACTCATGAAGTTACTCCTGAAACCTCAAAATGGTTTTGTCAGAATTGTTTTGGAAATAACCAAATGATTTCACTTTGTACCCAAGACCAGTGTTTTTTTTTTGTTGTTGTTGTTGTTACCTAGAACATTCAAATCAATTTCCTAAAACTAGCAAAAATCACCAAATTTTCTCCTCTGACTTTGATCTACATCCTAACTGATAAAACTATTATTTCCCAGGTCTTAAATTGAACAGATAACCTCTATTCTGAAGGCTGTGTAGCTTAGTATAAGGAAGACAGGGTTGTTCTCAGATGAGGGTTCGAACGACAGCTCCTCAATTAAGTGTTCTTCATGATCTTGGGCAAGATTCTGAGTCTTAATCATCTCATCTAAAAAACAAGTGCATTCATTCTTTCTTCAATGAGTAGCTACGGCACGATATGCACACGTCTAGACACCAAGCATTCAGCAGGGAACCCAACACAAGCATCCTTGCTTTCAAGAAATTTGTATTCCACATGGGGAGACAGACCTAACAAGTGGACAAATAAATAATGCATAATCTGTAATACATCCGATGACAAAAATAACATGGAGAAAAATAAAATAGGGTAAGGACAACAGGAAGTGCTGAGAGGGTGGAGGTAGACCGCTATTGATACTAAGAGAACAAGTATTGCCCTTCTTCCCACAAGAGTCTGGAGAATTGCCTAAGAGAGCATAAACAAAAATTCCTGCAAACATGGTTGATTATGAAGGACAGGAGCTGAACTGATAAAAATTAAGATGAAGGCAGATAATGAAGCAAATCAATGAAATTAACACATACCCGAAGAGAAAGCACAACTTCAGGCTTTAATGTGAGTTAAGTGTATTTGAACCCTGTCTTTGATGATGGATTGTAAATGCTTAAGTCATCCCTCTGCACCTCAATTTCCTCCTCTGTAAAATGGTGATAATACAATGTCTTCCTCAGGGAAGGGCTCTCTAGCATTATCATGAAGTCCCTTCTGATGCAGTCGTGTGATATGTCTATTACTTGTAGAAGTGGCCAGCATTCTAGACCTGGTGTGGTTAAAAATCCATCTAATAAAGCACAGGTTGCTGTGCACCCTTAGGTGTCAATGTCAAGTTAAACTGTTTCCCTAAATTTTCAAGGTGCTTACCCTCTTCACCAGTCTGCAGAGACTCTTTTTAAACTCTAGTAAATGCACATGCTTCTGGTGACAATCCAGTTGGGATGGAGAAGAAATTAAAGTCAACAAATGATGTCCATGGATGGTTGTAGCCTGGGTGAGCTCCATCCAGCTGAAAGAAGAGAAATACCGTGCGGAAGTTTCAGGTATGTCCTTCCTTTTTCATAGCCCAATCCCCCTGCCTGTTGCCATGGATGATACTCAGCTGGCAGGTGCTGTCACTTGTCACTTAACATTATAGAGGTTTCCCGGCCCAGTACATTTGGAAGAGCTCTTAGAAGAAGAATATTGCTATTCTGAGATTCCATACTCACCTCTTGTGCGATTCATCTCCACTTGAAACTGAACGGAATCCCATTAATTATCGCTTCAGGTAGTAAATCAGTTTCTCATATGTGAAAGGAATGCAGCAACACGAGATCCTCTTTTTGTTTGGGATCGTCAGAGGGTTATTACAGATGGTATTGAACTCATAAGAATAATTTTAGCATTACTGCAACAACAAAGCATTTTGTAAATGTATAACCTTGTTTTTCTTAAAAAGCCCTGAATAACTGTGCAGTCACGTCGCTGGCTTAAGTGTGATAGCTCTTCTCTCTTTCTCTGCTCCCTCCAACTTTAAAAGCATGTATTCAGTCTCTGGCTTTAAAGTCAAGGCAATGTGCTGATTGACTGTGCTGACATAATTGTGTTAATGACAAGACACGGAGGCTACATTGTTAGATAGGTCGCTTATCATCACTATTTATTTAGTTCACTCTGCCAAGTCTGAATTATACTTTTTATACATTGTGGTTAGAGCCAGTCGTTTAAAGTGCTTCAGTATTGAAACAACATTTTTTTTTTTTTACAAGTCTTTTAGCTGTAGTTCAAGAGAAGGGGGGAAAAAAAAAGTCTTCTACACCATCATTAAACAGGGTTCAAAGTAAGTCCTTGCTGAAAGATGTGAAGTTTGAGCTCTTAGGAAATGAAATCTTTGATCTCCAAAATGATTAGTGAAAACATTTTTGTACACAGGCCCATTTTTATCTCATGTTAAAAATAATAATACAATTTAATCTACATAATACTTCTTTCTAAAGCCTCAAGAGAACCTCTGTTGCTAGTGTCTAGAAGTAACTGCTCGGGAGCCCTCTGCTCACCATTGAAGAAAGGAACTGGAGATGGGCCTATCTTTCAAGGAATCAAAACTATTTGGCTGACCACAGAAAGGTCTTATTTATGTGGTGCCACCATCCTGTTTTGAAAGGATGGTATTTCAGAGATGTGAAATCTCAAGATCTTTTTTTTTTAATGAAAGTTAATGCAGAATTAAAATAAAAATAAAGAAATAACCACGAATCATTAGATTGCACTGTTGAAGCAATAAGCCAACTCCAAGGCATTCTGTGAAAATAGCAAGTGTGGCCTTTACAATAAAAAAGAACCCTAAAGGCTAAGGTAGTTAGCACAGGCTGAGCAAACCTCAGGCTGACCTGACAAAACAGAGGCTAGAAAGAACAGTTAAACTGAATGTTCCAGTTGTTCTCAAGTTCATAGATGCATTTTTAAGCATTTATGTATGTATGTATGCATGTATGTATGTATGTATGTATGTATGTATTGCCAGGCACTGTTCTGGACTCTGGGGTAAAGTAATGAACTACATTAAACTCCTGTGGTCATGAAGCTTCTATTCGATGGTAGTGGCACATGCATATTTTTGTACATGGCTTGGGTTTCTCTAGAATGTACCTAGAGATGTTATTGCTGGGTCACCAAATAGCCTCATCTTTGTTATTATTGGTATTGCCAAATTGGTCTCTAACAAGGTTGCATCAATTTACTTGTAAGAGTTTCTGCCCATCTCACCAACCTTTAATATTTTTGTACTTTTTGATTTTGTAAATCTGATGAATGAGAAATGTTGTCCAAGTGTGAATTAAACTTTTGTGACTCCTAGGGGTACTTCAGGAGGTTGAGCATCTTTATTGTTCAACTGCTCATCTCGTTATTGGTTACTGGCCACTCTGCTTCCTTTTATCTGTTCATGTCACCTGATTTTTTTTTTTCACTTGCTCTTTTCTAAATCGAGATACTTGTCTTTTTTCAATTGTTTTGTTAGAAGGTTTCAGATGTTCAGGAGAATAATCTCTTGTCAATTATGTGATACAAATAAATTCACCTAGTTAGTGCTTTTCTTTTTTCCTCATAGCATCATTTACTAGATTGAAGTTTTAACATCAAATTTTCCTTTTTTTTTAAATTCATGGCTTTATTATTGAATAGTCTTCCTACACTGAGATAGTAAAGATATTCTCTAACTCCTTCCAAAAGATGTTGAGTTTTGCTTTCACATTCAGGCCTCTGATTTACCAAAAAAATGGATTTGTGTGTTGGTTATGAGGTTAACTAGTATTCACATGGATTTGTAGTCCCCCCTCAGTCATACCAAGTAGTTCTATGTGTTCATAGATCTTTGTTGGCCAACCAGTACAATTTTCCCATTCTCCTGGCCCAATCAATCTAAGCATCAGAAGTACAGTTCTAATGATAATGTTTCTTGTATAACATAGCGTGCCTCATCTTATTGTTTTAAATCACCCCAGCTTTTTACATTTCCATATGAATTGTATGATTGTCAGATTATACTTTAGAAGATTTTATTCAAATATTGATTAGACTAAATTAATTTGAAAGGAAACTATATCATCATAACAGAAAATCTTGCCCATGAACATAGTATATCTCTTCATTATTTTTAGATCTCCTTAAAATTTCAAATTTTTCTCCTTTAGGGTTTTGTACTTCTTCGGTTTTTGTTAGAATACTTTTTCTGAATGGGATATCTTTCCTAAATATTTTTTCAAATGCTGATAATTGATGTAAAGGAACTGCTTAGTTTGTATATTGACTATCCAAAAATCATGTTGAAATTGTTTTAAGCCTGTACATGTGTTGTTTTGCTCTTAAAAAATCACTCTCATGAGTTGTAAATGTTCTTTCTTTATTTCTAAGTTTTTAAAAGAATTCTTCATCATATGTTAAACATTTATATTATAGACCTCCAGCACAAAAATGAAGGAAAGTGGTATTAGTTTCAGTGTTGCCTCTGAAATTATTAAAACATTCAATCAAGTATGATGTTAAGACTTAGCAAAATAAGCATTCTTTTTTTAATTTGAGGAATTTCCTTGCCATTTGAAGGTTGTCATAATTTTTTATCACAAAGTAATACTTTCATCAATACTGTATTTGCATCTACCAAGTTATCTATCCCATGTATTTTTCTCTAATTTTTTGATATTGTGAGTTATCACACAATACATTACCTAATGCTAAGTTAACTTTGAGATACACTCATGATATGTATCTTCTACTATGTTGTAGGATACATTATTTATTATTTTTGCTTTAATTATAGTAAAATATGCATAACATAAAATTTACCATCTTAACTAGTGTATATTTAAGTACTTTTTTACAACAAATTTTTATAACATTTTCATCTTGCAAACTAAAATCCTATGACCTTTAAACAAATTCTTGTTTTTCATTTAGTCCCTTACAACCAATATTTTACTTTCCAAAATCAAAATCCATGATTTTGACTGCTGTAGAATTTTAGTCTGTTTTCTGTTGCTATAACAAAATACCTGAGGCTAGCTACTTTATAAGAAAAAGGTTTATTTAGCTCACAGTTTTGGAGGCTGAAAGTCTAAAATGAATCATCTGTTCATCCTTTGGTGAGAACCCCAGGACAAATAGCATCACAATAACAGCAGTACACGCAGAAGAGATAAGCCAGCAAGAAAAGAAACCAGAGAGATTTAGGGCTAGTATTGTCCATTTTATAACAACTCACTTTTGTGGGAACTATCCAGGATCACACAAGACTTACATTTTTTCCTTACTTTATTTATCTACTTCCTTTTGGCTATTGTGAATGATGCTACAGTGAACATGGGATGCAAATAGTTTTAGTTATGATATTTAATGTATATTCAAAAATTAGATTATGTCATGATATTTTCTTCTCTTTTCTGGTTTAGGGGAATCTTCTTCCTTTCCTTATTTAAAATCAACTTTATCCTTCTAGAGCATTCTAGTTTTATAACAAAATTGAAATGAAGGTACAGAGATTTCCCCTAAATTTTATTCCTTCCTACATTCACAGCATCAATATCTTCACATAAGTAACAGCTGAGAATCTACACTGATAACTCATTATCACTCAAAGGCCAGAGTTTACATTAGGGTTCAAGTTTGGTGATGTTCACTCAATGGATTTGGAAAAATTCATATCCACCATCACAATATCATATGGAGTAGTTTCACTGCCCAAAAAAACTCTTCTGAGCTCCATCTATTCATTCTTCTCTCCAACAAAACACCTGGCAACACTCATCTTTTTACTGTCGCCACAATTTTACCTTTTCCAAACTTCCATATAGTTGGAACCTTACTGTATCTAGACTTTCCAGATTTAGCTTATCTTAAGAATATGTCTTTAAGTTTCTTCTGTGTCTTTTCATGGTTTGATAGTTTATTCCTTTTTAGCACTGAATAATACTCCATTGTCTAGATGTATCATTGTTTTTCCGTTCACCTATTGAAGGGTGTCTTGGTTTCTTCCAACTTTGGGCAATTATGAAAAAAAAATCTGCTGTGAACATCCACGAGCAGGTGTTTTGTGGATATAAGTTTTCAATTCATTTGGGGAGTGTGAGGGAGCATGACTGCAGAATCATATGTTAAGGGTAGATTTAGTTTTGCAAGAAACTGCCAGACTGTCTTCCAAAGTGCTGTGCCATTTTACATTCCCACCAGCAATGAATGGGAGTTCTTGTTCCACATCCTCATTGGCACTGGGTGTTGTCAGTGCTCTGGACTCGGGCCATCGTGATAGGTGTGTAATGGTATCTACTTGTTTTAATTTGTATGTCCTGATGACATATGATGTCATATGCTTATTTGCCATCTGTATATCTTCTTTGGTGAGGTGTCTGTTAAGGCCGTTGGCCCTGGTTTAGGTTCTGAAGTTTTAATAGCCTAATAAAATTAAGTAAGAACTATTCCTGTTTTTTCTTCAGAACAGTTTGTTTTTGATTGGGATTATCTGTTCCTTGAATGTTTGGAAGACATGATCTTTAAAATCATTGAGTTCTGACATTTTTAATGTGGAGGTATTTTAACTATTTATATGATTTGTTTAATATTTTCTTGTCTATTCAGTTCATTTATTCCTAAGTACTTTTGGTAAATTATAGTTTTCTGGAAATTTTTGTAAGTAATTTTTTCAAGTATATTTACATACCATGTTTTCAGCACTGTGTTAAATTAGTACTCTTCGTATTTATGTTTGTGTTCTTATTCTTAATATTTTTATTTATGTATTTTTGCCACCCTCTTTTCTGTCCAACCAATTTTGCCACAGATTTGAATATTTTGGAGGTGGGTGTACTGGGGATCAAACCCAGAGGCACCTTATTATTGAATTATATCCCCAGCCCTTTTTATTTTTCATTTTAAGACAGGATCTCACTAAGTTGCTTACAGTCTTGCTTAGCTGCTGACCCTGGCTTCAAACTTGCAATTCTCCTGCCTCAGCCTCCTGAGCCGCTTGTGATTACAGGCATGTTCCACATCGCCTGGCTTGAATATATTTTTAATCTCTTGAAAGAATGCTTTGGATTTTAAAATTCTTTATCCTGTTTATTCTTCTGTTTCTGCCCTGATTTTTAACAATTTCTTCCTTCTTTATTAGGTTTTATTCTTATATTTTTCTCTAACTTCTGGAGTTGAACAGTAATTCAAAAATATCTAGGCTTTCTTCTCATAATTAACATTTAAGGCAGTGCATATTCTTCCATGTAACACTTTAGCTTCACTCTACAAATGTGTTTAATATTTTTCATTTTATTATGTTTTAAATATTTCCAACATCTCTTATAATTTTTTACTTGACATATTTGAAATATATTTAAACAAAACATTAAATATATTTAAGATATGTTAAACTAAATAGAACTTTAAAAGCCATTTTAAAATTTAACTTGCTTACTAAATTCTTTAACTGTTGATGATGTCTTTAACTAAAGCTAATAAAGCTTACTTAGCTATTTTACTAATAATTGAAGATTGACCTCCATCATCAGTAACCACTGACATTTTTATGTTTTTGGTCAATAGCAAAGAAAACAGAAAAGAAGTTCTATGATAGGCAGTGTTCATTATAAACCCTAAAAAAAAATTGTTGACTCTTGAAAATTGCCTGTGCTTGCATATTCTTTTTTAAATGATTACCTTTGATGAAAGTTCAGGACTGACTGTTCGTCTACATTCACTTTCCCTAGACCTACTCTGTTACATCTTCTAAGGGTGAGAGTTTTCTTGATCAACAGAAATGTTTGAGTCTGGCCCTACCACACTAATCTCATGGAAGGAAAGTGAGAGACGAAGGGTATGAAATAAAGAAACCAAGAGAGGAAGGTGTGTAACCCAAGCAGGTTCATTCTATAATCTACCCATTCCTTCCTAGAAAGCACCATCGTCTAGTAAAATCTGTCCACTTTATGTGGACAAGATCTTTATTTTGGCACATTTCAGAGCTCCTTTTCTTTGAAGATATCATGGGGACAGTGCACTGAGCTCCGGTCCCCTGCTTCAGCCCCCTGTAGTTACCTTGCGTCACCAACATTACCTGCAAACTGGTGACCCTGGGCAAAGGCACTTGCCAAATCCAAAGAGAGATGAACTAACACAGAGAGTGAAATCCTCCCACAGTCAGTTTTTCTCCTTGATCTCATGTACAATTCAGGATTGAACACAAGTACATCATCCAGGGTAACTAAACAAGGGAATAGTATGAGGCTGGGGAGATAAAGGTAGATGGTGTCTCTACAGATGGTATCTCTTCTAACACTTAAATTGGGTGAATTTAATATTGAGGTCAGTTAATGATTAGTTTATTCACTCACGGAATATTTAAGATAATAATAGCAAACATTTACATAGCATGTGCCAAATACTAAGTCCTTTAGATTTATTAAATTACTTAACATTCACAAAAGTTCTCAGGTGTTATTGTCATCTGACTTGTAAATGGTACAACCGAAGCTCAGAAAGGTTAAAAATGACATTGTTAGGAGATGGTAGAACTGATATTCCAACGCAGGCTGACTTGTGAGAGTCCAGCCCCTCCTTAACCCCTTTGCTGTATGGCTTCTTAATATGTTATTATGTATCATCATATCAGACTCCATATACATATAGTAGAATGTGCACCAGTGCAAAGATGGCACACAGTTTAAGATATAGAGCCTATTCCCTGCCCTCGGGGAGATGACAGTCTACTAACTGTGATGATCAAGTAAATAGCTAAGTGAAATGTATGGAAAGAAAATGTGCTCACGCCCAAGGAGCTAATAGAGAACCTAAGAGGGAAACCCAGTGATTCTATCTACTGAGGCCAAATGGGGAAAATTGTATTTCAGTTGAGGTCTAAAAGAAAAAATAAATAGTAATTGTTCACACTAAGAGAGTGGGAGAAGAGTTCCAGGCCATGTTAAAAAAAAAATATGCAGGGACTCCTAGGCATGAAAAGATGTATTCAAAAGGCTCACAGCAGACATTGTATGGAGAAGCAATGGGGAAAGCCCCAGCAGTGGGGCTGGCACAGCTCCATGCAAGAGCTGTTACCGCACTTGGAGCCAACGAGACTAGAATTAGCTATGCAAAGAAGTAAAACAGACAAACCAAAAAGTCATGAAACTTAAGGGAAGCCATCTTCATAGTGATCTAAATGCCTTCCACAATAAGAAAAATATACAGTATGCACAAGACAAAGATAGAAATAGCCTTCTTTGACTTCTAACGAGTTGCCAGACTGCAACATGTCAGACAAAGTTATACTGTTCAATAATCTCTCGTGTGTTTCTCCCTCACACTCTTTCCACCAGACTCTTAAGTTCTTGAGTACAGAAATGATGTATAAATTATGTCTGGATCCCCTTCAAAAATAGCCCAGAGAACGCATCATAGATGCGTTAACATTACTTTTCTCTGGTGAATAGCAAATCCCTACCCTGGTTATTTACATCTTACATGCTTTGTTAATATTTTTCAAGACTTTGGTGTCTTCAACCTCTCAGGAAAAAAAAAAATAATAAGACTTTCAAAGCAGGCATGCATTAGTATATTATCCAATTTTTCAAAAGTGAATTTTATCCCCTAGAATCTAATAGCTCCTTTATGGTCATTATGGTATGAGTAAATACGGATTTTCATGTGATTACTAAATTGACATTATTTTCTTGTATTTTCCTATTACTGTAAGAATGAATGGACAATATGTTTTTCTAACACACCATTTTCCTTACTCCTTCAGAAAAATTTAGCCATTAGGGAAATGAACGTGTTGGGTACTTGTTAAAAACCACCTACATATTTTACCTTGTAGGTTAAAGAAAGATGGACGTTTTCCCAGATGTACTGTTTTGTGGGGACTGCAAGGTCACTCTGGCCGTGTCATATAAATTCAGAGGGTGAAGCACTCTCTTAATTTTCTTTAATCTAATGGAGACACAGTCGACAATAATGTACCTTAACATCTGCTGCCCTTAGTTAGCCCTTTATTGAGAACATAATTGTTGAGTAGACAGATGACAGTGAACAGCTTTCCTAGAAAGTGTTATAGAACAATAGTCACAGGTGGTGTGCATCAATAAATATACATTACCTTTACATACCCACATGTATATACAAGTTCATATATTATATTTATAATATATTATATTGTATATATAATATATTAACATATTTAAATTGATTTTAAAAAAGTCATCAGGAACAACAGAGAGCTGCTTTCATAGAAGATTTTATTTTTGATTGATTCAGATATCAAAAGAAAGGTAAATCCAAGCATTTGTTAATCTCAGGTGCTACTTATGAAATGTGTAATTAATTATTGAGCACCTACAATGTGCCAAACACCACATTAGGCCCTGGAGATATAGCAGTGCATAAGATAGACACATCTACTCTTATAAAATGAGATCATACTGTAGTGTAAATAGGCTGCAGGATAAATCTTGGAGAAGGTGATGTACACGGCAAAGGTACTTCTCACGGGGAGATAATCAGTAGTAGTTCTTGTCATTAAAACTGTCTTAAGCCAAGACTAACTGCTACAATTATTCTCCTTAACTCCATTTCATTCAACACTTCCTATCGGTATGAACTCACTCACACAGGGCAAACACCCAAAGAAATCTCTATACATATGTGAATATTTAACTAAGTTTTGTGGTTATTTTTTTAAACTGTTCCACCCTAAATTTCCTCATGTGTCATTTTTCTCCTCAGATCTCTGGGTATCTCCAGCTTTCAGACGGGAAATCAATATCTGGCTTTTACTAATTTTTCTCCCCCATCAAACCATATCTTTCAAGCCACCCCAAATGGCAGATTTTTATGAGTCCTTCTACACTAAAAAAGTTCATCCCTTATTGCATGCTAAGTTTGGTAACTTACAAAGTAAAAAAAAAAAAAAAAGCCCATTGTTCCAGAGACGGGCCCACTTCACAATTATACATTTATACAGTTTGGTTTCAAGGGAGATCAAGAAAATAACAGATCTATATTCTGTTGGGAATTAAAGAAATCAGCCTCAATGGATATTTTAGAATTATTTTCATTTTTTTAAATTCCTCATTATCTAATTACAATTAAAATGATTCCACTTGAACTTTGTATATAACATTCTGAAAACAATTTTATGACTCCTTTTTTAATATCAATACTCTGAATATTTCTTAGGTAGTAATAGATTTCTTCAAGTATATTATATGCCTCTCAAAGTAGAGACTGCAAACTTTTAAGTCTCTTATCTAATCTCTTATTTAGCCCACTCATGAAGTCGTGTTGTTTTCTTTCCCTCATACTTTGAATTATAGTTTGTACATCTGGCTCAGTGGGTTTTTTTGTTTTTTTGTTTTTTGGCTATTTAATCAGTGATGAAAAAAGTGACTCTTCACATAACTCTTAACAGTGTATTAAGTAGGTTTATAATAACACCTAGATGCTCAAAGTAAATGGAACACATTTTGTCAGATATTTTTATAGAGCAAGAAACAAAACCAGCAAATTCTTTAAGGTGATTTTAAAAGTTTCCTAAGCAAAATGGGAATAATGAATGTACCGACTGAATTTAGGAAAATGATAACTTACTTGGATACTTGTTAGCCCATTGAAAAACTGGCAATCTCTGATGATCAATAGTTTTCCACAAACTGTTCCAGGTAAGCATCATTGTTACTAAAGTCCAGATATCTTGACAGTCATTAAAGTCATGACCAATAATTTTTAAAATAATCACGTGGATTAAGTACATTTTCGTCTATTCTTTATTTACCAAGAGCTTTTCGATAGTCATGAATGGATGTTAAATTTTACCCGATGTTTTTGTTCTTCATTCATTGAAAAAATTGTGATTGGTCTCCTTTAGCTTATTAATGGGGGTAATTCGTTGATTAATATTTAATTTTAAACTAGTCATATTCTTGAATAAAATAGACTTTGTTGTGAACTTTTTATTATTTTAATATATCAGTAGATTCTAATTGCTGGAGGGTTTTTATAGTTATGTTTGTATGAGAAATTGACCTGTATGTATACTTTTTTTAATAAGTCCTTGAAAGTTTTAGTATCAAGGTCATAAAAATCTTTTAAAATGAATTTTAAAATGTTTTCAGATGGTCCATTTTGGTCAATATTACAAATATACTTGAAAATAATGTGTATTGTTAGGTTCAGTAGTTTTATGTCTTTATTGACCTTTGTTGTGCTTATCAGTTAATGATTGTTATGGTCTTTAACTATAATTATAGATTATAGACTTCTATATACACCTGGCTGTCCAGACTTTTTATCATTTTGAAATGTTGCTGCTTATCTCTAAAATTCTCCTTTTTCTAATATTACAAATACAGTAGCTTTTCTGTCATTGTTATTTGGGTTTGCAATATTCTTGTGTCTATCCTTTTACTTTCAAATTTTCTGGGTAATAATATTCAAGATGCATCTCATGTAAGCAACTTATAGCTGGGTTTACTTTTCATACCATTTGACCATCTTTATGTTTGAATTGAAGTATTTAGTCCATTGACATCAAACATAATTACTGACATTTGTAGTTTTATACAAATAATCTATATTCTTAAAGCTTGTTTTATTTTTTCTTCTACTTTCTATGTATTTTTCTTTTTCCCCTTCTTGTAAATTAATTATTTTTAATCATTACACTTTTTAATGTATTTTTTTTAGCATTTTGTTGTTATTCTTAATTGGTTCTCTGGAGGTTAAAATATATTTCCTTGTTTTGTTCAAGTTAAATATACGTTTTTACTTCTTTCCAAACAATGCTGATAGTACATGCTGGATTCCTTCTTACCTTTTATGTTCTTCTTACCGTTTATGTCACTTTGCCCATGTATTTTAATTCTGTATACATTTTTATCATACTAGATAATAGCATTATTGTTTTTTTTTACAGTGAATATTTTATTTACCCAGATTATTTAACACCAGTCAATGATTTCCCTTCTTTCCTTCCCTCCCTCCTTCCTTCCTTCCTGTCTTTTCTTCTTTGACATTGAGCTTTCTTAGAAGTATGTTGGTCTGCCACTAGAAAAGCTGGCAATGAATCCATTCACACAATGTATTCGAATTTTAGTGAAGCCATTTGTGCCATGTAGACTGAGACAAGGTGACAAGGAAGGAAGTCGGAAAGCTTCAATCAGATGCTAGGCCTACCGCTGGCTATCTGTAGCATAATGGACTTAGTTTCTCAGTTTGCCTATACATATTTCCTCATTTTTAAATGAGAAGGCAGGATTATAGAAAGTCGATTCCTACTGGGCATGATGGTGCATGCCTGTAATCCCAGACACTCAGGAGCCTCAGGCAGGAGGATCACAAGTTCAAAACGAGCCTCAGTATTTTAGCAAGGACTTAGTTAACTTAGAGAGACCCTGTCTCAAAATTAAAAAATAAAAAAGGCTGGGGATGTGGCTCAGTAGTGGAGCACCCCGGGGTTCTATACCCAGTATCAATAATAATAACAATAATAATAATAATGAAGTAAAACTTTATATTTAAAGTTGATTCCCATTTTGGTTTTCTATGATACTATAGCATTTTTTTTCTCTGCTAGGACTTCTCTAGCAAACTGTGCTATTATATTATTCTATATTTTATTGTTTAAAATTATTGTTACCTAAATTTAATAAAATTTTAAGTATATTTATGTTAAACAATAGGTTTCATTTTATTGAACTGTTTTAGTACAATCATTTATGAGTATAATTAACATGAGTTGTTATTGCTACCTAAATCTGAAAGTTGAAAAACTCAAACATTTTAGTTTTTCTTCAAATTACTATATGAAAATTATATTGTCAGCTAAATATTACATTTTAAGTGACTTTAAAAGTAAGTTCTGTCACTTTCCTCAACATGCATTGTCTACCAGGTTATCTGCAAAGCTTACTTCCAGTACTGAACCCATTCAAACTCACATGTATATTCACACACATTTTCAAATATAAAGGTAAGATTTTTTTTATGATTTGTTATTTTGTGTTCCCAATTATGTCAAGAAGTAAAATAAAATTCTAAAAATTTATTCTACTGCACTTTAAGTTAAAAAATAAATATGCCAAGTACCATTTTGCATTACAAGAATAAGAAAAATTACCCTCAAGTCAAACAACCCCTAACAGGTTGGGAGTAAAATATAACTTCTTAGGCTGGGATTGTGGCTCAGTGGTAGAGTACTCATCTAGCACGTGGGAGGTCCTGGATTGGATCCTCAGCACCACATAAAAATACATAAATAAAATAAAGGTATTGTGTCCAACTACAACTAAAAAATAAAGCTTCTTGGATTTTTTTAATATAACAGCTATTAGGTTAATGTTGAATAAATGAATGAATGCCCATTGTGATCAGAGAACTAAATTTCTCAAATAATTTGAGCAGGAATATAATTAAGAGTGATTCCGCAATTGGACAATATCTGGAAAAGTCAAAATTATTTTATTTTATTTTATTTACATTACTGGAAGTAGAACCCAGGGCCTCATGCATGCTAAGCAAGTGCTCTACCCCCTGAATCCTACCCCAATAGCCCTTTGTCCATTTCTTGAAACTAGAATCATTTACAGAATGAACCAGCATTTTTGTCTTCACAGGCCAATGGTACAGTAATTAGCAGCTGCCAGCAATGTTCCATTGTAACCAATGTAGCCATGTAGGAATCAATACTTTTATCTAGATAGGGAAGTCAGAGGAAAGGAATGTTCATGTCTGCTTTAAATACTGCTCCCCCTTATTTCCTCTTATCTTGAAAACTTCATGCTGAAATCTATTCATAATGTTTGACTTGTTAACATTAGGTATTACCACTTGCGGAGTAAAAAGCAATCTATATTGTACACCTACATCCACAATCCACAAGCTAACTCACCCAGAGAACGATTAGATTCCTTGAAGTCTGGAAGGAGGAAATTTTTCATAGTTTTTTTTTTCACAAGTTCTCCATATCAATTTGCTCATATTTTTTTTCTCAGAAATATAATTCTTTATATACTCATTTATGGGAATATGCACACTCATTCCTTTTCGGGTTATTTTAATGGCTTTCTTCTGCCCCATCAAAAATTTCTACATTTCTTGGAAGATACTGTAGAAGGGTGAGAAAAAAGCGTCATGTTTTCAGCATTGGAGAGGGAGCACTGGAAATGCAGGGGCTAAACCTTGTCCTCCCAGAAAGTCTAAGATCCTTCTGGATGGATATTCAGCATGTCTAAAGAGTGCTTCATATTTTCTCTTACCTATAATAGATAAACAATATATGTTCATGGTATAAAATCTGGAAAAATATAAAGCATATAAACAAAAAAAATAAAAGGCATTAGTAATCTTACCCTGAAGCTATATTATCTGCCTATCTTGTGATGCATTTTCTTCATGATAAACCTAGATAATATTGTATGTAGAGTTTATATACTCTGCTTTTTAGTATTTTATTTTATAGGTGTACTAAAATGTACTTAGTCATTTCCCTATTGCTGAACATTTAGGCTATTTCTGCTTTATAACATTTGAAATAATTTTAGATATCCATCACTTTGTACAAATCTTTATGTTCGGAACTATTTTTTTTTCTCTATCATAAATTACTAGCCAGGGAATTATATGTACTTTTGTCATAGCTCTGGAGAAAATCTCCAAACTACCAACAAGACATTTGTTTGCACTCCATGTAGTGATACACAAGAAGGACCATTTTTCAGCAACCTCAACAAAATTGAATATTATAGCTCTTTTTTGCTCTTGGCTAGTTTTTAGAAGAATAAATGTTATCTCTTAGCATCATATGCATTTTTCCATATCTTAAAAACAGACAAGTTCAACTGTATTATGGAGAAAGGGTTTAAGTAGAGACCGAACCCAGTGAAATACAGATGGTTCCTGTTTGTGAGCACACTAGTTTCCTCGCTTCCAGTTGGGCAGGTGTCTGCATGTGGCTCACTTGCTTGTGTATATGACACTATTGCTTATTGTCTATCTGGTACACCAGCTTTCTCCAATCCACACCACTGAGATTCATGAAAACAAGATCAAGCTGTTGCTCATCTTCTGAACTAGAAGTTCTAAATCCCTCTCTGACAGGGAAGGATTGGTGTGCCATTCATGTGGAACACTAAGGGGACTCGGGACTCAGTGCACAGAACCTGTATTTACCATATGAATGTTATTCATCACACTGTGGGATGATAATGCCAGGATGGACAGCAGATGTGAGGCCTGGAGGATGATGGTATGTATTCATAAAACCATAAGAACTACTTTAAGAAAAAAAAAATCAGCATAAGTCAAGACCATCTTTGGTGATCCACAACTTCAAGGTTTTCCAGAGAACAAATACGTTGTGGATAATTGCTTGACTTTCTTTCTTGTGAAAATAAATAATTTAAACAGAAAGCAGTTTTTATGCACCCTGATGATTTTTTTTGTTTTGTTACCTAAGCTAAGTGTTCTTAAAAAATTCTACAGTAGTAAATGAAATCACATTATAACTGCTGAAACAATCGTGCTAGCCTACTCAACATTTATGCCATGTTTGTTGACCAGAGGCAGTTAGAAGGTGTAGGTAAGGAATGTCTCTGTGGTTAGACCAGACTGCCCAGCTCCAGTCCAGCTTCTCCATAATAGCTTCTCTAGCTTCTCTTCTTAATATCTGCAAAGTTGGACAATTCAGTTAACATCTTCAATGCCTCAGTTTCCTTTGTAAAGTGTTCCTAATTCAAATCCAACTTCAGGAGGTGCTACTAAAATTAAACAAGATAAGATCTGTTTATAACAATGTCTGAAATACAGGCATATAGAGTGCTCCATAAACATTTTCAAAGAGGATAAGTTATCTATACTATAGGCTAGACATTCACTGGATATAGTACTGGATATAAATATCAATTACATGTGGTAACTAATCAAACCAACTAACAGCATAGTAGAAAAGATAAAACTTGTATGCAAAACATTACAGATTATTCAAGGCTCACATTAAATGCCTCGAAGTCTTCACTGATTCCATATTACTTGATGTTACCTTTCCCACAACAGCTTGGATGGACTTATTGTCATTTCTACCAAGTTTTATGATTAATTTTCTCCATGTCTATTCTTTCCTACTAGATTCTGATCTTTTTGACAGATTCACTTCATCCTCCTCCTCCATTCCTGGTCCATCGACTGATACATAGTAAGTATCCAATAAATGATGAAAAAATGAATAATACTGCAATGTAGCCTATGACAATGGCCACAGTCACACTCTAGGAGCATGCACCCTCATTTGCTGCCATGAATGTTGGAGTGGTCCAGAGAAGTCCTGATTTGCATTATTTTATGGAAAAAAAAACATGGCACTGGAAAAGATTCTTAAATAATTACTGAGCCTAAGGTTCTTTAATCTGTCTTTTCTAACCCTCTCTCCCCATCATGAATTTTAGGGAGTATGTATTTCTTTACTGAATGCATACATAACTCCTCAAGTTTACAGAAATAGCCCAAGCATTGATTTCCAAGATATAATTCACCCCAGTGCACAATGTCCTAGGAAATGGGGAACTACATGACAGAGATACACATCGTGTGTCCAAAGATAACTTCATAATGGTTTCTGGGTTGTTAAAATAGGAGGAAACCATTGCCTTCGAGAGGAAAGTTACAGTAAATGTCACCATATGAATAAACATTGCAGTGACATGCGTAAGCCTGGTTTTACTTGTTATGATTATGTTGCTGACTCTCACCACCAGAAGTGCTTCCCTCGTATTTTCCTTCACATTAACATTTACGATGAAGGGGCAGCATTCCCCTTTGCTCACATCAGCCAAAATGAGTCCCTTTACACACTGCAATATTTCAACAGTCACAGACCAGTGAGAGACCAGCATAAACCCAGCTTGCTATGGACCTCACATGTTCCACCAGCTTTACCCCAGCCAACAGAACTGCCATTTGAAATCCATCTGCTACATTTCATGGACCTAAATTCTGACCTAGCGGGTGGAGGTTGAGCAGAAAGGGCCTGGGATTCTAAAGGGAAACATTCTTCAGCACTGCTACATGTTCCCTAAGACATGAAACACCTAAGACAGCACCTTGAGGCATATTTTTTTTCAGGGCAGAAGTAGCAGAAACAGAACATGACTCCCCACCCCTTCTTTATATTCCAATGAGATTTGCTAGTTTAACCAGAGCTGCAGTACAAAAGCACTTGTGGTTCATGTTATATTAATAGTGTGGCCTGATTATCAAAAACCATTACTCTTGGTTATCTTGCAGTGGCTGTACGGAGCTGCTATAAGTCAGAGTGACTGCCCACACAGTGTTTGCTCCACGCTTATGATAACAGTATTCTTAATGCAAAAGTGCATTTGTAAAATTATTGCCTTTTAAAGATCAGATTTGTTATAAATGAGATGTGATCACCCTATTGCTTTTCCCTGTATAAAAAAAAATTAAATACATAAATTAAATGTCACTATCCTCCACTGTCGTGGCTTTGTAAGGGTCAATTTACTTGTGGTCAAACTCAGAGGTATGGCTTTCAAAGCAGAGGCACTATTAGCTCAATCCTGGCCAAGGGCAGGACCAGTGGCTTTTCTTCTTATTTTCTTTGATGCTGTCTTCTGCAGTATTGATTGAACTTTGTGCATCCAGTCCTTTATATATATATATATATGTTAAGGAGTTCTTTGTTGAGTTTGGTTTTGTTTTCTAAAAGCAGTACTGATAATGGATCAGAAACCATATCATCTCCCTATAGATTCCAACCATTAGTTTCTGATTCTTCACAGAACTCCAAGCAGCTGCACATACCATGCTCCCTAATGCTAACGCCACCGTGGTTGACTTTTTAATTTGGTCCTCCCTTACTGTGACACTTTCACCGCTCATGTTTTGTGTGGAAGAAGAGACAAAGACAAGGAAGGAAAGCAACTCCAATAAAATCAAAGAACTCGGTTTTAATGCTCACTAATCTCCTTCTCTAGGTTATATGTCTCATTATACATGTTACACCAACTGGGAGAAGAAAGAGATGGCTTGACTTGTGAGATCGCGAGGGACTCCATTACTGTGCCTCTTCCAAAGCCCCAAGTTCCTTTATAAACAAAACTATAAGGAGTAAATATACAGGACTCCCTCTCCCCTTACGACCTCCTATTTGAACAACATTTTAGAATCCTTGATTGTTATAGACAGTTGAGCTTTTCAAACCTAATTCATTAAAAAAAATATATTCATGACAAGTTGTTTGAAATGTGGTCCCTTAAGCTTTTTCTGTCTTTTAGAAACTGTTTCATATCACTATCTAAGAAGAAAAGCCAGCCAAGATTTACATTTTAATTTAGTTAACCAAATAGTTCAGACTGTGTTCTCCAAAGACAAAAACTGGTCTGTAAGTGGGCCGGATTTTCCTGTATTTTATTGCTGTAATTTGCATGAGAAACACCAGATCCTGTATAATTGTTGCTTTGTTGTTGTGATACGGGTAGCTGTTTCCAATGTCAATAATTATAACTTGAAATGAAATTTAGTAGCAGTTAGGGGGTGGGGAGTGGAGGCAACTGCCAGCCAGTCAGAATTTCACATCAAACTAACCACAGTCTAGTCTTCTAATGCAAAGCGAGCGGCAAACGGGGCTTCCAACAAAACTCCACACCAAGTAAATAGAATGTGCCCGTCGTGGAGCCTCACCGCACCATACATCATGTGTCATGCCATTTTGTTTGGTGTCTAATGAAGAACTAGCATGTTTTATATATGATGGCTGCTAATTGCTTCATTACCCATGCAAATCACAAAGGCAAACTGCGTCTTATCATAAAATCAGTAACTAGGCCATTTGAAAGTGAGGCTCAGGAAAACATTAGTATGTCCATGCTTCTTCTGCTCCTGTGTGTGTTCTCTCTCTCTCTCTCTCTCTCTCTCTCTCTCTCTCTCTCTCTCTCTCTCACTTTGTTTTAAGTGGCAGCATTTTCTCTGTGGTCATTTGTTCCTTTAGATCAGTCTTCAGTTACGATAAGCACGTAATGGATAAAGCGAGGGGCTGGTGTCAGCAGACCCCACCCACCGCTTTGCTCAGGATGCTCCCAACTCACCTGAGAGGAGGGACCTTATAGAGCCAGGCTGTGAAATCTTGGTTCTGCCTGTAAAGCCCTGTGTCTGCATCCGCCCTTTGTCAACAGGGCGACACTAGTTTCAAGGAAGGTAATATGAGACCAACAGAGTGGAAAAAAGAAAATGAAGGGGTAAGTAGAATGCAAAAGGGAATACATCTCCTCAGACCCCCAGCAGAGTGGGGTTTAGTGACAGACAGTTACCTCTTCATTACTTCAAATTTGGAAACTCTTGAGCTTCTTATTCCAGATAATTAACATCTTAGTGGTTGACTAAGGCTCTGGTCCACAGTTCCCTGATTATCAACCCGTAGCTAATAGGCCACATTCTGTTGTCCTTGTTGCTTTTTTTTTTTTTTTTTTAAATCAGGGAGAGAAGAAAAGCCTTCAATGAAGAAATTGAGAAATACACAAATGTATAATAACATAAGATCCACATCTCATGGTTTTCTTTAGGGCACTCAACTCAAGGATCACACGCATCCGAACTGGAAGACTGAGGAATCTTCTACAGTGGATATAATTCTAGAGTAACTAGCAGAAATAGTGTCAAGGTAACAAAGAAATTCTGCCTGTGCACTAATTCCTCACCGCAGCTGTTGAGGTGTTAGATTAGGAGGCTGTACACCTTTCCCAGGAATATTAAAGCAGACTGTCTAACCGCCTGTGTTTGTCCTCGTAGCCTCATTCTTGCTGCTAGCAGAGCATGTCCCAACTGTTGTCAATTTATCAATGTAACGTGCACTGGTGGGCACAGTGTGAGCAGCCATTAGGACAGGTGCCTCTATCCATCACAGCCAGTCACTTATTCCACCTTGTCAAGGAAACTAAATGGAGCTTTTGGAGAAATGTAAACAACTCTCTAATGGACAATCAAAGCACCACTTTCTGAAGCAAACAAGAGGAAGAAATCTGACAAGACATTTTTAAGTGGGGAGGGGGGGTGATATTTAAGTGTTGTTTTTTTTTAATGTTTTAATGGTTGTGGTTTTAAAACACGGGGGTGGAGTGGGGATGAGAGGAAGTAAATGGGAGAAGTAAAACAACTAAAGCAAAGTCCTTCTTGTGGCTGAAGGTTGAGAAATTGGGATTATGAAGGGGTGACGTGCTGAGTGGAAGGACCATCAGCTGTTCTGGGGAAGATTCACAAAGTTGATGAGAAAGTCCATTTAAAAAAAAAAATCAATAGAGGATTCCTAAGAGAAAGAAGGACTGACTAAGAGAAAGCTTGCAATTAATCCGCTTATATTAATGTGTTTTTAAAGGTCCAAATGTATATGAGAACAGAAAAGCACTAATATGAAAATCCACTCCCAAAACTGCCCTACATGGCAGAAGCCTCCTCGTTTAACAGATGGCTTTTTCACTGTGTCCCAGAACACAGAGACACTGGCTTTGTCAACCCAGAAGCGAATTCCTCAGACAATGCCCTGACTTTAACCCCCCTGCTCAGGACCATTCTTAGCTGATCCGCATCCCACTGCTGTGATGTTGCTGGGTGGTGGTGGTGGGGGGGAGGAGAGACAACCTCCAAAGTACCAATCTCCAATGTGAGCATTGCACCTTGAATGTCACTGTGAAGTGATGAGGCAGCCGTGGCCAACCAAGGAGCGCAGGTGTTCCTGGTGCAACATGCCCGGTGCTTCTGGTGCCTTTAGGCAGATGGACAGCACCACACTACACCAGCTGAAGCTTCTGGGTGGTCTTCCAGGGAAGCATTGTGGTCATCCATTCTGGAGGCAACAAAGACAGGAGTAGCTGCCAATAGCTGCATCCTGGGGGAGGAAGGGTAGCCAATCTCAGAGCCGAATGCAAATGAAGAGAAAAGAGATGCTCTGGGAAGAAGTTACCTTCTGGGAATCAGGTGGCAGCTGGGGGTCAAGGGGGCACTGCAACCTTGCTGGCTGACATGTCCGGGAATAAATAAGAAGTCTGAGTTGGGAGTGTTGAAATTGGCCCTGACACTCTCTCACAAGAGAACGCCCGCCTGAGTCAAGTTGGACTTCCACGGTGGTGTCAGCCACTTTGTTCTCATCAGTGTTCCTAATTTATGGTTACCCTGGGATCTAGGGCTCAATATCCTATTGCAGGTAAGGCGAGTAAAAGTTGGATATTATCAGCTTCCCAGAGGCACTGTGACCCCAGTTTTCTAACCAGATCTTCCTTATTGTCCTCTTAGTCAAGACTCACTAGGTGGATGGTGGTAAAATACCCCCTCCACACGGCTGGGGAGAGTATGCATCTTTACAGTTCAGATGACGCATTTTCCAAAGCAGCACTGTCTATTATAAACCTCTGTGACAATAGAAATGTCCTCTGTGTTGTCCAATATGGCAGCCACTAGCCCAATAAGGCCTTTGGCTGTTGAAACGTGGCTAGCGATTGAGAAACTTAAATATTGAACTTGTATTCAACTTTAATTAATTTAAATGTAAATAGTCCCATGTGGCGCTACTACTGAAAAATCTATAGACCCATTGCTTAAAAAAAATTTTGACTGCCTATGAGTCTGATATTGAGCTTCCAGGACTGTGCTGATATGCTCGTCCTCACAGAAATATTTAAATTCAGATTAATTATAACTAAATATAATCAAGGATTTAGTTCCATAGTCTCACTAGCCACATTTCTAGTGTTCACACATAGCTAGTAGTTACTGCATCAGACAAGCACAGGTGCAGAGTATTACTGTCATCACGCAAGTCCTGTGGGGCAGCAGAGCTCTGGAAGTCAGTACAGACACCAATGCAAAGAGCAACTAAACCACTGAAAAAACAGTCCTCTGATCCAGCGAAATATTTTTACTGTGTATTGTTGAAAATAAAAAGTGAGACAATAAAAATGTTAAATGGTTTATTTAAGCAAACAGCCGTACATGAACACCAAATCAAAAGAGGGTTTGGGATTCTGCTGGAAGGCAAGCTTTTATTGGGCAAAGGTAGAAGCAAGACAGAAACAAAATCTGACTGGGTTACAACTACACAATTGCATTATTTGTCCTTTCCTACTGGGAACTCCCTAGTTACATAAGTGCTTTGGTGGTTTCTGCAGGTTAAGTTCAGGTTTTGTTTTTCTCTAATATAAGCATCTACAAGAAGTAGTTCAAGTTAAAGTTCAGTTATATTTGCATTGCAAGAAAGGTTAAGGTTACTCTCAAGGCTTAAGTGTTCTTGTCTACTCTGGAATTTTCCTGGCCTTGTCTCCATTTTAATTCACTCTAACAGTATCTAATCTTTACCAGGCATTGTGTAAAGATTGTGGTAAACAGGAAGTGTTGACTACTTCCACCTTACTGGCACTTAGAAACAAGTTAGGATTCAAAACTGTAAATAACTATATTCCTGTCCAGGGTATGAAATAGGGCGGTAGAAGCACATGAAAGATCCACCACTCCATACTTCATAGATCACAAAGTTTCCCAGAAGACAACCTGGCAAAGCTGAGACACAGGGGATAAGCAGGCCCTCACCAGCTGTAATAAAGGCTGTGGCATGTCTTTCAAAGTGAACAAAAGCAAGATTCAGGCAAGATATGGGGGCAGCATAGAGCACATAAAGTGGGGAAATGAGCGCACAATCCTTCTTTATGGCTCAAAGCATTCTGCTGACCTACCCAGGTTATAATTATTTATTCAAACTTAGCCATCTGATAATGAAAGCAAACAAACAATTAGAAGTTTCTCTTACTGATATTCTATTGATACTTCCCCACAGAGTAATATAATTTTTTATCTGAATCTGTGGTGTACATTGAAGATTAAAATCCTCTTAAGGCCAGAGGCAAAGCTGACTTCAATTTACATAGTACTCAGTGCAGCATCATAAGTAGATGGTAATGACTTAAAGCTTGCTGGTCCTTTAGAAAGTTAGTTCAAATATTCCTAAGATAGGTGGCTGTGGTGTTGTCTACACGTCAGGATGTACTGATTTTTAAAGTAAGGCATTAACTTCAGTGGTGGAATAGAGATTGACACCCTGGATCACTCTAGTAGGAAAGAAAACTTCAGCATGCTGGAGATCAGATTTCTTGATTTCAGATTTCTTAATACTTTACCCGTTTGTCCACTGTCATAGTCCATTTAGGCTGCTGTAACACAATACCATAAACTGGGTGACTTATAAATAGTAAACATTTATTTCTCACAGTTTTGGAGGCTGGGAGTCCAAGATCAAGGTGCCAGCAACTTCAGTGTCTGATCTCTCATAGGCAGAACCTTTTAGCTGTGTCATCACACGGTGGAAGAGCTAAGGTAGCCCTCTGTGGACTATTCTATAAGGGACCTCCCAAAGGCCTCCCTCCCTCATATGGTCACAAACATTCAGACCGTGGCACACAAGTGTTGCTGGCAAGGTGAGTGTTCCTTTTGTGGATTATCTGTAGATTATCTGTGAATGTAGCATCTGCACTCACTATGATGGAGATTTAATGGCCACTGCTTTACAGTTTTCAATAGGATAGTAGTTGGCTTCATTTAAATGGAGTAATTCTGTCATTCCCAAAGGCAAAGCAAGCAAGACCAGGGAAGTTCTGCTCTAGGCTGGAGTACAACTAAGTACAATCAAGTGCAGGCAGAAGATTGTCTTAAACCACCTCATGGCTTCTCTAAAGATTTGAATTCCAAGTCCAGATGACTCAGTGGTAAAAATCTAACCAGGAAACCAAGGTGTTAACGCCCACCTGCAGCCTATCAGCAAATCTGGTTCACAGACCAAACCAGAAGTATGAAAACATTGGAAACCCCGTTAATACTCAATGGTGTTCTGTTATTGACATTTGAACAATAAAATTGCATTGTAGATCTTGGCACTTGTGGCTTTCATTATTTGTGAGTGGCCCTGAATGAAGTTAATCACAATGGCACCCCTGTGGGGGTGGAATATAACAGTCTTTTGAGTATCACCATGTAAACATTTCACACGTGGTATCTATTGAGGCTCCTGGCCCAGTTACCTCACTTGCTGGAGGCCCCCAGATAGTAAATGTGCAAACCTAGGCTTGTCTTCACTCCAGAGAGCATTTACCCACACCATCCTGCCTCTCAACAACATCCAGTGATTTAAATATTATTGAGGCATGAAATTTGATGGCCTATTCTGTGGCTGAGGCAGAGGCTGAATCATTTAGCTGGTAGAGCCTGGCTGACCACCCAGGATCTGCTTTCCTTGGGGCTTGATTGCGCTGTACTCCACCAAACAAATAAAGGAAACTGCTTGGTGTGAAATACTGCTAAAAGTAAACTAGTTCAGACCGGTGATAAAACTGAAAAGAAAAGTCCAAAGTCACCTTCTTAAGAATTTAAGGATTTGCAAAGGACTCAATCCATGATAATCTTTTGCAGGTCAGGTTTAAGGAAGGTAGAGAAACAGAGAGTGTGAGACTGTGACTATACAGTTTAGAAATAGCTCTGAATTGTTTTTTTTTTTTTTTTTTCTTTTTAAAGCAGGGCTGGGGATCCCAGGGCCTCATGCATGCCAAGCAAACCTCTACCACTGAGCAACACCCCAGCCTTGGAATATTTCCTTTCTGTTAAGCAGGAGTGGTTGTGCTAGAAACTTATACTCTGCTCTCCTTGGACATGAAGTGCACGTAATTTGTATCTGACTAACATCATGTGGCTGGATCGTGTAAGTCATTTTATGAATGTTACATTGGTATTGCCAAGAATATGTATGCATATTTTCATATATTAGTTATCCTTTGCTGTGGGAAAGATTATTGTAAAACTAAATTATCTAATTTGCATATTTTTAAATGAAGCTACAATAAGAGGAAGATCACATCTAGGAGTAGTTCTTCTATGTGTTGATCATTTTGATCCAGAGGGAGCAACTATTGAGGAAGATGTGGAAATCAGACAACACTTCAAAAAGTACACATTATTCCAAGGAATGGAATTCTTCCAGATTCTGTTGTAACCACCCTGGCCCCAAATCAGTCTTTACTGCTGGTCTATAATGTTCTGTTTAAAAAGAAGAAAATAAAAGAGAGAGAGAGTCAGATGGAGTGTAGAAAACCACAGTGCTTTAAGCAGAATTTCTAAAATCAACATTTCCTCTCCTTCCTGACCCAACTTTACTTTCCACATTAAGAGGAACTGTACTATACATGATATTCTTAGTTGGCCAAATTAGGTGTGATATATGTGCATTTCTTTTATTCTTTTATTTTTTCCTCTTCTCTCTTTTAGCCCTGGGTTGTCATAGAATTAGGCAGTAACATGTTTTCCTTCACTGGGCTTCTTTTCTTTGTTTTTGATTCTAGCAAAATCTCCAACAACACATTCCATTTACTCAAAGCTCTTTATTTCTCAATGAATACATTTAAATTGAGCACCTACTATAAGGCTATCCCTGTTCTGGGTACTTGGAATATATTCCTGAAAAAAGGAAAAGAAAAAGAAAACCTGCTCTTACGAAGCTTATATCTAGTACACACCAAGTGTTTCTTCATTGGACTGATTTTGCACTTCCCCACCCCTAGTGACATCAGGCAATGCCTGGGGACACTTTTTTTTTTCTTTGTCACAGTTGAGGCAGTGATACCACCAGCAATTGTAGGTAGAACTCCCTGCAATGCCCAGAGTTATTCAATCCAGAATGTTAGCAGCCCAGGGTTGAGAATGCTGGTATATACACATAGTATACTGAAAACCAAATGTCAGATGGGTGTATTTGTGCAACACAGAAATTTTCACAATTATATCTGTGTCTGTTCTGAACATTGGAATCCAGAGATGTTAGGAACTCTGAAGAGAATATTTCAGAAACCATAGTAGGAATTGTTAGTTTCTTTTAGGTGCGAGCAGCAAGAAACCTAGAACAAAAGAGCTTTAGAAAATGGCATTAGCTTATAAGAAAGGAGAGCTGCTGCAGACTGAGTAAGTGAAGGGTCCAAGCAGCAAAGACCACAGGGACTAAACCAGGTCTTCTCTACTCACAAGACTATCCCACTCTGCTCTCCTATTTTGCATCTCTCTTCCCTTTCCACAGTGATACCCCTTGTGCTGTGACCTCCTACAGAGAGGACTTTGCCTGGTGGAGAACAGCCCCTAGAACTCCTATAGTCCTCTCCTACAGAGAGGACTTTGCCTGGTGGAGAACAGCCCCTAGAACTCCTACTTAGAGAACCTAGAGAAAAAGCCATGACCAATGACTTAAGATTAGGCTGCAGAATGGTTGTAAATAATGGTTGTAATTATTCATAATCTCATTTTACCACAATGAATAGATAAAAGATCTGCCAAGATGATCAACAGGAAAAACAAAATATGTCAGTATACTACAATGAAGAAGTAAAATCCTACCTGTACTAGAAAGCAGTAATTTCAAACCATTCTAGCATGGAGAACTCTTTATGGACACATCTCTCTTTCCCACTACTTGGCCATTTAAAATAGTTGACATATTGGTATATTTATTATATTACAATGGATTTTCTTTTTCCTTAAAGTATATTCTGAAGACACCTGGAAACTTTTGAGCTAAGTAGAGACATCCTGGGGTATTGTATTAGTCAGCTTTGTATCATCCTAATAAAATACCTGACACAGGATGCTAATGAAATAAAGAGAGATTTATTCTGACTTTTGGTTTTGAAGGTTCAAGTCCAAGATTGGCTGTCCCCATTGATCTCTGCCTCTGGTGAGGACAGTACATCAGAGTGGGAGTGGGTGTGGGAGTAAATGTTCACATCTCAAGCTGAGAAACAAAGAAAGAAAATGTGAGCCAGAGTTCCATAATCCCTTTTGAGCGCACACTCCCAAAGACCTAAGGGCCTCCCCAAAGGCTCCTCCTCTTAAAGGTCCCCAGCCCCTCCTGATACCACCACTCTGGGAACCAAGAATTTACATACTCACCTTTGGGGACCACTCATCCAAACTATAGCATTACTAAAGAAAGAAAACAGAATCAAGTAGGTGATTTTATGTCAGATACATAATTTATGTAATTCTAATTTATATAACTCACATACTAATTTATATAATTCACAAGTGATATTATGGTGACATATGCCCTTTGAAGTAGGAGCCTAAGATTTAGAACTGGCTAAACTTAATCTTAGGGAAATATCAGGTATGACTGCATTTTACATCAATCAGAATGTAAGTTCAAAGGCTGGTGCTGTATCGTGCCTTTTCTGTCCCCCTGATCAATACATATTAACTGGGCACCTCCCAGGAGCAAAGCTTTGTATTGCTTTTACCTGTTTCTCCTAGATTTGACACCTTCCTGCCAAGCTGGTTACCTGCTAGAAACCCTCAGATATAGTGAGACTCTCCATTTTATGTCCCATCTACCCATTTTATAGAGTTGAAACATAAAGCAAGATGAAATTATTTCCTAGAATGGCTGAGGAGATCAACAGCACAGTCAACCCAGGATTTGAACATGTGTGGGCTTCAACAGTCTCTGCTGCAACTGCCATCCTCATCCCCAACCTCAATACCAATCACCCTTAGAAAATCGTCATTCAAAATGAGAAATCAAATGGTCCAGCCTCCTATGGTGGACTTTCCAATATTAGCACCAGGAATTTCCTCAAAGGACACATAGATACCCATATCACAGTGCAGATTCCATCCATCTTTTCATAAACCTGGTAATTAACTTTTAAAAAAAATTTTTTTAGTTGTCAAACATTTATTTATTTATTTATTTATTTATTTATTTATATGCGGTGCTGAGAATCAAACCCAGTGCCTCACACTTGGAAGGCAAGTGCTCTACCACTGAGCCACAATCCCAGCCCCTGGGTAATTAACTTTTGTCAAGATTTTTGTAAGTCTTAACAGGGTCCTGCCAGGCTCCACACATATAACAACATTATTGCTTTTTAAACACAACAGTTCCTCCAGTGGAAAAAATGTGTTTGGCCACACCCTGTAAGACATTCAGCTACTAAAATCATTTTTGTGGGAAAGAAAAGAGTGCAGATTGGAGTGTATGGTTTGTGGATCTCACTTATTTTTGAAATAAAGGATGACTTCCAAAAACTGACATGAGTACAGAGCTCGTGTAATCTCCATTCCCAGTGATTTTTTCTTTGATTGATGTGTCATTAATACTTTAATTGGCAACAGGTGCAGCTGATTGTTGGTTCCTACGCTGAGAAATCTGAAATTGAACATAAGGTTCTGATAAATTAATAAACTCCTCTGCTCCAAACAGTTGTTGCTGCGAACTAACTTTCCATGGAGCACTGCTCCATCAAGCACATTGAATTCTTTATGTTAAAAAGCAAAGTGTTACTTAATGATAAATTAAAACTACACAAAGAGCCACACATAGAACATAATAACTTCCCCCTCCCAGGGAAAAGGGAAGTTGCTGGAAGGAGCAAAAGAATATGATTTATGAAATAAATTGGTTCCCTTTTGTAGACTAAAGTGCTTTGTCTCTGATTCTGTATCACATTATTAAAATAATTTTGTTATTTAATATACATGGGTAGGGGAGGAAAAATAAAGGATTTTTACATAAGGTCCGTTTTCCCCCTGAGGTAAAAATTAATATTAAGTAGAAACCTAAAGGGGAAAATCTTGAAGATTCTACAAAAGAGCTTGAAGTTATGTTTTGTTTATTAACCCTGTAAGTGTTAAGGCCATTTACAATAAATTTGTTGCAAGAATTTGTCTCTAGTGAACACAAGAGTTTCAGGTCTGTATTCCCCATTGATGGGAAATGGACTATTTATTCATAGCATTGGAGCATAAGGCAGAAGCCAAGATCTGGACTTTTCCTCTCTTTCTTTCATAATGGCAGGGCAAGCAAAGGCATCTAAGGCTCCCAAGGGAATAAAGAGTGAGCTCACGGTGAGAAAAGACAACCAGGAAGTGTCACCAATGCACATGACTGGAGTGGCCTAGACACGAGATGGTCAGCTCTGTGAGACAGATAAGAACCCAAAATAACCAGAATGATCACCTTTAGAAATAGAATGAGAGTAGATTGTGCAAGTGGGAACAAACGTTACCAAGAAAGATAAATTAGAATTACTAGGTATGAAGAATACAACAGTCAAAAGCAAATGATTGACTTGGTTGAAGAACAGAATGGATACAACAGAGAACAGAAGGTATTGAAAGGGATAAAGTTGATGCAAGGAACTTAAAAAAGGGGGAATTAAAGAACAGTTTTCAGAACTGTGACTCACAAGAGTCCCAACATGAAGAAGAAAAGATGTACAGAAGGAAAGATTAAGAAGAGGTGACAGAGAATCCACCAAAGTTACAGAAGATGTTTAAGATACCAAAGACCGTTTCAAACTTCCAAAAATTACACAGAGCAAAAGAGGAAGCACAGAGAAAAAAAAGGTGAGAGATTATTGAAATTCTTATGTAAGAAGAAAAAGTTGTCCAATATAAGGTTTTGATTTTGATGGAAAGAAACTGCAGGAATGGGGTTATAAATAAGGTAGGGCTATTCATCAAACAAATAAAGTGTGTAATCTTCAGAGAAACAAAATTTAATTCAAAGTGGAAAACAGGGAGAAGGAAAACCAAAAGTGAATAGACAATATTAAACTCGAGAAATTAAATCCTAATATAAGAAACAATGAAAAGTTAAAAATAATTTTAGAAAATATTCTAGGCAAGGGACTGGGGCTGGGGCTCAGTGGTAGAGCACTAGCCTAGCACGTACGAGGCTCTGGGTTCGATCCTCAGCACCCCATAAAAATAAATAAATAAAATAAAGATAATGTGTCCAACTACAACTGAAAAAAATTTTAAAAAAGAACATTCTAAAAAAAAGAAAAGGAAAATATTCTAGGCAAGTAGAAATTCACAAAGATCTAGGCTAGAAATTTTAATATGAGAAAAAGAGAATTTAAATGGTAAGAGAGAAAAAAACATTGAAAAGAGATAAACGATATCAAGGCTGTATAAAAATCAAGCACTTATATCCCCCTAATAACATAGCCTGAAATTTTATAAAGCAATAGCCAGTAGAACTAAAGAAAATAACAGCTAAATCAGTAATAACTGTTGGAAATTTAATCCACTTCTCTCAGAATCAAATAGATCAATGAGAAATGAAACTTGAAGACTGACAGGAAAGATTTGGATAGTATCCTTAATTCACTTCACTTATTATCAATATCTATGTAATGAGTTATTATGAGGTATTTACTGGTTCTGAAGTAGTTTTTATCATCCAAGAACTTCCACCTTATATTATATTATTAAAACTCCTAAATATATTTAACAATCTATTATATTATTAAAACACTTTTGGTCACTGTTTTTGGTTACTCAAAGTTCAATCTAGTTAAGACTTTGAACTCAGTTTCAGCATCAATCCTTTATGTAGATAAAACAGAAGGGTCTACAGTGCGGAGAAGCCACAATCTCCTCTTTCTGCTCCTCCCCACTCTAGGAGCACACAGGAAAGGGGAGGAGTAAAGTCTGTGGTAATGACTCTGCCTTTTTCTTTCTGTGAAGCCTAATCTTTCTCTTACCTGGCGAAAGAAATCTTTCTAACCAGGCAGTTACCTGTGGGAGGAAGGAACTCTGATCTGGATCTGCAGTTCAACCTGGTCTGTCAGCTCACATGGCTTCAGCTCACAGGGAGTCTCCAGCCCTCCTTCACTTGGACAGAAGAAAACGTTCTCACCAGGAGCTGCACTGCCTGCAAAACTCAGCATCCCAAGGACCAAATGGGGCTGAGGCCCTGGGGTACTTCAGGCACAAAATATAAGGAAGCACTGAAAACTCAGTAATCAAAATAAATAATATTTTAATTCAATATGTTGAAAAATCAAAATCAAAACAGGAAAAAAAAACTATGATGAATCAAGTGCCAAATTTTTAAATAAAGAGAGGATCAATATTGTTGATTTTTCCTTTTGCCTCAGGCTCTAATATGTCACTATGCCATCTTTATTTTGAACCCTCTTTCTCTCTCTTCAACAGCATTTTTATATTTAGGAATAAAAGAGGAATGGGCAATAGCTGATGATAGCAGGGCCAGTTCTATTACACACTAAGAAGGTACGGGCCTTCTAATATAAATGAACCCTTTTAGAAAGAAGAAAGCGCTGCCCCATTGCTTATAGTGGATGACCACTTCTGGCCAATTAAAGGGCAATTTCGGAAGCCCAGTGAGAGTTTACCTCCAACAAACACAGTTTCTTTTAATCATACAGGATACATTATGATAATCTCCATAGTGTTGTCTTCAAAGCATTAATACGTTAGAAACAAATTACAGATGAAAGTTTTTAAAGTGCCAATACTAAGCTACATTGACTTTAAAAATGATAATTTCATCTGGTCCCAACTAACACACCATACAGACTATTCTCTGACTACATGCTGTAATATTACACATCAACAACATAGGGAGAGTGTCTAGTCTATTTTGTGCTCCTGTGTGTTAGTCAGTTTGGGTCACTATGATAAAATTCCTGAGAAAATCAATTTGAGTGAGGAAAGATTTACTTTGTTCATTATTTCAGGGGCTTTATTCCATGGTCACATGGCCCCATTACTCTGGACATTTTATGAGGCAGAAAATCATGGCAGGGAACATGTGGTAGAGCAGAGCTACCCACTTCATAGTGGCCAGGAAAGGGGAAGACCTGCATGCCTGGGGACAAGATATACTCTTCAAGAACACAGTGACTCATATTCTCCTAGGCCCTGCCTTCCAACAGTACTCCCAGTTGGGAATCAGGCCTTCAACAAATGAGCCTTTGGGGTAAGGAATATTTCAAATCCAAATTATAACATGCTATAATAGGATACCACAAACTGGGTTGTGTATGTGTGTATGTGTGTGTGTGTGTGTGTGTGTGTGTGTGTGTGTGTGTGTGGTACTGGAGATCAAGCGCAGAGTTGTTCTACCACTGAGCTACATCCCGATCTTTTTTTACTTTTTAATTTGAGGCAGTGTTTTGCTAGGTTGTTAAAGCTGTCCTGGTGTGATCTTTCTGCCTCAGCTTTCCAATTCCCTTGGATTAAAGGTGTGTGCCACTGCACTGGGTAGTAGTTTTCAAAAACAGATATTTATTGGTTCATAGTTCTAGAACCTGGGAGGTCCAAGATCTGGGGTCCAGCTTCTGCTAAGGGTCTTCTTTCTGCATCACCCCATGCAGAAGGGCAAGAGAATAAGAGGCTGAATTCATTCTTGTATAAGTCACTCACTCCCATAATAACAGTATTGACCATTCATGGGGAAATGCTCCCCTGGCCCGAATGCCTCCTTGGGTCTGACCTTCCAGCACTTTCACATTGAAGATCAAGTTTCCAATACAGGTACTTCCATGAGTTGTTCTCCTTTGGATATGTGGTGTCTCTTAAAAGATCATGTGTGAACAATGCGAGAACCTTCAGAGGCAAAATAATTAGGTAAAGGAATCCTTAACCTAATCAATGGCTTAATCCACTGATATGGATGAACTGGGTGGTAACTGTAGGCAGGTAGGGTGTGGCTTGAATAGGTAGGTCTCTGGGAGTGTGCCTTGGGCGTTTACATTTTGTCCCAGGTGATAAGGGCTCCCTCTGCTTCCTGATTGCCACATTCTGAGTGGCATTCCTCCTCCACATCTTTCCACCATGCTGTTCTGCCTCACTGTGGACCCACAGCAATGGAGTTGGCTATCTACTGAAACCATGAGCACCAAGTAAACCTCTCCTCCAAAATTATTCTTAACAGATCTTTTGGTCACAGTAGTAAAAGAGCTGACTGAAACAGCACAGCACATTCAAACCAGAGCTTGAAAAATATTTCTGAAAAATTTAATGTAATTGCTAAGTAGTGGCAAGTTTGATTTATTTAGACCATTAACATTTACATAAATCTGAATAAGAAACATAAAATGTGTGTTTAAAACAATGGAAAGCAACCAACACAGAGAGAACTTGAGAGTCTCTGATCCCTTGAGAGAAGGAAAACACTCTGAGACCCACACTCACCCTACCTTATCCCCACAGGCATCCACCAGTTTTTAGCATGAAGGCCCAGAATCCTAACAAAAGGGAGGTCTCAGTGATCCCGGAAGACAGATGTTCTCACATCTGTCTTTGGGACAGCTGAAGTAACTGGAACTTGAGGGGCAAAACCTGAAAGAAGGAAACCACAGGGAAGTCAGCCTGAAAATCTCTGTTCAAACTCCAGTTGAGGTTTTGGCCAATTTCCAAGCTGCACACAAAGTTTGACTCCAAAAAGCCATCAGGAACGAGCAGCAAGAAGGCCAAGGGGCTGAGCAGAGATTTTAGAAGCCTTGTGTTCTGAAGAGTCAGGGATAGGAATCCAAGGCCTGCCAACATGGAAAGCTCTTGTAAACATTCCAGAAACTCAGATGAAACATCAGAAAGTCCACATCCTAAGAGCAAAGACAAAATGAAATAGAACAGCCCTAAAATAAACCTTTAACAAGATTGAGGTGATCTGCACAGTTTCTGCTGCCAATAATGAGATCTTAATGCTTTTGCAAGAGAGATAGCACCTTCTAGACTCTCATTTTTAATGCAATTAATATACAATGTCCAGCATCCAACTAAAAATCATGAGTATTGTAAAAACCAACAAACGAACGAAAAAATGACCAAAATCAAATAGAAATAGTTCTACAGATGATGCAGAATTATTAGACAGGAGCATTAAAATAACTATGTTCAAGAAAATATGAATTTCAGCAGAGACTTCTGATCCATGTTAAGAAGTCAAATGGAATTTTTAGGTATGAAGAATGTAATAACTGAAGTGAGGAATTCAATAGATTCACTTAAGAATTCAATAAGTACAAATATGTCACAATGAGGTCCATTTTTCTGAATAATTAAAGTGCACTAATAAAAAGGAATTCAATAGCATTTAATATCAGTTTAGGTTAAGTAGAAAAGTTACTTCATAAATTAGAGGATGGGTCAGTTTAAAGTGTTCCGATTGAGCCACAGAAAGGGAAAATATGGAAATCAGGGAGAAAAAAATTAGGAGAGATACACAGTAAGTATTTAGTGAAAATGTCCACCATGGGTCACCATGGTGACAGAAAAAATATCTGAAGAAACACTAATTGGAAATTTCTGAAACTGAAAGACATCAAACCACAGATTCATGAAACTTTAAAAACCAAAGCAGGATAGAGATGAATAAAACTATATGAGGGCATAACATCGTAAAACACCAAAGATCAAAGACATAATGAAAAATTTAAAAAGTAGCCAAAGGTTAAAAAAAGACACTTTGACATCAATGGAGCCATAAGTAAGCCTTGGAGCTGATTTACCAACAAAAACAAGGAATTTCAGGAGACAATGGGAAGACATCTTTAAAACACTGAAAGAAAACCACTAGCCTAGAACTTTGCAGCCAAAATATTCTTAAAAATGAAGGCACTCAAGCATCTTCTTAAGCCAGAAACAAACAACATGCTCTCATTAAACTATGAGCACATCTCAAAAAGGACTAAGGAGCCAGCTCAAAGGGACTTCCACTGGCCAAATTTAGGACAATTTTAACATCAAAACACATAATAACAGTAAAATATTATACTTCTTGGAATGAAATAAAAATTCAGGAGTCCATACTGATAGATAGCTTATTGCATTGATTAAAGTAAGATGCCAAGCAAAAAATGGACAGGGATTGAGGGAGTCAAAAAATGACCATTTTGCAACCAATCGTAGTAATAATTTATTGAGGTAAGAATCATCAATGGTTGATATAGCTAGTTGGTGAAAATTTGATGAGGAAATAGGATATTTACATAGTCTCAAAATATCTTCCCACAAATTATTTATTAATTACAAAGAGACATCATATGCCTTCTAATGGGAGGCACCGAGAAGGAAGAAAACATTACTTATGTATTATTTCTGCCCAAAATGTATAACTTAAATCTAAACATAGGAAACCCAAATTGAGGATCAGTCTGCAAAACATCTGGCTTGTCCTATTCTGAAATGTCTGCGTGACGAAGGAGTTAGGAAGCTGTTACTCGGCCAAAATAGAGATGACAAGACCTAATCCAAGGCAATAGCAATGAAGATTTTGAGGAGGGATCAAAAAATATGAAATAAAAATTCTACATTGTCAGCACTTAAATACTGCTTAGAAGTGACAGGAAAGAGATGAAGTCTGAGTTTACCATCCAAGAAATCTATCCAGAATGGGGTTTTGAAGAGCCCTTTTAAATGACAAGGTAAAATGAATTTGTTTTAGAGTAGACTTTCTTTGAGGTCCACGTGAATATGCAAGTAATAATGGTCATCAGTTGGATTGAAGGGAGAGACCAGATAGATGTGAAGCTATATGTAGTAGAAGCAGTTAAAGCCCTGGAATCCAGGGACACCTAAGGATAAAAAAGAGAAGGAAAAACAAACCTACAGACTGCCAAAGGACTGAGCAAAGAAACAAGAACCAGAAAACAAAAAAAAATTAAAGGAAAAGTCGGAGAATTTTGAAAAAAATTGGAAGGGTTTGATTTCCAGGAAATCAAGAAATAAAAGTTTCAAGATCATATTCCAAATGCTCTGCTAGATATATCAGCTATCACAGATGACCAATACAGGTGCTGAACCCACTAAGCTCAAAATCTTGACAGAGGAAAAAACAAAACCAATACAAAACATTTAAACCATTAAACACTGATCTCCACAGCTTACCCCAAAAGACAGTGGGAAGGAATAGAGCACCAAGTACACAGATAGTGCTTAATATGTTCCAGGAAACATTCTAAGTGTTTCACATGTATTAATCAGCTTATTTGTCTTACACCTTCTATCATTGCTCCCATTTTGCAGATAAAGAAATTAAGGCACAAAGAAACTCAGTACCTTGCCGACACAGTCTGTAAGGGGTAAAGCCAGATTCAGACCCAGGCGCTGATAGTGGCACAGTCTAGCTGAGCTCTTTAACTACCACCCCAGAGCAGGAATAAGACATTAGCTGATGACAACTATGGTACATGCTGTGAAAGAAAAGAGCAGGCAGCCATGAGAACCATTTCTATATTTTATGACCATACTAGGTTCATTAGTAGCTCTGCTGAGTTCTAAATTTGTGTCTCCAAACTCCTGTGAAAGTTCTGGACTCCTTCCTCTTCCCTTGTGCTGCAGATTTGAAAAGGCTAAAATCGAAAGTTGAGAAAGTTAAACCACAGATCAACTGATACAACCCCATGGTGGGGCAGAAAGAGCCCTGGCTGGGAAGGAAATCCCTTGGGGTCTAATGCTGTCCCATTAACAACCATGAGACCCCCATGAGTGCACAGGACTCTGCACCACAGATTCTCTGTGGTACAAGGTCATTGTGAAGTCCTTGCCTCACTCACATTTTGTGACCTTAGTGTCATGTAGGATTCTCAGTGGGGCTGCCGACACTTCCCAGTCTTCAAGGACCTTTAAGATGTTTTTCAGAGGCCTCAAAATTATATTGCCTGAAAGAACAGAGTATTTTAAATGTACGTTATGCTGAAACTAAAACAACAGTAACAGATCCTTATCCTTTAAGAGATAAGCCTACATATCTAGGAGTTAGAAAACAAGTTCTGTTTGAATAAGCAGAGCTAGAGCAGAACACTCTCAACTATCAGAAATATTTTGTCTGACTGGAGCTAAGTAGAACAAATGTCTGTCAGTGTGCAACTATGCCTAGAACTCACACCTAGCCCTTGATAGACACTCAAACCAAATATAAATGTAACACTCATGATTTTTCTTCTTTGCCATCAATTACTTTTAATTTTCTCTACTCCTTACCACCTGGTGGGTATTTTCTAATGAATTCATTGTTTTATTCCTCTTTTCAGAAACTTGAGCAATTTTATTATTACTAATTCCCTGCTTTCAAAAGGTTCTAGTCTCTTAGATTTTTGTGGGGTTTTATTGTTATTGTGGTGTTGTTTTTCATGCTTTCATATGGTTGCCAGCTTTTTTTAAAAAAGAATTCTTACCTAGTACCATTAGATATACCCATCTGCAAATGGACATATTTCTAAGCATTTGTCAAGCAAATTATCATTGGCTCAATTGAAGATGCCAGGTTCAAAGACTCCAGCCTTTGAGAAAATAATAATGTTTGGGATAAATATAGAAACTAAGCCTTCAGGACTGATTGGTGTGTCTTTAGGCTTCTCACACTCTTAGACATCAAATGCATCATCATTGTGACATTGGTGAATATAAATGGGCTGGCAAAATCTTCTAGATGAGGAAAAATTGAGATTTGATTGATCAACCCTTTCTGCAATATAGATGGACTGTAATATAAATGTAAATCTCTATCACCTAGAAAGTTATAAAAGGGAATCTCAGAGAATAGGAATATCAAAAATAAAATACCATTTATTGAGCACCAACTACATGCTTATGTGCGAAGCATTTTATATGTATTTTTTAAGTGAATTCTTACAACTCTTAGGAGGTATGTATTATTATCCATATAACACAAATGAAGACATGGAGACTTAGGGAAGTTAAGTAACACCCAAGGAATTACTAACAAAAGACAGGTCCTCAAGAGAGAGTATAATATTAGAGATCTTCAATGAAGGGTCATAAAGATGCCCCTCATTGTAGTTGCTGCTATAACAAATAAGCACAAACTTGGTGACATAAAGCAACAGAAATTAATTCCCTCACAATTCTGGAGGTCAAAAATCCAAAATTAGTGTCCATGGATGGAAATCAAGTTGTTGCCAGAGATGCATGCTCTCTTTTCAAAGTCTAGTGTAAAGTCTCCTCCTGGCCTTTTCTGGTAGCTCCCAGCAGTCTCTGGCTTGGGCTGCACCACTCTGTTCTCCAAGGCTAGCATCTTCAAATCTCTCTCCGTTCCAATTCCACTTGGTTTCTCTTCTCTGTGTGTCAAGTCTCCCTCTGCCTCCTCCTCAAAAACATATATGTGATTGCATTTTGCAGTAACTTGCATAATCCAAGATAATATTCCCATCTCAAGATCTTTAATTAAACTCATATTTTGCCACATAAGGTGATATTCACAGAGTCCAGAGATGAGAACAGGATACATCATTCATCCTACTACAATGGGGAATATTTGACACATTTGAATTTTCTGGTTGTACCCTTCACTCTCTCCTGGCCTATGATGTTTAAAAACATTGGTATAGTAATATAGGTTGTAGTATAGTTTCAATGGACACTCCGTTATCCACTGAAAATTGACATGTTTTTACAAATTTGGAACAAATTCAGTGTCAGCAAAACCTGATGCAATTTGACCTATGATTCTTATTTATCTCCTTAGTGAGAAAGCATTCACTATGGAAATGTTAATTATTTTGGTTACTGGGTGTAGTACTAGATACATTATGTTATTATTATTATTATTATTATTATTATTCTAAAATCTGAGACTATCTGAATTCTGAAATATATTTGACTCGAAGAGTTTTAGATAAGGAGTCTTAAACCTGTAAGAAGATAAAAGCTAGAAACTATCCTAGAATAAAGCAGAAACCTTCAGGTAGTCATGGAACCAATATATTTTGGAATCCCTCTGAGATGGTTAAAAGTGATTTATTGAAAGAAATTATTGTGTCATTGATATTGACATCGTGGGGCAGAGGGAACCAAGGTATTCACAGCAACCCTTTCATTTCTTTACCTCCAGGCAACATTGCACCCAAATTGCTTGGATCTCTCTCTGCCCTGAGTACCAAGATGGAGTCCCAGTCCCTGATCAGCAATACCTTCTACTCTGATGGTGAGAAAGGACTCCAACAGCAACGTGGCCGCCAGCCTGCCTGGTTCGCATCCTGAACCACCAATGTGGTCATTGCCTCTAGCCTTGCACAATGCCCACAGGAAAGATCCTCCCCTGTCCATGTGAAAAGCCTCTTCCAGGCTCCTAACCAGGTCATGGATGTGCAGACCCAAGGAATGTCAGATTCTGACCATGTTGCCCACCATCCTTTCCCACTGATACCACCACCATCACCACCATGTTTCCCTTTTGGATGTTGTGTAACCTTTGATTCCTTCCCCAAATAGATCTCTGATTCCCAGTTTCTTTCTCCCTCCCCCCACCACACACTTATATACATACACACAAATGCATGAGCGCCCACAGATGTGTTTATCAAGGGCTAGGGGTGTGTTCTAGGCATAGTTACACACCCCTTGGAAATAAGTTACCTTCAGAACACATGAAGTGTGTGTCGTCATATAAACACCAACATACTCACTCTCAACTTCTTTTTTACAGACCCGGAAAGGTTATTTACATTTTTTTTTTTTTTACTTTTAATCCCAAGTGAGTATTCTAATATACTTTTCCAGGGCCAGCCGTTATGAAGATGCCTAACCTTGGGCAAGGAGAATGTGGATGACTGAGGAGGGCAAATTCATCACATCAACTAGCACAGAATGGCTCAAAAAACATGCACTATTTTGGAAAGATGGGGAAAATCTAATAGCATCATTTCCCTTTGGATAAGGTAATATATTGTTTATGGAGATATTCAGACGGAGATCAAACTATCTTATTTGGCGATTCACTCAGGTTTGTCGTAAACATTCTTCTCTTTCCATTTCTGTTGAACATCAATATAGATGACATGCTTTCATAGTCTGGATGCCATTTTAGGGCAGTCTCCAAACTCTTTATTGGTATAACAAAGAACTGAGAAATCCCACATCAGTAAATTTTTCAGAGAAATAAAACTTTTACAAAAAGTAAAATGTGGAAATAAAATTACAATCATTGTTATGAAAATATTTGGAGGGCATTGCTTTGCTTTTGGAAGGAAAAGAGAGGTGGTGCTTGACTTCTGAAAATTTGGTGTTCAATAATACCTAATATTAGAGCAAGATTCCCTGTACCCCTGTGATTAACTATTAACAGAGCATGAGAATGAAAAACAAGTGTCCCTAGATGGTTCTGGCAGCAGCCTAACAGGCTTCACAAGAGATCCCAGACCATTTGTCTTAGTGTGGTGCTCTGGCTCACCCCAGCCATGCACAGCCCTCTCTCAAACGTCCACAACAGAAAGCATAGTATTGATCCCTGGGATCCACAAGGAAGATGATAGAGCTCTGAAAACTGAGAGAAGGTGAATGGTATTGAGATAAGTCTTTCAATACTAAGAAAACATAACCAAAAAAGAAAGCTTTCTAAAAGCATTTTGAGCAATTACAACAGCATTTAAATAAGTGCATGACATCCCAGAGGAATTGTGAACTGTTCATTAGAAAGGCCAGCTTCTTGGGAATATCATCACCTTGCTAGTTAAAAGATCTAGGTTCTGTCCTTCTTTCTACCTTCATTAACTGTGTTACACAAGGAAAGATATTTAATTTAACTTTTAAAGTACAATACAGATAAATTTTTGCTACTCTAAATGAGAAATTATCAACAATTATTAACAGTCTCATTTCTCTATAACCACATGAGACATATCTTCTTAAAAGTTTCCATCAAGCCGGGCGCGGTGGTACACATCTGTAATCCCAGCAGCTCCAGGGACTGAGGCAGGAGGATCATGAGTTCAAAGACAGCCTCAGTAAAGGTGAAGCCCTAAGCAACTCAGTGAAAAACCCTGTCTCAAATTAGGGCTGGGCATGTGGCTCAGTGTTTGAGTTTTCCTGAGTTTAATCCCTGGTACCAAAAAAAAAAAAAAAAAGAAAGAAAGAAAAAAAAAGTGTCCACCAAAAAAACAACCAATGGTGAATCACAAAAAATTGCTACAGATATGGATCAAAATTTTGATAGAATTTTCTAACCCAAAGATTTAAGCCTTTTTGATATCCTGTAAAGCAGCAAAATGAGAAAATTAGCATTTAAAATGTGTTTTATGTATGGTTCAAAGTCCATATTCCTTGAACAACCACAGGGCATGAGAGGAGGATGTTAATTCTGGTGAAATGGCAGGTTAAGAAATAAGACGGCTCTTGATGCTAGCAGAAAAGGCAGTATCTTGGACTCCAATTCTTTCTGTGAAAACCACTATAAGAAGAGGAAGAGAGCAAAAATGTTACAACACTTCCTCACGATGCCACTTAACCAGCACCAATAACCTCTTCAAAGGGTCTTCTCAGAGATATCTGTAAAAACTTTTCGAAAACATTCCTCCTGATATCATGATACTAAAATTCCTCTCATCTGCCAATGAGAAAGAATGTCAGGAAATAAAACAATAACTTTGTTTAATATTTATGCTATCCCCTCATATTAAATATAATTTATGCAACTGGTTTTTGTATTACCCTGTTTAATTATGTATACTTGAAGAGGATTTATATTATACATGGTTATCATTCATAATTAATTAATTCAATATGGAGTTTGTGTTCATGCCTATAAAAAATTGGGCACAAGGCCCTGTGTCAAGAGTGTAATCCTCTCCTTTATCATTCTCGCTACAAGAAAATCAGGTTTAGCTCACAGCGTATTTTCCAGAAATGCCTCATCCCAAATGCAAACACACCCTCTTTGTTATGAACAGTCATTTCATGTTTTCTTGGTGAGTTGGTGTTATCACTCAGAGTTAGCAGGTTATACATAAAAGGTGAATGAGGTGTGATTCTTCTAAGAATAGAAGAGGTGATTCTATTGTGATTCTTCTAAGTCATAGAGTTAGTTTTCTCATCAAACTGCTCTCCTAAAGTCCACTGATAAACTTCAAAGTATGAAAACCAAGGTTTTTCTTCATTCTCATTCTGCTTAACAGGGCTTACCACAACCTCTTCCTTCTGGAAATGCTCCTTCTCCATGTTCATCCTTCCATGTGCCCGTGGTTGATATGTCCTCCTCTGGTTCTCCTCCTGACTCTTCCCAACTGGCTCTTCTTCCGTCTCTCCTTCTCTCCTCATCCTGGCCTCAGCCATGGCAGGGCCCTGTTGTCTCTCCCTCTGCTTGGTCTCTCCAAAAAAGCCCCCACCTCTCTCATGACCTCACTGTGCCCTATAAGATGATGGCACTCTAAACTGTATCTCTATCCCTAATTGGTCTCCTCTCATACTCACTTGGATGCCAGTAGGACATTTCAACCCAAATGTTCCATAGACTCCCCAAGTTCAATTTATCTAAAACACAATTAATTAATCTCTCTCCTCCTGTGATTCCTTCCTCAGTTAACAGCTTCATTATCCCCTCCCTCCCTGGGGTCATCAACTTTGAAGTCCTCATCCAATCAGATTCCACCCCTGTAATGAGAAGCTGGGCCAGACATTTCAGGGCACTCCTTTCTTTCATAGCCTCCTCTGCATTCCACCACCATTTCCTTTGTTCAGGTTTTTATCCACTGTCTGAGAGAAGGAACTGATATTTTCTAGTGCTCGTTAGACACTTTATATACATCTTCATCCATTCCTTTCTTGAATCCTTCAAACACCAGTATTATTTTCTTCACCATTAATCTGCTGAAAAAGATGAATTTCCAGAGTTCAAAGGTTCCCAACATAAAGAAATGATAAATGGTTAAGGAGACAGACCTGCTAATTACTCTGATTTGATCATTCACATTGTAGACACTTATTGAGTTATCACACGGTACCTCATAGATCCAGACGATTATTATATGTCAATAAAAATAATATATAAATAAGTAAAAATAAACCAAAACAGACTTTAATTTTTAAAGAGTGCAAATCAAGTTTCAGGAAGGTTAAAATATCGGCTGGAGTTCAGGCTAGACGTGCCAGTCTTTCTCCACCTCCCATCGGGACATTCCCCCCGCCCCAACCTGATCCATCTTCCTATCACTGAAGTTTATGTGATGGGGCAGCCAAGTGGGCTGAGGACAAGGTCTTACTTTATGTTTTCACAGTATTGGCCAACTTCGTAAATATCAGATGTTCTTCCACTCCCTACCCCAACTCTCAAAGAAGCACAGATTTCTTCCAACTTTTCTAGAAGAAATCAGAGTTCCCTGGAATGCCTGGCCCAGCTTCTCACACAGCAACAATCGTGGACTCAACCAAGAGATGGCTGCTCCCACTGGAGCTGCCAATCCCCTGACAGTTCATCAGGCTCCATCACTCCCAGGCATCTGTCAAATATGCCCAGTGTCAGCTGCGATTTGCCACTGAGCTTATACTATTACATGTTCCTAAATAAGTTGCTTCATTCATTTATATCATTTGAATTACCCTATGGTTGTTAGAGTTTGCAATGCCCAGACTGTAAGTGTATCCGTGATGTTGACATGACACAATGTAAAATCAGTGGCTAAAACAACAGAAATTTATTTTACCACGGATTGGAGGCTGGAAAACCTGAGAACAGGGTGCCAACAAGATCAGGTGTGGTGAGGGCTTTTGTCCTGGCTTATCATGTGTCCTCCCATGGCCTTTTCTCAGCACATGCATGTAGAGAGAGCTCTCTTCCTCTTCTTATAAATCTACCAATCCTATCTCATTAGAACCTGCCCTTATGACCATGTTTAACTTGATTACTTCCCAAAAGTCCTATCTCCAATACAATTACATTCCAAATATTAATTTGGGAGGGGACACATTTCATACCCTAACAACAAGCGTAACGATGACTGTTTTTCAGTACCTACCACTTACCACATTGCACTGCACATGAATTCTCTAATTCATTCCTCATAACAATTTTGTGCAGTGGGTGATGGACATCATTCTATTTTCCAGATGTGGAGGCAGAGCTAAGTCATGCAACTTCTCCAAATCCCATAGATAGTAAGTGGTAATGCCACAATTTGAACTCAGGTGCTCATGTTCTTAACTACCATTTGATGTTGCTTCTGACTTCCCAGAGTTTAAAAGCCCTGAGCACTAATGGTTTCCCCCATGGAAATGAAGCACTAGTCACTTTCTGATTGTTCCTTCAGGTTGCTTCTTCTTTCCCTTAGTTATGTACTTTCCTTTTCCTAAGGTCCTTCTCCACCTTATGGAGACTCCCACTTACCTCCAGGATCCTAACCGAGTCCCTCTTTCCATGGCCTTCCCTGACTTCTGAAGCCTCTGATGTGTCTGAGCTCTCTCCTTATACTCCCTGGGCCCTTCGTTCTTTACTTTGGATATAAGTAGTACAGTCTCATTTCCAGAAAGCTCTCTGTGTGTATTTGTGTGTGTGTTCCCCCTAAGAGTAGGTCCTGTGTCTTTTCTCTGTTGTGTCCCCAAGGCTGACATACACAACATGCTCAAGACATGTTTGTCATCAGAAATTGAATTAACCAGATGGTCCCTGGAATCCCTTCTAGTCTAAAATTCTGTCATTTTTAGATACATGCCTGTTGGAAATGCACTTATTCTGTTGAACATTTATAATTCTTTTCATCAATCCCTTTGATCTTTTACATTTCTCTTTATCCACATTCATAATCATGGGAATTGTTTTGCCATCTGATAGGTTTTTTTACTGGGAAGAGCAGGTGGAGTTAGGTCTAAAAAGGAATGCTGTCTTCTGGGTACTCTCTTATAGTCCAAATGCTTGAGGTTTCTAGAGACTTATTGTCACCTAAGCAATGAACTATTGCTTGTTCTTAACCTTTCTCATGTCAACTTGGGCTTTCTTTTCTCTTCCTTTCTTTTTTCTTTTATTTTGCCTTTTCTTAAACAATCCATAATGGAAACAGAAACTCAAGAGTATGGATGCAATGTTCCCAAGGACTTGACTTAGCAAACAGCATCATACTGACTGAGACAAAGTCCCACACTGAATGTGACCTTTGATAAACTGAGTCTACTTGGTTCAATGTTGCCAGTGTGCAGATTGGCTGGGTAAAGGGTCTTGGACTGAGAGGCACATGTAAATGCAGTGCTTGAGATGAGTGCCTCTCTCCAGGGTGGACATGGGCATGTTTTGAAAGACAGAACTCAGTGTGGGGGAAGCAGGCAGCAGGGAAAGGGAACAGCAGATTTGTGCAGTGCTCCAATGACTTATTTCACCAGACAACTCCACCAAATGTCCCATCCGATAATGACACTCTTTTGGAGTCTTACCACATGCATTATTTAATTTCATCCTTAATGTAAGTTTATAAAGCATCATGATTCTAATTAACATCCCCACTTTGTAGACTCTCAGATTTAAAGACATGCCCAAGGTCACAGGGTCAGTTTAATAGCAGAGGATCTGAACCAGATCCTCTGACCTTTACTCTTTCCATGATTCTACTGTCTCCAACTTTCAGTAGTCAACTGACTGGCATTTCATTGTTGATTATTCCCTTTGGTCTTCCGGTAGCAAGATGATCAAAAAGCAGGCCAATAGGAAGAACAGCAAAAAGATTCAGATCATTCCCGAGTTTAAAACAAAAACAATAAACCATGTCAGAGGAATCCAGAGCTAATAAGGTAATAATTGGGATATAATGGAAATGACAACCAGAAAATTTTTCATTAGTGTCTTACATGCTAATACACTGGCATCTCCATGGGTTTGAGAAGCCACCATTTGGATAACTTCCTTAATCTCACCCTGGTCACTGCACTTGAGCTCTCACAGGATTGGCACTGTCCATGCATGTTCAAGGATATGTATAAAACCCAATGGGAACATGGCATAGTGGAAGATGAACTGTGGTGCTTACTAGATCAGATGTTATCCCTGCAAGAAATGCTGCCCTACCCACTTGGCAAATTACTCACTCAGTGTGCACTGCCTGCACATCTCACCCCGCCCTACCCTTGATATCTGTTAACTTCACTACATTACATTAAAACAAATACTGTAAGGCCCCAACCTGTTCTGTTACATTCATTCTTGTTTCAAGCTCTTCCTGATATTGGGAAGAACCCTTATTCCCCTTCTTCTCTTGTTCCCACATGGAAAGTTCATGAATCCAACCCTCCAGGCTTCTCTTGGGCTCCTTGTTCACTACTCTTCCTCTCTCATGACTGACTTCATGGAAGAAAACAATCTTCACTAGCTGGCAAGTTTGGCAGAATAAACAGGAAACTCATTAAAGGAGGCACCTGCCTTCAGGAATCTGCATTCTCTCCACTGTGCCAAAAGCTTAGAGGGTACGTTGATCAATAAATGTAACTCACCAAGTGCTGATTACATTAGTGAGTTTATATGGTCATTTCTCTAATGAGCTTTATCGGTAACAAAGTTGGTTTTTTGATCTGCATATCTCTGATCATGAATTTATATTTAAAATGGTTCTAAGCATGAGGCAAGAAAGGAACATGTTATTTTTTGAGACTCCAAATCCCTAATGAAGGTGCTTAAAAAATGTTTGTGGATAGAAGAAATTAATGAATGTATAACAGAAAGTGTAACAGAATGTCTAACCAATATCTATATTCTTCACAGAGAAGGTGTTTTCTCCCTGTACTCCATGCATCCTATGGTCCACAATTTGCACACTTGAATCTCACAAATGTATATGTGCTATGTAGCTCTGCTGGAAACCCTTAGCAGCATGCATAATTAAAGCAGGCTCTGATCTTAAATGGGTAAGCATTACAGGCTATTCCACATGCATCCATGTCTTTGCATTTTGGTAAGCATCAGCATTCGACTGGTTGCTAATCTTAGTCCATCATTTAATCATAAAATTTTCTTCAGAATGCCCAGCATGAAAAGATTCCCACACTTCTTCATGACTAGGCTGTGACTTAGTAACCCACTTTTTCCTATATATATGTATATATGTTTATGTGTGGGGAGGGTAGAGAAAAAAGAGAGAAAGAGAGTATGTGCATGCAATTAAAAAGTGTGAGGGTTTCCTGTTAATCATTGGAGAGAGCTTGGTAATTTACCCTGGGGTACCATCACAGTAATTTCTCCTTATCTGTCAGTTCCATTACAAAGAGAATTAGGACAGTGACCAACATGAGGTGGCCAGACTCCCCACAAAAATAATTTCCAGAACATGAGAGCAAAAGGGCATTAATGCCCCCAAGAAGCCAGTAAGAGCAGACCACTATAACACAGTCTCTTTAGTCTACATGATCTGACCAGTAGGTGAAGGACAGGGGTGGAGTGGAGGGGGACGACCTAAAGCATCCAAGTTACATGTAGAATCACTGAGGGTTCTGAACACTCCATGCCCAGTCATTGAAATGGATTTTCAGGCGGTGATCATGACTGATCAAGACTCAAGAGTAAAACTCCTTTCCCTCCTTCCTGGTACAGAAATCCAGTAAGTCACCTCCTGAAGGGCCTTGCCCCTGGCACTCTCGCTGATGATAGCTGCCTCATCAAGAGAATCGCTAGAACTCCAACCGCTGCCAGAAACGCCTGGCACCAGATTCCTCTCCCACTCAGCGCCTAATGCCATTACACGTCCTACAACAGCTGCACGGATACCTCCGTGAGCCATTTGAGCATTCAGAACAGATAAAGAACTGCCATTTACTTATGCCCAACACTAATCCAAACATGGTCTTTCACAAAATGATCTAAATAAAACGGCCAACTGGGCTGAGAACAACAACAACAAAAAGTTTACAAATGAAGCTTTGGAGCAGAACTTCTTCCCATCCCCACGTAAACCTATATGCTCAGATATCACACGTGCAAAGCTGGACAGGCAGCAAGATAGCCTTCTAGTTTTTTCCCAAGCATAATACAATGGGGTTTTTTTTCTTGCGTATAGGATCATTTTTTAGCTCACTTCTTTCTAGTGAAGAGCCTGTTGAATTGACTGTGCACAATCATATACTATCATCCCCAAGCGTTCATTACATATCTGTTTAGCCTGTACCTTACTTATAGAAATAATTAATTATACACTGTCTCCTCTCCTTTAACAGTCTGGTTGGTGAGACAGATATTTACACAGAGACACACAAACACATTTTGATGCTACATTTGACCTTTACATGGGGTGCAGTGGAGTTTCGAAAAAGGAAATGGTAATTGTCTCTGGGCAAAGGTAGAGAAGCGAAAGTTCATAGAATATCCCACTCTAGGGGTGTTCCAGCTGGGGTTTTTCCGAGGGCTCAGGTGCCTCACAAAGCAAGGTGATGCTCCACCCCCTGTAGCTTCTATCAGGAAGCAGCACTCTTCATCAACTTCATACACTGAAGTGCCAAAGGATGTGTTGTTAAAGAAAAAAAAATTACTGTCAACACCTGGCAAACAAATTCTCATGAGGAATATTTTGTTTAGGAAAAGAATTAAAAAGAGGAATCAGGGATGATCAGAAAAGGGAAGGAGGGGCAAGGAGAGAGAGAGAGGGTAGAATGACAAAAAAAAAAAAAAACAAAAAAACAAAAAAAAACAGAGGCTAGAACCCAAGTTTTAAAAAGGACAGGAGCTTTTATCAACACCTAGTAGGAATTTTAAGTTATTTGCTTGTAACTGTTACCATCTTCCCAAATTCAGGAAATACTTACATATAGACAAAGACTCCTGAACCGTAGTCTTATTGCTATTGTTTTTGGGGAAATTAAGGCACAGAGCTAAACAGATCAGAACAGGCAATGCATATCCATGGTTAGGGGAAATGGGGCCTCACAGAGCAGGGCCCTGGAATTAGATTCCCACAAGTTGTGTGGCTGAGACTGCCCACATTTTTGCTAGACCTAGAAGGCAGAGGTGTCCCAACACATGGAGCACTTGACTCAAATTTATCTAAAAAAAAAAAAAAAAGTAGTTTATGACTCCAGCCAAAGCTAGTTTGAAAGCCATTTATTTAATCTAAAGACTTCATTTTATTGATTACAAAAAATAGGCTGCAGAAAGGTGAAGGGATCTGTGTGAGCTTACAGCCCAGCTCTTTGTGGTCAGAGTCAGACCTGGAACCCAGTATCCTGGCCCAGGAGAGGCCAGCCTCCATCCACCATGCAAGGATATGGTTAGGCCCTGATACTGAGAGGCAGCAGAGGAATTAAACACCAAGTCCCAATCTCAATCTAGCAGCCCTATCTGGCACAGCACAAAGACTATGGGCTCTGGAACCAGACTTCATGGATTCTGTGGTGAATCTCAGGCAAGTGATTTAATCTCACAAAGCCTCAAGTTATCATCTGTAAATGGAGCAATAATAATACTTATCGTGTAGAATTTTTTCAAAAAAATTAATAAAGGAATATATGTGAAGTATACTACACAAAGTGAGCAATGGCTACATTGTAGCAATCATAATTGCTGTCAAATGGAGACTTTTACAAATGGACCAGGGGATTTATTTTAAAATGCTTAATATATATATATATTTGAGAAAATATAAATGGAATATTTTTTAAAGGATTTCCCATATTCCTACAGCCTGAAACAACCACTGTGAACATGCTGATGTATCTCAACAGGAATGATTTAGAATGTGACATTTCTTGTGCCTTGTAACCTTCCAATAGCACTCAATTTAGAACAAAAAATTGGCAGGGATGCAGTCTGTTCTAAAACCAATTTCTTGTTTGTTTTGTATTTTAGGGGGTAGTGGGAGGAGAGAAATTACACATAGATATAAACTATATCAATACAAACATTATCACATTTTAAAATCATTTTCATTCTTTTTTACAACTAGAGTTATAGAGCTCTTTATGGTCCATTTAAAAAGTTCCCCATGTAATATCTTTTTTGATGCTCTTGACAGCCCAAGGCACTAGGTACTATTATTATACACATTTTACAGATGAGGAAATTGAGGATCAGCAAAGTGAAATGTTTTATTCTATGTCTTTTTGGTAGTGAGAGTTTGGATTATAGCCTAGAATTTCTGGCTTGAGGCTATTACCCCTTTGCTAATTATTCTTACCAAGGAGAACTCTCTCTAATTATCCTTAATAATCTGCACAGCCTAAAAGATATATGGGGAAAGAGCACTTAGAGCTTTTGAGAGCACAGAAGTACAATCAGGAGATCTAGGTCGCATGTCTGTGTGGGGTACTTGCAAGTGGCTTACCCTTTCTGGGCTTAAGGATTCCACATTTGCTGAAGGAACGGAGGTAGCCTGCAGGGGAAAGGAGGATCCTTCCTAATGCTAAATTCTTTCATTCTAAGACACATGAAAAATGTACCTCTTTCTAACTGATGGAAACATTTTTGATATCATGCCTTATGAAAATATCCTCTACAACTCAGAAAAACTAGAGTGAGACACCTTTCATCTATAATGTCAAAGACATGCTATCTGGCCTGGGCCTGGACCACTTTTTGAGAACCTACAGTGCTTTTGCAGAGTGAGTATCTCATGTGGATTCCAAATGTGGGTATCTTTTTCCAAGAGTGTGCTGCTTCGGCAGTCAGATTCTGATGACTGTTTTATGAGGTGATACCTCATTATAGCTGCATGTCAATTTAGATTTTGAGAACACATTTACCTTTTGGACCAGATTTTTTGAGTGATACTGATTGGCCAAATAGTCTTTCAAGGGTAAAGGGGGGAAGAATCACCGAACTTAGCTGGATCCTCTGGACCTTAATATAGGAGACTGAATTCTTAATCCAAGAAAGGCTTTTGCTGTCGTCGCCGGGATCCAGGACCATCAGCCAAGTCAACTCAGGCACCAGCCCCTGTAAAATACAAATGAACCGCAGCTCACGTCCTCTGGATCTTAAGACTTTGCAGGAAACCCCAGCAGGACAATGGTGTGCTATGGCTCTTTCCTAGGTGAAAATGTAAGGTCCTTCTGAACACAGGCATTCCTTAATGGTTGAACAAACTCAAAGATGATTTTCTAAGCCATGGGCTTAAGAGAATCATTGTGTTTTTCTTTGAGAGCTATTTCTACTTCTCTGCCTGGGTTTCAAGCCCCACTAGCTCCTAGCTAACCATCATTCCCCTGCCCAGGTTTTCTACCTAGCCAAGATGAATTCTGTTTCCCTCCTCACCATCCCCACAACAGAAATAACTCCCAGCTCCTCACCACCTATCCAAAGCCTTTATACATTCTTCAAATCCAGAAGCAGCCACCCCTCCTCCAGGAAGTCGTCCTAGTTAGCATACTGACTTACAGTGATTACCTGCCATCTTCTGTACTTCCAGTACTTGTTGTCTATACTATATCTTTAGTTCTTATGCATATGCTGCACTATATCACACAACTGTATTGCATGTATAGTGTAGAGATCATCAGCTCAATCAGCTTATAATTTCTTTTAAGAACTGGAACTCTGTTACAAAGTTACTCAGTTCAGTTAGAGATGGAAAAATTTGGGGTTGAGAGTCTTGGCTGGTTGAGATGTGTTGGTGTGAATTCCACTCATATTCCTTAATAGTGTGTCACTGTGGTCAAAAGCCTAGTATCTCTGTGTACCTCTGTTTTCTCGTCTGTAGAATGAGGAATATGACTGTACCTGCTTCTTAAGGTTGCTGGGAGGAATCTAGAAGTTTTTCAGGTAACATGATCAGAACAGGCATGTCTGAAAGCACCACCATTAGCCACTGTATCTAGGAAGGGCTCAGGCTTCTGCTTGCTCTGGACTGTGCCTGTGGGATGCACATAGATATGGTTTAGATATGAGGTATCCCCCCAAAAGCTCATGGGTGAGACAATGCAAGAATTATCAGAAGTCAAATGTTTAGATTATTAGAGGTATAACCACATCAGCGGATTAATCCTCTGATATGGACTGACTATGCAGTAACTGCAGGGAGGTAGGGTGTGGCTGGAGGAGGTAGGTCCCTGGGGGATGTGACTTTGGGCTTTATATTTTGTCCCTAGTGAGCTGAGCACTCTCTGCTTCCTGCTGCCATGTCTTGAAACTCCTTCCTCTGCCATGATGTTCTGCCACACCTCAGGCCCAGAGTGATGGAGTTCACCTGGTCTACCACGGACTGAGTCTCTCAAACTGTGAGCCAAAATAAACTTTTCCTTTGCTAATTGTTCTGATGGGATCTTTTGGTCAGAGCAATATAAAGCTGAATGAACCACACATCCACCCAAACTAGCCTGTACCATCAGAGTGGGGTTTGAGGATGTGAGTGAACTCAAATAAACTAAAGTGCTCAGTGACCCACGAGATTATAGAAGAAAACCGGCAGAACTGCGCATCCCCCATCCCCCGTGCGGATGCCAAGCGCAGCTCTCCTAGACGCACAGTACGCGGGATTGACAATTTGATCTGAGTGCTGCTGGTTGAGATCTATTGAGTTAGTAATCACACACACAACACCTCAAAAGAGTCCTTTAGTGGCTTTATAATGCAGAAACCACAGACGGGTTCAATTTGGCAGTGTTATTAAGCAAATAAATGGATTTTAGATATTTAACTTCTAATCATATGTGAACTTCAGGAAGCTAAATGCTCCAATGACACTGCTAAATACCTCTTTGTTATAAAGCCATGGTTCAACTTTTGAGGCAAAGTTGAGGGCCTAAATTCAACCCCATTAGTTGATATTTTGTCCAAAATGCAGTTTATAATGAAGCCAGCAAATTAGGTCCCTTGACCATAAACCTCACAGAAGGAAAGCAAACAGAGCATGAATCAAAAAGGCTTTAGACAGCAGTTAGCTATTAGTAACATATAAATTAAGTGTAAAATCAAAGATGGGGGTAGTGAGTTCAGTGGTTATGTAACACAGAAACCTGAGTACAAATAGTAGTGGTAATAATAATAAAAATAATCACGTAAGCTCCTTCGTTGTGTTTTTGACAAATTGCAAGCTCAGAAAGTTAGAGTGAGCCCCGTTTTTAAATTCACTGCCACTGTCCTTAACTTATCCAAGTGTAGTTACAGCCCAAAGTGCATCAAAACATCACAAGCTTCTCCCAGACCTCAGCTATATTTTTGAACAATGGGGTGAGTCACAGTTAGCCCCAAGTGTGATTCTATTACCACTGGCAGTTTGTGTCACCAAACTTGCACATCTCTGCCTGAATCATGTTAATTAAGTTTTGAGTATTGCTATTTAAAGTTACTTAATTCTCCCTTAGAATCACACAGAATGGGATCCTGACCTACTGCTTTCAAAAGAGTTTGAAAACTTTACATGAAGCGCCATTATTTTCCTATATGTTTAGAGAAGGCCAAAACCCACTGCCTGGGCTCTACCAAATGTGGGATCTTTTTCCTCCCTGTTTCTGTGGTCTGTTGGTCAAATTTATATTGACAGCTACTTCAGAGCATGGATTATTGAAGTAATAGACCACAACAACTCACTATTGTCTACCTCGGAAGCGTCACACCCATTTATGAGGCCGATCTGTTCTGTGTGACTGAAGAGAAAGAGATATAACATAGAATACTTTTGAGAAGTCACCTCACAAGCACTGATGATGTTAGTCTTATAAAATCATCTGTCGAGAAAACCTGGAGTACTCCAAGAACACTCATGCCTCATAATGGCCTATAAATGTTTTTGTAAGAGTTCCAAAAAAGTGCACAACCAGTACAGTACATTTCTGTTTTCTATTTTTGTGCATTAAAAAAAAAGAGTAAAAATAGCCAAAGGACTGATTTTTTTTTCCTTTGACAATTTGTGAAAAAAAAAAAAAAGTTCACTCCAAGGCTGAAACTTTGCATGCCAAGTTTTTGCTTGGAACTAATTTTTATGGCTGAGTTAAAAAGCCCCTGAAAAAGGGAGATTTAAAATGGAAATGCTGACACAGCTTTGCCCATAGTGGTAAGAAGGAAGGTGCTATAATGCCTGCTTGTACCTTGTTTGTTTTATTGTTGCCTGAGGAGTCTGGTGGCCTCTCCCTGGGCATTATCCTTTTCTCCAATGCATTGGTCTATTCACATATTCGGGATATCTGGGGCTTGCCAATGGGTGAGCACCAAACCCTTCTTTGAAACGAACCCAGGAACCTACTCTGGAAGAGGACAGACTTATTTCCTGACTTTTAATAGATTTCATTATCCCAGAGACTCACTTTCCCTTGGACATTTAGGGCAGTACCAACCAACAGAAAGCAGGGAACAGCCAACCTTCCCCTTAATAGTTCTTTAAATCTTCATTTTCGACAATTGTCTGCTGGTAAAACTAGAAAAGCTAATGATGAGCTGTTTGTGCAGATTAAATGATAATATAAATTACTTGGACACAAGGATGTATGAGGACCTGAATCAGACTTTGAGTCTGCATCACCACGAGAGTTTTAAGGTGGATATCTCACGAACTTACGTGGATTTAAAGTAGAAAGAATACAGCAGGAAGCTTTTGAGAGACGCAAGTTCCTTTTCATTTCTACCTCCTGAGGGATGCTGTTCAAAAAGCTTTCAGATAAGTAAAAAGGCTGAACTTCAGAATGCTACACGCTACTCATGTTCTAAAACAGCAACAACAAAAATAATTATTCATCAATGGGAAGAAAACCCATGAAATCCGTGCAAACCACTGGCCAATGTTCTCATAGATTCCACATTATCATTCAAAATTCTAAGGTGTGGAAAGTGAAGCTTTGTGTTATAATGATGTTGCTGAAATAAAGGAGCCCGGTGGGGTCCCTAGACCGGAGGTATATTATGACTTTGGTAGTTATGTTTAAAACTACTAAACGGTGGCTCACAAAGTGTCACATTTAAAAAAGAAAAAGAAAAAAAAAACTTGCTTCATTTAATTTTTTCCAACAAGTCTTTATTCCATTAAATAAAAGGAAAAAAAGGCTTTTCTGAACTTTAGCGTTTTGTAGCTTGGGCTTTATTTCCACCTTAAAATCTTTACCTGGCCATGATCTGTTGTTCCATTACTGGAGGGCAAAAATGGGAGGAATTGTCTGGGCTAAATTGCAATTAGGCAGCCCTGAGTGCGGCTGGCACCAGTTAACTTGGGATATTGGAGTGAAAAGGCCCGTAATCAGCCTTCGGTCATGTAGAACAATGCATAAAATTAAATTGACATTAATGAATAATTGTGTAATGAAAATGGAAGAGGAGAGTTAATTGCATGTTACAGTGAGTGTAATGCCTAGATAACCTTGCATTTAATGCTATTCTTAGCCCTGCTGCCAAGACTGCTACAGAACCTCTCTCAGCAGGAAGTCATTAAAGCTGTGAGTAGATAATGCAGGCTCAGTGAAACCTAAGTGGCAACAATATAACAAGAGTTTCTTTCAGACCTTAGTGTTTTCTGGGTGGGGGGGGGGAGAGAAAAAAAGGGCATGTTGAGGTAATTTGTACACATCTGAATGAAAACAGGAAACTCGGAGCAATCTATTTGCAGTTTGTCCAGTCCCACAGATTTCCCAACTATTGTAGAGACCAAGGTCAGCTCCTACAATCAAAGACAAGCCTAAACCACTAGGGCTTACAAGGCAATAAGCACCCAGCTGTCTACCAGCTACAACTTAGTTTTGTTAATCACTTAGTCTGCAAAAGGTTTGACCTCAGACTTAAAAGACCAGGGAACATGTCCTGGGGACCAGTTCATGGGCACCACCTGCTCAAACAGATAATCATTTCAGGAGTCCTAACAGTCTGGAATACCCACTCTGAAACTTGCATTTAAAACTCTGTGTACTTTGACCATGGCAAACGGTAAGATCTCTCTAGACATGTGTCTTCAGAGAAGAAAAGATGTCTCAAAATTTGCAAGAAGAAAAGCCACAATATTTTTCTCCCCACTAAAGTTTCTTTTTTTTACTCTGGTTGTTTCTAACTTTCAGGCATTGCAAGGTATTTGGGAGTTTGATTTGTTGTATTTATTTTTTCTGCCTAATCTATGGACTGTCCAGAGGGAGTCTACTGTAGCAAAAGGGTACTTTTTCAGCCTGAAGGACATGAGGTAAACAGCATGTGGCTCGATTGATCACTGTGGGATTGCCCCTGGCCAGTGGTCCTGGTGGAATGTACATATGGCGTGCATGTAGTTAAAAAGACCAGGTAAAAACAGATCCCAGGGAAAGGGCTGGAAGGAGTTGGATGAGTTAAAATATCTGTCATTTTTCATGTTTACAAAATATAGTTTTAAACCTCATTTGGAAAACAAAACTCCGATTGCTACCAACAGTAGCCAAGATTTATTCATTGAAAGGGGACTCTCAATTCTTTTTCAGTCTCATATTTCTTTTTTGCAAATCTAGGTGTCAGTACATATTTCAACCAAAGTGATTTTTGATTGAGGAATTATTTCATCCTTAGGGCTTCATTTTGATACTTTTTTGATTTGCACAGAAACTTGTTTTTCTTGCATCCTTCAGGATGGGTCTTCAGTGTGGCTGGATGAAGACCTTTTGCTCCAGTCTTCCACTTGTGCTCCCAGGTTTTCCTGGGCAGAGAGCTGTAGAGCCCACATTGGCAGGACTCAAGCAGTGGGAGATGCTTCTTCCATCAAGAAATTGTCAGAAATACTGAATCTCTGAGAAAAAGATAACCAACTCAGATGGTACAAATTCAGATTGGTGAATTTGTTTAGAATACAGTGCATAGCATCAAACACTTGAAATTCTCAGACTAAAATAGAGAATAATGAAGGAGAGCAGCAAGAGGGAAAGAAAGCCAAAACTCTTTCTATAAAACTCAAACCATTGGCATTTTTTGTTTCCAAGGCTGAGTCAGTTAGTGGGTTCTGTCTCTTACTTGCTCTGGGATTTTGGCAAATTCTTGTCCTCTCTAAGCCCTCACATCTTAGGTACTCACCTAATGGGGCTGTCATGCAGGCCATGTGATAATGCCTATTGAGGTAAGTGCTGCACAGACACCCAGGCTACTATCCCTCCTCATGACAGCAGAGACCACACCTATGTCTATACATCTTTCATGCCTACAATCCTTAAAGCTCTTGTCCAAACCATCTGCCCATCGTAGCGTCTGCCTATACAATTCTTATCTGAAATGAGTGTCCACCTGTCTTACATTCCCTGACTTGTGTGTCTGATCCTGGAAACTTTATTTTACTTTCTTACATGCAGTGTGAAGTCTTATTATGGCATTCAGCTTGTGTTACACTTTTAGTTGGAGTAAATAGTAATGCTTGAGGTCAGGCACAATGAGGCGTGCCTGAAGCTTGGGAGACTGAAGCAGGAGAATTGAGAGTTCAAAGTCAGCCTCAGCAACTTAGTGAGTCCGTAAGCAACTTAGTGAGACCCTTTCTCTAAATAAAATATAAAAAAGGGTTGGGACATGTGGCTCAGTAGTTGAATGCCTCTGGGTTCAATTCCTAGCATAAAAAATAATAGTAATGCTTAATATGTTTTTTTATGTGCATTAACTCTAAACTCACAATAAAAGACCTTCAAATGTGGCAAAAGAAACATTAGTTGAAAAAAATGGTTAATTATAAGTTGCACAGGACAGAATTTTGATAAATTGAATTTCAGATTAGATGGGGAAAACTGTTTTGAAGCTTTCTATTAAAGACTTTAGAAATTTATTACTACAAACTTTCTCATCTTAATTAGGACTTGTAGTTGTATCAATGCTTATTCAATGAAAAAGGACTTTTCCATGTATCTGGCCATCATGCGGAACAATCATAAATACAGGACAGATAGAAATGGAAAATATACTTAGAGACCGCTCTAAGTATATTCTAAGTTTTAAAGAGGTCATCACAAGTATGAGTAATTTTTTGTTTTGTCTTTTATGGGGGAAATAGATGTGATTTGCTAGAAGAAAGAGGGAATTGTTAATTGAGGTTTACTGTCAGGAAGAATCACTCCAAGGCAGGAGGGTGGGATTTTGCTACATATAGATAAAAAGTTTTCAAAGTTTATTGCTAAAATTAATGAAAGACAATGATCAGAGGAAAGATTTCATTGTTTCTGGGAAATCCTTTGGGAATATGGAAAGATTTCAAAAAGGTAACATGACTTAGGACACAGAGATGAGTTTGGGGTTCTGCTGTTTTGTAGCAGAGAAATCTGACCTCAGCCCTCACTATCCTGTGGAATGAGTTGTAGGTTCCCAGGGTCTTCTCTAGAACAATATACTGAGAATATCTTGCAAAATTAAATACAAACTTATTGAAAATTTGCTAGGGGGAAAGCATCGTGCTATCTTACAGGATACAGAAATGCTAAGTTGGGAGCCAGAGAATAAAACTTGGAGAGGTTTCTAAGTCATAAACTGTTTCCTTCCCAAGTGGCCATTCCATCTGATGCAGGCACACTGAGAAGCTGTGACACCACATTTCACTGTATGTCTGGGCCACCAATGTCCATTCAGGTCTTCAGAGAGAAAGAGGAACTCCCTTCCCTTCTCTGTGACAAATCACAAATTCGCTCTGGACTCCTCTAAGCAGTTGGAAAGCAAAGAATTAATCTATATTTGATTAAAAATAACAGTATAATTGCTGATAATAATCATGATAATGAGAACAGTAACAAAAAAAGGAATCCACCTGTGAGTTATTTCAATTTGCACATGAATTTAAACTAAAAATCATTTCAGAAACTAAGCACAGAGAAATGTGTTTTAGATATTCTTTAGAAAGAATGGTGACCTGTTAATCTAACCATCTAGACACAGATATGGGAAGATGGTGTGGGAAGAAACAAATATATAAAAATTAAGCTTCAGTCTTTTATTCTTCTAACAGATGTTTTGCCAGTATGTTATGGGCTTCATCAGAGAAGGCAAAAATAAACTTTTGTTTGGACATCAAAGCATTTTTCAACTTCAACTTAGGTAATGAAATAAATGTGTAATGTCACAGATTCAGGGACTGCTTTTTGTAGCTGGTTGTTTCATCACAACATTATTATTATTGTTGGTGGTGGTGGCTGTGTTATTACAGGGATTGAACCCAGGGATGCTTAACCACTGAACCACATCCCTACCCTTTTATTTTAATTTTTAGTTTGAGACAGGGTCTCCTTAAGTTGCTTAGGGTCTCACTAAGTTGATAGATAGCTTTGAACTTGGCAATCCTCCTGCCTCAGCCTCCTGGGATTACAGAAGTGCACCACAGTGCTTGGCACAACATTATTTTTAAAATATCTCTGTAGATTTAATTTAATATCTAGAAAGAAATTTAGAGAGTCATTAAGAGGTTGATTTGCAAACAAGAAGAAGACACCAGGTAATGCTCAGCATGCCTTATTCAGAACAAATTCCACTGCATTAATCTGATCTTGTTAGACAGAGTGACAGACCTGACAAATGATGGGCTTCAGGTATATAAGAAGAGGCAGCAAAGATGAAATGCATAAGGATATGTCAATGACCAGAGTTTATTAAAACTGGCTTTATAGACGCTTATTATAGACCATGAACACACACTACTTTTTGAAACCATTCTCTCTGTAGCCCCCTTGGAGGCTCAGTGGCATTTATAATACATGGACAATATGGGTGTTATTTAAACTGCATGTCATGTGGTCAGGAGATTAATCTAGTAAGTAACAACTAACATAAAATAGAATTGAATAGAAACAGTAAGGGGTACTGCAAGTACTAAGGGTGGGTACTGTTTTGTATAACTTTTGTTCCGACTGTGTATGTACATGTGTGTGTATGTCTCTGTGTTTAGTGAGACACAATATGAAATGTATTTCTGTGAGTTAAGTCAAAAACATTCAAAAGCCACTGAACTTGATGTTATCTCTGATTCCATCTTAATCATTTTCTCCCCTCAGAAAACACTCTTTGCACTTACCTTGAATTTACAAGTCCCTTCTGGCTCTAACATTTCACATCCCAAAGAAAGATCAGGGCAACCAATGAACAGTAACATATAAAGCGGAAATTATCAGTTCAATAGATTAGAATTCTATCTTGTCTATTCTTATAACAATAAAGCACAAATGAATCATATAAGTGTAGTTAATTTTTGTAGGTTTACCTATATGTGTTTAACAACCAAAATCAATAATATTTATTTAAAATACTTTGGCTTCTAAATGCAAACAAATAAACAAAAACAAAAACAAACAAAAAAACTTACTTGGTTCTCTTCTGAAGAAGCAAAATAAAACAAAAATGAAACGAGTACTTGTTTCTTTTTCTTTGTACTGGGGATTGAACACAGGGGTGCTTAAGCACCAAGCCACATCCCCAGACCTTTTTATTTTTTATTTTGAGACAAGGTCTCACTAGTTACTTAGGGCCTCACTAAGTTGCTGAGACTGGTTTTGAATTTGTGATCCTCCTGCCTCAGCCTCCCAAGCTGCTGGGATTACAGAAATGCACCTCTGCGCCCAGCAAAAGCAGTACTCTTTTCTAATACCAAGAGGCAAACAGACTATTTGGACTTTATCAAGAATTGTTAAGTAAACCCAACTTATGAGTAATTGAAAAAAAAAACCTAATTTTGCATTATAGCTTTAGAAACGGAGCCCTGTGTGAGATCTAATCACACTGGAACTCCATTATAAAATAAGCACGTCTCACCTTTCTTCTGAAGAGCATACATGCCTTTCCTTGTTTTGTTTTTTCCTTCTCTTACTCCTTCTTCTTCTCCTTTCCCTTCTTTCTTCACCCACAATTGAACTTTAGCCTTCTTATAGAGGCACTGAACCTGTCAAGAAGGCCCTGCCCCCTCATGAACCCATCGTCCTAAATCCCCACCTCTAAATGCAGTCCTACTGTGGATTAGGCTTCAGTGTATGAATTGGGGGGTGGGGGACACAATTCAGTCCATAGTATATGTATTACAAATATCTTCTAATTTCTTTTTTACATTTTCCCTTTTGTCATGGTGCATTTTGTGAACAACGTTAAAGCTCACAAACTTGTTTTTATAGCAACAAGAGTGTTTTATTATAGATTCTTCTCAGAGTTTTAAAGTTTTGTCTCCACCAGTTTAGTTTTAATCCATCTGGAATTTGTTTTTGTGAACAAACCAGATTCGATTTCATTTTTGTCCATATGGATAGTTAATAGTGCAAGTACCATTGACTATATGGTCCATACTTCCCTGGGGAGCTGCTGGGGAACTTCTGTCACAGAGATCATTCATGGTAGACTTTGTCAGACTTCCATATAAATATGGGTCTGTCTCTATGCCAGGTCGATGGTCCCTGCACTAGTGTACTGTGTGAGATACTGTAGAGTATATGGAAGGACAAAATCCTCTAGCTTGTTATTCTTCTTCAGAAGAGTCTTAAAACTTTGGGGGCCTTTGTTGTTACATGTAAATTTTACAACTACCATATCAAGTTCTTCTTGGAATTTTGCTTGAAAATGCAATAAATCTATAGTTAAATTTGGGAATAACTGATATCCTTACAATACTGAAATTTCCTGTCTAAGATCTAGTCAAACTCTCATTTACTTTCCTATATATCTTTCAAGGGCTAGTGTTATGGTTGCATGTGTGAGGTGTGCCCCAAAAGGTTATGGAAGCCTTAACCCAGTCAGTGGATTACTCCCCCTAAGGGGATTAACTGAGTGGTAACTGAAGGCAGGTAGGGTCTGGCTGGAAGAGCTGGGTCCCTGGGGGAGTGCCTTTGGGGTATATATTTGTAATCTACTGAGTAGAATCTCTCTCTGCTGCCTGATCATCATGTGAGCCACTTTCTTCTACCACACTCTTTCACCATGATATCCTCCCTCATCTTGATCCCTGAGAAATGGAGCCTACTGTCTATGGGACTGAGACCTCTGAAACCATGAGCCTGCTAATAAACTTTTCCTCCTCTATAATTGTTCTGGTCAGGTCATTTAGTCACAGCAGCAAAAAAGATGACTAGAACAGCTAGGGAGGTAGCTCAGTGGTATAGTGCTTGCCTAGCATGTGCAAGGTCCTAGGTTTAATCCCCATTTCCCCCCAGCCACACACAAAGGCAGATCATATAGATCTGTCAATGAAGTTTTAAATTTTTCCCAAGAAATTCTTAACATTTTTGCTACACTTATTAATAGGCATCTTATATTTTATGTTCAAATTATAAATGGTATGTTGAAATGTTTTCTGTTTTGCTGTCCATATGTAGAAATTTAGTTTATTTTATATATTGTTGTATACCCAGCCATCCTGCTAAACTCTAATATTTACTTCTAATATCTCTATAGACTCTTTTGTATTTTGTATGTTGTGTGTAGAAAGTAATATCTTTCGAGAACAATGGAAGTTCTACTTCTCTTTTCAAATCTTAATTTCATTTCATCAATTTCTTAGAGGGGAGGGGAGATTCTTGTACTAAATCCTCCAGGAGAATGTTAAATAGAACTACTAACAGTGAGGAACAGCTAGCAACTTTTTCTTCTCCCTGATTTTATCAAATATATTTGATAAAATATACATATAATATATATTTCTATAATTTCATCTCCTCTGGAGTAATTATATTGCTCAAGTGTATAAACCTAAACCTTCTTCGCATTCCTTAGATAAACTAAACTTGGCCATGCTGAATTACTCTTTCTCACACATTGCAGTTTTCTAATAATGTGTTTAGTGTAATCAAACTCATTTATAAATAAAATTGGACCGTAATTTACGTTCTTCATTCCTTTCTTGTCTTGTTTTTAAAATTAGCTAATACTAACATGTAATAGTGATTGAAGCCTAGTCCATTTTTTTTTCTGTCTTCTAGAAAAATGTATATAGTTGGAATAACTTATCCTTTGGATATTTTGCAGAACTTGTCTGTAAAACCACCTGTTCCTAGTCTTTTCTCAGTGAGATTTTTAACACTAAATGTGTTAAGAAGGATGATTGTTTATTTGTTCTTTTGTCAGATTTTGTAATTCAGATTTTTTTATAATCTTTTCATTGTTTAAAATTTGTTAACATAAAATTGTTCATATTTTTCTCATTTTAAATCTCTACCACATCTTTGGCTCTCTTTTATCATTATTAATTTGTTCATAAGCATCCTTTCACTTTTTCAGTCAATCTTGCAAGAGGTTTTATATTTTGTTAGTCATCTTACAGAATTAGCATTTGTCTTTATGCACCCTTTATATTAATTATCACTTTTCACATTAACTTTTTATTTTCACTGTCTCCTACAAATACATTCATTCAACTTATTCTGTTGTTATAGTCTGATTCAGGCCCTAGAAAACTTCAGAAGGGGCAGGTAGTAGCTACTGAAGCCTTTGTAGGACTCACAACGTGTTCTACAACGTCTCAGTACATGTTCTACAACTCCTCGCACAGAATTCGTCATAAACGACATGTGCATACATGAACAGGAATGGCTATAGTCCAGTAAAACTTTATTTACAACCACAAGGACAAGGTTTGTCCCTGGGATAGTCGTTTACTGACTCTTGGCCTAACCTGAGTTCTCAATATGTAGTCCATTCAGTTCTGAGGAGTCCCTGAGGACTTTTAAAGATATGAGAGCAGACCTGTTTCTATTACAGTGCTAGATGTTATTTGACTTTTTCTCTACATGGAAACTGCTAGTGCAAAAACAAGGATGGATTAAACTGATGAATCAAGGCAATGGTCATTATTTCTCATCACTGAACCCTCACTAAATGTCTTAATGATACAGTAAAAATTATTATTTTTTTTAAAACCTGATCCTGAATAACATGTCTTTTTAATATTATCAGATGAGTTGAAAGCCTACTATATTTTAAAGTGAGATGATTGTTTCAAAGAAAAGCGTTTACATGACTATTAGAGTTGCAAGCTGAACTATCTGCTTTCGTGAGACACCATTTTTACTTGAAAGAACGAGACAGATAAACTAGATACTTAGCTTGGTGTATCTGTCAGACGTTTTCTCAAAAATGAACAAAGCAAGATTGTCACTTCAAGGCAAACAACTGAAAATATTTATTAACAATATTAAAATTTGAGCTTTCGGATAAAAAATTAGAATTTGTATTGTATCTGTCACTAGGAGTTTGACAGCTTCCCAATATATGAAGGCCATTTCATTAAATCAGTGGTGACATTAACAAGTGTATATTTTTTCCAAGTGGTATAATGAAATATGTCAACATTCAGGATCTGTGTAACTCCATCCACTAGTATTTTCCAGATGATCAATAAATGATATTACAAAATCCTGCATGGGCAAAAGACTCATGCAAAGTGCATAACATACCAAAGGATCTTAATGTAACAGACCATGAAAGATTCATTGATGTGGTTTCAGATTCCACATTGCAACTAACCTTCAAGAGATTACCACTAGTGGAGATTTGGCATAGTATCAAAGAAGAGAATTCTCAATAATATGAAAAGGCTATTTAAAACACTCTGTTTTTCCCAATACAGTCCTCATACACTTCAATCAAACTAACATATCACAGTAGATTGAATGCAGAAGCAGATATTGAGAATCCAGTCCTCTGATATTAAGTCAGACATTAAAGAGATTTATGATAATAAGAAACAACTCCATATCTCTCACTAAATTCTGTTTGGGAAAATAATCTTCTTTAAAAACATACAGTTAAATATATAATAAGGTTATTATTTTTTAATGAGTTAATAAATGTCCTAAGATTGCAATTTATAATTCTATAAATATGAATAGTTATAGCTCACATAAGTAAAAGATTTTGGGGGCCCCTGATAATTTTTAAGAGTATCACACAGTCCTAAGACTTAAACGTGTGAGAGCAACTGGTATAGATTATTAAATTGGACACTCATCTCATTAAATTTTTAGCCTTTCTTCTTTTCTAATATAATTGTTTTAGGTTATAAAAGTCTGTTTTCAATCATATCCCAAAAGTTTTGATATGTTATCTTATCATTACCACTTAGTTACAAGTGAGTATTCTATTTTAATTATGATATTTGCTTTGATTCATGAGAAATGAGAAATGTGTATTACTAATTTCCAAAAATGTAGGAATTTTAATTTACCTTTGTTATTGAGACTTTTAATTTAATTTCACTCTAGTAAGAGAATATGATCTGCATGATACCAATTCTCTGAAATGTGGTTAAGAATTGAGATAATCACCTATGTATTGGAATATGATATGAATTGTTTATTTTTCAGGATGGGTTTTGTAGACACTAATTTAATCATATCTGCTAATAATAAATCTCAATCCATCTATATCATTATTAATGTATTATCTATTGATTTCTCAATAAAGGAGGATGTTAAAATCTACTAAAATAAGGATTTTTTTCCATTTCTCCTTGTAACTGTAGAATTATTCCTTATCATAGTTTATACTATTTTAACTAGGTCAACCTAAGCTTACATTAGTGATATATTCCTGATCAACTGAAATTATTATAATTAAAAAGTAATCCTTCCATGTAATGCTTTGTGTCTTAGAAATATATTTTGTTTGCTGTCAATAGAGTTACTTCATATTTACTGAGGATAGCATTTGCTTATTATTTTTTATGCCTTTAATTTCAAATTTTCTATATCTTAAAACTCTGATCACATCCTGTAACAGCATACCACTAAATCTTATTTTTTTTATTCAGTATGACAAATTCTGTGATTTTAATTAGCCCACTTAGCTTGTTTGTGTTTATTATAAGTAATGATATTTTTAGATTCATTTCTACCATTCTGCTTTTTTATTCTTTTTTCTTATAGTTAATCAAGAACTTATTTAGTCTACTTTTTACTGGTTTAAAGTTGTGCATTCTATTTCTATAATTTACAAGTCACTTTTGAAATTTATGTGCTCATTTACTGAAGTATCAACTTGATGTCTTATCCTGAATAGTATGAAGGTCCCAGAGCACTTACTATAACGCACCTCCTTCCTGCCTTACATGCAGTGTTGCCCAGTATTTTAATTCTATCTCCTTTAAACTTCATAAATTAAACCTTATTTTTAAATTAACTTATATAGACAACATAGTATTAAATTATTTATGAGTTTAATAAATTATTTCTATATCTTTTTTATCTCAAATTGCATCTATTTCTCCTGAGCTCATTTTTATTAAATATATTCTTTAGAAGTTCCTTTACTGACTTATTAATGATAAACACGATGATTAACAAGTTCCTGTTTATCCTAAAAAATCCTTTATTTCCTCTTTATTTTTTAAAAATTATTTTATTTTATTTTCTTAATTTATTTTTTAGTCTTCGGCAGACACAACATCTTTGTTTGTATGTGGTGCTGAGGATGGAACCCGGGCCGCACGCATGCCAGGCGAGCGCTTGAGCCACATCCCCAGCCCCTATTTCCTCTTCATTTTTAAAGATATTTTGTTAGGTACACAATGTAGATTTTTATTCATTTTCTTTCCACCTTAGGAAGATTTTTTTTTTTCTTTGTTGTTGTTTTATTCTGTTTGGGCTTCATTCTATTTATTTATTTATTTAGTGGCACCTATTATTGCAAAATCTGCTGCCAGTAAAATTGTTATTTTATTTGCAGATGATTTTTTTCTCTCTGTCTGCTACTAAGATTCCTCTCTTTGTACCCAGTGATCAGAAGATTCATTCGAATAGATTTAGTTGTGCTGTCTTCTTAGTTGTAGTGCTTAGTTCACTGCTCTTTCCTTTGTGTCTGCATTAATCTCTTTTACCAGTTCTAGGAAACTTCAAATTATAAACGCCTAGATTCCTATAGCTCTTTCATTGTCTTTTCTCTGAATGACTCTTGCTCAATGTCTATTAGAACTTCTCATTCTGATTTCCATATTTCTTAAATGGTCTTCCATACTTTCCATCTTCCTATCTTTTTAGGTGTGTCATTTTCAATTATTTATTCAGCTATGCTTTTCAGTTTACTTCTTTCTCCATTAGTATCTCTTTAATTGCATGAATATTTTTATTCTTAAATATTCAGGAGGTGATTTTTCTCCACACCGAGCTCCTTCAAGGATTTTTAAGGTCTCTTGGAAAATTGTTCATTTTTACTCATTTTATTTTCTCAAACATTATATACATATGTATTTTATATTGTTTACCTATCAACTTAATACCGGAAGTCTTTAGAAGTCTACGTCTTTGTTTATTGTTGCAGTTGATGTTCATTCATGATGTTTATTTCCTTGTGTATTTGGAATTTGCTCATTTTTTATTTTAATTGTGGGTTCATTTTGAAATGATCCTCATCTATGGGAATCACAAAGCTCTAAACTGGGGATGCTTTCCTCTAAATAAGGCTTTCATTTACTTCTGCTGGAAAACTGCCAGGCAGAGACCATTCATTCCTATATAAGGGTGCTAGATTAATGTGAAAACAGCAAGTTAAGCATTCCCACTGTAGCTATTGACTTTTTGATATGAAAAAGGAGGAGGGGGATACTAAATTATTTGAGCAAGAAACTGGCTTACCTCACCTAAGATTTAAAAAGGTCACTCTGACTTCACCATGAGAATAGACTACAGGGGAACTCCTAGAAAGGAGCAGGAGAGGTGAAGCCCTAAGTTATGGAGTGGTTATGGTAACTGAACACGGAATTTAAACTAACCAGTGTGGGAAGTGAGGTAATCAAGGGCAGAAGGACACTGAAAAGATGGTGGGATCAAAGGGTAGGGATCCCACCAGGCTTAAAAGCATGTTGGAGATAAGAGTAAGTACAGGAGACAGTCGTTGCACAGGTAAGAAGTGACAGAATATGGAAGGCATGTAAATGAGATGTCGAGGGGTTCTGGTCACTGGTCATGATGAGATCCATACTCACTGTGGGAGTGAGTGACTAAGGGAGGATAGAAGTTAACAGTATTGGAGGGCAGATCAAGGGCTAGTGAGACCAGCATGTTATAAAGGTCATCTATATGTACGTTGAAAGATTATAAAGACTTTATCATTTGCTTGTCCCAGACTCCTGCCATCACTGAACACAGAAACACAGACTCTTTTTCAATCTCTTCTTGATGAATTCTTTACAGTCACCATATGGAACTGTCCTGCTCAAAATCAAGCCCATATTTTCCTTTTCTTTATGATGTTGAGGTAGATGCAAATATGGTGACCCAGCCTTTTAAAGATAGAGATCTCTGATTCCTTCTTTGAGCCCCAAGACTATACTTTTGCTTCTAATTCTGTCTGAGACATTTTCTGCCACCACATCAAATTTACTGTAGATAGGCATAACCAATTGATCACCTATTGGAAACAATTTATATTCTTTTTAAATTATGCCATACAATTTATTCCATAATTTCTACCTCACTGTTTACTTTCACCTCTATCTGGTTCACCTCATTTTCCAAATCACTAATGAAGGTAAACAAAAAAACAAATGAGGGCTTACTATTGATTTTGAAGTTCATTTCTAGAATGATCTTCCTCTCCCACTCCAAGTCAGATTTTAGTTTATAAACACACGTTTTGCTATAGGACACATCGGGTACTAAATGCTTGTATATACATTGTCTCATCAAATCCTCACAGAATGGGCTGAGGATATAGCTCACCTGGTTGAGTGCTTGCCTTGCATGCACAAGGCCCTGGGTTTAATCCCCAGACCAAAATAAATAAATAAATAAATAAATAAATAAATAAATAAATAATCCTCACAGAAATTCTTTGAAGATGTTTTGGTATTCCTATGTGAATACTGAAGCTCAGAGAGATTCAGAAACTACACAAGGTCACAGAGCTAATAAACAGCAAAGGCAAGATTTGAACTCACTCCACTGCATCCCTGCCAGTGCAGGACAGTCTTCAACATCTACATCTGGTGGCTGAAGTGTGGACTTGTTCTGTTGTCCTTTACACTGTACAATCCCTCAGCGTTCTTGGACAGTTCAGAATTGGGTGAGCCTCAAAAGTAAAGTTCAGAACTTCTCCTTTAAAATAAATGCAAATAGACACTTAAGCAATTAATTGAAAACTTGAAACTATTTTCAATTCTGTTAATATTTTATTATACCCTAAAGTAGGAAAACAGATTTCTTCATGCACACACTGATTGTTCTCTTGCTAGAATTTCAAAATTGTTTCTTTATCCCCCTTCTTTTCCTCTTTTTTTCCATTTTTTTCTGCATAAATCCACCAAGTTAATCTTCCTAAAGTATCAATTTTATCCAAAATGTCTGCAATGGCTTATAATTGCCTCCAAAACATTCCTCATTCTATCATTTGACCTTCTCCACAATCTGTCACGTAAGTTAGAATGGGATGGAAAGGAATAAGTATTTGTGTATATTTTTCTCTTTTATTTTCCTCTTCAATTTTGTTTTCTAATATCTCTATTTGAAACCAGGTTTTAATTACATACCATAAGTTGCACACATCTAAAAGGTACTACTCAGTAAATTTTTCTGTATATTATGCGACCAAGGAACAGTTACTGACATTGAATTACTGAGTATCATTTTTCAGTCCCCCTAGAGAGCTCCCTCACTCCCCTTCTAGAGGATTTCCCCAAAGGTGACCATTATCACTAGAGTTCGGTTTTGCCTGTTCTGAACTGAAAATAAATGCAACTGTACTATACTAATTCATTTGTGCTGAGGTTCTTCACTCAACATTTTTCTTTCCATCAACATAATGAAACATCATTATGGAGTTGTTTGTACCTTCTCATACTCACAGTATTCTCTCTTGTGAATACACCATAATTTATGTATTCTTTTATTGGTGGCCCACTGGTTTTCCCTTGTTTCTGCTAATGCAAATAAAACTGCTATGACTATTCTTTTTTGTGAACATCAATACTCATTTCTTTTAGGTATATTCCTAGAAGTAGAATATCTGGGTTATAGGTGTGTGAATGTTAAGCTTCATGGAAACTACCATCGAGTTTTCCAAAGTAGTTGAAGCAATTTTTACTCCAACCAGCAAGAAATGCATCATGATTCCATTTATTCTACATCTTTGCCAATACTTGATATTGTTAGTAGGTCCAAAAGGTCAGTATCTTAAATATATGCATATGTAAACATATACATTGCAAATGCCTTCTTTCAGTCTGTTGCTTATCTTTTTATTCTATAAATAGTGTCTTTTGATTTAGAGAAGTTCTTAATTTTAATGTAGTTCAATTTATATGACTTTTATTTTATATTAGTGTTTTTGTGTGTGTGTGTGAGTGTGTGTGTGTGTGTGTGTGTGTGTGACTTTTTAAAGAAATCTGTCCCTTCCTCAGGATCATCACAGTATGACTATAGTTATTTATATTTTTTCCTAGAATTTTCATTATTAAAAGTTTTATATTTCATTTTCAGACTTATAATCCATCTTAAATTAATTTCATATAGGTGAGATCTCGGTGCCCACTTTTGAATTCTACTCTAGGTAGATTGATAAACTCATTGCTAATGACTAACTCCTATAAAAAAAAAAAAAAAAGATACTGGATAACTCCTACCCAAAATTCTGTGGTTTTTACCCCTACCTAAAATTCTGTGGTTTCTTCTACCTCAACTAGGATCCCACCTATGATGTGTCTCCTGAGTGGTGGAGTGCACTGAGCACACATTGCTTTAGAGTGCTTTTTTATGTGTGTTACCTTGTTTCCACCTCCACTCACACCTGAAGGTTGGAGTTCCCCACAAAAAATAGCCAATGCTCTGCTCCTCATGGCTCTTCCACAAATCCAACATGCTTGCTGAATGACATGTGCACTTCTTTCCTGGACCATCATTTGGACCTGCCAAGGTCTGTCTGCTTCTCAGTCACTTCTGAGACACCACTGCCACTGTCTGCTGACAATTGTGTTGAGTTGGAAGGGACAGATATTGGGGTTTTTTTTGTTATTGTTGTTGTTGTTTTTAATACTGGGGAGTGAATCCGGGGGTACTTAACCACTGAGCCACATCTCCAGCCCTTTTTCGTTTTTTCATTTAGAGACAGGGTCTCCCTGAGTTTCTTAGGGCCTCACTAAGTTGCTGAGGCTAGCTTTGAACCTGAGATAATCCAGGATAATCTCCAACATCATAGTACCTTCATTTCACATTGCACATTTGTGCTTATTTGTTCACATTTCTCAGTGTTCCTTAATGGCTTAATCAATCTGTCTTATTTTATCATTACTGCGGAAAGTCATGTAACTTTTTGAAGCAGCTTTCTTAAAAAAGAAAAAAAAAAAAGATTTAAAAAGAAGGGAAATTATCAAATAGATTTAAAGCTTTCTTCACTCTCCCTGTCTCACCCGTAGGGAAAGAAAAAATCATGAAGTCTAAATTTGTCTTTGGTCTTCTTTAACAGCTATCCCACGTCTGTCCTCTAAATCTGTTGATTTCCATATATGTCAGTTTACCTGTTCAAAATTATTTCTTCTTGCTTTGTGATTTTTAACGGAGGTGTCAGTAATTTTGTTTGTTTTGTCTTTTTTGTGTCCCTCATTTTCAAAAAGTTTAAAAGCAGAGTACAACTCCATATATTCTGATTATTGTTAGTGGTCTTGCTTGCTTTGTTTCCCGTACATGGTGCAAACGTCTCCTCTTCAATGCAGCTACTTTATTCCGCTTATTCATTCTGGTTTTTGTCATAATTATCATTTCCTCTTTTTAAAAAAAAAAATAGAATAGGTATTATGAGAAATTTCTCTAGGGCTCCCTCCCAATTTCCTCGCTGCCATCACAGAGCCCATGTCCCATCAGTCTTGATCAGGCGCGCTGGATATTCTTACTCTTCGCCTTCTTCTTTTCTCAGAGCAATTGTAATCTGCTTTAATTATGGTGGATACTCCAGCAGCCTGCTCTTCTCTTGGGTTTTAGTATTCCCTCCTTCAATACGATCCTTGCTATTCTTTTTTTTAATTCCCCCAAATTAGCTCTCTTGAATTCTAATGCCCTGATAGAACTGCTCGCATTCCGGTTATGAACTGGATCCCACCAGGTTTGGGAAGTGCTGAGGAGGAGAGGCTTTCTGGCTCTGCCTTCCTGGGATTGCTCTCCTCCTTCTCAGGCTCCTCTCAGGCCTCAAGCTTCGCTTGCCTCCTACAGAAATCGCCACAGCAGACCCTTCCCTCACAGAAGGGGAAAACATTGTTTTAGTAGCTGATACCGCCTGCCACTTTTTACTCTAAATTTTTTTTTTTAAATAACTATGTACCTTTAAATATGGCCTTTTAACTGTTACACTTACTCAATTCTGCAGCATAATTCAGATGCCCAATTAGTTGGTCTTAAACCTTGGCCAATGCTTGTCACTTTCTGTGCTTTCTCTCTGTGGCAGGCGGGGATTTCACATGGTGAGGAAGATGCCCAGGCTGATGGGATGTGTTTACCCAGGTGACCAGGCCACTCTGCACAGGTACGTGCATGCACGCGCATGGCCATACACACTCACACACTTCCCCCACAGGAATAGGTACCTCTTCTTCCTCACAGGAGTAGTGGCTTTAAATCATCTCACTACAACAGGAAAGAAATATTTATGCTATATTTTATGAGGGTAAAGAGTTCAGAGATTCCATATTTATCTGTGAGGGTTAGGGTGCAGGATGTCTGCCCTTGGGTGAGACAGATACACCCAGTCAATCCCTGGATCCTGGTAAATCCATGGTTGGCTCCCAGTCCCCACCCTTATCCTATATCCCTTCTACTCTCTGGTTATTACTTTATCCCATTAGGATGCATTTGATTGCTATTAAAGAAAACCTAACTTCAACTGACTTAAATAATAGAAAGGAACTTATGTCCTTCTATGTGTGAAAAATTCAGAAATATGGCACATATGAAGGGAGGCTTATTACAGCCACCAAACACTGTCACCAAGTACCTCCTTTTCTTTGCTCTGCCTTCCATGATGCTTATTCATCCTAAAGATGACTCCTATAATGTGTTTAAGTCATGTGACCCACCACCTGGAGCTTCTGCCATCTAAGAAGTAAGCAAACCTTATTTCAGTGCTGCTGGTGACTCTGGATGTTCTTCCAACTAGACCAGCTTTGGTCACACAGTCCCTCCAGAACCACTGAGGCTAGTGGAGGGACCTATCCATGGGTTTGGCCTGGGTCACTATCTGGAAAGAAGTCTGCTTCCCAATAAGCACATGTTTCACAAAATAGAAATTATAATCACTAGCAAATAGCAAAAGGAAGATGTGTTCTGAAAACAACATAAACAGATAAATGACAAAACCCCTGCCCCTACAAAACCCCTGGCCATGTGCTGAGATTATTCCAGCTACCTGGCAACACTACTGCAATACTGGCCCTTCCTGACAGCTGCTCTCACCTTAAAAAGAATCTGTATACACATACTGTTGGGGACCACAAATCAAGTCAAGATGTCGCCTAGCAGTTTGCCAGGAGGAGTGGTTTGTGAGACAATGCCACCCAGCCATTAAGATGATGGGGAGTCCTTATTGGCTGACTGCTGTATCTAGATGATGCTAATCGTGTCAAGCTGTGTGTAATCAGTGAGGTATATATACCTCTGCTGTATCGCAATAAAGTGGCTCCTGCTACCTTGGGTGCCCGCTACCTTGAGTTCCTGCTGAGTTTCCCTGCAATAAAGCAGTTCCCGCTTCAACCTTCAAGTTGCTTGTCACCTCCCGGTTATTTTGCCCAGCCGGACTGCGGCAACATATACACACACACCACACGTACACAGAGTAAAAGATAACTCTGCCTTCCAATAAGAAGGAACTTGGGTGCTTGGGCAGGTGACTTGGTCTCTCTGTTTTTATTTCTCTAAGATCGAACATTGTTTTAGGGATATATCCGGTACATACTAAAAGTTGTTCAATTATGGACTCTGTTCAGGTTTTCTTAAAAATAATTTCCATGTCAACAAAAAGAAAATAATTCCTAATATTATGGTCAGAATAGAAAGTATCTGTGCATGGGGATGGAGACGAATGTCTTGCTGCTACAATAAGCTAACATACTTCTTTAGATAATAAATATTTAAATGCACATCATTCAAGGAGTTCAGAAGCAGGACCTGACCTGTGTGTCTTTGCCTTGGATTGTTAGTCCTTTGAAGTCCAGTTTTAGGAGATGGATCCTCTGGGATCCCTGCCAAAGAAAAAAAGAGAGACTTTGAGTGAGAAGGTGGGATTGTGTCCCTTGAGTCACTCCTCATCAGCAGGATCATTGCCGGGAACACAGATACAAAGTGTAGCCCCAGGGAGTCTATAAATTAGCAACTCTTCCTCTCCTTTCCTCCCAACCCCATATGCCCCCCACCCTTTCCTTCCACTCTTTCCTCCTTTCTTCTCTCTCCCCCTCCCACCCATTTAACTGGCAAAGAGTTCAACTTTCCCTTTCTTTTCAAAATTACTCTGTCTTACCTCGGCTATTTGGAATCCAGTAAGAGTATGACAATTCAGGTCCCAGACTGAGCCAAACTGGGCCTTGGAAACACTTTCCAGGGTCAAATGAGTTTCAGAAAGTGAAGGCACTTGGCAGGGTCCTCAAGTAAGACTGATTCTAAACCCCGGACTTCAGACTGTGCTCCAGGAGCAATACCTCTGAGCTCCCATTGACTTCACAACTCTTGTTGAAACTTAAGAGACAGGTGAAAACAAAATATTGTTCAGGATGTCGGCTGTGTCTCCCTGCTGTTTTTCCAGTTTGGTGTCCATGAGCAAATATATAATTGACAAGAAGCTGTGCGTGTTTGCTCAGCACGCAGAAAGGAACACGGGAAATGCTCTTTGGTTTTGTGACTTCTCCAAAATCTCTCTTTGGAAGTATTATTGCCAACATTTTCCCCTTCTCCAAAAGCTTATAATGAAGTGTTCCTATTGGAAGAACAAGGTTAGGACAAAATAGATGTAACTAATGGTTTTGTGCATTTAAAATAATTCAAGATCACTTGCTAATGTCAATTCCATTCTCCTAGTTTTTTTTAATACATACTAATACTGAACATTTTTCCTCTGGTTTCCCATCATATTTCAAAACTCATACTAGCCAAAATGCTTACTGCTCTGGAATTCTGAATGTTCAGAGAAAAGTAGTATTTAGGAATCTGTTTACTTTTCTGTCTTGATACTAAAAATAAAGTGTATTTTTTTTCCCTTGGTTGGTAACTATGACTGACTTAGCTAATAAATAAATACTTGTTCTGAATACACTATATATACTATTAAGAGTTCAGTGCTGGAGTTTAATGAGTCACAAGGCCAGGTGTGACATACCTTATGTTAAAGATCACTAACAAATCCTTTGTTAGGTAGTCTCATTTCCAAGGAATCAAGTGTGGTTTTGATATCTTTTGAAGAATCTTAGGTAGAGTCTTGTGACAGAGGTTTGACCAATATAAAGCTTTCTGGCTTAAAAAAAAAAAAAATCAAATACTTCTGAAAAAAGAACCTGGTGGAATTCCTAAGCTTGACTTAAAAGGAGTGGCAAGTCACATGATCTTGCTGCCAATTAACCTTGACTCTAAGGCCAGAGGCCAGGGGTGTTCCGAGAGCTTTGTACTCCAGGTGTAGGGCTGGAGGAAAAGGTGACAATTTGGAGGACAATTTACAAGCCAGACATAATCATCTGAAATGTTGATTCTGTGTCATCCTAAGAATTTATGGCAGCCGGAAGGAAAGCAAATATGTTGTGCTAATTCAAGCAGTTACAGCTTCCTTCCCTGTTACTCTGTACAGGAAACTCCTACAGAAGTTGTAAATCTCACCTTTCTGTAGAACTAATGAGATGGTGTCACTATGCAGGGGAATGACCTGGGGGCCCCATGAGCTAGAGACAGCCTTAAAGGGGCTTCCAAAAGCTTCACCTGGAAACAGAAGAATGAACAGGAAGTCACTCCACCTCAAGGAGATCGCCCTTCGTAGCTGAAGGTAAGGCTGGTACCCACAACTGTGGAAAGGAGAATTGGCTGATCTTCACACAGCTGCTCTGGGTAACAATTACAGCTTGAGTCAGGAACCGCTTTTTGTTATTATTATTTTTGCTCTTATTTTATCTCTTCTCTCTCTCTCTCTCTTTTTAAAATTAATTCATTTATTCAATAAATAATTATTGACCATCTAAACACTATAATAGGTTCCAGGAGAACAAAAATGAGTGATACACATTCCCAAGGAGTTCATAGGCCAGAAAATAAAGTAGTCATGAACATGAAAGCTAGGCAATGAGACAAGAGTTGTAGGACAGAAGTAGCAGCCTCCTGACCAGTGGCAGAATTTGCAATACATTTGGGGTTCAGAATTCAAACCATGACCTTGAATCTAAGTGATGCTGTAGACTACCAAAGTGATTGAACTAAAGACCATGACCTCACAGATACAATACATAGCTAATCATAGAGAAAATGAGCTATCCAGACATGGCCCTTTGGCCAAGGCCTTACTTTTCAAGGTTGCCTTGCCTGTGGTTGAACTACATTGTAAAACCACTCACAAGATATAGGCTACTTATTTTACATTGAAATCGAACCCCTGGGCTTCATTGCACATATTCTTAATTAATTTCTTCTTTCATTAAACAATAGATCATAGAGGATGATTTTAGGATAAGTATAGAATGAGATTCCTGGATCAATTATAAGTTATCAACTTGGGATGCCAGTTCTTTGGTCTCTGTGTCTTATAGCTACCTCACTTTCCCATCCCACCAACCTGCATGATCTCTAATGCTAATTGCTTCTTCTGCTAGACTCAAGTGCATTCCTATGGAAAGGTGGGTTCCCGATGAAAATTAGCACAATGTTTTTATATAGGTAAAAGAAAAAATCAGGGATACTGTTGAAGTGTAAATATTGATGTGGGTAGAATTGACTTAGGTTATAAAATCATATTACTTATTGTTACCTTGATGAGAATAACAGAGCCACCCCCCACACTCTGGGGCTAAGGTTGGCTTGCGTGAGGCCTTGGGTTTGATCCTCAGCACCACATAAAAATAAAAAAATTAAATAAAGGTGTTGTGTCCAACTACAACTAAAAAAAAAATAATTAGTTTTTTAAAAAATAAAAAATAAAAATAAATTTAAAAAAATAACAGAGCCCTTGGCACATAGAAGAACCTAAACCAATATTGAATGAGTGAAGATGGCAAACATGGACAAGGCTGAGGAGGAAAAGTTGCTTTGCTGCTTTATTTACTTATTTATTTTCTGCATTACTTTGGGTTTACTGGACTCTAAAAGGTAAAATGTAAGAGTATCTTGGAGCAATATCTCACTTAAAAGTGTCAATTTTGTACAAATGGGGGAACCAAGGTTGAAAAGAAGTTTAAGACTTTCCAAGAGCTTTCCTCAGGCAATACAACTAGTCCAGGCCAAAGCTAGAATTCAAACTCAGGTGTGGATTGATTGCTTTTTTTCTGATATTTATGCTAATCATGCCAACCCCTCACCACTTACATGTGTCCTGTAGATAAAATGACCTAGTGTCAGAGCACTCCTTTCTGCCTGAGGTTAATGAATAAACAATGAAAGGGAGTGTGAGAAAGAGTGGATACTGGTCTGTGAGCAAGAAGAAGAAAGAAGGCATCTGCTAGATAATTGAGGCAAGTGATATAGTTCACAAGAAATAAAACACTTTCTCCCCCAGATGGTGATGCTAAGCCTGCACTTTCCTCATCCCTGTATTCCTGTAGAAAGAATTCAACAAAGAGTGGTTGCTGGTTACCCACTACTGAAAGACACATTGTTTAAATTAAATCCTTGTTCTCCACTGTCTTTCTTCTTCTTCTTCTCCTTCTCCTTCTCCTTCTCCTTCTCCTTCTCCTTCTCCTTCTTCTTCTTCTTCTTCACCAGGTATTGAATCCAGGGGTACTCAACCACTGAGCCACATCCCCATCACTTTTCATTTTTTTATTTTGAGACAGGGTTTTGCAAAGTTGCTTAGGGCCTCACTAAGTTGCTGAGGCTGGCCTCAAACTTGTGATCCTCCCATCTCAGCTTCCTGAGTTGCTGGGAATACAGGCATATGCCACCATTCATGGCAACTATCTTTAATTCTTAATGGGAATCCTAAGAAATCTCAGGTTTCCTGGAAGAATGTCAAAGGTAACAATATTAGGGTCAAAGAACAGACACAGTAGTGAGCTACGTTCACCCTTGGCATACTTTTTCTGGTTCACGATGATCCTATCCTTGCCTTTGAGTGTCTTGTGATATTTATATATTCCACAGATAGACCCAGGTCAGCAGTTTTCCCCTCCTCCTTTACCAAGGAGAGTGAATGGTTGATAGTAGAAGCCCCAATCAAGTGATATTCAAAATATTCATCAACCAATATACAACCAATATTCATATCTGGAAGAACTGTACAGGGTCTACCTACTAAATATTATTACTTCCTGGTCTGATTCAGATTAGTGCTTCTCATTTCTATAGAATAAAGTTGAATCATGATGTAATAAGACATATGCGTGCATGCACAGGCATGCACACATACATGCACACTTACCAGCTTGAACAAATAGCTAAATTTTGTCCTTCAAATGCAACAATCACCTTAGGAGGATAATACATTTATTTAATGTGCTGTCACTGCCCAAAACGCTTTTAAAAATTCTCTTGGAATTCCCTTCAGGGTCAGTTTATGAACCACAAAAGATAATTTGTCTTTCTTTTTTATAGTCACACCTCATTTTTGACAAATTTATAATGCCTACCTTCATTATCCTTAATCAGAAATAACTCTAAATAACTTCTGGCTATTTTCAAAAATCCAGTCTACTTTTAAAAGGCAAAGATTTATCCTAATTAAATATATGCAAACAAATATGATACAAGCTATGGGGGGACAAAGAATGAAATCTCAATTTTTCATTTAGAATTGGGTTGTTGTTGTTGTTTTTTAACTGCAGATAAGTAAAAGTCTCATAAGAAAAAAAAAACTGCATATTTTCTTGTTCAACCTTTGAGCTGTGGTGCCTCTCCCACATTCCTGTCCACAGGAAGCAGCCTGCCCACAGCCACTTGCTCTGCTTTAAATGTTTGTGTCCTTCCAAAATTTATGCTGAAACTAAATCCCAGTGCAGTAGTATTAAGAGATGGAAATTTTAGGAGGCGATTATGTCAAAAGGCCCTGCTCTCATGAATGAATCAGTGCTTTTATAAAAGGCCCAAGGGAACCAATGGGGTCCTTTTGCTCTTCTGCCTTTCGTCATGTCAGGACACACTATTAATCCCCTCTGAAGTACATGTCAACTTCAAGCTTCCAGAACCATGAGAAATACATTTTTGTTCTTTATAAATTATTTGGTCTCAGGAATTTTGTTATAGCGGCACCAATGGACTATAGATACCTTCTTGCCCAGGCTGCTATGTTTTGGATCATGTGACTTGATTCCTCCAAACTTCACCTCTCATTTACAGATCTTTGGACCAGGGTGGATGCCTAATTCCAAACAGCCATTCTTCAAGTGGCCTGTATATATGGCCTATTTCCAAAGATGAGCTGGACCAATTAGAATCCCAGTTTTGAGATAACAATTAAGAGATTAAAATAATTTTCCAGCCCTATGGGAGCAGAAAATGAAAAGTCATAGTAGAATAAGTGGAAATGGGGAGTAATCAGAGAGTGGCCATGATTGCCAAGTATAAATTAAAGTTTATGAAAGAATGGAAAATAAGGCAAACAGGAGAATCAAGCCAATAGATACAGAAGAATGGAGCAGATGAACAAGAAAAAGCAGGAATGCTTTAGGAGATCACAGTGAACATGCCTAGGTTGCCTCTCCTGAATCAATTCTGTCCTCAGCAACCTCCGTTTTTATCTGGGCAACCATGTGATTCTACCCACACTACCATGTTCACCAGAATAAAATAGTGACCCAAGTTGGACCAAAAAGGCTGCCAAGAATGCACAATGGGGAAAGGATACTTTCTTTAGTAACTGATGTTGGGAAAACCATATATATACATGCAAAAGAGTGTCATTAGCTCTTTAACCTTACACCATATACAAAGCCAACTCAATGTGGATTAAACATACTACCTATAATTATGAAACTACTGTGGTCTCAAAAGCATAGGTAGTATCTAGAACAATGAGAAAATAAATTTCTCTTCTTTTAAGCCACCCCAGACCAAAAGCAAAACCTAAAAAGTACAGGTAATAAAAGCAAACGTAGACAAATGAGATTATATCAAACTAAAAATCTTCACAGCAAAGGAAACAATCAACAGGCTAGAGACAACCCACAGAATGGGAGAAGACATTTGCAAACTGTATATGTGATAAAGTATTAACATCCAAAATATGTAAGTAACCCAACTCAATAGCAAGAAAATAAATGACCCAATTTAAAAAAAAAAATAGGCAAAGGACCAGAATAGATAGTTCTCAAAGAAAGGCATACAAATGGACAATAGGTATATGAAAAAAAAAAAGATCCAGAGAAATGCATCTTAAAACCATAATGAAGTATCTCCTCACATATGTTGGAACGGCTATATTCAAATGACAAAAGATAATGCCATTGAGGATGTGGAGAAAAGGCAATGCTTGCGCATAGTTGGTGGCAATGTAGAATAGTACAGCCATTGTAGAAAATAAATAGTGCAGAGGTTTTTCAAAAAATTAGGAGAAATTTTTATAGTTTTATTGCACAGCATGGTAAATATAGTTAATAATGGAGTAGTGTATGTTTCAAAATTGCTAAGAATAAATTTCAAATGTTCTCACCACAAAGATGTTAATTATTTAAGGTGATCGGTATGTTTACTAACTTGATTTAATCATTCCATGTTGTATTCCTAAGTCATGAGATCACTTTGCATCCCATAAATACATGCAACTGTATATTATCCATTTGCAAGAGCAAAATAAAGTTTAAAGAGTAGAACTGCTATATGATCTAACAATTCCACTACTAGACTATCCAAAGAAAATGAAATCAATGTTGAAGAAATATCTGCACTCTCGTATTTATAGCAGCATTATTCATAATAGCCAAGATATGAAATCAACCTGTGTCCATCAATGGAAAAATAAAGAAAATCTGGTATATGTATATACACAATGGAAAGCTATTCAGCCTTCAAAAGGAAGAAATTATGTTATTTGCAACAACACAAATAAATCTGGAGGACATTATATTAAATTAAATAAGCCAGGCACAAAAAGATAAATATGACATGACCTCACTTTTATATAGAATCTAAAAAAGTTGATCTTACAGAAGCTGAGAGTAGAATGGCTAAGAGTTCACTGGGTGGGGATAGGGAGATGTTCACCAAAAGATACAGTTTTAGTTAGACAGGAAGAATATATTTAAGAGATATATTACACAATAGGGTGATCATAATTTATAACATTATCTTGTTATATCTCAAAATTGTTAAGAGATCCCAAGTGCTCTCATCACAAAAATGTGACAGGTATTTAAGGTAATTGATGTGTTGATTAGCTAATTTAGCCACTCCATAGTAGGCACATACTCAAAACACCATGTTGGATACCATATAAGTTTTCATTGGTTAAAATAAGTAAAAATAAATAAATTAGACCAAAGAAAATTATTTAGGGGGTTTGGCAGAAAAATAATTGCATTATAAGAGAATTTATTTAAAATTTCTATTCTTATTTTTTTAAAAAAATTAGTCACATTTCAATGAAGCAAATATTTATTGAAAGTGTTTTAGAAGCAGAAAATACTGATAGATACTCCAAACTGGGAGCACCTGATGTACAGTTCACTAATTCTCAGGGCAACGGTGAGAATCAGAAAGATATTTAAAAGACAAATTTTGCCTCTAAGCAAGGATATGCTATTGAACTCTAGTGTGTTTGTTTGCAAATAAGATGACTAATTGTGAACACATTCTTGAAAGCATCCCATCCCTACCGCTCAACAACTGTGAAGTCCTAGTATTTGGTGAAGTGGGCAAATGGGAGGCCCAGGATTATCTGCTGTTGTAATTCAATACAGTAGCAAGAGCTAGGAATTTACACATCACTTTTTCTTAGTACCTCCCCAGTTTGTGTTTCTTAATCATCTCTTTCTGCTAAAGACTTAAGCCAGTCTCCATGTCTTAAAAATATAAATGTCAGGACATTACCTATTTAGTTGTCTTCCTTGATGCTCAAGCTTGAAACGTCTGAATTCCATCAAATTTGGTCATTTATGGTAGACAGCCAGGTGGTACTAGTTCACACAAAGAAAGAGGTCAGATGCACTGGGGTTTAGAAACCAAAAGAAATACAAAACTCGAAATTCCTAGTGGAAGAACCACTCTGTCTATTCTCTTCTTCCTTTTGACTTCAAGGGCTCATCTCATTTCTTACTCTTATTCTCACTAAGAGAACACAAAATTTTGCAAAATGCAACTGAGAGTCTTCGCCTCTGTGGTGTGTACCCAGCTTGTATCTGTGAGGTGTGTGGGAGATTCCCTGCTGAAGTTAAGTTTCCCTCTCCGGAGAACATCACAGGAATCCCTTACCCCTTCCCCTCTTCTCCAAAAGGTGCCAAACTGAAGAGTGCCAAATTCAAAGGTTTTCTCGACCAATCCCCACAGGACACAGTGTCTGCTGGCTGTTTCTGAGTCATCCTGCCAATCAGCACCTTCGATGTCACCTATACAACCCTTCTTAAGCCCAAAATTGCAAGCTCACACTCTGCCCTCTTCCTCTTCTTCCTCTCTTTCTCTCTGCTCTCCTTCTCTCTCTCTGCTCTCTGCCTCTCCTTTTCTTCCCCTTTGGTCAGCCCCCCAATAAAATCTCTTGGTTGAATCTCTGTCTCAGGTAAGTCACTCACCTTTCAGTATCCACTGATACCAACCCTTTAAGAGTTTTGGTAGAAGATAGCTGATTTAAATGGAAAGCCAAAAACAAAATCACTTAAATCCTTCTCGATAATCCTGTGATTATATTCCACACATAGTACATTTTGTAGACATGCTAATCAAAAAATCTAGGCTCTCTATTTCATGTTAGTTGTAATTTTACATAGATAAGTGCAAATTAAAATACTTTTAAAGCTCTAGCAGTATTATATTCTTACTTCTCAAAAACTTTAAGTACCTAAAAAGAAGACTGTTCCATTTTTATTTGAATCCCAAATATATAGATTTATCTTTCCCTCTTCATAAAAGGACAGACAAATGTCCAATATGATAGAATATTCCAAATTGGAATGAGATGATCATGTCTTGATAATAAGGAAAGACACTTAAAGAGAGAGAATATACATGAAAAACTTGGTTTGGGAGTCTCCTAGCATTTGTAATGCAGAGAGCTATGAGGGTTATTGTACCAATAGCCTTAAACCACAAATGGGAACATCTCTGTTCGACACCCCCCAACTCCTGAGACTTAGCCCTAGCCCAATCATTCTGCCCCGCACCCCTATTGTCCATACACAGCCAGACTTCAGTGGGGAGGGCAACTGAACTCTGAGCATTGATGAAGATCCATTGTCCAATGAAGGAGGCTTCACCATGAGACAAAAACAGAGGTGGTGGTAGTGGGAGAGAAGAGAGAAAGATATGTGATTTGGAAGAACATAATTTTAGGTGAAAGTCCATTAGAAAAGTGCCAGTGGAACAGCCAGCTATGAAGGAAAACATCAATACAATACAATAGTCTGCTCCAATACATCAGTCTGCTCCCAAAACGTAGACCCTGTTTTTCATCTACTGAATACTGCAGTAGATACCCATGAAGAATGTTCATATCCTAGACAACCAACCTTCTTGCATCATGTTCCCTGTATCAGTGTAGTAAAATTTTGAAATATGTAATGTTTGCCCATTTGAAGAAAAAGTTAAAATCATAGCCAATAGTAATATTTATAAAACACCCATATGTTTTTAAACAATTTTTATTATGTTTTCATATCAAAGTTTTTAGAAAATGGGTAGACTTTTCTCACTGGTCATTTAGTCATTTGAAAAAAAAAATAAAAGAAAATTAAAAAGCTGAATGAATTTTGTTTTTTCCCTAAGCAACTTGAAAGCTATCAGAATTTGAAATTGATATGCTTTAGATTTTATATGTTGTGGAAAAAACAAAAATAAATTTAGCTTTGGTATGAAACAGTGTCCAAATTTTGAGGATTTTCCCCAATTATCTGAGCTTTGAAGTCATGGAAAGCTAGCAGGATCCAACTTTCATGTAAGGTTTATGGTATTTTCTGTTTGGAGTGTTGGTTTCGGAAAGCAGGGCAGAGTGGGGAGGGGGCAGGTTTACTCCATGGGAACTGAGCTCAAAGAACTTTTGAACATTAGTAGTCTTGCTTTCTGTCTTTGATGAAAACAAGATCTTTATTTTGTTGTTGGTTTTTAAATATTATGCTTATGTGACTGGTTTGCCTTTTAGAAATGCTGAAAATGAGACCTTTGAGAAGCATCTGGGTCATGTTCTAGTGGTCTAATTTATTTCTTTGTCTATCTAATCACATCTTGTTCAAAAATCACCAAAACTTGACCACCTGAATCACAGGCGTTGCTGAGCTTAGAAAAATCTCTTCTTTTGCTTTATCTTACTCAACAAAAGCATTTAGAACAACTATTTGAAACACTTTTTAAAAAAATTTTATGCTCCTAAACTTAGCCTTTTCTAAAGTAAGTAAATAAATAAATCATCCATCCATCTATCCATCCATCCATCCATCCAAAGCAAGGAAGAAGGAGGGAGTGTATGAGAGCAAATAAAGCACTCAGTGTGGAGGTCTTATTGAAAGATCCTTGTGGTATTTTGCTTTTGAAATGTGTTTAGCACAGACTTTAAGGATAGGCAATTTGTTTAAAGAAATGGGTAAAATATTTAAAACCACCACTTTATTTAAACTATTGTGCCTCCTTCAGTAAACATTCAGTACATGATTGAACCCTGTATGAACTTGTGCTTTTGCTGGTTAAATAGAATCTAAGCTTAAAATGAAAGGGGGCCGCTATTGAGAAAGGGACAAAAACTTACATGTGCATTTTTTTTCTTTGCCCACACACAAGCACTTACCCCCCAAAAATACCATGCGAGTGGGATCCTTTATTAAAATGCCCCAAGATTTTTTTTTGTTTTGTTTTGTTTTTTGTTTTTTTTTTTCCTCTTGGCCTCAAAGTGCTAAACTGAAAGCAAGCTGTTAACAGAAATGAGTAATTATTGAAGCTCTAACAGGCAGCTTTCATTGAAGTTGATTACAGCAGCCATATAATCACTTTTACGGATGCTGTAATCACAGTAGCAGGGAATGCTTCACTTGGTTCTTATTGTTTTCGCTCAGGGTGGAGGTAGGGGGCCCGTTTCACCACCTCGGTACAATTTCTGCTGCAAAAGAAATCTACACAGCCCTGAATGGAGTCGAGAATCATTTATTCTTTCTTTATTAGCATTTTCTCCTCCCTCACACAAGAGTCTGTTGGAGTCAGGAAATTGCTGTTATTCAATATGCAAGCCAGAGGTTGTAATGACCGCTTGGAAGGGTATGACCAACAATTACAGCCCTTAATGAATTGGAGTAATCTAGTTGAGACTAAACACTAGTCGCAACTCTGGGCTGTCTCTGGTTAAATTAAAAGAACAGCAATGCAAAGGAAGTTAACAAGAATTAATTAGTTAGATCGAACTGAAAACCTACTCATTAGAGATGTTATAGGCAAAGTAAAAGCCTATCTTCAGTGCAATTAGGTAGACAAATGAATTGTACAACTGACTGACTCACACCTGCTAACAGCTAAGGGCTATAGCGCTATGTATGGGATCCACTTTTTCCAGTTCATGCATACTTGCATAGTTTAATGGATCTTACATTCCCTGGTTAGCCTCCATTCCTTCAGATTTTAACTTGGATGTTTAATCTAACTACGGGCAGTTTCACTTTGGCAGCGTTTTAGCAAATGCTGGCTGAAGAGGGGCAAAATAAGTCCTAGCAACCCCCTCAAGAGGGGCTGTCTTGTTTAAAAACAGCGAGAGAAGATTCTCCTGGCCATTTCCAAAGAAAGAAACTGCACCTTAAAGGGTATCTGTTTTCAGATATGTCTGTTTCCTAATTATCCAATCTTAAATCATTAAAAGACAGTCTATGGTGCCTGCATGTTGGAGGCAGATAAATATTAAAAATAGGAAGGTAACTCTAGAAGGATTTATAGGGCAGTTGTCTTCTTTAAAGCCACAGAGGGTTGGGAGTGCGGGTGTAGGGAGGCTCCCAGGCAAGGAGGTCTGCTTTGCTGGTGGGTGCACAGCAGATAGGGAAAGAGAATCCTTAGCAATCTTCAGCTTTCTGGGAGCTGCTATCATAATTGTTCACCCTGTTATTTTTTCCAGATGTTTCTCTGGTCTTTCTCTACCTAGGTGTTTTGGCTTTCTTGCTTTCTTACACAAAGCCCCTGAAAGCTTTCACCGTCTGACATATCTGCTTCTTCTGCACTGTAAGTTGGGGATGAACATTTAGTTCAAGTGGGAGGAGTAGGCAAAGGAATTCTGGAAGTGGATTCGTCTGCTTATATTTATGAGGAGGGTGACAGGCCTGGGGGTGATGTGGTTCTCCAGGAGTGGTGGCGAAGTACAGGAATCAGGAGGCAGAGCTTTATTTTCCAGTTCTGCCCCAATGTCTCTGGATGAACTTGGAATAACCTCTCTGTGGCCCATATTTTTGCTTTTTTAATAGGGGTGATCACCAGGGTTTCCAAAATTTATGGGTCAGTCACAGGGGGAAAATTTCTACTAGTCCCCCCTTTCACCACCTCTTAATCACTTCCCCACTGCCATCGGGTTGCTCTTTTGCAGTGGCACCAGGAAGCTGTTTTGGGCTCCAGTCTCTTTCAAGTTTCTTTCTTGTCAGTAGGGCAGAGGACAGACCAGGCAAACACAGGGGTCTCTAACTGCTCCTAAAGTCATTTAATTCAACATTTTTGTCCCTGCCAGGGCACCCCCTACCAATGTGACAAAAGGTAGGGGACAGACTCTGAGACAGTCAAGTGCAAGCAATTGCTAAATGCAATTGGACAAGTGGTCTTCTTCGAGGTCTGGACCACAGCTTCTACTCACCTTAGGAAAAGGGTGGGGCCCGTTCGATTCACCACTCTGAGTCTCCAGAAGGGAGGGCCATGAGTGTCTGAGCTGGAGCTTTCCACTTGCATTATGTTGTGCTAACAACAGTTACAAAACCCAGTGTAATTCAAGGGCCCTCCCAGGCCGCCATAACCTCTAAACCTCCTGAGTGAAAGCCATTGACTGAAAGTTTCTTTGACATTTCAGCCACTTCTGCTAATACACAATAAGCACACAAGTAATTAGAGAACTAGTTTAGTTTATTTAACACAACTCCTCCTTGCTCTGAGCCAAAGAAAGCCCTTATGACGCTGCCCAATTATAGGTCAGAAATAAATGACTCAGGCAACAATGTGGGGTAAAGGCTGCGGAGAGACAAAGAAAAAAGAAATGCCCTCTTCAACTCAGAGCAGAGAGAACAAACCATGAACATACTTACAGGGTCAGAATACAAAGCGAGCTTGGAAATTTCCCCAGTCTTACGTGAGAGCCAGGCGGCAGGGGCGAGACAGTTGAGGGCATTTGGGGTTCTCACCCCACAGGCAACTTGGCAACCCGTGGGAGAATCCCCTTAGGACAGGAGTGGCATTGTTAGGGGCGCCACCAATGACTCTTTGTCCCATCTTGCCATTTGCCTTTATACAGCTACTAGACTGCTGATGGCTTTGGCCTTTTCTATAGAGTTCATGACTTCAACTTATCTAGGTCTTAAACTCTCTTGTGAGAGGATCCCCATTTCCCCCAGAAGAGTCCAAGCAAAGATGGCGGCACTTCCATATACCTAAGATATATAGAGTGTACTAGTCTGTTCTGGCTTGTTCATTGGGTTGTATTTGTTTCCTGGGGACAATTATAACAAATCGCCACAAACCTGCTGGCTTCAAAGAACAGAAATCTATTGTCACAGTCCTAAAAGTTCAAGGCCTGAATAATGCTTTAAATTAAAGAATGGTATTCTGGAGACTAGAAGTCCAGGGAGGGTCTGGTGGAGTGTCTTACCTTTCCTTTCCCAGTTTCTTTCGCCTTTTGGCATTCTTTGGCTTGTGGTAACGTGTCTGCCATCTCTGTTCCCATCTTCACATGGCCTTTTTGTCCATGAGTTTTTGGGTCTCAAATCTTCTTTCTCCTCTAAGGACACCAGTCATTGAATTTAATCTCACCCTCAGTGTTTCAAATCCAGAATGATCTAATCCTGAGATCCTTACCTTAATGACATCGACATTCAAGTCCTCTTTCCAAGTCAAGTCACCTTCTAAAGTTCCTGAAAGACGCATCTTTTGAGAGTCCCAATGCATCCCATTACAGGACTATAATCAACAGTGTTGCTTCTTTAATCCAAGGTATCATTTCACTCAGTGTGTTCTGCTGAGCACTAGCCCATGGAGATTCCTTGGACCAAACAAACAAGAGAAAGGTAAGATGCTCTCTAGCCAAATGAGCTTGGAAAAGCTGTACTCCTCTTTGGGGAGTCACGAATCACAGAGGCTCATTAAAGGTTTGAGATGACCTGCAGTTAGGAAGCTGTTTAACTTTGTCAAAGTCATTGTTTTTTCAAACTTAATTGACCAAAAAGAGCTGCTGCTTTTTTTTTTTTTTTTAAGTAGCACATTATCAACAATCCATGGAATACACTGGGAAATGCAGGATCCACCAAATCTCAATAAACAAATAAGAGTCTCTATCATCTTGTCTTTCCTGAAGTTTTTCTTTGTATTCAATAGTAGTCTGTGGCTAGCCTCTTCCACCTCTTGTTTACCAAGCCATAAACAAGCCCAATTATAGTACAAGCTTATATCACAGGAATTCAGCCCAACTATAGCACTGGTCTCTTGAAGCAGCACACACTTCAGAAAAATATGCTTTTTCGACTCTTTGCAGGGACTGTTAGTTCAATCCAATCCCAGCATGATGGGGCACAATATTTCCTTTATTTCTTGGTCCAAGGTTTCCTTCCACTTGGTATTTAAGCTTTGTGTTATCTGGCATTCTTTCACTTAAAACAGGATTAAGTGTCAAGAGGCTGAATTTCTGATCCTAGTTCTACCAATACATATCTATTTATAGTGCTTTATAAAAATCACTTACCCTTAAAGTAGAGCCTCAATGCCCTAATCTGAAAAATGGGTTTCTTTTGGCCTAATGATGTTATGGGATTATTTTGACAAACTCATTTAAAAATAGATGTGAAAACTTTTCATATGCTTTAAAGAACTATCTTAAATGTTTTGTTATTAAGCCACATTTGGAAAGAAATTTGGGGATATTAGTATTTTCTGAAAGAATTAAGACAGAACCTGCTAAAATAATAGCACTTAGGTATAAATACACTTGAGTCTATGATGCTCATTAATAGTGCTTTCGAAACAGCTAAATCCTTAGGATGCCTTGAGAATTCTAAAATGGTGGTGGAGGGGGTTGGGGGACAGTCCAGCTCGAGCTAGCCTCTTGATGGGCCCCATATTACGTGGGCTTACATTTGTTTCAGTCTTCTGCTGTCACCATTTAGAAATGCCTAGTAATTTTTGAACAAGAGAACCTGCATATTCACTTTGCACAGGGCCTCTGAAATTATGTAGCCCATCCTAGGCCAAACCCTCTTCCCTCATAACCCTGTAAGGAAGTTATTGAGAATTTCCAGCTGAAGTTAGACAACATTCCAACTAAATTGATCCTACAATTTCACTTCTGCAAGTAAAGCTTACCAGTAAAGAGCTTCATTCCAGTTCACCAAACACTAAAAACCAACCCTTGGAACTGCTCCAAGTCCTGAGTCCCTTCATATTTTAAGTTTATGCATTTTGAAAAAACCCAGGCCACAAAGCCAGCTAGAACATTTTAAATTATGGGTGTGGCCCAAGTGTTATTTTTAAGCCATTAAATGAATCCTTTCAAAGTTTGAACTTTTACAAAGTTACTTCTGTGCCGAAAGCTTTTTAATGATCAGAAAATGGGAATTTGCAATAAAAATGTTGACACAAGCCCACTCCAGGGGCAGAGTTTCTCTGCTTTCAGCATAGCACGTGGGCAACATGGTAATCAGGGCAGCAACCTGAAACTGACAAGAAGCAGAGTCCCTGAGCAGGTTTGGAGGTCAGAGTTTGAGAGTTTGTGAAGCTGGGATGGATTATGTCATTGGACTTCACTGAATGTTCCTGCCAATTCTGCTGGCCAGTGGATGCAGATTGCTCTTGTTTTATTATATTTACTTCAAGGTGCAAAAGAGAATAGTGTTGGGCTCTGTAAGCCCTGCTTTCTCAGGATGCTGAACAGATATGCTCTGATATATAGAAGTTCTCCTTATCTTGGTGGTAGTTTGTGGAGTCATTTTTAGGGCGCTCGCTCTCTCTCTCTCTCTCTCTCTCTCTCTCTCTTTCTCTCTCTCTCTCTCTCTTTCTCTCTCTCTCTCAAATTTCCCCTTTTCAATTACTTACTACTTTTTTATCTAGGAAATTTGAATCACTTACATATTTTTTCATGATTTTGCTCTTCAGAAATAGAGTTCTGGGTCATTTCCCCACCTCTGACTTGGCATGGAGGTGAAATGACATTGGTGCTTTTCTTTAGCAGCAAGGACAATGGCTTCATTTATGTGGCCCTGCTTGTTGCCAAGCCATCTCAGTTCATACCCCATCCCCATCAACGACAATGGCACATCTCACGACAATACTTGTTAGAGTGGGACCGATTCAACAGATGGAGTCCAAAGCAGTGTTTACTCAAGTTCTATAAAAATAGTGGTTTAAAAAACACATTGGCAATTTTATGGTAGATTGAAGAAGAAAAAAGAAACTACTTATCATTTAGATTAGTTTTTCCCATAAGATTGTGAAAATGTTAAGGGAGATTAATCTCAGACCAAAAGGAAAAAAAAAAAAAAAGAAAGAAAGAAAGAAATACCTGATATGCGTTAGAAAAAGTGGATATTTGTATGGAGACCAACCTTACAGATAGATACAGAAGCTTGAATATGAGACTTTGGTTTAACCAAACGACATTCAAATAAAATCAGTATGTTGGTGCCAACAACTGGTATTCATGTCATTTGTCAGAGTTAGCTAAGAATCATCAGTATCATCAGCATTATGATTTAAGAGACAGCTGGAGGGCCGTTTAATAGTTCGGCTATGAAGTTGGGCCACACTGTGACTCAGAACCTATGCAAGTCCTGTATGTAACCACAACAATTCACACTAAAAATAATTTTAAAATTATCTAGTTCAGTTATCCATTGAACTTTCTGCAGCACTAGATATGGTCTAAATTTGTGCTGTCCAATATGGTTGCTCTTAGTCACTTGTAGCTAGTAGGCATTTGGAGCTTAGGAATTAAAATTTAAATTTTAATTAATTTTAATTTAAATGATCATACATAACTAACGTCTGCTGTATTGGGATGCATTGAGTCTAGTCCAACTCCTATTTTACAAAAGAGGAAAGGGAACCCAGAGAGGTTCAGAGCCTTATGCAAAGTTTCATGTCCACTCAATGAAAAATAAATAGTATAAGAGCTCAGGGGCCGTACTCAAGCAGTGACGCCCAGTTCTTATTCCTCATTGAAGTACAGAGGGACACAAAGTAAAGTGAGAAAAATCACAGCAGCATCTTGTATTTTTCATAACACTTAAATGAGTCATGGAATTTTATTGGTGTTATAATTTTCTATGCTATTATTTACAACTTCCACATATACTTTTAAAACTACTACATAGAAAAGTAAAGTGACAGCTCAAAGAAGTGATAGCTCAATGTTGATCTCTCAACTCATTTTCCTTTTTTAATTTTACTCTTCTGAGAAATCTAGTTCCAAAATTTTGGAGTCATCTTTTAAACCCCATGTTGGGAGCCCATGAGTTTAGTGGCATTTCTTCCAATCATATCACAATTTCTCAGAGATCAGCCAATTCTTATACCTCTTTCTAAATCTCCATGATGTCTATGAAATTACTAGACAAATAATAGGCAGTAGTAATTCCTCACGGAACAGAATGTCCTCTCTCATAATGCAAACAGGCAAGTTTCCTGAGAAAAGCATTAATTTATCTTCAGTCGCTGACTCAAACTGACTTTACTGTGAGAAGTACTCTAAACATATAACACTTTTGAATTCTTAAGATGCTTTCACCCACATTTTCTCATTTAATCCTAACAATAGTATGAAACTATAGAACAGAAAATTGCTAGAATTTCTCATGCTGCAGTCAGAAAACAGATTCAGAGAGGTTAGGCCACTTACTCAAAGACTCCCAGGTAGTATTTATGGAAGATGAGGGCCACAGGGTTCTGAGGGTATGGCCAGTTATCTTTGTTGTGTGTATCTCAGAGAGAAAAAATGGAGGAGATGAAAGCTGGGGTTAGGACAGCAATGTAATGTCAATAATCTCAAATTTAACAAGCACACATACTGAGCACTTTCAGCATCCAAGTTTCCAGATACTCTAGGGAATAAAAAGACGAGATATTCAGAACCCTGACACTTAAAGTAATTCAACCGAAAAGTCAGGCACTACAGAAAGAGGACAGGGGCTGGTGAGGGTGGGAAAGAGAGGAGTAACCACTGGAATTGGTTGGAACACAAAGTGCTTTCCAAGAAGAAAAGTCAAAGTGATGGGGAGGGATGTGGACCTCATCTACATCCAAGAAAAGGACCATCTTGGATTCTTGAGAGTGGAGAGTACCCAGCAGGGGCCCAGGAACACCAGTGGAAAATGAACTAACTCTGAAAACCAGCATCCCCTGTTACCCAGGGCCTCACTTTATTCCTGTTGCTCAACTGTGCTTGCAGACAATGGAAGCAGCCTGTTTGCCTCTGCAGACTGGACCCAGATTTGAATGTTTGAGTTGGTAGGAGTCCCTTTCTGGGGAGGCTGCTGCTTGGGGTGTGACCCTGGCCACTCCCTAGCTGGTTAGTGCAGGTTGCCTCCTGTGTTGCCAGCCCAATTTGGGCTGCACCTGCCAAAGCCAAAGCCAGTGTTGCCCTCCAGCCCTAAGCTGAGCAAACCCTTTGAAGTGTGTGTCATGAGCTCCATCAGTGCTGGCTGGCATAGGGGCACAACCAGTCCAGTTGTCATATTCTCCAAAACAGCTTCCAAAAAGAAGCCTGGGGACCCTTTCTGAAGCAGGCAATGAGGAAAAAAAAAAAAAAACCCTGAAGGTCAGAGACATACCCAATATTGAGAAGGAAAGAGGGAAGAAAAAGTGCCAGAAATGAAGGCAAGTCAGCCAGGAAGGAGGCAAAGAATGAGAAGCCATAGAATGAATCATGGAGTGATCCAAGAGATCTTGAGAAAGTGTCTAGACTCACGGGTGGAGTACACCCTCCTTCTGCCTCCAGGCTGCAACACTAGGAAAAAAACTCTTCAGAATCAGTGAGGTCTTTGTCTTTAAAATATACTTAGTCAGTGGGTACCAGCCCTCTCAGTTGTCAGACTCAATGCTTTCTCAAGCTAATGATAAAGACAGGTTTCCCGTCTTCAAAAGTACCTTGCTTTAGTGTTGTGTTTTCTCTGGCTTAGTCACCTGGGGCATTGAGGGACTCTGAGAGATGATCAAACAGACACCCACTCCAACATTCTTGGTCACACATGACCTTAGCACATGATTTAACTGCTCTTTAAAAAATACCCAATAATTTGAGTCACTCTTACTCAAAGTTGATGAATACTTCTCTCTTAGGTCTGTTTATAAAACACCAAAATATAATCTCAAACAGGATGATTCCCAAGACAACCAGTATCAGACGTGTAAAGGACTAACAGGTCCATAGTACACAGCTACAACTAAAATGCCCTTGCAGAGACTCTCTCTGTTTTAGATTCCATCTGACTGTCCCCAGAGCCTAGCCTGTCCCTGGTCCAAGGATGGTTCTCCCCAAGTTTCTTGGTGATACCACCACCCTATTCCTTATCCAAAGCCAGCTACCCCTAAACTTTTTAAGGCACCTAAGGAAAAGAGAGGTGTGCTCTTCTGCCCACCACTTGGCTGTCTCTCACCAAGTCTCATGTTCCATCTCAACTGAGCCCCATCTTTATCAAATGTCCTTACATCTCAAACAAGATGACATTTCTAGTCCTGGCTCTTATGGAATTCTCTTCTGGTTTCTGTGACTAGCATCTGACTCCCAGAGACCCTGCGAGATATATATATCGGATGTACTGGGGATTGAACTCAGGGGCACTTTCCACTGAGGCACATCCCCAGCCCCATTTTGTATTTTTAATTTAGAGACAGGGTCTCACTGAGTTGCTTAACACCTCACCGTTGCTGAGGCTGGCTTTGAACTCTAGATCCTCCTGTCTCAACCTCCTGAGCCGCTGGGATTATAGGCCTGAGCCACCACACCCAGCTTCTTTATGTTTTTATGTAGAGCCTAGAGCCAGCCTGTCTTGTGTGGAACCAGAGGCATCTCTTATCCGAACTTTGCCTACCAGCTCTTAGCAGCCAGAGTTGGTCAGTTTGCAATTTTTATTCATGCATTCGTTCATTCAAACTACTTATTTACCTGTCTCAGACACTCTAAATGCTAGGACAATAAAAGATAAAAGGGAGGGAAAGGAAAAGCCAGCCCTATGCTCTGTAATCCAGGAGAGAAAAAGGATGAATACGCAGATGTTTGTCATACCAGGTAATTAGTGCTATGATAATAAAAAAAAAAAACCCATAACCTGCCAAACAAATGTGAAGACCATCCAAGCCATACTCAGACTCTAGTCCAGAGAGACCTATGGGGTTGAAATGTCAATGTTAATGGCATCCCAGATTTTTAAAATTTTATTTATTTGTTTATTTATTTATTTATTTTAGTTATACATGACAGTCGGATCTGTTTGATATAATAATAAAAGCATGGAATATATCATGTTCTGGTAGAGACCCCAGTACCTGTTCATCCCTTTCCCTTTCTCATCCCCTTGTCCCTTCACTACATTTTAAAAAACAGTGCCTATTTTCTTCCTCTTTAGTTAGGACTGTAACAAAGCACCTAGGTACCAAATGGTCACACCACCGGTAAATTCTCTCCCTGATCCCCCCCAGTGACCTGGCCATGCCATCCCCTTTCTGAGGCATCACCAGGCCATCCTTCCACAGACTGATGCCCAACACAGAGGAGACTCCTTAACAAGAAAAAGTTGACAGGGACGCTGTTGTTGTCTTCCCATAGGACACTCTGGGAAGTTGACTAGGGCTGCTTCTGGCCCACCACCACTCAATCCCAGAGGGTTCATTGAGAACTTTCAAGATGGAAGACTCAATGCAAACTTGTATTTGAGTTGAAGACCGTTTAGAACTCTACCTGATCCATAGACCCTGCCGGTGTTCGCGAACGTAGAACCTTCACCCAGATCCAAGACATGCTCACTGAAGAAGATCCCATTTAGCTGAGCACTCCTGTAGATCAGTTTACCACATAAGTCCTGCCTGGTTCTTGCAGCAGTGGTTTTCAAATTTTAAAGAGGGTCAGAACTACCCAGAGGGTTTGTAAAAATGAAAATTGCTGATTCACTAGCTCTGGGGTAGAGCCCAAGGAATTGGCATTCCTGATAAGTTCTCCCACCCTCATACTGTTGGTCCAGGGACCACACTTTGAGAACCACCGCTTTATAAAAACTGTAGTACAGCTCATTGTCCACATGAACTTCCCATCATTTTTATCATTGTTACATATTAAGTTTCTCTGAACTGTGTAGAACTTTGCCGAGTAAATCAAAGAGAAAATAAAATTTGGCAATGACACAATTGCTAAAAGGCTTACAGTTCTATACATCATTCCAACAGCTGTGTTTTGTATTCTCTTCCTTCTCAGTGGATTTGAAAAAAAAAATCCCATAAACATTCTTAAAGTCTAACTGGCCCCCAATATTTGAATGGCCCTCAGAACCCCATGTTTCTCATGGTCACCCAGGCTGAAACTATTACTGCCTTTAACTGTTCTTACAATAAAAGAGCACGAATAGCCTTTCAGGAGACTAACTCAGAACTTCTCAATCAACATAGACCTTTGAATGAGAAGACAGATCAGAGAAGCAAGATATAACATTTCTTCTGGGTATATTGCCCAATTTTCTTTTGGCCAAAATAATTTTTTTTTCAGTCTGTCATGTAATTCTCTTATTTGCATGGTTTTATTGAACAAGTTTTTAAAAGTATATCCTTTCCTGACAAAGCCACCCTTTTGTCTTTCTTCTCTCATGAGTGATTTCTCTCTCAGAAAAAATTAAAAATAATTAAGAAACTTTATACTTTCACTGGATTAAAGGACTAGGATCATATTTAACTTTTGCATGTGCTTGTTTATTAATTATAGGGTAATTTTTATTTGGATCACGATCTCTCTATCTTCTTACACAACAACGAACATGTACATTTATTGTTATCACTGTTTGCATCAGAGAGCTATTAATCAATCATTAAAAGTTGCCTCATATCATGCACAGAAGATTATTAATGTCTTATTGTTGAAAAGCTTACCTAAGCTGATGTTTTCAAAACCGAAACAGTTCATCACATTTGGCATATTTTGGTTTTTGTTTAATATACAAGCCTATCTTGTCCAAATGAAAGTATCAAATGACAAAGATCACACTGGGAATATACTGATGGAGAGATAGATGCACAGAGAATGTGTCTAGTTGAAAGCATCCAAATATGTTTTCTTTGGCAAGAATCAGTAATGAAGACGTGTATTTAAAAGAGCCTGGGATGGTTTCATTTTCAAATTTATCATTTAGACCAAGATATTTCTATTTTTAAAAACCCCTATGAATATTTTTCATTTCCTATTTTGTTGTTTGTTAATAGTTTCAAAGCTTTTCAGCATCTTGGATTGTTCCAGGCGAGAGATATTTCCAAGTTCCAACAATATGCATGATTCAACCCTCTAAGTGAGACTTCTTATTAAAATTTTTTTTTCATCCGTCTGTCTCTTCAGCAGTCTCTCTGTACCTTGAAATTAAAATAAATTAAAATAAAACCTGTGCTGTCCACAGCCTCAGAGGGATCTCATGTAGTCACTGAGGCAGGAGCCTGGCTCTCCAAAGCCCTGGGACAATCCCTTGCTGCAACGCATGCTCTGAATTTGTCATTTACATTCTCAGTGCCCCAGTTTTCCTATCAGCAAATGAGGACAATATTATTCCTTTTAAGTGTGATGGTAATGAGTCTGTATTGTCAAAATGTTGTCAAATCCTCAGATGAAAACAGGTAACATGGAACTGGGTATTTGGCCAGATCTACTTTCCCCTGAGCCCAATGGGAATTAAAGAAATATCTACTCTTGGAGAATCATGAAGGATGGGGCCTCCAGACTCTTATTATACTACTTAGCCTATTTAAAGAAAAAGACCCTTAAATCTTTGTGTGCTCTTGTTTTTGTTTTTTCCCCACTTGAAAAAACAAAAATGCTGAGGTTAATAAGTGAAGATTTTTTACTCTGCTCAAGATGAAGCACAATAGCACATCATCTTCTCATACTCCAGGAGAAATTTTCCAGATCTTCTTTTATGTAAATTTATTAACATGGGAATGTAGACTCTTGGAAAGACTTAGGCTGGATAAAGAAGGTCCAGAGAAATTAAGTTGACAAAAGAAAATCTCAACATTTCCCTGTTGAGAATATTGGGAATGAATATTGGGACTGAAAAAAAATATGCTCGAGGGAAATGAAAATTGGAATGCAAGTGGGCTATTTTAAAAACATATATACACATGCATATTTATTCCCATGGAGATAGAGGGAAATAAGAAATTAAGGAAGAGGGGAAATCTGTGAAAATCTCTTCTATCAAGTTTGTGGATAGAAGGCCAGGACCTTTGGGAAACATTTTAATGTTAAACAACATTGGGTTGATTGTCTAAAGGCAATTTGACAGCTGGGAATCGAAAAGATCCAAGTTCAATTCTTCACTCCCTGTCCTCACTGATGATGGACCGTTTATCCTGCAAACCTAAGAATATAATGATTCAATGAGTAGATATTGGCAAAAGTAGTGTTCTTGTTAACTTTTTTTTTCCACAAAAAATAGGCAGTGAGAAACTTTGGAAACAGAGTAAATATTTACATTCGTAGATATTATAGGAGGCTGTAAAGGGAGAAAACATTGATCAAACACAAAGGACTACAAGTTTAAAGAAAAAAATTAGCAATTATAGAGTAAAAGTAACGTTCTAAATTTTTATTTATCATTCATATATGTATACATATATGGGTACATATAATATGCATATATATGCATATCATAAAATAGAGGGACAAACAAAGTTAATGAGTCACAGAATGTTACTTGGATGGAAAACTAGCAATTACCTAATTTAATATCTAATTTTGTGGATGAGAAAAAAAATGAAGCCCAGGAAGTGACTTCCCCAAGGTCTCTCAAGAGATTAATAGAAAGGGATAAATAATTCAGATTTCATGAATCTAGATCCATTGCTTTTTCTATCATCACTTTAAGGAGCATTCCTTCTAAGAGTCAGAAAACACAACTAAATAAGCTTAGCTATGAAATTTGGGTATGACTACTGTGTTAGTCAGCTTTCCACACTGTAACAAAATGCCTGAGATAAACAACATAAAGAAGAAAATATTTATTTTTACTCATGGTTTCAGAGATTCCATAATCAGCTGGCTCCATTGCTTTTAGGTGTGTGCAGAAATAGAAACATCATGGAGGAAAGGCATGGCAAAGCAAAGCTGCTAACCTCATCCCAGCTGGAAAGGAGAGAAAGAAACAGAGAAACAGCAGAAGAGACCAAGGACAAGATATAGTCCCCAAGGGCATACCTCCAAGGACTCATTCCCTTCAGCTAGGTCCCATCTTCTAAAATTTCCACCACCTCCCAAGGATGCCATCAAATTATGAATCCATCAGTGAATTAATCCACTGACAAGGTTATAGCCCTCATGATCCAATCACTTCTTAAAAGTCCACCTCTGAACATTTCTAAATTGGGGAACAAGCCATCCAGATTCAAACCATAGCAACCACAAATAGAGAAATGTTCATCCTCAGTTTTTTTCCTATTTAAGTTTTTTTCATTAAATAGTTACAGTTATTTAAATTGACACAGCTAGAAATTAATATAGCTATCTTTAATAATAATAACGTTCTCCTGGGCACAAATCTAGACGACTTTTCCCATTACCATGTGCCCATATGATTGATCCCAACCAATGAAATGGGAGCAAAGGTGAGGCATGCCAGTTCACAACCAGGCTTAGAAAAGCCTCTCACTTGCTATCCACCATATTTTCTCCATATTCACTAGGTTGGTGTAAATGAGAATGTGACCTTAACAATTGTAAGTTGAGAATATTGGAATCTCAAAGTGGAAGGGTTCAGGGTCCCTGAACCTCAACATGGAAGAAGGCCATCTCAGTCAACATGAACACTCAGTTTAGATTTCTTACACAAGAGCAACAAATTCCCTTTATGAGAAGCCACTGAGATACAGGAAGTCTGTGCATTATGTCAGTTAATGTTACCTTCACTAAAGTACAAATTCAAGCGCAATATATATATATTTGCAAATGCTTGTATTTTGCAAATGCTTGTGTGTCTTTCTTCCATCTGTAGTGAACATGTGACATTCTTCAAAAAACCTTGATAAAAGCCATAAGCTTGTGACATTATCTTTAAGGAGAGCCCAGCACAACACGAAAATAGTTTTATTGTTGGTGGCAATTAAATGCATATTTAAATATAAGACATGGATGATTCAAATAAGAAGGAGTAAAAGTTTTAGGATGTGTAGATAGTTTTAACTCAGAGCTGCCGTATGGTTGCTTCGTGCCTTGTATTTCTAATTACATTTACAAGAAAATTTGGTCATCACATTAGGCTTTAATCTGACAGTTCCAAAATCACATAAATTATTGGACTAAGTAAGGGTTTGTGTTATCTGGATGATTCGAAATGATGTGCATTGCAAATGAAAACATGTCATTTTCAAATGCCCATCTGAATAAACAGCTCTATAGTTTCTACAATCAAAGATATTGCAAAAATAAGCCTAAATATAGAAATACAGAGACATATGTGTGACTTCAGACACAGGAGGGTGGATTTTGTGACATGTGTGAATTGTCTGTTGGAAGCTTTTTTGTTTTCTTGTTCTTCCTTTTATCTTCTGCCTTCCCTGAAACAGCTCTGCTGTTGGGATATGAACAGTAGCCACATTTCTCACTCTTAGTGCAGGTTTTCTTTAGGTGCAAGGTGCATTCTTCAGTCATAATAACTGGGGGGATTCTTAACCTAGACCATAAAGTTGTATTATTATCCTATGAGGTCAGAGGCCTTTTGGACTTTGAACACTTAACTTCTGACCTGAAAGAGATGTTACATATGTAAAACTCTCCACAGAGGGGTCTGAAATTATCCTCAAACTAATCTATGCTGCATCGACAAATTAGGATGCATATTTAGAAAGCATAATGGCAAAATTTCAACTCTATGGCTATTAAACCTGATTCGCCTAAATCCCTGCTGATGGATTTATGTCCCCTGTCTCTTAGGAATCAAAAGCTTCACCAGAGGATAAACTAAAAGAAGCTAAATAAACATCACCAGACTAAATGGATGGCCTATTGCAATTCTGTGTTTACTGAGGTATCTAGTAACAATACAAACTCTGAGAATGAGAAGTGAATCACTGGGTATTACTTCACAGAAGATTGTAATAAATCCTCTGTGGTGTGTTCATGTAGTTATTTTATGACCATAAGAATCACATCATACAAATATAATGTGAAGAATTAGAGTCTTTAGTATTTCGAAGGACAATTTACTTGATGATATAATGTGAGTTTACCTAAATAGAAAAGTTGTCCTTATGTCGAAGGAATGAGAATCTCAAGGACTGAATTTTCAGCAAATGACAATTTTCAGTGGTTATTCAGTGCTTCTGTTCAGTATCTCCCAAGAAAGCTCTGATTGCTCCTAACTTGATCTTCCTTTGCGTCAAAAGTACCTGTGTAAGTACATTTCAGAGAAGAATGTGACCAAAAAAAAAAAATCAAGCTTGTTTAGAGTAGACAATTTTACTTTCTCACCCAGAGGTTTATATTTGAAACAAATAAACAAACAACAAAGCATTTGAAAGCCCAAGTATCTTTTAGGCATATATAACCTATAAAAAACTTTTCTTCCATAAGGGAGTTCCTAAGTTGCCCAAGGTAAAGATATCAGCAATGCCATGACCACAGAATTAAAAAAATATTCCATAAAGAGTTGTTTGGGTTTTCTTTCTTTTTTTTTTTTTTTTTTGGAATTTTCTCCTTATTGTGGTTCATTGGTCATCCAAGCCTTATTTAGCCAATTAAAAAAAATTAAAAAGCATAGCTGCATAAATTGGCTTCCTAGAAACTTTATGTCCACTGACATGAACTAGAAAAGTTTGAAATGACTGCATGCCGTGTGCTTTCTGATGCTTAAAAATGGAATCTGTCACAAAAACATGTAGCCCCACAGTGGTATCTTTGGTTAAAGGGCTAGCCCACTGGACTGGACGGCTGCCCATACGAACAGCTATGTGTGACTGATGAAATAACAGCCTCCTTTTTTTCCTAAGTGTTTATCAGAAGCACAATCTTGGACAGGAGCCTCCTGAAAATGATGTCAGAGAAGACTCTGACCTCCATTCCCTGTGTCTTGGAATTGTAACATTAAGAACCATGTGGCCAATCCAGGCTGATTCTAAAGAGATGCCTAGCAACTCCAACGGTTTTGTTTTTCCTCATGTGTTCAACATCATCTGGTTCTTCTAAGTCAAACTTTCACGACCAAGTCCATATTCAAAATTGCCCTTTAAGAAAAAGAACATAAAAATCAGCTGGATTTCTGTATACTAGAAGCATAAAACTAGAAAATCCAATGTTAAGAGTGTATCTAAAATAACAGTAAAACTGACATATTTAGGAATGAATTTAACAAAAGATGTGCAAGACCACTCACAATATTGCAAGTTACAAAATGTTGCTGAGGAAAACTAAATGAGTGAAGAGATATAATATAGTCTTGGGTTTAAAAATTCAATATTTTTATCAACAGTGTTAATATTATTATAATGAATATTAATATTATTAGAATGCCATTTCTCCCCAAACTGATCTAGAGATTCAGTGAAACCACAATCAAATATGTTTTTATTGGCGAGAAAAAGGCTTTTTTTTTTCTAGAAACTAACAAGTTGGCTAAAATTTATATGAGAAAAGAACCCAGAAGAAATAAAATCGTCATTTAAAAAAGGAGATAAAGGATTTCTACTTGTCTACTGATTTGAATTTTTTTTCTAAAGTGACAATGATTAAGACAGTGTAGTAATGATGATAGACAAACATGTCAATGCAGCAGAATAGGGAGCCCAGAATAGAACCTTACATACATGTGACCAATCAGTGTTGAGGAAGATGCCAGAACAACTCAATGAGAGAAAAGAAAGTCTTTCCAAAAATTGGTGGTGGGGCCAGGCAGGTGTCTTATGTCTATAATCCCAGAAGCTTCAGGAAGATTGAGAGTTCAAAGCCAGCCTCATCAACTTAGTGAGGCCCTAAAGCAACTTAGTGAGACCCTGTCTCAAAATTATAAAGTAAATAAATTAATAAAAAGGGGGCTGGGAATGTGCCTCAGATGTTATGTGTGCCTGGGTTCAATCTCTGGTTCAAAAAAAAATTGTTGGTGGGTCACCTGAACAGTCATGTGAAAAATGAATATATGCAAACAGTATTTTGAGATGGCTCATATATCAACCATGAAAATTAAAACTATAAATTTGCTAGAAGAAAATATAGGAGAAAATAATTTTTTAAAGAGGGCCCAAAAATCACTAATCATAAAAGAAAAAAATAATAAATTAAACTTCATTAAAAAAATAAAGACTCCTGCCCATAAGAAAATGTGGTTAAGAAAATAGTTTCCTCAATATAGCATGTATGTATGCATGTATGAGTGGGCACACATGCATGCATATATGTTAGGCAAGGGACTTGTAACTACCATCAGTAAAGAATTCCTACAATTTGATAATAAGCATTCATTTAAAAATAATAGATGAAAAAAGACTTTATCAGACATTATAAAAATCAGGTAAGCACATGAAAAAGTGTTCAACATCATGAGTCATCAAGGAAATACAAATTAAACCTTGGTGAGGTATTCCTTCACACCTACATAATGGCTAAAATTAAAAAGACAGGCAATACTAAATGTTGGCAAGAATGTGATATAACTGGAACTCTCCTGTATTGGTGATGAGAATGTAAATTTTAGGGAAATGTTTGGGAGTTCCTATAAAGTTAAACATGTACCTATCTAACAATTTCATTCCTAGGGATTAACCAAAGCAAAATGAAAACAGATGTATGCAAAAAGACTTGTGCATGAATGTTTATAGCTGCTTTACTCATACTCACCAAAAACTGTAAAAACTTAAATGTCATCAAATAGGAGAATGGATAAACAAATTGTGGCATGTTTATGCACTATAATATTACTCAGCAATTTAAAGGAATAAACTTCTGATACACACAATATGGATCCATCTCATCTCATAGCTGTTGAGTCATAAGTCAGACACAAATGAATATATAGTGTACATTTCCATTTGTATGAAGTTCAAGAACAGACAAAACTAATCTATAATATTGGAAATTGGGACAGTGTTTCCAATGGAGGATGGAAATGGATTGACAGAATATATCTTGATAAGAATGTTTGTTGCTTGTGTGTATATATTTTTCAAAATTCATACAATTGCTCACTTATATTCCAAAGCATGTACATTTTATCTTAAAAGAAATGTAAAAAATGGAAAATAGTGATAAGGAAGTATACTAGAGGAGACCTGAACTGCTGCAGACTTTGAAAAATATCCCACTTTGGTCCTCCAAATATTCTCCAGGCCCACTAAGCATTTCTTCTTTGATTCATTACCCCTTTCCATTTCAGGAATCTACCTGGTCTTTGAAGGGTGAACCGGACTATGAAACATCAAGATCACAGAGAAAAAGCCACAAAAAACCAAGATAAGTATTTTAAAAAAAAATGTCTTATTTAATACTGATCCACTCTCACTGCAAATATTAGACATTTTCAGAATTTAGTTAACTGTGGGCTGGAGATATAGCTCAGTTGGTAGAGTGCTTGTCTCACATGCACAAGGCCCTGGGTTCAATCCCCAGTGCCACACAACAATAATAACAACAATAAAAAATGAATTTAGTTAACTGTGTCTCTTACCAATTAATAATGACTATGGTGATGATGTCATAATATGTGTACAGTGATCTAAGATCAGCAGTGCTCCGATACATGAGAGGAGGTATGCCCGAATGCTCTATTAAAATCCACACCCTCTACTTACTTTTTTGTTTTCTTCTCTGTCCCAACATTTTTAGACTACTTTTATTTTCAGCTAATGAGTGAACATTAAAAAAATGATTTGATGATACATATCTAAAAATCAAAAGAATCACTGTCACTCAGCTTTTAACAATCACAAAAATCAATTCTGTTTTACTCCTTGGAATCCAATACGTTGGGGTAACACTGAATGATTAGGTACTTCAGGGTTCTTTTTGTTACTCCTTTGTCCATTAATTATGGCTTGACCCTGGAAATGGTCTAGATATAGTAGATAAGTCCATAGTTCCTGCTCTAAAGGACAATCTTGTAAGAGAAATTTAAGTAATACAATAGGAGATGGCAGTGTAAATACAGGCATATCAAAGTGTTATGGGAATCTGAATAAAGTAGGTGTTAATTGTGTAAGAACTCTCTTTGGAATGCAGTAAGGTTTAAATAGACAAAGACAATTAAGCAGACAGGAATAGGGTGTCATAGAAAGATTCAGAGGCAATGTATTCAAGTCATGATTTATATAAGAGAAGGAGTATGTAAGATGGAAATAAAGTTAGTGCAAGAAAATTTTAGGAAGAAAAAAAAAAAAACAGGAACAAAGCATGGTGCCTGAAGGACAAGGCTGGTCCTTTCTCCAAAAGCACTTGGCAAGTGCACAGAACCCTAGGACAGAATTGGACCAGGCTGAGGAGAGAGGCCAGATCACTTTGGACTGAGTACGTCGGGCTAAAAAGCCTGACTGAGTGTGCCTGGCTCTGAGCCTCCTCTCCTAAGCTAAGAAGAGCTACTGCCAGGACACTGATTTTAAGCAGGACACTGATTTGATCAAATTAGCACTTTTAAAAAGATCATACCAGGACTGGAGTGTAGCTCAGTTGGTACAGCAAGCACTTGCCTAGCATGCACAAGACCCTGAGTTTGATTCCTAACACCACAACAAAACCAAAAACAGAAAGATCATGCTGGCCTCTATGTATTGCAGTGGTGCTCAATTATGGCTTATTTGCCATGGGTGAGAGATGCGTCAAATGTTTTATATCATATTACTTGTAGTTAAATGGATATGGTTTTGAGTGACACACTATTTTCACATGTATCAGAGAAAAGATAGTCACTCATTCCTTGATATTCGTTCATTCACTTTTACAACCCACACTCTGAGATCTTCCATGTGTCTCTTGCACATCTGCTTCCAACTTTCTCCACCTTGACTTTTGCCTTGTGAGGCTGATCTTTGTGGATTGTAGACTTCACTCTTATGCTCCCTTGCTGTTTGACTCCCACACAAGTTAGTCCAGTGAGGGGATATGCAGGAAATTGAAGGGCCAGATGACAATGAGGTCAGGGCATTTCCCTCCCACTTTCCTTGCTGAGTTGGCCCCCAAAGTAGGTTGGCAGCATCCCTTGGCTGCAGGCCACAGCTTCTGTGAGGTTCTTCTCAAATCAGCTTTTTGTCGAAATTCTAGCACCTTTCCACCATTCTCCAGTATTTCCTTCCTTACCTTAGCCAAAGGTGGCAAGTACCCCCAGCTGCTACCTCCTGTGGTGTGCCATATGATACTTTTGTTCCTTTTCCTAAGGTGTTCTGTTGACACCTTAGTGAAGAGCCCCATCTGTGAAGCCTGAAATTGTCCAGTTTAAGTGTGCCTTTTGTTTCTGCAGGGATGCAGGTGATACACATGCATTTCTCTATTCCTTTCTGTGAGCCAGGGACTCTGCTGGTCCTGAGATATAATAGTGAAGATTACAAGGTCCCTTGAAACCTGAAGCTTAGTGTGAAGGAAACATCCAATAAGAACAGACACCATATGTTAGATGATACTCAGAGGTGTCTTCTTCTGAAAAGAAAAGTGAAAAGAGTAAGTAGTTGTGAACCACAGTAGTTGGGAATAGGGACTACCTTGTGTCACACTTTGGACAGGAAGTTCTCTCTGACTAGAGACCTGAGCAGAGCTGATGTTGTTTTTCCTATTCAGGTTACACTCCCTCACATTCCTGATATGCTTTCTTGATAGGATGTAGAAAATCAAAATGTAACTAGTGCTTGGAGACTAGGCTTAACCTGTGGCCTCTTTCTTTATTGCTTCAATTATATCATGTGAACAGACATGTATTGCAAGATAACTGAAGAAATGGCCATTGCAAAAACCCAAGTACCCACCATGAGGACCTGGACTAAAGGAATATCAGTAAGAACAAAGAGGAAGACACAAGATAAACTAAGAATGTAGATCTAAGAGAACTTGATGAACCATCTTTGTTAAGAGTTAGTTTCTCCTAGTAGAAGACTGTGGAATGGTGGCACTCTTAACTAGGGCAGGAAATAAATGAAAAAGTGAATTTGGTGGAGAAGATGATAAATTCAGTCTGGAATATAATTGAGTTTGAGTTGCTTGTTTGATATTCTAATGAACATATCCATTTAGTCCTTGAAATTATTTATGTGGCACTAAGGGGAGAAGTCTGGACCAGAGGTATGAATATACATGTAGTCATCACCAGCAAATGAGCAATGGTTGACTCTTTAGGAGGAAAGGAGATTGTACAGGGAGTGTGCTTACATAAAAATGGACCCCAAACAAATTAATATTTAAATATCTGAAGAAGAAGGATGAACCAGTCAAAGAAAGTGAGAAAAAACAATCTGAGGTGTAGGAGGAAAGGGAGGAGAGATAAGATCTTCTTCAAAAAAAGAAATTTCAGGAAGAGGGTCTAGTTCAGGGTGCTAAAGTTATATAAATATTGGGTGAGGTAAGCACAAATCAATGTCCCTTGAATGGAATAATTGAGAATTTGGGTTCAATTAGCCAGTGCAAATTCAACAGAAATATGGGAATAATACTTGGCTTAACTTTTAACCTGAAGGAATAAGAATCTTAAAGAAGTTTTTGCCTATAACTGAAAGAGCCATAGCTATGGAATCAGAGGAACTGGGTTTGAGTTCCTGTCCTATGTCTTTGTGTAGGTTAGGCAACTCATCATCAAGTGAAAAACGGAAACAAGACCATTTCTGTACCCAGTCCATGTTGTTGTTCTGAGAGTCAAATGAATTAGGTATATCAATGCATTGTTAACCCAAAATTATATTCTACAGAAGATGGGGTATTGCTGAACTAATAATAGAGGTGGCTCACTTTATGCCATCAGTGATATCCTAAAAATTTGCACAAATCAAATAGTATTCAGCATTTAAAATTAGTTTGCTATTTAAAGAACCCTATGGCGAATGTTTGGAAAGTGGCAAAGCTTTTTTTAATGTGAAGAGTCATTATGCAATTTCCCCCCTTTTTTCTTCTTTTCTTCCATTTTACCTGGTAGATGGTGTAAACATTAGGAGGTGGGTCTGGTTAGAGAATATAGGTCACTGGGGTGTGTTCTTAAATGGCCTGTTATATCACCAGCTCTTTCTCCTTTTTCTCTTTGCTTCTAGCTGCCAGGAGGTAAGTACCTTTGATCCATCACACCACTCTGCCATGATGAACTGCCTCACCACAGGCCCACAGCAATAGAGTCAGCTCACCACACACTGTTACCTCTGAAATCATGAGCCAAAATAAAGCTTTCTTCCTTAAGTTGATTTTCTCAGGAATTTTGTCACAGCAACAGAAATCTGACCATCAAAGTGTCTTCCTAGAGTAGAAACTAATAATGTGGGATATGGCAGATTGAAGAATATATATACTGAGGCAGACTTGGAAAAAGAGAGGATACCTAAAGCTAAAAGAGAAATAAATTGTTTTTCTTTAAATCATCACATCTACCAAAGTCATAATTGCGCAAAGTGTTTAAAGCCTAAGGGTTATTGGCCCAAGTGTAATTGGCTTTGAAATGCTCAGAGACATCATAAGAGACCTGAAACATAAACAAGAAGAAAATGTGAATATTGAAGAAAAATATCTGGAAAAAAATCAGATGAGATTAGAGAAGAAAGCCTTCAATTTTGGAGGTCAACTAGAATTGGACTCTGCCATTTCCCAGTTTTTTGATCTTCAACGAAGATTTAACCATTCTGAGTTTATTTCCTCATTTACTAACATAGATAATCATACATACTTTATGTTGTGAGAATTAAATGAAAACATAAGTGACTAGGAGATTGCCTGATATACCATTAGTATTCACAAATGAGTAGATGTCCCTATCTTTCTTATTAGGGAACTTTGTCTCCTCAGTCTGACTTTGCACACTGAACAGATTGGAATAAAGGAAGTCTTAGGGGAAACAATTTTGCAAGCCGTATTCCTCATACCATGGCTTTTGGGGTATTTGCTTAGCCAGGATGGTGGACTCATTCAAACATCTCCGTTTTCCCTTTTTTCTAGTGACTTTCTCTGCCTTTACTAGAAATTAACAGCCCTTTCCACTGCATCTGGTTTAGAGCTTCTGAATACTGTATGCACTAAAAGCTACATTCATAAACTGCTAAAAATTACCACATTATTTATTCAGAATCGTCAGCTTCCCTGCCTCTGATGACCCCGTATTATCACACTCTGAAATTAGAAACCCTGCATTTGCAATTCGACTGGGTTGGATCTGGGTTTTCACAACATGTAGTTTGCACTTTAATAATACTTATAGATCTTTCATTTTTCTACGGAAATTAATTGCCTAAACCACAATGATTTATAGTCATACTGAACATGATTATTAATTTTCCTGATGATTATACCTGTGGGCGGCAACAAATCTACTTGTGATAGACCTGGCTTTGAATTGCTGCTAAAACTAAAATGTCCATAAGGTAATAACAACTAATTTTTACCTTAATCAACTTACACTTAAAAGAATTTAATATAGGGCACTTGTGCCTTGTGGGGAAACTTGTTTGAAATATAAGGTGCTGAGTTATTTATGAGAATAATTATATATTTGTTACTCTAGTTTGTACTGGGAAATCAGGATCTGAAATGAGTCTGAGATACATTAAAAAATATAATGAACTCGGTGGAGTTATACATGCTAAAGAACTTTTGCACAAAGGTAAATATATAACAGAGTGTGCCTACTCTGATTATGGAGGGAGGGAGACTATGAAAGCTCACTAAACTGGGCTGCCTCTTTTTACCTTCCCTTATCCTGCCAGCGCCTCAAAGTGCCGTCATTATTAACAGGAATGGTAAGGCACTGATACCTAAGAGAACTGTCTCGTCTTTCCTCCCTCATTACTCACCCTAAAATTACTTTCAAAAGGCCTTTCTCTTGTATTCTAATGAGTACAGGTCCCTATTAGCTGCTCATGATGCAGGAAAGAACAGTGGTTCAGTGAAATTGAACCCACATCATGCAGTCTTGTGTCTGACAAGCATGCCTCCCTTCAGTTCATGGTGCTGGGGTGGTTCATTCATTCCGGTGGAAGATTTGTTTCTCCTTATTGGGATACAAGTTACAAAAAGAGACGGCACTGATTATTGGTTGATATGCATACCTTATATAATTCTGTATGTTCATATCCCAGAAATATTTAAGGCTTTTTCCCTGATTAGTGGCATTATGCAGTTATGCAAATAATCTGTTATATCTGGGCACATTATGCCGTTATGTAAATGATCTATTTCATTTATATTTCCCACAGAGTAATGGGGTAGGGAAGAAATGCTCTCCTGCATTTCCCCTGGTTTTTAATGAGTTGTTCAGACATATTCAGCTGGTGATGAGTCTGGATTTCTAGGCTGGGTGTGAGTTAACCTTTCTTTCCTAACGCCTGTTTCTAACTTTCCTATTCAATTCAGCAAATATTTATTGAGTGCTTACTGTAGGCAAGGTGTTTGTGTAGGTGGGGACCACCCAAAGGGGCTCAGGTCTTGCTTAGGTGGACTCCAGGAGGGTTATTTACTTTGTGATCTTCCTCTCTGAATACCTCAACACATGATGAATATCTTTTCAGCTCCATTCATATTAGAACTTCTCTGCCAGACTGGAAATGACTTTTTAAGTACTTATAATTTTTTTAATATAAGTAGAGAAATAATTTTGAATGGCTCATAGCTTGTTGTGCCACGAAATGCACAGAGTAAGCTAAATAATTTAAATACAGATATGGCTGTAGACAACAGATTACAAATATACAAATCTAATTATAATATGAATCTGAGATGAACTGACGTTTGTTTGCATATGGAAACTGAGTTAAATCTAACTCAGTATCTTATGCCTGGTATCTTACTTCAGGTCTCTTCTGGTTTATATAGTCTACACGAGTTTAGACCAGATCAGTAATTTCCTTTTATAAAGTCTGATCTGCTAATGGTAGAGGATTTTCAACCTATGTCAAGAACTGCTCAACATGTATTGACTTACTTAACAAATACTTGTGGTGCACCTGCTTGCCCCATGTCAGGGCACCAACCCTCTTGAGTCAGGTAGAGTAGAAAGATAAACCCAGGAAACACATGAGCAAACTGTGCTAGGTGCAAGGAAAGAGAGGCTCTTGTGCTATAAAGTGAAGTCTTTCCTTGTCAGGGAAGTCAGAGTCTAAGTTCAAAGTTCAGCTCCCAAGCCTTTTTCAACCACACTTATCTCAAATGATATTTTGATCAATTGCCACACTTACCTGTGCAAGGACATGCTCCTTAGAAAAGGCACTCTGTAACATCATGCTTTCCAGGGTAGTTATAGTGAATGAAATTCTAGAAGGTTCTTCTGGTTTGGAATTGGGCAGTTTCTGGTCTGAAAAACACCAAAAAAGTTTTCTCTGATTCTGTTATTAAAAATATATAATTTCTTCCTGTGTTCTATTATTTTTGTTCTTCAAACATTTCATTATCATGTATATGTCCCTTGGATTAGTGCTAAGTACTAAAAATAAAAAATAAAATAAAAAAATAAACAATACTATTCAATGGAGGACCTTGCTGAGGAAAGTACGCAAAGAAAAAATAGTTCTTAAAACAAAACTTGTGTCTACAAGTTCTCAATAGAATATACTGGTCACTGAGCTGCTTCAGATTCTCATTCAATGGCATCTATTATGAATGGTGATTGTGTTGTTTCTAGTAGTCATCCTTGCCCTTTCGCTGTAAGAACATTCCCGTTCCCTCTGCTGCCCTGCCACCTTGTACAGCACCTTCCTTGGGAGGAGCAAACTCTTCTTAGGGATCAGCCTTGACCGTGTGACCTGCTTTGGCCAAAGAAATGAGAGTTAATGTCAGGTACAAAGAGCTTTAAGAGCCTATCCCCTGGAAGCTGAAGGGAAGGGGCACCCCAGAGCCCAGCCCCAGCCATTGAAGAAGTTAAGGTCCTTGCTCTCCAGGCATTCAGAGTGGACCACTCTTGGGTTCTTGCCCAGTGGGTGAGAAACCTAGAAGGTGTCAGAAGCCACAGTGAGTTTAAGGAACTACAGTAAACGTCACAACACCACACACACACACATACACAAACGCACACACTTCATGTTCTATATGAAATGGAGACACACTTCCCAACCCCTTTCTCCCTAAAATAGTTTTTAAAGGCTCAATTGAGCAGGTCTGCCAATCCAAGTCAAAAAGAAAAACAAAGAATTCAGTAATTTTTCCTTGATTAGCAATCTCTGTGCCCCTCCCCAATATCTTCTTTTAATTCTAAAATTCAGCAAATAGAATTAGTGACTTCTTGATCAACTTTATATCTACCTCCCAGATAAAGCAAACAATTTGCTTAATGTCTCTGCACATATTCCAGGTGCAGTCTGATCTGGGACTCCAGAGTTGAAATCAAGTATTGTCTTTGAGTAAACTTCAGAGCTCTTACATACAGCCACCCTTGCTATGTGTCTATATAATTTCTGAAAGCCATTAGCAACCCAGGCAGAAAACCTGCAAATCACACAGCACAACATCCTGTGAAACAGGCAAATTTGATGAATTCACAACAGTTGGTGGGTTCTAATAGCTTTCCTGGATAAAATGACAGGTTTACAAGCTAAGAGTTCCTGGATCTTTTATGGTTCAGTCCATACATTTCTAGAAGGCTCTGATCAACCCAATTCCAAACCTGGTACTAACAACATTGCATAAAACACTCGTGGCTGCTGCAATATTTTTCTCGTGAATTATTACCACCTGTACTTTGTTTTCATCCTTAGTATTTCAAAGAAAAATTTTAAAGTTACATTTTAGCATTTTCAGGTTAACTTCTTCAATGAAGCACATGTGTGCCATGGGGAGATGAGGAGGGAATAGAGATTAACTGATAGAAAGGGGGAAAAAAGCAAAAGGGGGGTGGAGAGAGGGAGAAAAGGAAGTAGAAAGAAGAAATAATGAAGAGTAAAGAAAGTAAAGAGAAGAGATTTGGTTGAGGTACTAGAATCTGGTGGAAATAGAATATGAGAGGAGGGGAGAAATGGTGGGGAGTTCAGTGGTGCTTTGAGTACATTCTACAAATGTAGAGAAAAAAACTAAAGGTGGTGGTGAAGACAATATAGAAATTTGAGTATTAAAAAATGAAAAAAGCAAAATGTTAAGGCTTATCATGACGATGAAAATAAGAGGAAATATCTGGGGTGTTAGGAACCTAGAAGAGTACAGTAAGAAGAAAGAAAAAAAATGAAAGTGAAAATGAAAAAAGAAAGTTGAAAATAGTCAACAAATACCCACCAGAGGAAATTCTACAAAATGAAAAGCTAGAAAAGCATTGATTTTTTTTGTTTACTATTATCATTACATTTTGTCTTTTTAACTTTTTATTATTGTAAATGGATAGTACCAACAATACCAGTATTGCATACTGTACATCATTCTCTAGGTTATATTACATATATAAATCTGGAACAGTATTGGATGAAAACGCACCCAAAAGAGAAAGCACACATAAAAGTCAAAGATAAGCTATAACTTGACAATGTGCACAAAAAGTCATCTCTTCCAAATTATATACCCTTAGATTTGTAATGCCAACTTTAAATTATGTTTCTCTTTCCTGTGCATTTTCAGACCTGTTAAGCAGAATCACAAACCAATGTCTTTCTGCGATTTATTTGGAGGAAAATCATCTTTCATTGAAGGTAAATCACTGAGTGTAGCATCCCACAAATGAACACTTGGACAGGTGCAGATGACCCACCACCCATGGACAGCAGGTCCTCAGCCATCTTCACGTGGACTTAACCCCAAATCATCAGAAGAGGTGCTTTTCTAACCTGCACATTGTTTCCTTCAGTACATCTTTGATACTCTGGGAATGCTACTCTTTCCTTGGGGAATAAATCTTAAAGAAGAGAAGGACTGAGGCATCAGTACCCTTCACGCAAGAAAAATACAAAAGGCTTCCTTGTAGTATTCGTACTCGGTCTTTGCCTGGCCAGGCTGAAGTTTTCTGTCTTCAAAGTAGGAAGTCTGATGCAGAAAAGGCTGCTTGCCAGATTTCGTGTAGGCCTCATGGGCCTGAGATTTACTGTTTTTAATCTTTTTTTCTGATGGGCATTCTAAATACCTGTTTCATGCAATGTTTAATTTCAGCACAGTGGGTATTAGTGTATCCAAAACTGGGAATAAGCTGCCTGTTTTCTTGCATGGTGAAATGCCTAAAACACCGCTAGGTTTTTACTGCATCTAGTCCTTTATCCCCTTAATAGTCAGTGCCTGTTCCTTTAAAAATGGTACTTTTTGTCGATTCTCTTGACCATTTCTGAGATGATTTTCTGTAGCTCATCTTCCCCACTGGGAATGTAAAACTCCACATCTGTATCCATTTGGACATTTTTTTGTACTGAGACTGACACAACAGAAAGGTCCTACAGCTATTTCCCTTTAGCAAGATGACAGCCTGAGGACATCAAAGAAAAACAATCTCTAAATTTTTCTGCACAGATGTTGATGACACAAAGAGAAATCATCTTCAAAATCATTAGCAGCACCCTTAGCAATACGCTTGTTAATATTTACATAATGTAAAGACATATTTAATCCTTAGTGCTCAATAAAGAATTTACCTCCACGGGATATAACTTGTGAAGTTAATACAACAATAATCAAATAATGCTCAATATAATTTTTAAAAGATAAAGTAACTGTTTTTAATGACTCCAAGAAGGCAAGTCAAAGGAATTGACCATGTAATTATATAAAAATTGCCAAACACATACATGCACGCATGCACAGGCACACACACACACACACACACACACACACACACACACAACTCAAAGGAAAGGGAAAAGACAGACATTTATTTTAATATAAGAAAAAAGTAATTCATCTATGCTAGAAAAGTAAGTAATTCAAGAATGGGAAGTTCCTTAGGTTGAAAGAAAAACTATGTCAGTTAACATTTATTAACTATGTATATCTAACAGTTCCTTGAAAAATGCCTTCCACATGAAATATGTGTTCCTCTACCATGAGAGCTCTGCAGTAGCCCTTCTCCAACTCTTACCCTTTTCTGCTTTCCCTAGGGTCCCCTCTGGCTTTTTCTCACTTAGTCCACTTCTGTAACAAATAAATATATGGATAAATTTAGAAAATATGTCAAAAATCTTTAAGACAGAAATCATAGAACTAAATAGGCCAGGCAAATCTCAGGAAGTAAAGAGAAGAAATTATTAAGAACAAAGGGCCTGAGCCAGGCGCCATGGTGCACACCTGCAATCCCAGCAACTGGGGAGGCTGAGGAGCAGGAGGATCACAAGTTCAAAGCCAGCCTCAGCAAAGTAGGGTGCTAAGCAACTCAGTGAGACCCTGTATCTAAATAAAATACAAAGTAGGCCTGGGGATGTGGCTCAGTGGTCGAGTGCCCCTGAGTTTAATCCCCAGGAGCCTTCCAAAAAAGAACAAAGGGCCCAGATAAAACATCTAGTCCTCTTTAATCTCTTCTCCAAACTGCAAGTAGAAGGATCATTCCACAAATCCAATTGAATAGCAATAGTAATAGCAAATCAAATTTGATAATTATATTGAGAATAATGTTAATCAGAGACTACACATATTGGTTGCTTAGCATGTGCCAGGCATTATCATAAATACTTTTTTATTCTGGACTTCCTCGAATCCTGTCTGTCCCATGTGGAAATGTCTTTGATGGCTTCCCATGGCCCCCAGGATAAAGTTCAGACCTTGAGAGAACATGTACAACCTTGCTTAATCTAACCTCTCCTTTAACTTTTTCAGCCTAATTTCCTGCTGTGTTACATTCCACAGGCCCAGCCATCAGGGACATCCTTCCATTCTTCTAGGACACTCTGTTCTTTCTCATCTTAGGATCAATCCTCTTTATTTTGAGTCTCAACTCCCATATCACTTCCTCTAAAGGGCTTTCCTTCCCTGACACATCCTGGTGAGCTTTCCTTCCTTGTGCCTACGGTGTCTGTGCTTGCTGATGTTAGTGTGCTTATTTCCATGATTGTGACTTCCTGACTCTGTATTCTCCATTAGACCCTATGGACAGAGACCCCGAATGCTAAAGCTTATAGAGATTGTTCTCAGGAAATATTTATAGAATTACTGAATGGATTAAAAATTCCTTAAAGAGTGAGGAAGTAGAGGCAATGCTCTTCGTCTGTAATAGAAGCCTACTTCCCCCACAGGACAATAGGATTCATGACAGGTGAAATTCTCCCAGAGAAAGGTTGCGCGTTTTCCCTGTAAGTTAGCCCAGTGATCTTCAAAATGGATGCAGAAGATGATGTTCTCTTATGCAGGAAAAGTATTGGCATATTCATTTATAATTCTATTTACATAAAACATAAACCCTATGAGTATTTGATTGACACTCATGCTGTCTCATTGGCAACCCAGTTGTGCCGGGGGAGTGGAGTAGGTTTGGGAGAGATCAAAGAAAGTGCCCAAAGATAGGTAGGGGATATGATTTATTGGGGGAACATTTATAAAAGAACAGTGACATCCCCCAAGTATCGTTCAGTGGCAACAGGCTAACAGCTATCACCTTTGTCCTTCACGGTATTTTGTCAAGCAGTGCTTCCATCCCTCATGGTCCTCTGTCCACTAGCAGCTGGCTGGACAAGTGACATGTATCCTTTCCACAGTGCCTTCAGTTCCCCACTCAAAGAGAAGTTTTATATGTTAGGCTGCAGAATCAGTGACATCAGCAACATTTGCTTGTTTAGTTTGCTTATATGACCAGCATCCCAAGAAGCAACTGTCCTGGAGTACATGCAAGAATGTAGCTTTTTACAGATGACACTAACTTGTCCTAGTTCCTGATGTGCGTAAGAGAAAGCCAGTGTCCTTCAAGATAATATGTATCTTGACTTTCTGGTCCACATTGGCTCTCAGTATTCCCTCAGGGTGGCTAGGTTTTGGGGAACATAAAAGGAGCGTTCAAGGACCTGGTGTTTTGTCGTACCCCTTTTCTTTAGAGATTATACACATACCCACTCTCATGTGTATATCAGGTAACCTTGAATGGGGCAGTAATATTTGGATCTTGAGGGCGGGGATTGACATCACACACAATACAAAATTAGTGCAGATTGCCTGCATCAACAAAATGGATTTGTGGGATTCATATGATTTTAATTATACTAGCTTCTCCAAGTATGCACCTTATATTTTAAAGTTGCTGCAGAATCTACATGTTGAAATTAATAAGGATTCTAAAAGCTATAGAGATGGGGGGAGATAATTCCAGCTACCACATCTACTCTTCCTATCATGAGTACTTTGTAAAGTGTACTTTGTAAAGAAATATGGATAAATACTTGCTAAAAGACTTTGTAACAAGGGTGTTCAGTCAAAAGAGCTGAAGTCCATTGGTCCAGAAGGAATGAGCATGCCTTCTTCTCTATTCCACTTTCCACCTATCTCCCCCAACACACCCAAAGCATGGAGCTTGCTACTCTTCCTGATGTTGCTTTCTGGTCCATCTGCTTCTGTGATGCTGCCCAATTCTCAAGGATTTCTCATCCAGGGCAACCCTCTGTTGATATAGAACTGAAGCCACCGAATCAATGGAATATTGGGTTTTTCAGTCAAAACCACGACAGTGGAGAAATATCTCCATGGATATCAATACAGCTTTTGGTGGAAAAAAATACACACACACACACACACACACACACACACACACACACACACATATATATATATATATAAAATACAATTTCTGAATACAATGAAATATAACCATGGTACCTCCCCTGGAGGAACTGGTTAAAAAAGATTGTGTGCAAGCTAATGAATAGTCATAAAATATTGACTCATGTCCACATCACTAGTGTCCAATCTTCCTTCTTTCTCCTGATAGTAAGGCTAGGGAGTAGAAACCTTAAAATGATCTGTGGCTGGAGGTGAGCACAGGCCCATGAACAGGAGCCTGTGTCTCCTACGGTAATATTCATTATTGTCATTGCAAGATTTTTACACACTTTTAAACATATTTTTATAATAAAACACGAATCTCACAAAGGCCAGTGCCATCAAATAATGATTTATGTTTTATTCAATCTGGATTGAGACTTCAAGACCTATCAATACGGAAGATTTTGATGATTTTACAGGAAATCCTAGAAATGGGAACAATTATCTAGAAGAACAGAGATAGCCTCTGAAAGTTATCCTTAAGGAGATTTTTAAGATGCCCTCTCCTAAAATTTGACATGTTAATGATCTCCTATTTCAACACAACATTCTTTGCTATGAAAATGTTTCAAGGAATTCACTCACCATTGTCCTTGTTAGTTGAAAATGAATGCTTATTGATCACAGGTATTGATCTACTACTTTAGATAAAAACAATACTTTTCGAAGTACACTCAAAAGAGTTTAAGGATTGAAGTAAAAATGTAACAGGCTGGTTACTAGATGATTGATCACAACGGATTTTGCTGCCATAGAACATAACTTACTGTGACACTGCTTATCTGGGCTCTGGAGTCGGCCCTCATTGAACTGTGCATTATGTATGAATGATTGATATGGGTTTGAATATTTTGTTAGATTCACCTTTCAATCCATTTTACATAGCTGACTTACATAAAAGATGAATCCTACTAAAAATTCTTCAGGAGGAATGTAACAATTATGAATCTAAGTGATCTCTGGTGATTTTGTCTACCCGATAAGGCTAATTCCTGCTTTGTTTAGATCCACAGCATTAACGTCAAGCCTGGCTCGTTTGTGGAGTATTTTTTCCAGAAGAAATATCTTTTTAGTTTATGTCAGAAGTTAAGAAAAAAAAAATCTGGTTTTAAAACCCTGAGAAGGTCAGGGAAAGAGAATCGCCAGGTGTATATAAGCAGAGAGAAACTGCAAAAGATTTGTCTCTTGAGAACTGTAACATTTGAACTTTATATCCTGACCCACCTTAATTCAACCTCATTTATTCATATCACTATAACTAACTAAAATATATATTTTTAACATTTGCAAGGGATTAGATTAAAGCCCATAGAAATGGCAGTGGACATACAGTGATATAATGCCTTCTCCATCAGATTCTGGGACATGAATTCATGATCTCTTTGTCCACATAAGAGCAGGGTTTGACGATGTAAAATGACAGCTGTTTTCATCTAGCTTTTCTTCCCAGTCAGTCTATTTCATGCAACAGTCCATCATTAGAGATCATTACTCTATTACCATTGTTAACAAGGAAGAATAAAGCCTACGCCTTCGTCTTTCTTAGATATAATAAGTCTTATGGAACAAGAGTACCCTGAAGGCCCTTCGCTTCTAAAAATGATTAAACTTCATTCAAATCACAGCCTGTAACCCACTTCTGGGCATAGTATCAAAGTCAGCTCCATAGGTGTGATCTAAGGCGGGATACTATTCCTGCCTCAGGTTTTTGCACAAGAGTAGTTTGCATGCATTATCCTCAAAGAACAGATTGCCTTTTACCAAAATCCTATGCATTTTGGCACTTGGTGAGTGTCTTAGATGGCATTAACTGTAAAACATTTCTTTTTACATAATTATGGCTTTGTTTGGAGTGTGTGCTAAGATGGTTGTAAAAGTTTTAAATGGGGAAGGGCTTGGGGAATAAGAGAAAATCTTTGAGCAAAAAATGAAAGCCTGTTGTGAACAATTAAAGTTAAAAATTTCCTGACAGTCTTTCAAAACTTTAAAAAAAAACACCTCTACATGCTACATGGTTATTTTAATAATTGTTCCCCAAATTATACCATTATTGAAAATGTATAGAAAATACAAGTTGTGATGATTGTAAAACACCTGGAGAATTAGAGCTATTGTTTTCCCAGGCATATTTATGTAGCAATAAGACAATCTTTGTCAATAACTGATAAAAATAAAAGCAGAGAGACCTGGTGTTCATTCTAATAATGAGAAATGCTTCCTGGTACTCAGAAAAGGTCTTTGCCTCAGGCATTTTCTCAGATTCCTGAATCCACCATCCTTGCCATGAATGTGTTAATTGACATGCTTGTATAAATTTTAGTAAAGCCATAATATTTTTGCATGGCAACTATTAAAAATATTTTTTCTCTTAATTTCACCAGGGAGGCTGAGACTCTGAATTTTCCCCCTTGCAGGAGGGAGTAATTTAGATTTTCTTCCATCCCTGTCAGAAGTTGAACAGACGAACAAAACAGATTCTTCAGAGACAATTTTACACAGAGTTACATCCATCCAATTCAATTATAAATTAAATTGACTAACGAACCATAGCTCATTATGGGAATCAATTACTCAGAACTGTCTTTGGACCAAAAATGTGGAAAATAAAAAATAATGGTCATACTTCAATATACCAGATTGTCAACGTTTGAGAGCTCTGTTTTTCTCTAGCTTGGCATAGTCCAACGCCAAAAAGAAATGATAATCATTTGTTTTACTGCTCCTAGAGATGTTCTCGTTTTATGAAGACTAGTTAATTCTTGGTTTTGGTCTCTTTGGGACGAGTACCTCAGGCTTCTCTGAGATGACAGGCCAACCCTGGAGTCACAAACTCGCATGGGGATCTTTCAGATCAACTTATGCAAATGTGTTATTAAAAGGAGCCCCGTTTTAGCCTCTAGTGCCACCCAAGCAATAAGTCAAAAAATCTTGGGAGGTCATGTTGGAAGCATTTCATTAATAAAACGGCTCTAGTAACCAGGCAGGGGAGGTCACAGCTCTCTGGAGTACGTTCAGTCCAATTGTTTGGTAAAAGTAAATCCATTGAGAATCCAACGGCTGCCTTATTTACCGTGCAGTACAAGCTGGTAAAAGTATAGTATCACAGCAAAGACACTAAAGTCTTTCTCCTTTTGAGATCCACAGCCCCAAATTTCTATTACAGTGAAAAAAAAAATTACTGTCTCTGGTTTTTGTTGTTGTTGTTTGTTTGTTTTATTATTGCACACATTGCCTTATTGGATTACTAGAGTAACATCAGGAAGTAGTTGGGACAAGTGTAGGGAAAGGTGATGTGAATGAACACTTGCCTAATAGGGGATATGTCATACAGGGTGCAGAGCTGTTGTCCCCTAACATGCCACAACAAGATGGTCAAAGAACTGCATGAAGACACTTTCTCTGGAACAGAATTCCTGAAACCTTAGCTTTGCTTTTCCTCTTCCCCTTCCTATTCACTCGCCCTGGGAAAGTAGGAAGAGCAATTGTCTCCAGCTTGAGTGCTCACCAAAGGAACTATGATATCTTTAAAAAATATTTTTTTATTTTTCTCATCCAATGAAGCCAAGAGGAAATTGTTCACTTAGGAAAATCTGTGCTCTCCATAAAAATGAGTGCATCCACATAAATATGTAATTCTATATCATTTTGCTTAGAACCTCATGTTTTAAGATAATCTATTTCTTAAGATGGATTGAATCTGACTCGGTTTCACTAAAACATGATTGTTTAAAAATACCAGGCATAAAAAAGAAGTGGCTGGAAATTTTCATATGTGTTTTTGGCTGATACAATGAGGAGGGGGGGCAGCTCCTTCCTAATTTATGTACTTTTTTTTTTTTTACCATCAGAACAAGGAAAAGAAAAATCACATTTCCCATGTGTTTCATCAGGAAGGGAAGAAGGAAAAATGGACCTGTGATTAAAAATATAAGCATCTAATAAAAGGTCTCTTGTAAAAATCATTTCACTAAATGGGGCCGTAGTTCAAGAACTCGAGGTTCAGGGTTCAGAACAGAGGCAAAGATTATATAGTGTGCTTTGGATTGAATAACTTAAAAGGGGCATCAGTTTTTTCTACACTGAATAAACACAACTCAACTCACTGTTTTAATGGCTTCATTTTTGTTAACAGCTCATGACTTGAGGTCAGGCCTGGTTTTACTGATTCTTTCTCTCACTATCTGGAAGACAGTGGGCAAGTCAGCTTTCCTAAGCCTCAATTTCTCTGATCCTTAAAACTGAAATAATAACAGAACCTATTTCCTAATACTGTTAATAAAATCAAATCAGGTAATGCATGCAAAGTACTTAGCACTGTTCCTAGCACATGGTAAGACTAAATACATGTTAACTCTTATTACTGGAATGGTTATTGCTTTTATCTTTTACTTTCATAATATGCAACAGCACACATTTGAATCCAACGGGAAGGTGGTTATGTTGGTGCTTTCCTGTAATCTCCATAACTCCAGAGGCTGAGGCAGAAGGATCCCAAGCTTGAAGTTAGTCTCAGCAATTTCAGAAGACCCTTGGCAACTTAGAAGGACCCTGTCTTAAACAAAAGGTCTGGGTATGTAGCTCGGTGGTAAAGCCCTCTGGGTTAGATCCAAAGGGCAAAGAAGATGTCTCTTCTTATACTATTCTCAGGCATTTTAATTAAAACTGAATTATGCCTTATTTCCCAAACAGCCCTCTTTGAAGTCTATAAGTGATTTCAGGGCTGCTTGCAGATGCTGGAATGGGTACCCAGGGTTGGTGGCTGGGCATCCAGACCACTCCTGGGGAGCACATACTCACTCCCCTTACCCTCTAAGCACCTCCACCACGACCCACTTTTTGACCACTTCCTCAAACCAAGCCCTGCTCAGAAGGCCATCCCTCAAGCCTAGGGCCGTCACAGAAGATGACTGCTAACCGAATGACAGCTGCCCTATAGGCTGTAAACACTCAGGCCTGAGAAATCAGATCAGCATTTCTGATAATTTGTCAGAATTTTGAAGCTATGCTTCTTACAGGCCTGAAGCATGGTCTGAGTGCATTGCATAAATATTTGGCTCTTGAGTCCACATTGAATAGAATATTAGTGTTATCGGAACTAAATACCTTTCTCTTTACTCCTTCATATAGCGATAGGCAAAGAATCCAAGTTTGAGAGGCCAAAATCAGACTTGCATTATATTGCAGTAGTTCTTGGCAAAGCCTTTCTGCTGTTTTAATTTTAAGCAATTAGAAGAGCCAGTCTTCTTTTATTTCAGAAATGTATTAAAAGATATCACATTCAAAGGCTGGACATGCCTGCAATTAATTACTGGTGTCCGGCTAAAGGTCTACCATTAGCTATTGCCATGACAACCTTTAGAAGGGCCTTGGCCCACCTGTTGCAAGATAGAAACAGCATTAGGCAGTTGGTTCCTGCACTTGGCCTCCCTCTGGCCTATGGGGAATTCGTACTAATTAGAATTAGTTGTCCTTCTGTAGTCCAGCTCCTGACACAAATTGCATTCTGTAGCTTTTTGTTCCACTTGAGTTCACAGACAAAATAGCCCATGCCATGTTTGAAATGAAGCAAGGCAATATAAAAGGATTTTTACGTAATTGGCTAATATACTTTAACATTTTAACTAATATCTTCAGTGTAGTTTCTTGGAAGGTGCATATTCGTGTTCTTCTCCTTTTACTCAATGGTTGTTTATGATCATACAGGATGTAATTTTAATATGGCTTGTTGGGTGTCATTAACCCATTGTCGGGCTCAACTGCATAAAGAACAAGTGACCTTTAAAAATGATAGTTTGAAATGGCCCCATGGGGATGGTAAAAGGAAATACAAACAACAGAGAGTACAAAGGGACACTTTCTCACACCTCACTGGAGAAAAACTTTATTGAAAACAGGAGCCCATGGAAGAAGAGCCGAAAAAAAATTAAAAAGGCAGAAAAATGAAAGAAATTATTAGGCTGTTGGCATGTGCCGCTTTGCCAGGAAACTCATAGATAAGCCTGTGAGACCAACAGGATTCAGCCACAGGACCTACAAAGGGAGACCTGAGAAACAACTCAGCATCTTCCAGGTGGAACTGACTCTTCAGATGGCAGGATAACATCAGGAGTGAAGTGAAGGTTGCCATAGGGACTTTATCTGGAGCTGCATCTTGCTAGGTAGACAAGAGCTTCAGCACTGGAACAATGTGGTTTAAGAAGTCACCTGTATGGATCCTTAGAATCTCCTTGTGGAGTCATTTCTACTTATTTTTAGAAATAGTAAAACTCCAAAACACAAAGAAAAATAAGTGATCTAAAGAAATCCTATTAGCTTTTTATTCAGGAGCCTGGAAGCCTCAGTTGGCCCAGAACAGGTTCATTATGCTGTGGAAACAGGACTTGATACTGAGCTCCACCTTCCCTTTCTAGATACCTAAGTTTCCAAGAATTCAGGAGACAGATGGTCTCGTCTTTTTTTTTTTTTTTTTTTAACTGAACTTCCTCTATAGAAAAGGGTTTCTAAGCAAAGTATCTTAATTTTCCCACAAACAAGCAAGACACAGTTTTATTTTTATTAAAAGAGACCCAGTAAGAGCTAAGAGAGTGTTCCTTTCACAATAGATGTGTTCTTAGTTGGAAAAGATTGTTGCAAAACTACCATTTGCTTGTTCATGAAAAAGGGGATGTAAGTAAATGTAAGTAGTTTTAAAATAAAATCTATACACATCCTAAATTCATTCTTTAAGCTTCCGTATCTACCTCATATTGTTCAGAATGGGACTTAGGCCAAGAATGAGTATCTCTCTTCCTTTCTCTGACTTTGAATCTGAATTCTGAAATGATAAGAGGTACTTTAAAATTCTTAAAATAGATGGATTTAGGAATGTCTGAGCCAAGGTACAGCCTAGTTACTCATAGATAAGCCAGAACAGCCTTCGAGAGTGTATTAAATGCAAAATGTATAAAATGTGCAAAATGTGCAAGAAAAACTCCCTTTAAAAGTCCAAGGAAATTTTAAAGTCTCATTTTAACTGTGAAAATTACCTACCTTTTCAATCTTTGGTGTAGAATTGTAACGTATTATAGAACTACTTGGGGACAACAAGAAAGCCATTCTTCAGAAAACAAGAAACTTCCAGATGAAAATGCCAATGTGTTTATCAGGGAACAGGCTTCACCACATTTTCTATGTGTTGGGCAATTTGAAATTTATTTGTTTATTTGTATAACTCTCTTTTTGCCTTGAGCCACTAGGGAGAAAGGAAAAAAAAAGAAAACAACCTTTTCTTTCTGGCATCCCTAACTGATAACATCAGTAATAATAACATAAACGCTAACCACAAAACACACTACAAACCACATTGCCCCTCCAGTCGAGCCGGCCAGATGAGTTCATTGACTTGCCAGCATGAACAAGCTGAACAATCTGTAGAAAATTCTCGTCGCCTTGCCAGAATATAAGACGGGCAACCCTGGAAGGTGTCAGGGATCTTAGTGCTCTCGTGCAGAGTTGCTCAATACTGAGATTCTACAGAGAAGATGCCGTGTTTGCCCCTCTCTAATACTCTCTGCTAGTGGTACTGCTTTAGAAATCAAGCCACTCTTATGTCAAGATTCATGCTAGGGATCATGTGTTTTCCAAATCACTCAACTCCTCCCTCCCACAACTCCCCAACATAGGTGAGGAACACCTCTGTGTTCTCCATGGCAATATGTGTTCACCTCAAGCTCAACTCTTGGCCTTTTTATTGGCCATCTCTCCAATCCATAGGTTTCCTAAGCAAGGAATCTCAAATCTTGATCTTCCTATAAACATCAAGTAAGATGTCAAAATTAGTTTCACTAAAAGGGACCAAATAAGAGCTTAATGATAATAATAATAATAATAAATCCTACCTATGTTCTGTAATCTTCCACTTAGATTTCCACCTCTGAGTCATGTTATTTGGTGTGAGACCATGACAAGGCAAAATGTGGGACCCCTTAAACCTGGCACACGATAGGTGCCTGATAGCTGCTTGGTGGACAAATGCTTGCATGCATGAATGTATTTCATTATGTTCTGACTACCATGATGAAAACAACTATTAAACTTGACATTCACCCTTACCCTCCCTGTCTTGTAAGTCAGGTGGAACAAGGCCATTTTGAAGCTTAGCGTTTTAGTGAAGCTTTTGTAAAGTATGCTGACAGTCAACAGAGAAGTTATGTCTATACAGAGGATAAGTTTTTTAAATTAGCAAATAATATCTTTCCTTTTGGTCCTGACAAAGTTAATGGTTCTCTCTCTCTCATCTAAGCTCTTTTGGCTTCTAAAGAAACCAGAAAAGAGATGCAGAGACAGTTTGAAAAGCCCAAGAAAAGAACAGTGGTAAAGTCGGGGAACTCTGAAGTCTCTGGAAACAGACGGAGATTTGCCTGGAGGACCAAGAAGCAAGGACCTTCATTCCTGGGCTTAACTGTTCATGGTGACCTGAGAATTTTCTTTCACTTCCTTTAGAGTGGGTTTCAACTATGATGCAACATTGAGAAAAAACCAAAGCCTGAGCCAAAAGTCACATTTGCAGTAATCCTTGGCTAAGAACTCCTTCACCAGTCACAATGACTTCTTAATTCTTGCTCAAAGCATTCCTGGTTCTGGAACACTCTTTGAGTAAAAAGGAAGGGGCAGATGAGACTCCCTGTGATTGGCAGACCATTCTGAGGCCTGCTGTCTCTCCATGTAGTTAATCTTTTCAGTGTGACCTTTCTTCTCATTTCTTTACTTCTAAGTCACCAAGGCATTTTTCTGAAAAATCATGTCGCAAGAAGCCCCAAAGCAAGTGTAAAGGAGAGAATAAAATCATTTATCAAAATTGTATGAATCCGTAATTCGTAAGAGGCAAGGCAATTTAGGGAGATAGTTTTCTACCACTGACACTTCTGTCAAAATAGATGTGGGGAAGATAATTATAGTAATTAACAAAATAGTTAATTTTACTTTGTCATGAGATACAGTTCAGTTTGATTTCCGATCAATACCAAATGCTTTTCCTTCATATCTATTGATGATTATAAATTTAGACTGGGATTCACATCCATTTTTTAGCTATTGACTTGCATCGGAAAAATAATATATCAACATTCAGATGCTTTGACTCTGACTTTTAGCTTTTTCTTCCCAACCTTTAGACCATGGCTTTCTTACCTACTCAGCAAATAAAATTGACATTATCTTCTATTAATCCAAATACAAAGTGTTAGGCCCCAGAATGTATTGTTCAGATGATGTTTTTCACTTTTCACTTGAAAAGTCCCTGGGCCTGAGCTCTGTTGGATTTTGGTCATCCACCAATCTCATGATCCATCAAATTCCTTGAGCAAATAAGCCTTAGGAGTGATCGTGCCCTCCAAGTCAGAGTTTTATAATCATTCAGCCAGTTGAGGAACTGATGTTTTGTATGACTAATAAGCTTCAAAATGAGGAGGCGTGCATGTGCACATATCTGTCTGTTGGGGAACTCTTGGCATCTGCATAATCTGCATTGAGGGTCCAAAAACATTATAAATGGTGCAGAAGAAAATATACATGCTGCATTTCTTTAGTAATTGAAGCAATTAGATAACCTCGTTCTTGGACGCTTACAGCACTCCTCATTAAGTTTGACTATGTTTATGAACATTTTGTGCCAACTGTACCTTTAAAACAAAGAAGATAAATGAAAGACTTTAGTGATCAAAACTTGGTGAAGAGGTGAGAAATATGCCCTGGAGCCCACAGTTCTGCGGTGGCTGAGTCTGTACTTCGTTAACTGGCTGGGTCATTTTGAGTGAATTACATCAATTGTTTTTACTCCATTTCTGTTTTCAAAAAAAAATAGGGGGTTTTGATGAGATGACCACAGGTCATCTTAATTCTGACATTCAGTGAGTTCGAGATCTTCTCTATAAATAAGATTGGCAGTGGATAATTTAGGAAAGACAAAGAAATAACTAGGCTTTGTTTTTCTTTTTTTTTTTAAAGAGAGAGACAGAGTAAGAGAGAGAGAGAGAGAGAGAGAGAGAGAGAGAGAGAGAATTTTTCAATATTTATTTTTTAGTTCTCAGCAGACACAACATCTTTATTTTATTTTTATGTGGTGCTGAGGATCGAACCCAGCACCCCGCGCATGCCAGGCAAGCGCACTACTGCTTGAGCCACATCCCCGGCCCCAAGAATGCTAGGCTTTCTAATCCGAAGCATAAGCAATCTTGTGTTTGTTTCTTTGGTAGATGGAATAAAAGAGGAAAAAAAGTTTTAAAAGTCACTGCAAATAAGTTAGCTATTACGCACATAACAAATCACACCAAATCTCAGTGGCTCCAAACAATAGGCATTTTTCTTTTTCATGTGTGCATAGATTAACTGGACAGTTGGCTGATCTGGGCCAGGCTCAGCAGATCTTAACAGGGAAGGCTTCTTTGTTTGTGTTCAGCTGGTGAATTGGCCAGGGGCTGATGGTTTAGGATACCTGAATTGCATGTGTGGCATTTGGCTGGTTGTGAGACAAAGACCACCAACTATGCTAGAGCAGACCTGTTCCTTCTGCTCAAAGAATAAGTTGCAGCCTAAGCTAAAAACTGTCCCTGTCCCTTTCATCATGTTTTATTGGCCAGAACAAGCCACAACACCATCCCAGATTCCAGGAGTGAAGATATAGAGATTCTACTCTTGTTGGAAGGAGCCACCAGGCCATGAGGCAAAAGCCTTGGCTGTGGGGAGTAATGAGGAATCCTGGTCATTTTTGCACTCAGTCCTACCATAGTGATAAATAATGTCCTGACAGACTGCAGTATGTAGGCATGTCTTCAGCTGTGAGGATACAGAGTGAATCCAGATTCCTTTATCATCTGCAAGAAAGTCAGTCTAGAGTAAGGGAAAAAAAAAAAAAACCAGACACAGCTAATTAAAGTGCAGTGTGATCAATATCATGGCAAATGAGTATAAGACCTAGCTATGGAGCAACTTCTGCTCAAGAGACTCGGGAACATTTTGCCAGAAGTGGCAAATTTGAGCCAGGTCTTGTTCAGGGCCTTTTCCCAGTGCCTTGCTTTACCTGGTCCCTGGCCTACAGAAAACATACCATACATATTTGATGAATAAATGAATAATGAGAAAGAGGGCAGAGAGAGAATTAAAAAGATCATTTCAAGAATCAATATAAGATGTGGGAAAAAGGATTTAAAAGTTCATCTTCAAAAATATTTATTTTTTAACCAATATTTATTAAATGGTCATCACATGCTAGATACTAGGAATAAAGAATATGGAGACATTGAGGGAGCTGGAGGGAATATATACCCAGTCTCCCTATAAACATCATCGCAGCTACCAACTTTCATGGACAAAATTGGTGTTGACAAACTCAGTGAGGACGTGATTCTACTGCATCTGCTGAGCTCAGGTCTCTAGCTCAAACTTTGAGCTACAGTCCTTCAATTAGGGTTTTGATCCCTAACAATCTCATCAGAAGCTTTCATTTCTAATTGTTTTAAAAATAAAGTGCCCAAAAAAGATATGATCCATAAGTACTTTTATTGGCTGGGATTTTGGACTCTCTTAGAATACTCTTGAGGTTTAGTGAAAATATGTTTATGTCCTGGGACATGTACAAGCCCAGGATAGTTTCTGCAGTTCTTGTAAATATGTCAGTGCTCTTCTAAATGGCGTGAGCAGGGCCAGACTCCATTCTTTTAGATCTACTCCATATTTTTTAAAATTAGTTGTCAAAGATATAATGCCATAAGATGTTTGCAGGGTGTTTTGCTGATTCAAGAATCTTTGTCAGTAGGTACCAAAGTCCTAAGATTATGAAGTCTTATCATATATAACCATAGGAGCCCTTAAAAGCATATGTAGAATACACAGATTTAAAGTATTCTATATCCCGGGATTCCACCTCTTGGGTCCCCTTCTTCCTCCGGGAGAAGTCTTTTCTGCTGTCCTTTAATAAACTTCTAAACAACAAAAATAAAATAAAATAAAATAAAGTATTCTATATCCCTAAGTTTTGTTGTTTGGATTCTGTTAGGCTTCTCTCGTCTTTTGCAGACAGAAGTTCATTCCCATGGACTAAGATGTAGCTCTCCATTCTTTCTACTGGATTATATAACACAAATTAGATGTGCACAATATTTAAATAACTAACAATCAGATAGAGAGGTACCCATTGATCAGAGTAAGCACACAGAGACCCCAGGTATCCCTGACATTAAACTTTAGTTGTAGAGTGGCAAAGGAATCTTGGAGATGTGGGGTGTTGTGGTGACAAGCATAGTATGAGTAATGGGTGTGCTTTGGGGGCCCCTGGTTTCTTCCTTTAACCAATCATCATAATTGGGGCCATGCTATGGAAGCACACACCTGGTACACATCTGATACCTTACCTCTGTGGTTAGAACCAATCGCGGACGAGCTATATTTTGAGATTGCTGATTTCTCAAATTGGGTAGTAAGGCTGGCATTCATCATGTAAAAATTGATGAATATTCTTTGCTTTTATTTTAAGTAACACCAACAACTAGTTCTTTTTGTTGTGGGGCGGAAAGATACATTTAAGAATCCCAAGATGGGTAACAAATAATTACATGGAATCAGCTTGTGGCATGAATTCTAAAAGTGAAACAACTGCTAAGCAGATATAAATGCAGACCAGGCGTTAACAGATCCTGGGGTTAACAGAAAATGGCATTCCTTCTTCCACCTCTCCCCCACAACTGTGGTTAACGTGTACCATGGGCTGTCTGGAGGCTTGAGTCCTGGCAGTGCAAACTGTTGGAACAAACTGGAGCAAAACAATCAACCATCCTGTCTGTGGTGAAAGCCTTGGGCTTCATTTCCATGTTGTTGTTTTTCTGGTCTTTAAAGGCAAATTCTTTACAAATGCAGTCAGACTGGAGCTTGATAAACAGAACGAATGTTATTTTAAACACCATGATGATAATAATTTAATCAAATGTGATTTTCTCTTAATAACTTTATTGGCCCTTTCTATTTGAAAAGTGGCCATGTGAAGAGTTTGCTTTTCTTGTTTTTAATGAGCTAGGAGAGAAATCATCCTGCTTATAGAAGCAGAAGACTAATTCCCATAGTCTTTGCCTATTCCCCTAGTCTTTATTTCACAGAACAAAGTCAGCCCACCCTGCCATTAGGACGGACCCACCTGAAACTCCAGTCTTCATGGTACAGCCAAAGGCAGCTGTGGGTCAGTTCCTTCCTCTGAACCTTGAGATAGGATCCACCAGCCAGATCAATGCTAACAACATTTGTGTTGTGCCTCGTTGTTCACAAAGTCCTTCCCATAACATGGCATTCCTGTCAACTTTATTGTTCCCGTTTCACAGATGAGACACTTGAGTATGACTAACTTAAACCATAAGTAAGTGGAAACACTGAGACTTGAATCCTGCCCTTCCACCTCCACATCCAAGCTCCCTCCCTCCTCTGCACCACAGCGTAACTAGCTCAGGCACTTACACTCCAAGAAGTCCATGCTGTAATTCTGAAAAGAACTGAATCCTTTCATCACCAAATTCCACCTTCTCACACTACAGAACATCTGAAAAAGAAAGCATAAATAAACCAACAAGTCACCATTAAACTTGCAAACCTGCTGGGCAAACAGACT